>NW_026706823.1:6912500-8112500 GCF_024137745.1 Phymastichus coffea
GCTCAATTTACCGTAGAAAAAGATAAGATAGAGGACATTCAAGTAAAGTATTTCAACACTGAAAATGTTTCTATTTATAGAACGACAAATCTTAATTTATGGTTTACAGAAAATATTGAAGACGTTATATTTAAAAATGTAGAAGAATTACAAGAAAAAAATTCCGGTTGGACATTAAAAACTATCATCAGTATTACTGTTAATATAAATAAATTTAATCCTTTCAACCCTGGCTCATATATTCAACTACCAAAACAAATAGCAGATAAAAAAGCAATTATCAACGTTCAAAATATAGATAATGAATGTTTTAAATGGGCTGTGCTTGCTTGTCTTCATCCAGCTAGATTTCATAGCGAAATAGTTCAAAATTATATGCCCTTTGCGAATGAATTGAAGTTCGATGATATAAACTTTCCTGTTAAAGTAAAGAATATTCCTAAATTTGAAAAATTAAATAGTATTTCAATAAATCTGTACATACTAAAAATATACGGTTTTAAATTCGAAGTCTCACCATATTATATATCAACTTTAAAACAAGATAAGCATGTAAATCTTTCGTTACTATAAAGCGATTATATTGATGAGAATGAAACAGAAAAATCTAATAGATCAAATATCAATGAAAAGGCACGACGCTGCCTACAAACTGGCATCCTCCTCCCGCTCGGCCAGTGACGTCGCTGGGTATCGAAGACTACGTAATGACGTCTTAAATTCCCTCGACTCAGCAAAAAAATTCTTGCATCTCAAGCAGACCTTCCTTCGCAAGCACCAGCAGGGCCAGATAGAGCGAGTTACGAGACTTGGGAGTCACGAAGCGCGCTCTTCCATCCCCGTTTCGATTTTTCCCCCAGCCGTACTGAACACCCACTTTGCCAATATAGTTAACTCGTCTCCTCCCATGACATGTGACTTTTTTGACGCCCTTTTAGCGAGTCCCCCAAATGTTCCTCGCGCCCACTCCCCATTCGAATTTCGTAAGGTCACTAGTCAGGAGGTTATGTTATATTAACTCGTCCTCATCCATAACATTCGGTCCCGATGGTTTGTTTGTCAAGATGCTTAAGCTCGTCTCTTCTACTTGGCTCTCGTCTCTTATGCATCTTGTCAACGAATCATTATTGTGCGGCGTTTTTTCGACCTCCTGAAAACGGTGTCTCATCACGCCTCTTGCCAAAGTACCTTCGCCTGCTCTTGTATCGGACATCAAACCGATAGCAAGGTTATCTGAGGTATCAAAGGTGTTTGAGAGGCTCGTTCATCCCCAACTCTCGTCTTATCTGGACTGCCGCAAGCTGCGTGATCCACGGCAGGCCGAATTCGTGAGGTTCCACAGCACTCAGACTGCACTCCTGGGCGTCCTGGATCGGCAGGGCCATTGAGAAGCGGATTGTAATTTAGCGGAGATTGTAATTTTACAATCCTTGTCCTGCTGGATTTTTCCAAGGCTTTTGACTTTATCCCCCATGGTCGTCTGATGGTCAAGCTCAGGGACCTATGCCTGTCTCACACTGTCTTGGGATGGTTCTTTAGCTATCTGACTAGCAGGTTTCAGGCTGTTGTGGGGGAGGACGGCAGGGTATCAGACTGGATCGGGGTTGCTACTGGAGTGCCGCAGGGTAGTATTCTGGGACCATTGCTATTTGCAATCTATATCTCGGACCTGCCCTGTGTTCTATCTTTCATGAACTCATGCTTTATGCCGACGACACGCAGGTCTACCTTTACTGTCATCCGGGCAGCTTTACGGAGGCTTTGGAGAGGGTGCAGATTGATGGCAGACTATAGCGGACTGGGCCCTAACAAACGGTATCTCCCTTAACCTCACCAAGACCAAGGTCATGATACTAGGCAGCGAACAATACGTTAAGGCTATCAACTTGAACGACATCTTGAAGTTCACTATTCACGAGGTTTCACTCGACTATGTTACCAGTGCTCGCAACCTGGGTGTGATACTTACTCCCACATTAAATTAGTTCGAACATGTGAAAAGCGTGACGAGGAGGCCATATGACTCTCTGGCTTCAATTCGCTTCCATAAGAAATCTCTCTCGACTACTCTCAGAAAAGTTCTTGTCGAGCAGCTCATTTTCCCACATTTCGATTACCTCTCAGTTGTCTGTATTTAGCGTGATGGAGAGCGCTCGTCTAAGCTTCAAGTTGCCCAAAATGCCTGCGTACGCTTTGTAATAGGATGGATCCCTTATACGAGGTGTGATCAAAAAGTAAGGTGACTTTTTATTTTTCTCAAAAAATATTTATTTATTCATCAATTTTTATTTTATCTCCTTCAAAGTAATCCCCCTCGGATATAATGCACTTGTGCCAACGCTTTTTCCAATCCTCAAAGCATTTCAAAAAATCATTTTTTGTGATCTTGTTTAGTTCATCCTTCGATCCCGTCTTTATCTCCTCAATCGTGGCAAAACGCCGTCCTTTCATGGGCCTCTTCAGTTTTGGAAACAAGAAGAAGTCACAGGGGGCCAAATCTGGGGAATACGGTGCCTGTGGCATCGTTACTGTGTTGGTTTTAGCCAAAAATTCGCGCACAAGCAACGATGTTTGAGCAGGGGCGTTATCATGGTGCAAAAGCCAATTTTTATTTTTCCACAAATTCGGACTTTTCTGGCGGATTGCTTCGCGCAAATTGCGCATAACTTGCAGGTAATATTCCTTATTTACTGTTCTACCCTGTGGCAAGAACTCATGATGCACCACGCCCCTGCAGTCAAAGAAAACTGTAAGCAAAACCTTTACATTTGATCGAACTTGGCGTGCTTTTTTTGGTCTTGGTGATCCAGAATGCCTCCACAGGGACGATTGAGTCTTAGTCTCGACGTCATAACCGTATACCCATGTTTCGTCACCTGTTATAACCCTGTTGAGTAAATCTGGATCATCGTTGATGTCATTCAGTAGCTCTTGGGCGATGCTCATGCGACGTTTCTTTTGGTCGAAATTGAGCAATTTCGGAACAAACTTCGCTGACACACGTCTCATGTCTAAAACACTCGTCAAAATTGATTGACACGAACCAAATGAGATGCCAATATCATCAGCAATTTCTCTAATGGTAATTCGACGATTTCCCAACACTATTTTCTTCACTTCTTCAATATTCTCATCAGTTGTTGATGTGCTGGGGCGTCCAGAACGAGGTTCGTCGTCGGTGTCTTCTCGGCCTTCTTGGAAGAGTTTATACCACTTGTAAACATTTTTTTGGTTTAAAGTAGACTTACCGTATGCCACTTTCAGCATTTCAAGTGTTTTGGAACATTTGATTCCATTTTTCACACAAAATTTAATGCAAACTCTTTGATCCATGTTTTTAGACAGCAGCAAATCGTGGAGCACGCAAAACACTTCTAACCTTGATGCCTCTCACAAACAAACCAAACATACTACAAAGCTGAAATTTGCAACGTATGTTCTAGACGAGTGTACCGACATAACCTAATAAAAAAGTCGAAGATCGAACGGACGTAGCCCGCTAAAATTTCAAAATTCACCTTACTTTTTGATCACACCTCGTATACCTACTCTATCCCTAAACAGCAACATCACCCACCATAGATTAGCCCTGGGCTGGCTATCTCTTACCCCAAATAGGTATACAGCCCTCGCCGTTCTGTTCTTCTCTGTTGTATCCAGAAAATCGCCGCAGTATCTTGTTAAAAACCTGTCTATCCTGCTTGATAGTGTCATTATCCGGCGCTTGGGTCGCCATCCACCATCGGCGTTTGAGTACAAGGCCCCTCGAACTGAGGCCTGGAACCATTCTTTTGCAATCCTTGCTCAGAGAATACTCAACTCATTGAGCGTGATCCTGTTCTCCACCGATCGGATCTGTGACTTCAAAAATTGGACACGTGATCTATTTTTAAATTATGAGGCTAGAGTATGGATTGAGAAGGCGATTAATGCCAAGTTAAATTAATGCCAGTGCCGGCACTGTCCGATTACACTCACATACCCAACAAGGTCAATCGAGTAGCGTTCTCCCAAAATTATCCATCGTCCCAAAAATACCCCTCTATCGACCTTTGGTTCATGAACTAGTCAATTAAATATGATTGTTTTCTAGCCAAATGCACGTCGCTCCACTTTTATATCTTCCTCCTTTCATACCGTTTTTCCATAAAATAGATGCCATCGCGCTCTCATTACTTTTACTACTTTTATTACTTTTTATTATTTTTATTATTTTTATTGTTCTTATTATTTTTATTATTTTTTTATTACTTTTATTGTCTTTATTATTTACATTATTTTTCAGCTTTTTAATGTGCTGAATATCATCAAACCAATGAGTGTCCAATCAAACAAAAAATCAAAGATGTAATATGTGCAAACTGCAAAGGAAATCATACAGCAAATTATAAAAGTTGCCTGGTACATTTCAAAATAGCATAGAAACACGTATAATCACAAATACAAATTCAAATCCAAATGACAGTAGAGTTAGACCGAACACAACATACGCACAGGTAATAGCTAAACATAATAGCCAGAATGAAAGAGAAACACCAAAACAAATAGCAGTACACACAGAACAGAACAATTGCAGCAACGATGAAAAGTCAATAAATAAATTCGAACAACTGATGGAGAAAATGACGCAAACAATGGACATATTGTTAAAATTAGTAACCACACTTATTAAAAATTAGTATAACCATGTCAAATCTAAAAATTGCTATCTGGAATGCAAATGGCCTTATGAGAAGACATCTCGAATTAAGAGCATCAGAAACACGCTTTACCAGCAAATATTTTCTCCACATGCCAAACTACTAAGTACACAAAACAAATCATCCACTCGATAAAACACACGGAGGTACTGTGATTCTAATCAAAACAAATATAAATCACCACGTTCACAAACATACTAGTGAAATCTACCTTCAAACCACTAGTATAATCATCAAAGATAAAAAGGGACCGATTACAATAGCTGTTTACTAACCTCGAAACAAAACAATCACAACGGAAAAATGAACAGAATTCTTCAAAACACTAGGAAACCGTTTTATAGCAAGAGGAGATTATAATACGAAGTACTCGTGGTGGAGATCTAGATCAGAAACTCCAAAACCCAGAAGCAGATCTATGAAATACTACAAAAAAAAATAAATTCACCCTGATATCCACCGGAGAACCAACATACTAACCTACAGACTTAAAAAAGCTCCCGGACTTGATTGACTTTGCAATAGTAAAAGGGATAAGCAAAAATTATTTCGAAGCGGCATCATGCCTAGACCTTACATTGGGCCATTCGTCGGTAATAATTACTCTTCACCGACAAGTACACAACAATGTAAACAAACACATAAAAGTGGACTGGAAAAAATATACTCTTTCCATAGATGAACGCGTAATGTCCCACTTAAAACAACTATCAATATAGAAAGCTGCATAAATTCATTGAACGTACTTTTATCTAACACCATTAATGACTGCTCTACAATAACAACCAGAAATAATAATAGCCAAAAAAAATTAAAGAAAAAAGATCACTAATCAAAAGATACCAAATAACCAGATCAAGTCAAGATAAATCAAAACTCTTAAAAGACCAACATCATATACACCGCCTATCAGAAAACCCGATAATGACTGGGCGAGATCGGACGAGGAAAAAGTTGAAACCTTCGCAAATCACCTTAGCACTGTATTCCAGCCACAATAAAGAATAATTACCGAACGGGAAGAAAAAATGTTACTGGAAGTATCTGATGCACAAGATAGCACTCCGATTAAATAGACAAAAATGAAGGAAGTATTACTCATTATTAATAATATTAAAAACAGAAAAGCTCTTGAATTTGATAATATTACGAGAAAAATGATTAAAATGCTACCCAAAATTGCGATAAGATACATAACGATTGTTTCAATGCATGCTTGCGTCTCTGTCATTTTCCTTCCCAGTGGAAAGTAGCTGGGATTGTATTAATACCTAAACCTGGAAAACAACCAGAACTGGCAGCGTCTTGTAGACCGATCAGCCTTCTACCTTCACTATCAAAAATTTTTCAGAAACTAATAATAGCTAGAATCACTCCAACATCAGCAAACAGGAAACTTATCCTCGAACATCAATTCGGATTCAGGAATAGGCACTCCACGATTGAGCAGTTAACCGAATAGTGGCTGTTGCTAAGAAGGCGATAAAGGACAAGAAGTATTGCACTGGAATACTTCTGGATGTCGCACAAGCATTCGACAAAGTATGGCACGAAGAACTGTTATGCAAGCTCAAGAGTTTTCTCCCTGTGTGCCACTACGAGCTACTTCAGTCATACCTATAAAATAGAACTTTTCAAGTCAAAAAGTCGTCTAATAAAGGCAGGAGCACCACAAGGCAGTGTTCTTGGCCCAACGCTATATTTGTTGTACACCTCAGACCTACCAATATCAAATAACATCGTGACAGCAACACATGCAGATGACACAGCAATTCTATCTGTACAACCAAAGGCAACAACAGCATCAAAACAATTCAAAATTACATAGATGATCACCTTCAAAATTGGCTTAACTCGTGGAGAATCATAGTTAACGAAAGTAAATCAGTTCACACCACATTCACTCTCCGTAAAAATACGTTTCCATCTATTACACTAAATGACAAATACATACCGCAAAAAGACCATGTCAAATACTTAGGCATTCACTTGGATAGAAGGTTGACATGGAAACAATATATATTCACAAAAAGAAAACAACTAGGATTAAAATGGAGAAAAATATACTGGTTTATTGGAGCAAAATCCGAGCTAACAATCGCAAACTAACTTTTTTTATACAAAGAAGTACTTAAGCCAGTCTGGACCTATGGCATTCAACTATGGGAAGCCGCTTCGAACTTGAACCTAGTGTGACGGAGAATTTCGGCTTGCCGGCTTCTCCTTTGTCTCTCTCTCGTCCGTTCGTTGCGCCCGGGCTGAGGGTGTATTTGTAAACACTCTCATGCCTACATTTTCTCTGTTTGAGGTGCGGCGAACGGGCATTGGCGGAGCTGGAGGCGGTTGATGAGGCGACGATCCGTTGCCAGGATCGTTATGCGTGGGGGCGAGTGGAATGGGGAGAGCGCGGCCGAGGGGGGAAATCGGTAGTATCGTTTGGGCTGGCCGATCGCGTGCGCGCGTTTATTTTGTCGTCGCCGATTTCCGGTTTTGTTCCGTTGGCTTTTGGAAGCGGTGCGGTGCTTCGCCACGTCGTTTGTTTGTGGATGCGCACCCGGTGTGTGGGCGCGCATCGGTGGTTCCATTTGGTGTGAGTGTGGAGTGAGTGGCTGGGTCGCGCCCAGCCAAGCCTTGCCGCCCAGCACTGGTGTGCGCGGGTAAGAGCGAAGCCCGTACCGCCGGCGCGCGCGTGTTCGGCGAGCGAGTCCGGCGAGCGGCTGAGCAGCAGCACCAGCAGCAACAGCAGCACCAGCAGTAACAGCAGCAACAGCAGCAACAACAACAGCAACAATATCAGCAGTAGCAGCGAGCCGCAGCCGTTGGCCGAGAGCGGCCATCTTCGCCCGAGGTCGTCGTTGGGAAGGTCGGTGCCGGTTTTTTCTCTCTCTCTCTCCTTCTCTCGCTCTCTTGCATGTTCAGTGGTGCTCGCGGGTGCAACGGTGCAGGTCGGGCAGCGATGCCGGCCCCCGTTGCCGGGTGTTGAAGTCGCGAGTGCGTTCGCGGACACTTAGGCTTAAGCGGATTATCGGGCAGTGATTGCCGATAATCCGATTAAGCGGATTAGCGATTTTGTATTAGGCCGATTTGCGAGACGGAGTGTGCGTGCTCCGTCTAGTTATTAATTTGTGTGTCTTTCTTTTATTGTCTTTTATTGCGTTTGTAATAATAAATTTGTAATATATATATATTTGTGTCATATGTCACTGCGTCAACCCGTTCGTTTTCCAACTTCCCTTTGATTCGTGCGCGATTGGCATACACGCTCGGTGTGCCGTTCAGTCGTGGGAGCATTCGTGCCTCCCGAGCCCTCCTTTTGATAAATATTGTGCGGGCGGCCGCGAGCAAGTATTCTAACGAATAGTCGGCTTAAATAATTCCGTTACACTAGAAATACTGGAAAAGTATCAATCGAAAGTCCTACGCAGCATAACAAACGCGCTTTGGTTCGTGCAAATGAGATTATTCGAAAAGACTTACAGATTACAACAGTAAAGGAAGAAATAATAAATTTCTACAAAAAATACTACACCAGATTACAAAACCACTCAAACGAACTTATTAGCAAACTGCTCTCAGAAGAGATTACCAACACTAGACTTAAGAAACATAATCTGATGAACGACGAAATAGATTAAGTTGATCATGCTGTGACAGGGCTGATAGCGATGTTTGCTAACCCTGTGCGCGGTACTCTCCTCGCACGGATGTAGCGGCCGAGCGTGGCTATGGTTAACATAGCATTCACGCGCTCGTGTCGTTGCAGGGCCTGGAGAGGGGAGAGCGCGGCTGGCGGAGAAGACGGCGCGAGAAGGAGCGAGAGCAAGAAGAGCGTGAGAGAGAGAGCGAGAGAAGAAAAGGAATGGGCGAGAACGCGGAAAGCGCGGCTCGCGCCGCAAGAATTAAGAGAGCGGGAGAGATTGAGGACAGTGAGAGAGTGACCGTACGCTAATAAGGTCACGGCGCGAGATACGTTAGGACACGCGCCAGGAGAAAGACACCCCAGGACGAGAGATAGAGTTTTATGGCGAGTCTCCGGCTGCTGTTCGAGCAGCCTTTCCCGGTAATCATCATCCGACGTCTGAGGAGCCGATCCCGGCCGCCAGCTGCCAACTAGCCGCCGCCGGTGATCTAACGATCTCCTCTGCCGGCAGGATTGCGGTTTCGCCGTCGCCGGCTCTCCACCAACGAGCCGCGGGAGGAGCCACCCGGTGGGTTTATTACATCGCTATTCCGCGACTCTCTCTCACGTACCGGCTCTTGTCCGGTGCAACGCCGCGAATCGAATTGTCGCGATTGTTAGTTGAGCGAATTCGCTCCTAAATGTTATATACTCGCCGCGTATAATAGTTGAGCGATTACGCTCCTAGTCGCCGCCTGCTGTCGCGTTTGGAGGATTGAGCGAACGCGCTCACCACCTTTGTACTTGTAATATTCGTGGATGTACTTTCGTTGGCGTAAATAAAAAGGGATCGCCTCTTTGTACTCATACCGATTCTATCTATTCACCTTTCCCGTCATCGCGGTAGGTTCGCTCCCGTGGAAGTCAGCGCCGGCTTCCTTCACCAGAAAAAGACCCTTTATTAACTCGCAGGGGGGCATAGCAGTGGCGTACTTGGCTGTGTTTCGAGGATAAATTCCCCCCCCCCCCCCCCCTTTGCAATGCAAAAACTGTAAACAAAAACAGCATACTCACTGGAGTGTTCTGTTATTTATAGTGTATATGTCGAGTAGTAGAAACATTTGCTTATTGTCTCACTATGTGAGGCAGATTGTAAATTTACATGAATTTAATAAAAAAAAAAGTTATAAGCTATTTTATATCATTTTTTCGTTCTTCTTTAAGGAAACATAATGTCTTGAAGAACCGAACAATTAGTTACAAATATTGAGTATCGTAACTGTATCTACCTAAACTGAGCGTATTAGACATCATGTCGTCGTTCAGTGACAGTATATGATAACATGATATGATATGAGCACGAAGCATACATGTTGTCCTGAAAGTCGTCGTTTGTACACCACTGTCATTCTCGCCAATAGTAGAAAAATCTGATATAGTACTTAGAAAAATATGATAAATGTTTCCGATTTTAGATCTAGAAAATTATATTACAAAGTTATTTGAGAGTGACAGTAGGTAAACTACAGGGGCCTCAACTCAGAGGGGTATCAGCTCACTGACAATGAGTTGAAGCGTGTGAGTTGAGGTGTGTGCATGTTCACCTCACCCCCCTCCCCCCTGCTAATCGGCCCGTGCGTTATCGACTCACCTCCCCCTCCTCCTACTGAGTTATACCGGTGTGTTCTACGCACTCCCCTCTTCCCTACTGAGTTGATCTGATGTAGCGTGCGTTCTCTGCACTTCCCCCTCTCCCAGCCTACTGATTTGATTCCTATGCACTGCGCGCGTTCTATGTTACGCGTTTTGATTTTTTTATTGTGTGTGTGTGTGTACGCGTGTGTGTTAAATTTTTAGATTTATCTGAAAAAAACGGACGGATCGGGGGATCGAACGCGCGTCCTCCGAATCCGCAAGCCGATGCTCTACCGCTAGAGCTACAGCCACTGTTACTTCGGGCAATACCGTATTGTGTATACTAGCTACACGATTGATATGTGTGGGGGGCCGGCGGCTGCTTCTGGGGAGGGCCCAAGCGCTAATACATACAAATGATAATAAATTTTAATAAATATACTAATTATAATAAATATTATACATAAATATTTATTATAAATGGTCTATAACGAATAATTTTTTTTTGCTATTCAATGTGCGCGCGCGCGCGTGTGTGCGTGCATGCGTGTCTCATCTACCGAAGATGGTTTAATAAAAAAAACGTGCAAATACCTGTTTACTTTCTTTTATTTGTAAACTTCGTGGTTGTTAGCTACTATAAATAGCACAGTGTAAGAATTATCGAATCGTTCATCAACCAGCATTCCAATAAAATGGATCGCTACTCTAAAGTAAAGTACTCTTGTCTTCCACAGGAAGACCCGGACGAAAAGAAGAACAAAGAATCATCGACATGGAAACAAAGTATTTCCAAATTTTCGGTCAATACTAAAAATTTTCCTAAACAAAAAGGCTATCAGCAGTTCAATAACGAAAAGATGAAATAATAATCATATTTATACATGTCATCATTGTACACCACCTCAACTAATAAATAAACATTTTTTTTCATTTTAATTCTATGTTGTATAAATTTTTTTTGTTGATAAAAAAAAATACAAAATTTATTATAAAAAGATAAACTGCTGCTGCTGCTGCTGCTGCTGCTGTCATCGTCAGAGTCAGCGAAGAATTTCGCTTTTTTGGATGGTTTAATAAAAAAAATAAAAGAATATTTTTTTTTGTATCAATTGAAACAAAAATTTTTTTTATTGATAAAAAATATATCTTATTCTACATGTTCTTAAAAAAATACATATTATTCTACAAAGTATTTACTTAAAAAACAAAATCACTATAGAAATCCTTCAACGACTTCATCGCTCTCTTCCCAATCCACACAACAGCCATCGATATAAAACTTTTTCATTAATTTAACGTTTTGATGTGCACATGTCGTTACGTATTTGCCGTTATGATTAGGGTACACGGTAACTGATTTTAGTTTTTCGAAAGGCAAATAGCCCCAATCATTCAAATAGAAAACTTTGAGGCCATATCGTTCTAACCACTCTTTTTTCAAATCTCCGGAAACGAAAATTTTTGTGGCATCTTTGAGTGTATCTGTGATGATGAATTTATGCTCTTCGTATTTATAATCGCCAGAGTTCCATGTTAATCCATGATAGTAGAGTTCTAACCAGAGATTTTCTCGCTTATATTTCTCCGTTAGTCTTCGCCATGGAAAGGGAGGTTTGAACAAGCGTACGAGCAGTTCTTCGTTATAGTTAAGTGGAAGTATCGCTAACTCTTTCACAGCATAAGTTTTGCCAGGCATCATGAAGCCTTGCATATCCACTACGTACTCCATTGCGATAGAAAGCTACTACTGATCTACTTAAGGAAAGAGTCAATTCTTTAATACCCTTCTTCCCTCTCCTAAATAAATTTCTTCACATCTCCATTTATCGGATTATACTGAACGATGCGATCGTGTAGAATAAGACAATACGCTGTAGTTCCTTCGGGAATATTTTCTCTGGTTTCGAACTCCAAGCGCACATCTAATGGAACAGTCTTTAATGATTCGTTTAGTTTCGAACAGTCAATCACTACGAGTGGCATGTAATTTTTATATTCGAGTTTTTTGAGCATCGGTTCGGCATCCTTACCGTAGTATACGTTTTGAAAATTGGCATACATATCGTACAACATTGCGTACTGATTTTTACTGAAATCAATGTTGAGATTACCGTATGGATAGCACTGAGAGTTGAGGTACAGTTTTACATTTCTGATGTTACGATGATCAAATATACTAGCGTTAGAGTTTGGTTCATTTTTTCGATTGGTTTGGAAGGCTAAGATAACGTAGTGTGGTTTCTCCAACTGATTTGTCGCTTTAACTGTCTAGACGTGATTTGTGTTTGCAGGCAGCGCTGGATATTCGTACAGTTCCCAACTACGAAAACTCATTGAAATACTTCGTTCGCTTTTCAGAAAGTCGAGTAGACGTATTTTCTTTGCATTCGATGCAGTCACATAGGGCATAAGCCATTCGAGACGTGTTACATTAATCTTGAATTCTTCGTAAGCTTCAACGTAGGCCACGGTCTTCTTCGTTTGATAAACTGTATTTAAATCAGTACTCGATCATACGAGAATTAATTCATTTTTCATATTCACTAGCACTTTGCGATAGTCCTCAGCGAATCCAAGTATGAAGCTCAGAGGAATCAAAATGTCAAAGTCGCCATTCGCATTAGTTATTTTACGGTCCTCTTGTTCTAAGGTATTTATCCATCCGGCATTTTCGGCAATCAAGGTTTGACTTGGAGTGAGAGATAACCAGTTCTTCATTACGGTTGTGAGACCAACGTTCTTACATTTATCTATTTCTATAGAATTCAACTCATACCTAATTTCTTCAAACATGTGACAAATGGCATTATTAACAAAATCAGTATTCGTTAACAAAGTGTTATTGTTGCTGCGTAATCGTCCACAAATGTGTAACGAGCTGCGAGATGGTAAAAGGCACAAGTCTTGATGTTGAATTGATATACTAATCTCGTCACTATTTTTGAACGATGAATTGGTGTAAGGTTAATGAGCGTGGATCTCGTAATGAGCCAAAGATTCATCGAAGACGACAGGTGACTGTATTTCTAGAATGTTCTCCATTGTTTCATTGAAAGCAGCATCAAAAAGAAAAAATTAGGCAATTTATTTTCCACCTGGAACTACTTTTAACCCAAGATTTTTTAGGAACTTTATGCTTTGCCGTGTTAAAGCTTTCGCTTTCCGATGACGATTGATGACTGGAGTTCGTCGTGTTGACATTTTCAATTTCAGTCGACGACTGATGATGGGTTTGCATTTTTCAATGCTTATATAGTCCCTACCACTCTTTGAATCGTAAACAATTCCCATTATACGCTTTTGAGGTGTAATCTGATGGTTCTGACTTCACCGCGAAAATTAATTAAATTTCTGTCTTGATCGACGATGCGTAATTGTAAATAATCTATAGACTTGTAACGGTCCTATTTATGAGCTATTTATTAAATCACTGAATTACTGCAACTAGTCTAACGTATCTATCTGTTTATTCAAATTAATACATTAAGCGGCGCTACCTCACTGTTTACGCGATTGTATACAAATAAGAGTCGAATCAAAATAAACAGCGTGACGTCACAAAGTAATAGATATAGATATAATGATTTTGGATATTAAGAAAAATATGTTAATTAGAAATAAATTTAATATAACAAAGTATTGATTATATAGATTTTAGCATGTAGATTCATAATATAATAACAAAAATTACATTCAATTATGAAATAATAATGAATATCAATATGCAAAGTTGATTTATTTATTACGTTAACATATGAAATATTAGAGAAATGTAAATAATTCATATGCAAAGTGAATAAGCATAGAACATGAGTAAGAATTGGTTTCATTAATAACAGCTGAATAATAATTGTTATTAGTAAATAAACAATTAATAATTTATTTAAACAATAAGTTATATATAGAACGAAAATATTAAGTTTATACTTGATAATGATAACTTTATGATTTAAAAATCTTAGATAATTAATCTAATAATTGCATAATAAGATTAGAAAAAACCGTTACAAATATGAAAAATTAGTCATAATTCAAATGTTATTAATTAATTTAAATAATTAATTTTGGAGAATACTTCCAAAATTAATCAACTATAAAGTTATATGAAAATTTAATAATTTTCTATTGTAAATATTGTAATATCACGTTAATTAACTTTATTAGTTAATAACTTTTGACGACACTATTGGCGATAATTGTATATTGTATAAAATCAACAAATAACAAATTCTGTAAAATTTACATGTGTTAAAAACTTAATATTAATGGTTATTTACTTGTAAATTAAGAAAACTCATTTCTCAAAATTCGCGAATGTCTCTCGAATTTTCGATGACATCTCTCCTGCAAAAATAAGCGGAAAAATCTGTGTATAAATAGGCCCACCTTTGCACAGGCTAGCATTCACTTCTAGCTTTGCAAGGTGAGCGCATGAGTCTGAATAAACTTGGATTAAATCTAAGTTCTTTCTCTCATTGTGATTAACTGAGCAAGAATGTCCCTTCCTTATAATTTGAGCTCGACTTATAGAACATCTCGCGCTATAAGAAACTTGGGCCGAATTATATCCTATCAAAGAAAGACTTTAGCTCTGCTTATGGGACAATTCGCACCATAAGACACTAGGGCATAGTCTGACTTTCCTCGAAATATTGTACTCATTTATGTATATTTTATTTACTTATTGATTACATTTGATTTATTTATCTATTTTATTGACAATTAGAGTAAAATCATTGGAAACAAATTTTTACTCATTAGCTAGATATGAGAGTTCGAATTATTTTATTTATAAGTGATACGAACATCACAGATTTTTTCGTAACTGTAAGATAAATCACGCGAGAGGGAATTTCAATAATTTTATATCCAGGTTGTACTGCTGGAAAAAATTCGTGAATATCGTGAACGGTGTTTTCGTTTAAGTAAGCTCCAGCGGTTATATTACACTCGACTCTCACAGCGTTCACTCTGAGAATACTGACGTTAAGATCAGAGTTGTGAAAAACGTTTGCCTCTAATGTACGTTGTAAAAAACTCAACAATCGTCCGATAGAATTCTGCGGATGAAAATCGATAGGTTCGGAACACTTGATTGTTCAATGCAATGTGTTGTTTGGTTTTAAACTAAATATTATATTATTATTTATTTATTCAGCACCGAATTCTTGATCCCCTTTGCCTTCTTTATTGCATCTCTATTCTGAACTCTCACGCTGTACATTTTGCTTCTGAGTCCCACGAACTCGAGCATGAGCATTTCGGCGTTCTCGTCCTTCATCTTGCTGACCACCCTCTTATTGGCACTGAGAATCGTGAAGAGATTCGGCTCTGGAAAATTCGACGTATCGAATTCGCGAATATCACGACGCATGACCTCGTACATGTCTACATTGGTGATCTCGTACACGAGACTGTCCGTGTCGGTGTACAGAAGCTTGCAACGCTCCTAGCCAACGGTGGCAACGCGCATGTAGTCGTAGTGGCATCAATACACGAGCGTCTTGGACAAGTCGAGAACAGCGAGACCTATGTAAATAGGTTTTCTCACGGTGATTTCCGTACCCAACAGTTGAATCGCCACCAGTTCGTCGTTGAAAATGTCGCTACTGTGGAAATTTGGTAGAGCTATCAGAGCCTCGGCACCGTATCGCCCCTCCCACTTGTTCACCAACTTCACGTCGATGCGTTTCTTCTCGTTTTCCATGGTCTTGCCGTACACCGCATTGTTGAACAGTTTGTACAGCATTTTTTCGAATTCGTTTGCCGCTCCCTTACGAAACTCGCTATTCAAATCGATGTACGTCTTGAGCCATGGGCTCTGCTTTAACTTTAAAACCCGATGTATCTTCGCTAGGTGCAAACCATGCCCTATTGCTTGCTTTAGAGCTCTGTAGTGGATTACGTAACGCTCCTTATTATCGAGAGTCGTCATGAGCTTTTTCTGTTTGGATCCCGGAGCGGCTTTGTGCTCCGGACAAAATGGCATATCTTTGTGCGCATCGTGAATTTCTTCTGGATACTCCAAATCCACCTCGAGTATGTAATCGAAGGCTAAGTCATCGGGAATATCGAAGGAAAAGTTGGCGGCGGCGGCGGCGTCAATGTCGCACCATTCGAAATCACCGAGTGGAAGTGGCTCGGTCATACTCCAACCATAAATGTTATTGACATCAAAATACATCAAATATTTGTCATCTTTCTGTGGACCGTAGTTGTCATCGTCATCGTCGTTGCCCATGTATGGATTGTTCGCGGCAGCGTACCTATTGCAACACTGGCTGACTCCACCGCGAATGCCTCGCTCGACAAACATGAGCATGTCGATATCCGTCAAGAGCTCCAACCTTACACCCGTATACTTCAACATAGCGTCCCAACTCAATCCGGGCGTCGTATAGTAGTGGGCCGGATCCAAACGATACGCCGTTCGACACTTGGTTCTGAAATTTTCCAAAACTTCGGCCAACAAGAGAACGTCCGTCTTGAGATACAAATCCGAATAGTTGCCGAGATCGGCGATGTCGAACGTTCTCCAAACGTACTCCGCGTGACTGTACTCCTCGTCGCTGATATCCAAATCGTACAGACTGCTGTAAAAATCTTACTTTCGTGGAAGCGTCGTCGTCTCCTCGAGTTTTGTAAACGACGACACATAGTCATACGGAAATATACCCTTTCTCTTGAGTAGGGCAATCTGCGGCAGCGTGTATCCGTCATCTTGCTGAAAATGTCGCTCTAGAATATCGTGTTTTTCCAAGTACGACGATAGTTTGTCGAACGAAGACACCATAAATCGAAACGAATCGCCGAAACGCAGCTTTATATCGGTACCTTCCACGTACTTCGTAAATGATATGTATTTTTCCTTAGTTTAAGGAATGAGGCTCACTCGATTGGAAAATTCGTTCGCGATTTTCCGGATAAATAGATGCGTATCGTATCCGCTGAGATTGTGGAAAAAAACGGGTATAGTTCGCGATTCTTGATAAGCAATGTTACACGTGCTGTGAGCAGCTCCACGATACTTTCCCGTAAAGTGATAATGATCGTGAACTTTTCTGTCTTTTTTTTTCTCGACAAAAAGCCTATTACATATATGACATAGCGTAGCACGAAGAAAGCTAAATGCCTCTTGGAACGTTAAATTTTCCATAGGCTGCGGGCTTCTGTACAACTCGTGCAGATACTTGGCCAAATCTTGAAGATTGCGAATGAACCACTTGGCCGGACCAACGTCATCGACGGTTTTCTGTCTGTAGCTTCGATAACGCGAAAGAGAGTCATCGTAGCTACACTTGACGAAAAAGCCAACGCTGTACGGTTTGTGACGTTGATAGATCAGCTCGTCGTTGAACACCGCTTCCAAGAGACTCTCAAAATCGGCGTACACGACGAACGGTACCGCGCACTCATTTTTAAAATTTTCAAATTGTAAATATTTATACTTGACACTGGGAAGCACAATTTTACATATATTCACATTTTTCCAGTCGATCTCGTGCGTTTTCAATCTCTCTTCGGTTAGAAAATAGTGCAAGCAACGATCGCATATGTACGACTTACATTTGTGAAATGACAACTGTCGATACATCAATCGAGATAAGTCTTTTATCCAAACGTAGTGCACTTTGTATGGTATACCGGGACGTTCCATTTGCTGCTGCTGCTGCTGCTTTTCGTTCATATTGATATAATAATTTTCCACTAGAAGAAGATTCACGAGCCTATCTTTTTTCTCATCGGTCAAATGTTGCGGCAACACATCGTAGGATCCATTATTCAAATTTAAAAAGTACACGTTCACTGAAACGTTGTTTTGCTTGTCAAATTTCACGACTTCTTTCGGGTGTACCGGAAATGATAGATCTTTGAAATTATATTTATCTTGATCAGCAGTATAGGCAGTGACACGGCATGCATTCCTTGCGACTGGATGTAACGCCGAAAGGATGGCCCATTTAATGCATCCGTTGTCGTTGTTCCGCACGTTCACACAGGCTCTCTTTCTTTTAATAGGCTTGGGCAATTCAACGTAAGAACCAGCTCTCATAGGATTGTACTTGCTAATATTTACGGTTAAGTTTAATATAACGCGAAGAGACCAGCCTTAGTCTTGCTCTTGAAATTCTTCCGTGCTCTTACTAATTAGTTGTAAAACGTTTTCGACGAACCACTCGTCTATGTCTGTGGTTAGGTATATCGACGCCATCTTCGTATTGAAATACTTCACATCGAGCTTTTCATTGCAATTATTCTTTTCGACTGCATACTCGGCATCCAGTACGGCATTAACTTTTAAAGAACTATGTTTCTTCAAGGTCTCCTTAATTTGAGCATGGAATAATGGTTTGGCATGCCTCAAAAACGCATTCAAATCCAGATATTTCAGATTGGTTATCACACCAGTCTCTATTCTGCCTTTGAATGCACTATTGATCTCGTTCCAGTGAACTGTTGAGTCTTGAGCTGGATTAACAACAGTCGGTGTAGTGGTAGTAGTGGTAGTAGTAGTAGAAGTAGTAGTAGTAGTAGTAGTAGTACTAGCCGGTTCGAGACCTTCACCAACTACATCCAAAATAACGAGAGGTTCGTATATGGATTGTTCGCTATGCTTGTTCACCACAGGTTTGTCAATCGATGAGGTGGCAATGGGGGGCTGTGCCAACAGCCTACTCTTGTATTCGTTTAGCAGATATAAAACGCTTCTAATCATGCACATAGCTGCCTGCAGCTTCTGTTTGCCAGACACGATCAAGCTAGGCGAACGAGAAAGCTCATCGGCTTTGCGCAAAGCCAATGAACTCAGTGTCAACCATCTTTCGATGTCTTCGACACTAGCATAACCTGCATTCGCCAGACGATGTGCGCGCAAGAGCAACAAAGCTGTGTTCTTGAAATACTCAGCCATGATGCTAATTACTCAACTGAGCAGATTTGACAAATCCATCGCGTTATATTCATTACTCGTCAATGCTGATTGGTTGGTAAAAGTATAGGGGGGGGGGGGGGGGGTGAACGATTGTGATTGATCGAAAAATTATAGTGGGGCATTAACAAGTGCAAGCTCAGAATAAAAAGACATTCATTCGTCTGTATTGATGCAGTCGTCGACGTCGATTCCTCAGTTACTACGATGTATTTTGTTGTAGACATATAGGGCTTCAAAACTACCTTAAACGAATTCGTATTCAAGGAGATTGCTGTTTGTCCTCTGGAAGAAGATCCAACTCCATCGGTGCTTCTGTTTAAACCACCTTACCCATGGGAATGGTTATTAAAGAAAAATCACCTATAAATCACAAATAATTACCTATAGTCAATCTTGTTGGAGGTCATTGTAGAATGTTCGTATAACCTTTTTTTCTTTCACACTTTACTTATGCGACTGCTGATGAGATGGAGCTCATTTTTATAACGGACGATTGAGATTTCCCCCCTCCATCCTCCATTAAACAAATTCCATACATGCCATACGTGCCATACATTCCATTCATTCCATACATTCCATACATTCCATAAAAAAAAATTCATTTAATTTTTATGAGTTATACATACACGTGCGCGCGCACGTGCGCGTATGCGTATGTAAAGCATATAACTTGTGGGGAATTGACTCAACGGCCTATGCGAGTGACGTCATTTAAAACTGTCGCATATACGCACTGATTTTTAGAGACATTTTTGTTGTTGTTATTTTTAATAACAATATTTTAATTATTTTTAATTAAGAAGAAATTACCTGTCCTTTCTGTTGAATTTAATTGTTGACAATTTACATATAAATAATTAATTGTCTACATCTAATACTCTATAAGAAAAAATTAGTAACATTATTTATCGAATTTTTTTCTCGTAATAATCGTTCGGTAATAGACATAAAGGAGAATCGAACCTAGCCTCCTTTGCATCTGTACGACAGTGCTCTACCGTCTGAGTCATTGTCGCTCTTTCTAAAGATAGTGCATACTAACTGTATATTACTTCATGATTTAGGAAAAAAAATTATCATTTTTTAGTATTATTTTGTACACTGAATTAAACGAACTATTTTAATTTTGTATATTTTTTAACTAATTAAAAAAAATACTTACCTTATACTTACCTGCTCGTTTCGCTGAAAATGGAGGGGGTAAGAATAAAGAAAAACACAAGGTGAATTTATTCGTAATTTCAAATTGTTATTGTTTTTAGTACTTACCTTTGCGGCTACGACATATTTGCACATACGTTTGAATAGTACTTAAAAGTGCTGATTTATAGAAAAATAATATAAGTTTTTTATTGAAAATTTAGCACTGAAAAGTGCTGTTTTAAATTTATCTGATTTGATCATGATATCGATTAAGAAAAGAAAAGAAAAAAGACAATTAAATAATAATAAAAATATAAATCGATATAATTTTATATAAATCACTCATGAAAATGCTTACTTGTTCAACTATTATCTTTATTTGCTGTATTTGTCGGGATTACGGATTGTTACCGTCTACAAATATAATGACAAAAATAATTAAATACTTACAGTTATTAATATCACAATTAATAGCCGATATAACGGCTCTCGTGCTACGGCTTGAACGGAGGGAGTGGTAAGCTGAAATTGATTAAATAACACTATTATTAAAAAATTCTAACATTTATTTCAATTAGTTTTAAATTATTTAAAAATATTATAAAAAAAATACTTACATTTTCCAAAAATTGACAAGCTCTAATAATATTTTCCATTTTGTTACAGAAAAAATTTATATAAATATATAAAAACTTTATATATTAAAATTTTAAATAATAAGAAGTACACCACTTCACTGTTAACAGCTTGAAGTTTCCCTTGAGACTGACCATCGAAAATACTACCGAACGCTCACTCTATTATCAGGTACGATTTTTTCTACAATATGCGTAACGCTACAGACAAACGTAGACATTCTTTGAGTAAGATAGGACGTTTGCATTTCCTCTAAAACTACTTATATAACAGTAAAACAAATAAAGTAGAACGTAATAGGAGTCCTATCCATTGTAAATAAGATAAGCTACGCACGTTCATAGGTTATAGCTGCTCCTGAAAGTAGTGGAGAAGCTTGATCACCCGCAAACTAGCTGTGATCTGCATTTGTGATAGAGATAGTCAATTTAAGATAACATGGTAGGTAGTAAACATAGAAACTCTTTTTTCTCTCTCTCTCTCTCTCTCTCTCTCTCTCTCTCTCTGTCTCTCTCTCTCTCTCTCTCTCTCTCTCTCTCTCTCTCTCTCTGCCTCTCTCTCTCTCTCTGTCTCTCTCTTTAAACAGATTTAAGTGAAAATGACTAGGATAGCAAAGAAGGATTAGCGGGGATTCAAGCAAATATAGCTCTCTTCCATGGAAAGAACTAAAATATCGCCTCTATGAGAGAATTGTCCCAAGCTTCGCTAAGCTAGAGCGTGGGCGAGAGAGAGAGTGAGAGTAAAAGTATACATTTACTATTATAGCAGCGCATCCCCAAGCCAAAACTATAGACAGCATGGGCTCCCCTGCTCCTTCGCGCGCTATGGTCTACGCTGAGCCAGAGCTAGAGAGAGAGAGAGAGAGAGAGAGAGAGAGAGAGAGAGAGAGAGAGAGAGAGAGAGAGAGAGAGACAGACAGAGAGAGGAAGAGAGAGAGAGAGAGAGAGACAGAGAGAGGAAGAGAGAGAGAGAGAGACAGAGAGCAAATATTGACTACTATAGCAGCACATACCCAAGTTAGAACTATAGACAGCATGCGCTCCCCTCCTCCGCACGCTCGGGTCCTATACCAAATGTATGTGCATGTAGTTAATATACACAATAAGCATCCTCTAAAGTACATGTGGCATTGGCTCTAGTGGTAGAGCGCTAGCCTGCCAACCCAGAGGACGCCGGTTCGAATCTCCGATCTATCTCTTCATTTTTGCAATCGTCGCTTACTATTCATTTCACTTTCAATGTACAGTGCCGGTCAGCCACTTTTACCCCCCCATGGGCAAAATCAGTCTAACTTCAAAGTTTTATATCTCTGGTAGAAACTAACGTACAGAGACGCGCGTGGTTGCGTTTGAAAGGTCTTTCGAAGAGCTTTCAAATGATATGACTCACGGTTGCCATCGATTGTTTTTTTAAATTTTGCAACAATTATGCAAAATTGAAAATTCTGAAATTTTTTTATTATTTTTGATAATTAGCCAATTTTGGAAAAAAAATCGTACGAAAATTTGAAGTACACCATTTTTCAGCTATTACCAATCCCTATCTGAATCTCTCATCAAAAATTTATTTTCGTCAAATATGACACGCGCACGGGCATTTTTTCCTGGAAGTGACAGTTTTTTTCAACATTTTTTATCTCCGTCAAATTGTAACAATCGAAAAAAATTTATAGGAGAAAAAATGTTTGTTTTTTCACGTAGAATACTGCAATAATTTTTTTTTCGGTTTTTCGAAAAATTTTTTTTTTCGGTTTAAATTATTTTTCAAGGTCGAAAAAAAAAAGATTTTTTTTTTTATGTAATTTACGATACTTGTTATGTAGTATTATTGAATGGGTGGAAAAAAATTTTTTTTTGTGGTTTCTCATCTTTTTAGCGTACCGACTGTGAGAAAAAAAAATTGAAAAAAACCGAAAAAAAAAATTTTTCGAAAAACCGAAAAAAAAAATTATTGCAGTATTCTACGTGAAAAAACAAACATTTTTTCTTCTATAAAATTTTTTTCGATTGTTACAATTTGACGGAGATAAAAAATGTTGAAAAAAACTGTCACTTCCAGGAAAAAATGCCCGTGCGCGCGTCATATTTGACGAAAATAAATTTTTGATGAGTGATTCAGATAGGGCTTGGTAATAGCTAAAAACTGGTGTACTTCAAATTTTCGTACGATTTTTTTTTCCAAAATTGGCTAATTGTCAAAAATAATAAAAAAATTTCAGAATTTTCAATTTTGCATAATTGTTGCAAAATTTAAAAAAACAATCGATGGCAACCGTGAGTCATATCATTTGAAAGCTCTCCAAAAGACCTTTCAAACGCACCGACGCGCGTCTCTGTACGTTAATTTCTACCAGAGATATAAAACTTTGAAGTTAGACTGATTTTGCCCGTGGGGGGGTAAAAGTGGCTGACCGGCACTGTAGCAAGTAAATTATCAATAATATTTATAATTTTTTTAAATACATTTAATTAAATTAGACAGAAAGCAATAGGTAGGATCCCTAGGGACTAGGAGCCCTAGGAACCTTCCTCAATATAAAACCCTTCCTCAAAAAATTATAAATAATTATTAACATTAATAATAATGGACATGGAAGGATTAGGCCAGGAAACCAAAGATATTGTAGATATTGTTAATAATAATAATAATTATACAGGCCAACAAGGTTTCAGAACCAGAGACCAGACATAGTACTTCCGAAGGATTTTGGTGTGCTGAATCCAAATCCGAGCTTAGAATTGCGCCATCACGTCAGGATTTTGAGATATCCTAACCTAAATGTGCGAAAATCAGGTTTTTTGGCTATATTCAGTACCTTATAACATTGTGAATAAATTTTTTCATGCAAAACTGACGACGGCATCTGAAAGAGCAACTCTTGGCCGACAAAATGCATTACCGATTTTTTTATGTCTTTTTCCAGCAGAGATACCGTCAATTGAAATGTGCCATTCATCAATTGATTTATACTGGAGTATGAAAAATCTTGATTATGTTTGCTATTTTCAATAGTAGGAAAAACTTACACTGGCATATAAAGGTCTACCATTGTACTAATTTACGGCGAATCTAGCTGAATTTATTAGATAGACTCTAAAATGGCAGCTATAAATTTAGGGCAGGCTAAGGCAGATGGTTATGACCTAAATGCACTGAAAATCCTATAACTCTAGAACCAGCGACAGATTAACTTAAGTGCGCTATAACCTGCAAGCTCAAAACCATGACAGGATTGCCTAAGTGCGCTATAACCTACACTCAGCTTAAAACCAAAGCGCTCTATGACCCGCGAGAGGTTAAGCTAAGTGCGTTATAATACACGGCTGGTTGACTCAAGTGCGTTATAACCTGCAAGCTCAAAATCACGGCAAGTTAAACTAAATTCGCTATAACCTACTACAGGTTAATTTAAGCGCGCAACAGGTATATTGAGTACGATATAACTTGCAAACTAGAATCCACGACAGTATAACCTATATGCGCGGTAACCTTCGAGCTCTAGACCACTACAGGTGAACTTAGGTTCGTTATGATCTGCGAGCGCAAAGTCACAACAGGTTAAACTAAATGCAGTGAACAGTGAGGGTCAAGCACAGGACAAATTAATGTAAGTGGACTGTAATCCATAGCATTTCAACCTAAGCTCCAATGTAGTTAGAGAGGTTACACTAAGAAGCTGACAATCTTTAGAATGTATATTCTTAAACCTATAACAGCCAATTCTGTGATGTTATGCTTTCTTTTTGTGAAAACGTTGGCGCTTCATTTCAAACGATCGTTGAAGAGATTTACGTTTGTGACTAGTAGGGTTATTATCATCCCTTTTCAATGACCAGCAGTAGTCGGCCATCATTTTTTCGTCCCACCTTCCTTGGTAGTGTTGTTCCTTTTGTTGAAAGTCTTGGTGAAATCGTTCACTCATCTCCTCACTATATGCTCCAAGATTTTCTGGGAAATAGTCCAAATGAGAATGAAGGAAGTGTATTTTAAGGCTCATTAGACAACCCATTTTGCGGAAATTCTGTAACATGTTGGACACAATAGTTTCAAACTGCGGGTCTCGATTATTGCCTACAAATTTTTCTGTAACATCTTTGAAGCTCAACCAAGCATTCTTTTCAACGAGAGTCATGGTTTCGATAAATGTATCATCTTTCATGAGTTTTCGTATATCAGGCCCAACGAAAATGCCTTCCTTAATTTTTGCATCACTCAATTTCGGAAATGTGGCCTTCAAATGATTAAAACATTTACCTTCTTTATTCAAGGCTTTCACAAACTGTTTCATTAAACCTAATTTGATGTGAAGTGGTGGCAGTAATACTCTCTCTCTATTAACAAGACCTACGTAGGTGACATTATGAGAACCTATTTTCCATTCTGATCTTGTGGGCCATTCTTTTGTTACCTAATGCTTATCTCTTGCACGGCTGTCCCAAAGGCAGAGGAAACACGGAAATTTGGTATTTCCCGACTGCAAGCCAACTATAAAATTTATCATCTTAAAGTCACCACAAACAAGCCAATTGTGTGTCTTGTAATTTATTTTTTCCAGTAGAAATTGAAAACTATTGTATGATTCTTTTTATGCAGTTGAGTGACCTACAGGAAGTGGCGCATACTCATTTCCGTTGTGTACTAACACAGCTTTGAGACTTTGTGTGGAAGAATCAATGAAGAGACGCCAGTTTTCTGGCTTGTACAAATCTTGGATATACAAAAAATTTCTTTAAACAAATTCCTGTATAATAGAATATTTTTGCAAGTTGCATCACATTTCCATGGTTTTGGGGGTTACTAATCATGAGTTTGATGTCAGATTTATACATTTAAATTTATTTAAACAAATTATGTAAATTTTTAATTCTAATATTTGTCTGTCTGTCACAGGCCGACAAACTTCAGAACCAAAAACTATACATAACGCACCCGAAGAATTTCGATGCGCTAAATCCAAATCCCAGCTTAGAATAGCGCCAGCACGTCAGTATTCTGAGATATTCTAGAAGGCTATAATCTGCGTGGCCATAACCCTAAATCCGTTAACCCAAAAACCCCCGACGCCTTAACCTTTAACTGCCCCCTTAACCTTAAATCCGTTAACCCTGTAGCCCTGAAACCTGTGATGTTATAACCCTCGATGCCGTTACGCAAATCTCTTAATGTCTGAGCCCAGTAATTTGCGCCACAAGGAAACTAGGGCTATTGTATCGCAGGTTATAGGATTCCGAGGTGAAGAAATTCGGGGTTAAGTTGGCAGGTTTTATTGCCGCGCTTGTTATAACCTTCTTGGGTTAAAATATTTGGGGTTAAGAGGACGGGGATTATTGCATGGAAGGTCACAGGGCTCGGGGGTTAAGGGATTTAGGGTTAAGTGGGCAAGGTTTATTGCCCCGCAGGTTACAATGCTCCAAGATCAGGGATTTGAGTTATAATAGTCGAAAATCATTGCGTTGCCGTATAAACCAATTGATAAGTAGTATATTTCAATTGACGATAAAAGAAGACATAAAATAAAGATTGTTAGTGCTTTTGTACGATAAGAATTGCTTTTTAGATACCGATGTCAATTTTGCACGAAAAAAATTATTCGCAATGTTATAAGGTACCGTATTGTCATGTAATCTCCTCTGACTTCGAACGAAATATGTTGCTAAGCGATTTAGTAGTTTTGTTTGTTACTTAGTATGTTTTTGTGTTGAGATGAAAAACATATATTTGTGGTTATTTTAAATAAATACGTTCTCGTTCTTTTTATAACAAAGTTATTGTTATTTTGTGTGAGTGTACGTGTGAGTGTAACATTTTGGGGGCTCGTCCGCGATTTCGAGATGTCAGGAAAAACGCTGCGCACACCAACGCATGTACCATTCCAGACAAAGACAAGAGCACAAATTGCCGCGGAGGAACAGGCCGCTGCAGTTGCTATTACCAGTGCCGAGATTGCTGCTATGGCTGACGTTGTGCTTGTTAACAATGACGCCGCTACTCCTATTGAACATCGACTGGAAGAACAAACAAGACCTACTAAGAATACAGGGAGCAATGTCCGGGTAGTGATTGCGGACGTTTTGCCAATGCCGCCGACGGTCACAGATGCCTCGGATGCGCTGACCGATGAGTTGCGGACGGTGACTGAACCCGTCCTTGCGCCTACGGTGACCGATATCCCGTTGCCACAAGCTACTCTCCAGGAAGCGCTGTTAGCACTCAACGATGCAAGGGTTGAACTCGATAAGTACCGAAGACAACTGGAGGTTGTGCAAACCGAACGAGAGGCCGAGCGAGCATATCGTGGACAATTGGAAGAAAGGTTACAACATCCCAGCGTCGCAAAATTGCAAGAGCTAACGGGTGGAGTGATGAAAAGAAAATGATAGCATTAGCAGCTTCGTTTCGTGATAAGGCAAAATGTGTATTGAGTAGCTTTACCGATATGGAAGTTTTGGATTTGAAATCATTATTGGAGAAACTAGAAGCATGATTCGGTGAACATTTAAAATCAAGTAGTTATTTCTTGTTTCAATATAGAAGACAGAAAATAGGCAAAGATCTTCCAACATTAGCTGCTGATATCGAGAAACTGGCATCGTTAGCTTATCCTGAATGTTCATTAGAGATTCGCGACAAAATTGCTTGTGCTCAATTTATTATAGGTATTTATCATACTGGGGTTAGGGAAGTTCTTCAATTAGAGCGTATCAGTTCTTTGAAAATAGCTTTAGCTCGCGCTCTAGAAGTGAAATCGATCAAAGAAAGAAACAAGATTCCCGTCTTTCGAAATGCGCGAAATTTCCAGAATAACCCAAGTTCTTCAGGAAATAATTTTCAAAATGAAGCAAATAGTATAAATAATGGCAAACAGAGTCAACCATTCGATCCTCGAGAATGGTTGAAGAATATTGAATGCTATCATTGTCATAAAAAAGAACATACACGCTCTCGATGCCTGGAGCAGGGAAACTAGGGTGTGTCGAACTTTCAGTAGCGGGTTTGACATTTAGTCAACAAGCTCCTTCCAATAATGATTTGTCGAATATGCGCATCGTAGAGTTCTTCGAAATTTGAAGACTTTTAGGTTTGAGGGTAGTATAGACAGACAGTTATGCGTTTTTAAATTAGATACAGGTTCAGACGTGACGATGGTCAATCTTCGATTTGTTGATTCTCATTATCATAAAATTTTCTATGATGCTCCGAATGTGAGGTACCCCACTGGTGAAGAAGTTCCTATCCAATTCAAAACAATTGTCCGCGTTAATTTGGGTCAATATTCAATCTTGATGACAGTTTTTGTTGCAGACATTACTGACGACTGTATACTTTTTTGAAAAATGTGATTTTTTGAATAAGACCAGAATTACAGAATCAATAAGTGACATTTTTAAGAGTACTACATGTATGGTTGTCAGTGATGCTACCGCAGAATGTTGTAGAATGACAGAATATGTTAAGGAAGTACCAGATTTATTGCTAGACCTCTTCGAAAATAACATTAGTAATTTAGATTCTTCACAAAAGAAGAAATTTGCTCAACTTCTGACTGATTTCCAAGACATTTTTCAAGATGATGATGTTGCGGGAAAATGTAATTTAATGAAACATAAAATTGAGCTAAGCGATCCTCGTCCTATTAAACAACCGGTTCGTCCGGTTCCTTTTTATATCCAAACAGATATTAATCAAATAATTACTGATATGCAAAAGCAGGGTGTTATCGAAGAATCTTCTAGTTCTTGGTGTTATCCGGTAGTTTTTTAAAATACAAAAAGGATAAAACTTGGAGATTTTGTGTAGATTTTCGGAATTTGAATGAAAAAACACTTAAAGATTCACATCCATTACCTAAGATCGACCATATTTTAGATAAGTTAGCTGGTAAATCTTGGTTCTCGACTTTAGATCTAAAAAGTGGATATTGGCAGGTGAAGATTCGTCCGGAAGATAGAGAGAAAACAGCCTTCTCAATTGGAAATGGTTTGTGGCAGTTCATCGTTATGGCTTTTGGCTTATGTAATGCTCCGGCTACTTTTGAAAGGTTGATGGAGAAATTGCTACGAGATCTTTTAAATGAAATCTGTTTAATTTATCTTGATGATGTTATGGTTATGGCGAAATCGTTCGATGAGATGTTAGCTAATTTACGCAGAGTTTTTCTGAGGATACGTGACGCTAATTTAAAATTGAATAGAAAAAAATGTGTTTTGTTCCAACACGAGATAGAATACTTACTACACATTGTTTCAGAAAAAGGAAAAAAAACTGATCCCAAAAAGATAGAGGCTATGGTTACATGGCCTGTCCCTCAGTGTCTTCTATTGCTAAACCCCTGTATCGCTTAACTGAAAAGGGAACCAAATTCAATTGGACAAGTGATTGCCAAAATTCATTTGTGAAATTAAAGGAAGTTTTAACAACTCCACTTATTTTAGCTTTTCCTCGTACCAATTTACCTTTTATTTTAGACACAAATGCTTCAGATCATGGGATAGGAGCTGTCTTGTCACAAGTTCAGGATGGGGTAGAGAGAGTAATAAGTTATTATAGTCGTGTTCTAAGAAAAGCCGAGAGAAATTATTGTGTTACTCGTCGTGAATTATTGGCAGTAGTAGATACAACTAATCATTTTCATTACTACTTATGTGGTAGAGCTTTCTTCATTCGTACCGATCATTCGGCGTTAACATGGCTTCTTTCTTTCAGGGATTTGGATGGTCAATTAGCTAGATGGTTAGGAAAATTAGCTGAATATGATTTCAAAATTTTACACCACAAAGGTACGTCACATGGTAATGCAGATGGTTGTTCTAGACGACCCTGTAGTAATTCTTCGTGTAGATACTGTTTTAATATAGAATCACAGTATGCACAGTGTGATTGTGTAGGGCGAATTGTCTTCGAAGAAACTCCTCATTCGGTTTGGAAAGATCGTCAAGTTCAGGATGATGTCATTCGTACTATTTTAAATAGTAAAAAGAAAGGTAAAAGATTATCATGACAAGATATTTCTTCTGAAGATGAATACATGAAAGTATCTACATCTCAATGGGACTCCTTAGTTATTTTAGATAACATCTTGTATAGAGAATGGATTTCTCCTAATTTGAAGTTAAAAGTTCTTCAGTTAATAGTACCTAGATATTATATTAATACGGTTTTAGAAGAGGCTCATGATTCCCCTTGTGGTGGTTATTTTGGTGTTAATAAGACACTACAGAAGGTACGGAAAAGATTTTAATGGGCTTCTTGTAAGAAAGATGTTGAAAATTGGTGTAGATCTTGCTCGAAGTGTATAGCGAGAAAGGGACCTTCAGATAAAGGTCACAGTAAGATGAAGATCTACAACGTAGGAATACCTTTCGAAAGGGTTCAAATGGATATTTTAGGCCCTTTTCCGATTTCTTCTTTAGGAAATAAATACCTCTTAGTCGTAACAGATTGTTTTACAAAATGGGTAGAAGTTTTTCCACTCTCTAATATGAGAACAAAAACTATCGCCGAGATATTTGTTCGTAAAATTGTATGTAGATACGGAGTTGCTCTTGAAGTTTATACTGACTAGGGTCGTAATTTTGACGCTAAACTAATCAAGCAACTATCCCAATTGTTAGGTATATAAAAGACTAGAACAACACCGTTACACCCACAATCAGATAGCCAAGTAGAAAGACAGAATTGGATAATACTTGACTACTTAGCTAAATACATATCAGACAATCAAAAAGATTGCGATCGTTGGATTACCTTGTACCTTTTAGCTTACAAATCTTCTATTCATGCCACAACTGGAACTAGTCCAGCTGAGATGTACACCGGTTCAGACCTGAGACTTCCCTTAGACTTGATGCGCGGACGTCTTCCTGAAGTAAAGAATCCTCATACACGAGAAAACTAAGTACACAAATTCAAGAACAACATCGACAAAATATATCATTTTGCAAGAACACATATCAAGATTACATCACAACGATCGAAGAAATACTACGATAGAACAACTCGACACATAAATTTCACAAACAACCAAAAAGTATAGTTTTTCAACCCTCGACGGCTCAAAGGAAGGACACGAAAACTCCAGAGTAATTGAGAAGATCCTTTTACAATTATCAAAAAGATCAATGATGTAGTCTTCTGTATCCAGAAGACTCCACGACATAAAAAAAGATAGTCCACATTAACCGATTAGCGACGTACCACGATAGGTAAATTCTTCTGCTCCGCTCACGGTTTTTGAAAATTTCGTCAATTTTTAAGGGTTTCTTATAATAGCTATCGGCTTTTCCTACCTGAAGTTCATTCAATACCCTAGCATAATTGCCGACTTTCCATTTAAAGGGTCTAGCGTGTTTGTTGTATCGGTCTGTAGACTTTTCCTTTTCACGGATTTAATTCTCACCCGCCACTATCTTTAGCTTTGTCAACCGTAAGACTAGATCGCGTAGGTATTGGTTATACGAGGTGTGATCAAAAAATAAGGTGAATTTTGAAATTTAGCGGGCTACGTCCGTTCGATCTTCGACTTTTTTATTTGGTTATGTCGGTACACTCGTCTAAAACATACGTTCCAAATTTCAGCTTTGTAGTATGTTTGGTTTGTTTGTGAGAGGCATCAAGGTTAGAAGTGTTTTGCGTGCTCCACGATTTGCTGCTATCTAAAAACATGGATCAAAGAGTTTGCATTAAATTTTGTGTGAAAAATGGAATCAAATGTTCCAAAACACTTGAAATGCTGAAAGTGGCATACGGTGAGTCTAGTTTAAGCCAAAAAAATGTTTACAAGTGGTATAAACTCTTCCAAGAAGGCCGAGAAGACACCGACGACGAACCTCGTTCTGGACGCCCCAGCACATCAACAACTGATGAGAATATTGAAGAAGTGAAGAAAATAGTGTTGGGAAATCGTCGAATTACCATTAGAGAAATTGCTGATGATATTGGCATCTTATTTGGTTCGTGCCAATCAATTTTGACGAGTGTTTTAGACATGAGACGTGTGTCAGCGAAGTTTGTTCCGAAATTGCTCAATTTCGACCAAAAGAAACGTCGCATGAGCATCGCCCAAGAGCTACTGAATGACGTCAACGATGATCCAGATTTACTCAACAGGGTTATAACAGGTGACAAAACATAGGTATACGGTTATGACGTCGAGACTAGGACTCAATCATCCCAGTGGAGGCATTCTGGATCACCAAGACCAAAAAAAGCACGCCAAGTTCGATCAAATGTAAAGGTTTTGCTTACAGTTTTCTTTGACTGCAGGGGCGTGGTGCATCATGAGTTCTTGCCACAGGGTAGAACAGTAAATAAGGAATATTGCCTGCAAGTTATGCGCAATTTGCGCGAAGCAATCCGCCAGAAAGGTCCGAATTTGTGGAAAAATAAAAATTGGCTTTTGCACCATGATAACGCCCCTGCTCAAACATCGTTGCTTGTGCGCGAAATTTTTGGCTAAAACCAACACAGTAACGATGCCACAGGCACCGTATTCCCCAGATCTGGCCCCCTGTGACTTCTTCTTGTTCCCAAAACTGAAGAGGCCCATGAAAGGACGGCGTTTAGCCACGATTGAGGAGATAAAGACGGCATCGAAGGATGAACTAAACAAGATCACAAAAAATGATTTTTTGAAATGCTTTGAGGATTGGAAAAAGCGTTGGCACAAGTGCATTATATCCGAGGGGGATTACTTTGAAGGAGATAAAATAAAAATTGATGAATAAATAAATATTTTTTGAGAAAAATAAAAATTCACCTTACTTTTTGATCACACCTCGTAAATCCGAAATTTTTTCTCCCTAGGGATCCTCATAGGGAAACGAGCGATTCGTCCTGTAATAGAGTTGGCCTATAATACCCTCTATCACCAATTATTTAAAGGGAAGGGCAAGGGAGGCGGTGTATCGCTCCTAGTAAAACAGGAAGGAGAAGCGCGTGTAAATAACTTTCACAACATTCCAGGAACTCATCCTTTATTACAGCTACACTATCATAAGTGCTGACGAACTAAACAATTCTATTCATACTAACTTATACAACCAACTAAACGTCGCTTAATCTAAATAAGACGGCCGGCACGTGGGCGCCTTGCCGTCTTATTAACCGGCTCAAACAACAACTTATATCCTAAAATACTGCCGGAAATTACGCCGGCTGGGGGAAGCCTGGCGCAGCAACACGAACCGTGAAATCGCCGAGGAAAAGAGAGAGATGCAAAGAGAGAGGAGAACAAACGACCTGACCGATGCTAGCGGATGTCGCTATCGCTGACAGCCTCGCAGATGCACCACCGGCAGCTTGGCAGGACGGCTGTTGGATGCTGCGTTGCTGGCGGCTTGACAGGAGAATTTGTCGTCGCTGTTGCTGGCAGAGAAACCGGCTAGGCTGATCCGCAGGAAGACTGCTAGCTATTTTGCTGAACAAAGGGGGCAGGCTTTACGGCGACGATCACTCAGGCTAAATGCGGCCGATTGTACTCGCGTGCGTCACGTCACTCTCGCAAGTGAGTGAGAGCCGGCTTCTCACGTCTTCTCCCACCACTCGCCTCCTAATCGGCGGCACGCAGCAATACCGGTCGCGACAAATGCCGCGCGCCAAGCCCAACCACTAGACTCGTATACTTTTCTGTCTCTCTCTCTCTCGCACTCCCAATGCTCGATCGCATCGTTGCGCCTACGGCTTCGCCTTCTGTTCTCGTGCGTTGCTGAAAATAAAGAGACAGGCATCAGGCACGTGAAAATAACGCGCGTTTGATGCCAGCCGTGTGCCTTCGCCTGGGAGAGAGAATGCAGGCATACACGGTGCAGGCTATGACCAGCCTACACCGTCACAGTCCATAAACTAGCTCAAAGGGGGTGTAACTAGTTCCATTATGTATACTCGTATTATATGTGAAAACGGCAAAGGGGGTTAATCAGTCCCAGTCGTCGAATCGTTCCGAATATATTCGTGAGAAATTGATTAAGGGCGCATGGCTTCTATCGAGAGAGCCATTAGTCTGAGGTCTATGTCCGGAAGTTGTTAAATGGTGAATTTTAAACAAGTGCAATAACGATTTCACAATCTCTGAAAGAAAGCTATTCCCGCGATCTGACAATATTGCTCTCGGGGCACCAAATTGGCATATTAAATGTCTAGCCAACGCATCAGCGATAGTGGTTGCTCTAAGATCCTTTATTGGTACTACGATTAAATATTTGGTCAGATTACATAGCATGGTCAGCAGATGACAATTTCCACTAGGAGTGGTTCGTAATTTTCCTGCAGTGTCTATTGATACCTCGTCGAACGCCTCAATTGGTGTATCCGTGATCAGCATCGGTTCCTTAGTCTTATGGCTATCAATTTTTTTCTCGAGACAACTCGGGCATTTTTGCACATGATTTAATACTTCTTTTCGTAATTCTGGTCAATAATATCGTGTTCGAATTTTCTGATACGTCTAATTAAAACCCTTATAGGCTGTCGTGTAGGGTCTTAATTATTTCCGTCCGCTGTTCTGACGGTGAAAAAATTGTCTTCCTATAACATACCATCACCTTTATAAAGCTCTTTTCAAAGGTTCTTATTAGTATTTCTGTTAATAGTCCAGGTCCAAGATCATCAGTATAATCTCCTCGTCGAGCAATCCGGGGACTGACTACGTTTCTCTTGAGCAATATTCTCTTCAAATTTATAAGTCCGACTTTCATAGATTCTATAGTAATAGAGTTATTATGTTTGTCCTTAATAACAACAGAGCAAATATTATGGTTTTTATATTTAGTTGTTAGGATTTGCCCGACTTTTAGTTTCAAGATTTTCATGTTGCGTAGATCTATAGCCCCAGTTTCACTTAATAGCTTTGAAATAGCGGTTTGATCGTTGCAGTCTCAAGATATAAAATGTACAATATTATCTCGTTGATAGGTTAAACATTGTTGACTTGTGCTTACATTATTTTGTAGAATATATCTTGCAAGCTCAAATGAAAAATTACCGCTGGCAGTTTCACTGCTTGAACTCGGATTCTTATAATTTTCTGTTCATCGATATTGGTTGATTGGTCCTGGCGACGGTAACAAGAAGAAGAATTCGTCATCTACTGGTATCCTTGAAAAGTGAATTTTACAGAGCTCTTGTTACTAAGGTCTGATTCTTCGGGTATACCCTCGAGCCCTTTGAATCTTACCATAGGTCGAGGTCCTTTGACTATGGGGGTACTTCTGGCCCTCGGTATTTCAGTTTCAATGGTTGGGGTTACTGATATCTCTCGATATCGTGGTTGCCTTAAGGCTTTTTCGACTTCCTTACTTCTCTCAGGACTTACTCCTGTGTCCGAATCACCTTCATGCTCTAGGTGGGTTTCCATTAATTTTTGCGAATCTTCTACTAACTTTGTTATTCTATTCGGCATTACTTCATCAGAATCGTTTATTTCATCATATGAATCAAGGTTTTATAGCAGTACCTCTTGTAGTTCTGGCGAGGGTTCGTCCCTATTTGAGAAGTGAGAAGGCATTTCTATAGTTCAATTGTCTCGTGCAAGGCCCATGTCATCCCGATAGTATGTCTCATTATCCAAACTCTTATGCCGTCGCAAACTGGCTTCGAATTTTTCTGCCAATTTTCACACTTCATTCGCCGATAAACTAATCCTCTGTGCCGAGGCTTGTTCCTCTCATCTTTTAGTTGCACTTTCGTTTCATGCTAACACATCATCTTCTCCGGAACTCCTACTACTTTGAGGTCCACTAATTTCTAACTCCGTTCGTTCAGTAGATTCCGATTTATCACTCTGAACCTCATCACTTGAGTTCCCTCCTGGTTCAGTTTCAGTCCCTTTTCTTAGCTCACTACGTCGCGGGTCCTCTATTGAAGCGCTATTATCTGTACTGTCTTGAACGTTTTTCGAATCTTAATTCTTCATTCTAGTTAAGGATAATAAGAATCACCGAGAAGAAATTACCTGTTTCACGCCAATCTCGCTATCCGAGTCCGAAACACTGGCACTCATGCTTTCCCTCTCCAGTCGATCTAAGATGTCTTGCACTCGTTTGTGTCGACCACTCGGCATATATTGCCCAAAAGACGAGTCTTTAGCAAACTTGTTGTTATTAACGTCTTTCATTGTAACTTCAATGGCAGATTCATCAGTCGGCGTTACTTCCTCGTACCTTGTAGCTTTAGGCGGGGCTTCTTTGTCCGGTTCACTAGGTTTCAATCCGGAGTCATCTGTCGCAGCGTCCGACGTAGTCTTTCGCAATATCTTCAGTCACTTGATTAAAAGTTTATCCTTGTTTATCTTGGTCCCTTCCGATCCAAGTCCAGAAGTGCCGGGTCCGGGTTCATTCGGTAGTTGGAAAGTTTTATCTGTCGTTATCACAGATTTCTTACTTCCGGTCCTTTCAGCAATAGTACTATGATCTAAATTCGGCTTTTCCTTATTTGTTTTGGCTCTGACAGGTCTTCCTTTCAGCCTTGGCTCATTCGAGATCGTATAAGCCGTTTTACGCGTACTAGTTGAATCCCATTCTCCGACCGTTGATTTTTCATCCGTTTTCTTTCCTTCAGTTTTATGCCTTAACATCATTACCTGAATTTTCGGAATAATTTCGTTCAGCTCTTTCTCTTTCTAAACCTTTTCATCTAAATATTAGTGTAAATTAATCGAGTTCCTGAATAGTGCGTCTGCATTGCAGTTTAATTTTCCGGGTTTATACTTAAATGTGTATTGGTAATCTGTGAACTTAATCATCCATATCATGAGCCTTTGTCCTGGGTCCTTGTGATTATGCATACAATTTAGAGGCTCATGGTCAGCAATCAGAGTAAACTTCTTGTATAAGAGATAGGATCTAATCTGATTCATCGCGTATAAAACTGCAACACACTCCTTTTCCGTCGTAGTATAATTTCTTTCTGCTTTTTTCAGTAGCCTCGAAAGATAAGCTACTGGCCTTTTAAGGCCATCCACTTCTTGTGATAAAACCGCTCCTATTGGTAGTACGGAGCATCTGTGGTCAAGGTAAAGGTCTTCTCGAAAACAAGGAAAGCTAGAATAGGGGCCTCACAAAGCATCTGCTTGAGCTTTTCAAAAGCTTCTTCTTGCGGCGGTCCCCAGTTATATGCTTGGTCCTTCTTTATTAAATCACTAAAGGGCTTGGCTATCTTCAAGTAGTCTTGAATAAAGTATCGGTAATATCTGGAGAGTTCAAGAAAAGACCTGACACGTTTTACTCCCTTGGGCATCAGAAATTTCTTTAAGGCCTCAACCAATTTAAGATCTGGCTTGACTCGTTGACCACTGACAATATGTCCCAGGAATTTTACTTCTCGACGTAGGAAAATTTACTTTGTTCTGTAGTAAGACTAACCCTGCGTTAGAAAGTTTTTCGAATAATTAATTAATTAACATCATGATCGTGTAAATTTTTAGCGTAAACTATGACGTCATCCAGGTACACTAGCATTTCTACATTTAATAGTCCTCGCAGCAACTCATTCATCATTCGTTGAACGGTCGTTGTCACATTCATTAGTCCTTCCGGCATTCTAATATAATTAAAGTGTCCATCAAAAGTTGAGAATGCCGTCTTCTCTCTGTCCTCAACCCTTAAGAGAATTTGTTGAACGATTGTAAAATAATGAATTTAATATTTATAAATATTTTCGCTCGTTTATTAAAAAGAAAAAAAATGTAGTTTTCTTTTTTATGACGGGGAAACATATGGATAAACTTAAAGACGTTTATATTTATAATATTTATTCTAGTTAGTTTCACAATATAATAAAAAATTAAAATATATATATATATATATATATATATATATGAGGTCTGTCCGGAAAGTATCGGGCCTACCTTTATATTTTCGTGCTAGTGTAATTCTTTATCATATGGTGGATGGCATCCTTCAAAGTAATCCCCACTTGATTGAATAACACGGTTCCATCGATGTTTCCGACTTTTCAAAACAGTCCTGGAACTCACTTTTAGGGATAGCCTTAAGCACACTCGTCGCATTGTTTTCAACCGTTGTTTTGTCATCGAATTAGTGTCCTTTGAGTGGTTTTTTTAGTTTTGGAAACAGCCAAAAGTCACAAGGGGCTATGTCGGGACTGTATGGAGGTTGTCAAAGCAATGCGATATTGTGTTTGCTCAAAAACTGCTGCACAAGATTGGATGAATGCGCTGGCGCATTATCGTGATGGAGAAGCCAGTCACCACTTTCCCAAAAGTGCGGGCATTTTCTTCTTACTGCATCACGTAAACATTTCAAAATTTGAACGTAGTATTCTTTATTGATTGTCTGACCTGTTGGTGCAACAACACCTTCACAATCGAAAAAAACAATCATCATTGACTTAACATTGCTCCAACTTTGACGTGCTTTTTTTGGTCTTGGCGATTCAGAATGCTTCCACTGTGAAGATTGTTGTTTTGTTTCAGGATCATAACCATAAACCCATGATTTATCACCTGTAATAACTTTTCTAAGCACATTATCATCATTATTGACCATTTCCAAATTGTCCAGAGCGATTTTTAAGCGAATGTTCTTCTGCTCTGCTGTGAACAATTTTGGAATGAACTTCGCACACACGCGTTTCATTCTTAAATTTTTGGTTAAAATTTCTGAAATGATAGTTCTTGATATCCCAAGGTCTTCTTCTTGTTCTCGCACAGTAAACGACGATCTTGTTCGATTGCAAGTCGCACCCGCTCAATATTATCTGCGGTTTTTGTCGTCGAAAGTCGGCCGGAACGAGAATCACTATCGACAGAAGTGCGATCATCCTTGAACCGTCTATACCACTCTTTTATTCGTGTTTTGCTCATACACTCGCTTCCGAAGGCCTTTTGCATCATTTCAATAGTTTCCGAACTCGTTTTTCCGAGTTGAAAGCAAAATTTGATTCAAATTCGTTGATCTTGTTTTTGACAATATCAAAATCCGACGAACGCGAAAAATGCATTGTAAACAAAGACACGCTGCGCATGAACTATACGTCCGGCAGGTGTCAGTAAGTAACCAATAGATTCGTGAGGCTTTACTGTTGACGTTTCTGTCCGGTAGAGGTGGCTTGAACACTATATCGCAAAGATATAAACGTAGGCCCGATACTTTCCGGACAGATCTCGTATATATATATATATATATTGTAACGGGGGGGGGTAAACCTGCAAAATGAGAAATTATTATTATTATTATCCAATAATGTAGCAACACACAATGAAGGGAAGATTTTTATGATTTTTGTTTATATAAAAAGAAATTATCGAAACGATTGTATACGACACTTTTCATATTCGATTAAAAATTCAAACTCTTATATTCTCAAATATAGATTTTACTTCAATAGGAAAAAAAATGCAGCCTTCTTAGTTGGGAGCTCACTCCTATCTGCCGGGTTTCGCTCTCAATATTAGTCTGTGCCTTTTCGTTTCTCTATCTCATTCCTTACACTCTGTCTCTCTGTGATTTACGCGCTTTTAATCGCATCACGTTTCCTAGCATAACACGCTGAGTGCAGCATGCTGTCGCATAATTGAGACTATATAGTACATACTATTAAAAAACTGATTTAAGTAAATTAATTACTTAATTTATTTAATTTAAAGTTATTCTACAATATAGTTAAAAAAAATATTTTGAATTTTTTCAATATATTTGGTATTGCTAAAAGAGAATTTAAAAGAGATTTATGCAACTTTTTACCTTGTTAAAAGTCTTTTTCAAACATATTATATTCAAAGGTTAAAAATACTAGGATGAGAATAAATTTAATTATTGTATATCTAATTTATATATATATATTGCAACGGTAGTAAAATTCGATTAATCGATACGTTCGCGATTCGATAGCACTCGCGATGCTAGAGCGAACGTCTAAGAGAGAGACGGGGCACACGAGAGTTCAATTTTTCAGTTAAGCCTCAGCTGTTCAGAGTACCGCCAAATATTTTCCATTGTGTTCCTGCCGTTTCTCAAAAGTTGTTTTTCTGAACTTTTTTTTTGAATACGTTCGCGACTGATAGTAGACAGAAAAGGAAGCAGAAATCACAGCAGCAGCAACTAAAGCAGCAGCGGAACAGCAGCATTTAGTCGAGCAACAACCGATCTTCGTGAGCGAGGCAGCGCAGCATAAGTTCTCCAGGAGCACCTGTTGTTTTTACAGATTAACAATTACGGCTGATCACCGAAATTGCACCGCAGGACAGGTGCGCCTCCCTTTTTCTGCGTAACAAAATACTTGCAAAAGTATTTTGTTAATCGCGACTGTTTGAGTATTCGCACCGAGCGTTAGTTTTCGCGGTAGAATTTTGAATTCTCTCTCTCTCTCTCTCTCTTCTCGTATTATTCTATTCTAATTGTAAATCCTATTCGCGTGCGCAAGTCTTTGGAACCAACGAAGACTGTAGTTTTTTAGTGATAACAGATCTTGATTTTATTCGCCACATTAAGTTATTTCGTTCCCTTTTAGTTTAACGGATTCGTCAACGATTATTTTTTCAAAACTGATTTCATCTAGGGAATAGTTGAAGTAAACATTAGGTTACTCACACCTAAGTAAGCAAGTGTCACAAGTCAGGTGACTTAATGTGAGTTCACCTCTATTGGAAAAGGAGACAGTGGAACGAAAGTATCAAACGTAAAGATGAATACATGTATACTTATACTCGTACGTGATTAACAGAGTGGCGGTTAGCTCTACATCGTTGGAGTTTGTTTTTTAATAAAGCCAATTTATACCAGCTAATCCCCCCGGTTACAGTATATATATATATATATATATACATATATACATACATATATATACACTGCCGGTCAGTCACTTTTACCCCCCCTCGAGCAAAATTGCTTGAACTTGGAAGTTTCATATTTTTGGTCAGAATCAACGTACAGAGACGAACGGGAGCGCATTTGAAAGCTCTTTCCAAGAGCTTTCGAATAGTGTATATCGCAAAATTCATGAAATCGGGTTTCTAATTTTTTCAATCGAATATTCATCAATGAAAATTCCGAAATTTTCAGTCTATCTTTGATAACTTGCCAATTCTAGGGAAAAAATCCCACGAAAATTTTGAGCATAGCATTTTCTTCCTATTTCCAAACCCTATCCAAATCACTGGTCAAAAAATTTTGTCCATCAAATATGACCCTTGTTTGAGAAATTTTCTTGAAAATTGACACGTTTTTCCGACTTTTTATAACTTTGAAAATAAAAATCCTAGAAAAAAGTGTGAATGAAAGAAAATGTTTCTTTTTTCATGTATAATAGTGTAGAATTTTTTCAGATTAAAAAAAATATATTTTTTTTTATCCATCTTTCTATGGTCGGTCAAAAAAAAAGTAAAATATTCATCTGCAACGTGAAATTGTCTTCTTGTAAAATCAAAATTGTAGATTTCAAAAACTTGTTGTTCCCATTTTTTTTCCTCACAAGAACGTTGTTTTTCAATTATTTTTCATCGCTATTTTTATAGCCGGTGCAAAAAAAATATATATTGTACAGGAAATGATAGTGAGTATACGTGAGTGTGTTCACACACAGTAATCACAGGCTTATTTATTAGGTATCCAACACGCTGTATACTCAGATGTTTACAAATAAAGTTATGTCCGAATGCTCACTATATGAAATGTGGTATCTTCTTAAATATTTCTGTATCTACGATTATGAGCAAACTAGTCGATCTCGAGCGTTTCAAGTGTGAACAACTGTTTGTGTAATGTGTAGTGAACATGGCAAACTCGAAAAATTTGTCCATGCGTGAACGTAATAAGATCATTGCCCTTCATGAACTGCAAATGAGTAGTCACGCTGTTTCAAAGCAGTTGAAAATAGACAGGCGCACAGTGGCTTATAATATTAAAAAGTTCTGTACATCTAGAAGTGTCGAAAATAGGCAACGCAAACCAAGAAAAAAAACTACTGCCAAAGAAGATGACTAAATTTGTCGAACAAGTTTGCGTAATCGAAAAGCCACTACCTCTGAACTTACCGCAGATGTCAACAAACATTTAGAAAAACCTATGAGTGTGAGTACGGTAAAGAGACGTTTGCGAAAGAAAGGACTTTTTCGTCGAGTTGCCGTTAAGAAACCACTTCTACGATGTGTAAATAAAAAGAAACGCTTACAGTGGGCAAAACGTCATAAAAATTGGACTATTTCTGATTGGAAAAATGTTCTGTGGTCTGACGAGTCAAAATTTGAAATTTTTGGTAGTAGAAGGAGAGTGTATGTAAGAAGACGGATTGGTGAGAAATATAATAGTGATTGTTTAGTTCCAAGTGTGAAGCATGGTGGTGGTTTAGTTATGGTATGGGGTTGTTTTGCTGGATCTAAAGTGGAATCTTAAAGAAAGAAAGTTACAAAAACATTCTACAAAGGCACGCTGTAACATCAGGAATTCGACTAGTGGAAGCACAATTTGTGTTTCAGCAAGATAACGATCCAAAATATACATCCAAATTATGTAAAAATTATCTCTCAAATTTAGAAAAGAAAAAAAAATTCAAAGTTATGCAATGCCTAGCCTAGTCGCCTAATTTGAATCCCATGGAACTGCTGTGGGAAGAGCTCGATCGAGCAGTGAGAAAATTTTGCCCAAGCTGTGGAACTAATTTATGGGAAATTTCGCAAAAAGAATGGAACAATCTCAAAGAAATCACATTGGACAAACTAGTCGTAAGGATGCCAAGAGTATGCAAAGCTGTTATCAAACATAAAGGAGGCCACTTTGATGAAAAAAAAGATTAATTTGTGTGATACAAGTTCTAATTATCGCAAGTTTATGTTTGTTAATTACAAAGTCACTATTGTTACGTATTATTGTTATAAGACGGTGCATTTATTTAGTCTAATTTTAATTATTTCGAATGATATTTAGCAAAAAATTTGGTTCATCGTCCTATCGCATTTGGTTACTTTTGTCTATTTTTTGTTATCTATTTTTTGTTGTCTATTTCTATTTTATGACATTCTACTAAAAACACTCTAGAATCAAATCCAGAGTAAAATAGCAGATAATCTTCAAGTTTTAGGCTGAATGAAACTTATGTAAAGTTATTATTTCAAATAAATAACTTTCCAGATTAAGCATGTATTTTCATTTGAATCATGACATCATTATTGTTATTGAAAAATAGTGTTCTTGTGAGGAAAAAAATGGGAACAACAAGTTTTTGAAATCTACAATTTTTATTTTACAAAAAGACAATTTCACGTTGCAGATGAATATTTTACTTTTTTTTTTGACTGACCATAGAAAGATGGATCAAAAAAATATTTTTTTTTAATCTGAAAAAATTCTACAGTATTATACATGAAAAATGAAACATTTTCTTTCATTTACACTTTTTTCTAGGATTTTTATTTACAAAGTTAGAAAAAATGTGTCAATTTTAAAGAAAATTTCTCATACAAGGATCATATTTGGTGGAAAAATTTTTTTGATGAGTGATTTAGATAGGGTTTGGAATAAGAAAGAAAATGCTATGCTCAAAATTTTTGTGGGATTTTTTCCCTAGAATTGGCAAGTTATCAAAGATAGACTGAAAATTTCGGAATTTTCATTGATGAATATTCGATTGAAAAAATTAGAAACCCGATTTCATAAATTTTGCGATGTACACTATTCGAAAGCTCTTGGAAAGAGCTTTCAAATGCGCTCCCGTTCGTCTCTGTACGTTGATTCTAACCAATAATATGAAACTTCCAAGTTCAAACAATTTTGCTCGAGGGGGAGTAAAAATAACTGACCGGCATTGTATATATATTGTATCGGGGATTCTGCTCCGAAAGCGAATCCACGTATACATATGAAAGGAATATAAAAAGAAAGAGAAAAGCGACGCAGAAAAACAGCTGTAGAGGGTCTCGTCGAGGGTTGTACGAAACCCGACCTGATGGCTCAGATATGCCTCTTACAGGGCGTCCTCACCCAAGGACCCGCGGAGGCGTCGTAGGTCACAAGTTGGGGAACGCGAAAGTCGCACGGGATTTCAGGAAAATGGCAAGAGTCAGGCGTGAGAATGATGATAGAGAAAATTCAATAAAATACAAATTTATAATGTAAAGAAGACAATACAGAATAGAGTAATAGGTAAAGTGATATACAAAAAGATAGTAATAAACGCAGTGCGGTGAGAGAGAGAAAAGCGCAGATAAGTAGAGAGAGAGAGAATGGATTCGGCCGAGTACCTACATTACGCGTAATCGCGATCAGCCCTGAAGACGTCCATCCAGTCGTCGCTGCGCAAGTCGCTCGTAGCCGTTATGACCGCGGACACCGAGTTCGCGTGGCCGGTCGAGGTGCAGGTGTCAGGGAGGCGATCTGCAGGAAAAATGTCAGCACGGCGGTGCACTTAACAAGCTCAATACACTGACTAGTCCACAAGTTCAGTCACAACTAAAACGGTCACTTGACTAATCAACGCGGGGGATTAGCGAACTCACGTCGAAATTACCAAAGTGTAGCGATCACAAAGGAAAACGCAGAATTGTCCCAAAGCACGTTTGCACCGTTCGAAAAAAGGCACGCAAAGGTTGACTAGTGGGGGCGACGCGACAATGAAGTGCGTCGGCGCGCGGGACTTATTCGTCACGTCGTAGCACGCTTGTGTGTTAACGTCTCTCCCTGCTTATATCATAGCACTCGTCGCATCTGTGCAGCATGTACACACGTGATATACTCTCGCGTATTCTCTCTCTCTCACACTTACCTTGAGCGCTAAAAGGAATACATGGAAAATATGCAATATCGTATTATATATATTCATTATGTAATAAATGGGAAGTGAGCGAGTATAACGCGAGAATTTAGCAAAAAAAAGGTAGGTGCAGAAATGCACGAGGCGAAAATGGTATTTTGCCTTCCGTGCAGATGATCTACATTATATATATATTGATATCGATGAAACTAATAATTGTACTTAAATTAATTTAATTATACGAAGTCCGTATTTTTTTTATTCGTATTTCTAGCTTGATATTAAGAAATTCTAAAGAATAAATCATATTTTTGTACACGCGTGAGAATTTTCATCAATTTTTTAATTATTTTTGAATCTTGTAATCTCTGTATACGAGTATGCCGTTTTAATTGACCAAAATATTCGAGTGAAGGCTGATTTTGCAGGTTTTCTTTGGTACTTTCAGTTTTACAATGAAACAAGCACGGTAAGAGGATTAGGATAGCATAAATTTTGCTGGAAATACCGAAACTAATGTTAAAAAATCAAAAAAATAAAAATGTTAGAAATACACAAATATACGACGAGTACATTTTTAGAACAAAAATACACTTTTTGAGAAAATGTCAATTGAAAAAAATTGCTACTTTTTGTTTATCTTTAATAGCATCTTAGAGAATTATGCAAATTTGAATTTAGCGGTGGTTTCAGAAATTAGATCAAAAACTCCACATTTTGACACCCGAATAGGGTTACAAGATCGAAAATTCACAAAGTTACAACAGTTTGAATTTTGTAATCGATTTTACATTTTTGAAACATTATGTTTGCTTCCAATATTTAAATGGCTATGTAATCGAAAAAAAATATGTAACCAAAATTTCGAGACACGTATCTCCTGAAAATAATCCCAAGAACGCATTTTCATTATAAAAAAGGTAAAATAAAAATTCTAAAGTAATAACTTTCATTTTTCTGAATGGAATAGACCTTATATTCTATTAGTTCTTGCAAAATGCAAGATTTTCTTTTCTTAGCTTTTCCTGTAGATTTATAACTTTCAGAAATTCTATCAGTTTCCAGAAAAAATCAGTTGTTTCTAAAACGTCATAAACCTTCTAAAACGAATTTTAACTTTTTCTTACATAGATTTTGTAGCTTTATAAATAAACATTTCAGTAGCCTGAGCAGTTTTTTTTTGTTCAATAACTTCCAAGGAAAATACATTGCTTAAAAGTTCGAGATAAAAAAATGAAAATTTTGTTTTCATTATGATATCATAAAATGCATAAAATATAAAAAAACTATATTTTATTTGATACGGATTAGAGGAAGGCCGGTGGAAGAGTGTAGACGTGTCTTGGATGTGAGTGCGAGTTTTGGTGAGAAAGTTAAAGAGGAAAAGTGTTTGAGGAGAGAAATAGAGGTGAAAAGAGAGTGGAGGCGGAAGAGGAGTGGAGTAGAGAGAAAGAGGCTTGGAGAAGAGCAGGAAAAAGCAGAGAGAGAGGAATAAAGAAAAAAGAAAAGTTGAGATTAAGAGAGAAAATCAGGAAGCGGGAAAGGCAGGCAGAGAGGAGGGGCGATAAGAAGTAAAGGCGGAGACAGAAAAGGTAAGACAGGGGATAAAGGTGGGATAACGAGTAGAATTAGATAGTCGAATTAAGGCGTACGGGATAGTGATGGAAAGATTTGTGACAACAGAAAAGTTAAGAGATAAAGGTGGAAGGATGGATAAGAAAGGCCCAGAGGAGAAAAAGAAGAAAAGAGTAAAGGTTGTGAGGGGGAGAGAGAGCGGAGAGGGGCTGAGGGAGAATAATAGAGGAGAAATGAGAGAGGCAAAGAGATGCAGGAGTGAAAGCGAGGGGAGCGAGATGGAAGGGGAGGGGGGAGAAGGATTGGATAACACGATAAGAGAAGTGGGAAAAAGTAGTGGTGTAGAAGATATAATGGAAAAGATACGGGCAGATATAAGAGATTTAAGAGAGGCATGGGAGGACGAAAGGAAAGAATGGACAGAAATGTTTAAAGAAATAATGTGAAAAATGGAAAGAATGGAGGCAGAGGGGAAAAGAAGAGAAGAAAGATAGGAGAAAGAAATAGGAAAAGTTAGGAGAGAACAAGAGAGAGAGAGAGAGAAGAAAGAAAGAAAGAGACGAAAGAAGAAAGGTAAATGCAGAAAGTAGAGAAAAGAAACTGCAGGAAAAATGGGGAGAGAGGATGAACTAGTTGGAAGAGGAGTGCGTGAAATTAAAAGAAAATATAGAAGGAGGAAACAAGAAGCAAAGAGGAACAGAAGTAGGCAACAAGGAAGAATTAGAGTATATTAGAGAAAAAATGGATAGAGAAAGTAGGATAAACAATATAATAGTGACAGACTTAGAGGGAGAGTTAAGATGGGAAAAGACGGGAGAGGCAGTGGACTGGTTAAAGGAGGAACTAGAAATGAAAGGAGAGATAGTGAATCTGAGAACAATAGGAGGAACAGCGGGGAGGGATGATCGGAGAGAAAGAGGAAGAAATATGTGACAAATTAGATGCGCTTCATGGGAACAAAAAGAAGGAATTATGAAGAAGAAAAAGAAGCTGGGACAAAAAAAGATATACATAGATCAGGACTGGACGTGGAAGCAGAGGAAGATAAGAGAGGAAGTAAGAAGGAATGCGAGAGAAATTAAAAGTAAAGATAAAGAGATAAAGATGTGGCATAACGGGGTGAAGTCAGAGGAAGAAGAATGGTAGTGGAGCGAGAAAGAGGGAAAAATGGTAGGAAAAAGGGCGGAAGGGTTTCGAAAACAATAGGGATAAAAGAGAGAGAGAGAGGAGGGAAGGGAGAGAGAAGGAAGAAAGGCAATAAATATACTATTCTGGAACGTGACGGGGATGAGGAGCATGGAGGAAGACGACTAGGAATATGTTAGGGAATTCAACATAATAGGGCTAACGGAAACCTGGGTGAAGAGGCAAGGGGCAAGAACTGATGTGGAGAAACAACTGAAAGGGTACAACATAGAGTGGAGAGACTCAAGAAGGGAAGGAAAAGGGGGGGAGAGAAATAGGGGAGGAATAATGGCGGTAAGACAGAGGAAAGGGATGAGTAAGGTTGAATGGAAGAAAGAAAAGACAAGTGAGGTAATAGTAGGAGAACTAAAGATCGGAGGGAGGAAATACATGATAGCATCGGTGTATATGCAACACGAGAAGAAGGAAAACTATGAATACCTAAGTGAAGAGATAGAGGAGAACAGAGGAAAAACAAGAATTATAGGAAGAGACTTCAACGCAAGAACAGGAAATGAAGGGAGAAAATGGGAGACAGAAAAAAGCCTAGAAGAAATAAAGGCCAAGGATAAAGTGTTAAACGCAGAGGGAGAAGAAATGATAAAATGCCTAGGAGAAAGGGGCTTAGTGATAATGAATGGGAGAAAAGAAGGAGATGAAGAGGGAGAAATAACATATATAGGAGCGAGAGGAATGTCAACGATAGACTATGTAGTAGGTAACGAGGAAGTTGATGAGACAATAAAAAGGGTTATTATTGTTATATTTGTGAAATTTATATTTGTGAAAATTCTGGGATAAAGTGAATGGCAATAGGAAGAAAAGAATTGGATTAGATGAAAATATAGATAAAGAAGAATGGTGAAAGCACTTCAAGAAACAACTGGGAGAGAAAGAAAAGGAAGAAAGCAAAGGGGAAGAAACCGAAGACAGCGAAGGAGAGGAAGGTGAAGAAATCAAAGAAAGAGAAGTAAAAGCGATAATAAGAAAAATGAAAAAGAAAAAAGGCGACAGGAGAAGATGGTATAGCAAATAAAGCGTGGATGGAAGGCACAGAAGGCTTGATAAAAGATATGATAAAATGCTTAAACGGAATATGGAACGGAGAAGGATATCTGGAAGATTGGAGGAAGGCAATAATGGTACCAATATATAAGAAAGGGAGGAAAGACGAAGTAGAAAACTATAAAGGAATAACGCTGATGGACACGGGATAAAAAATATATGCGGAAATACTGAGTAAAAAGCTGGAAAGAGAACTAGAAGCTAAAGAAACGCTAAGCGATACGCAGGTGGACGCAATATATATATTAAAAACAATAATAGGGAAGGAAATAAGGGAAAAAGGAGGAAAACTGTTTGTATTCTTTGCCGACATGAAGGCCGCTTTTGACAAGATAAAGAGGAAGAAAATATGGGAAATCATAAAAGAGGAAGGGATAAATGGGAAAATCGGGAAAAGAATAGAAGAAATATATAAGAAACAGGGAGTAAGGTAAGAGTAGGAGGAGAAATAATTGGGGAGTTTGAGACTTACAAAGGCGTAAGGCAAGGGTGCCCTTTGAGCACCACGCTATTTAATCTTGCCTTCGCCGGCCTGGAAGTGAATATCAAGCAGGTGTAGGAAGGAGGGGTAGTGATAGGAAGGAAGAAAATATGGACATTAGGATATGCAGATGATATAGTGCGAAAGTGGAATGAAAGCAATGCTGAAAAAATTAAAAAGATACCTGGAAGAAAGGGGATTAAAGTTAAATGTAGGAAAATCAAAGATGATAAAATGCAGGAGAGGAGGAGGAAGGGGAAAGGAAGAAGAATTCGAATGGGAAGGTGAGAAGATAGAGATGGTTAAAGAGTACAACTACTTGGGATATGTGATAACGGAAATAAAAAGCAGATAAAGAAGGTAGAAGGGAAAATAAATATGGGATTCGGAAGACTATGGGGGCTAGGAGAAAAGCTATTTAGAGAAAATTGGGAGCTAAGGATGAACCTGTTTGATGCACTGGCGGAAAGCGTGATTATGTATGGAGCAGAAATCTGGGGATGGAAGAGATATGAAGAAATAGAGAGACTACAACTAAAATACATAAAGTGAGTATTATGATTAGATAGAAACACGCCAAGTTACTTAATACGATGGGAAACAGGAAGAAAAGAAATGAAAGAAACAGCATTAGAAAGAGCAATGAGGTATGAAAACGAAATAAGAGAAGAAAGAGATGGCTCAATAAAAAAAGAAGCATAGAGAGAACTAAAGAAAAGGGAAAGAAATGAAAAAAATAAAAAAGGTAAGAAGGAGGAGAGAGAGGAAAGGCTAGAAAAAAGTAAAATATACAGAGAGAGGGAAGAGGGAGATGAAATGAGGGAAGAGTTTTGGGAAGAAATAAGAGATGAGCTAAAGAAAAAAGAAGAAAAAGAACTAGAAGAAAGACTAGAAAAATCAAGATACATAAACGAGTGGAAAGAACTGAAAGAAGAAATGAAAAGGTATGGGTTAAACGAAATTCAAGGAGAGGGAAGAATAAAAGGCCTACAAATAAGGGAAAGGTTTAGGTTAGGTAATGAAACGAGAGGAAGCAGGTATTGGGAAAAAGAAGAAAATAAGAGATGCAGAATGTGTATGAAAGAGGAAGAAAATTGGAAACATATAGTAGAATAATGTGAAAAAAGCAGAAAGGAAGGGAAAGAATGGGAAAAAATAATAATAGGAAGCAAAGAAAAGATAGCATGGATGATGGAGATAAAATGGAAAAGAAGAAGAAATGAAGAGAAGAAAGAAAAAGAAAAACAAGAAGACGAAACTGCAAGACCCTAAGGTGAGACGGAAACAGAAGACAGAGAAGCAAGACTCGCAGACACATCTACATACACACAAATACACACACATACACACAAGGTATTGGAGGATGGAGTAAAATGGAAAAGAAGAAGAATCGAAGAAGAGAAAGAAAAAGGTAAATTAGAAGACAAATTATAAGATACTAAGGAAAAATAAGTGAGATTGAGGAAAGGAAAGGCAAAGGGAGCAATAGGAAATAAGAAAAAGATATCAAAGCCCTAATAAGGAGAAAGATAGATGAAATAATTCGCAAGAATGACAGCAAAAGCAAAGGAAAGGCAAAGGTGAAAAGGCAAAAGAAAGTAACAAAGGAAAAAGTTGAAAAGAAAATATGCAAGAAAGAGAAAAACAGAAGAGCGGAAAAGGTAGATTTCGGACAGAGAGAGGAAGAGAAGATTAATTAATAGAAAACATGGGAAGAAAAGCTGAAAGGACAGGCGCAGAAGACAGAGACGCAAGAGTTGCAAACACACCTACATATGTACATATATACACAACACACACATACACACACACACACACACACATACACGCACGCACACACACACATACACACACATGCAACACATACATTATCAACTACACAAACTGGATACGAGACACAAATAGTAATGTAAGAAATGAAAACCAAATGTAACATATAAGTTGTAAATAAATAAACTAACTGACTATATTTTATTTTATACGGTCATAAAGGTCTTCAAAAAATCTTTAAAATGGCCTCCAATGAATTTTCTTCGGATATCTTCAAGCCAAGGAAAAACACTTCGAACTTTAAGTAATGTTAGAGTCGTGGTCAAACATGGGTAGATGGCAATGTATAATATAATATGTGCATATTACTATAGAATCTCAGATAGTCTTGAGACTATGTTTAAGTAACCTATACGAGGAAAAAGTTAGTCACATATTTATCATAATCTTTTACAAACTATCACTGAATAAATTATAAAGATATATTAAGAATGATTAGGTTACTCACCAATTGAGAGTTATTAAAAATGTTTTCAATCTCATATTTGGAGTTTTAAAAAGTGATGTTATGTTTGGCTCCTTTTGAGAGTGATATATGTCTGTGTGTTTGTTCTGACTAATTTTCGAGTGCATTCTAGTTAAAAAATTTTGTGGTAACTGAGTACCATTTATCCGAGCTAAATTCATTAGTACATCGTTTGCTTCATTTAGACGACCTTTCGCTATTAACCAACGAGGAGACTCCGGTAAGAACCTGTAAAAGGTTAAGGAATTGAAAGAATAATCAATGAATCATATATAAACATATCAATTAAAATTTTCCTTATTTAAATTATCGAAACACGATACTATTTCAATACACGAAACGTCAGAAACCTTTTATTTATAATGAAAATTTTTAAATTATAAAAAGATACACAATTGAGAAGGATTTACTATTACTCAAAAGCTTTTATCTGAGCTACACTGCGTGTTAAAAATTTTTCAGGTACTCTTCAATTCTTTCAGTAAGTTTATAGTGTTTTTCATTTTCATTGACCAAAATAAATTTGAGAAAATATTTCAGCGAATATATCTATTATGTCATTTTGAAGTTCAAAAAGCTTTAAAATTTTTTAAGAGTGCATTCACTTCTCGGCGAGACTCAATGGCATCCATTTTGAATCCCTCTGTCCATGATCGATAGTTTTAGGTGATCGACGAGAAGAGTGGATCGATCCGTGAAGATTAGGACTGGAAAATTTAATAGACCACATCAACTATCCATGGTGATATGTGATTGTACTTGTCTCTACCGACAATCGGCCCATCTGCGCAAGGGGCTTGAAACTAGAACCTCCGGTTTTTCAAGTTCCTGAAATAAAGTGGACTTTATGTTGTGTTGATGATGACTGATTCTTCTACTTAGATCAGCAATGGAGATCATTTATGAACTCGTTAATCACGTTAATCATCGATCAGGGTTTTTTTATTAGTAGTCCATGAGCCCAACGTAAATATTCATAATCGCTTTTTTTCATCCAACAACAAAATGATAGCGAAATGTCTTCGGATAGAATGACGCATGAGAATGAATGATATATAATTATAATAGTATATACAGGGTGTCTCAGACCACCCGTCCACCCCCCAAAGTATGCCGAAAAAGTTTTTTTTTTTCAAAAATTGATAACGCAATTATATATAAATCGAGTACGCTCTATCGATTGGACATAAAATCAACTTCCGGTTCCAACGGAAAATGGCCTATTCAGACCGGAAGTGCATGAAAATCCATTTTTTAAAATGGGACATGCATACTTTTTTTCAGATTCAGATTCTACGGTAAAAAATACGAAAATTTCATAAGAAGAATTTTTTGAAAAAAGTTTTGACGTCTGAAGTCTGTAATCCACCAGTTCATACTCAAGCTGCGAATATGCACGTTTTAACAATGGAATAGGATAATGTGGCTCCTTTAAGAGGTTTTCGGGGTCGATGAGTCCGAATCCAAGGTGAGTTTGATCTTATCAGGTCATTTTGAGGTAAATTCAAGGTCATTTAAAAGTAAAACAAAAAAAAATATTAGATTTATCAAGAATGAAGTACTTTTAAAATTTTAGCCTTAATATTACAAAAATATGAATCTCGTCGTTTTTTCATTTATTCTTGTTATTATTAATCTATGTATTTACATAGCGTACTTTTATGAAATTATGGGAAATGAAATTCCAAAACAAATTAGTTTAGCGAGATAAAAATCTTTATTCTCAAAACATAATAGATTTCGTTGCAGTAGCAACTGTTGAATATGAGGTGGATCGTTAAAATAATAATAGTGTTGAGGTTCCCCTCTTTACAACAATAATAATGACATGATTATTTATTGTTAAAAGTCAGTGATTGAGTTGATACATATAGATTACATACATGTATCCAAGTCATGTCGAGATGCGCTCTTTTATCTCTTACATAGCCGACTGACTGTCATATACTTTATACATGTGCGCACGCACTCACACATCCTCACATACATACTGATAGCGGCGCGCGCATCATCACTCATGGATATATTTATATTACATTTGTATGTGTGTACAGTATAGTTATTACGTATAATTCAACAGCAACATTTGTTTATAATAACATAAATAATGATAATTTGTTTTATTAGAACCTAACATAATGAAAATTTTTATAACATAATTAGATTTTATCTTCTATTGTTCTGTAAATAAAATTTTTTTATGAATAACGCTGAAATAACTCTGCGAAAATAGACGGTGAAGATTTGACAAAAACTTTTTTCAAAAAATTCTTCTTATGAAATTTTCGTATTTTTTACCGTAGAATCTGAATCTGAAAAAAAAATATTCATGTTCCATTTAAAAAAATGGATTTTCATGCACTTCCGGTCTGAATAGGCCATTTCCGATTGGAACCGGAAGTTGATTTTACGTCCAATCGATAGAGCGTACTCGATTTATATATAATTGCGTTATCAATTTTTGAAAAAAAAAACTTTTTCGGCATACTTTGGGGGGTGGACGGGTGGTCTGAGACACCCTGTATATGATATATGATTATGATTTATGAATGTAGATGATTAGTGCTAAGTTTTCCATGATCGCCGTCGTGGGAGCGATGGCGGATTCCCTGTTGCTTCGATAGTTAGTAAACTCCTATTCCAGATACGGTATACTACGCGATAAGTTTTCTATGGTGACCTCTACCTTACTGACCGATAGGCGTTGACTCGACCATTAACATCGTGCTTCTGAAGAAAAAAGTTTTACACGCATCATGACTAGGCCTACGTTTAAAGTAGAATCCGAACCACTGGAATTATGGTAACAAACATATGAAAATGACATTTCTGAAAGTTTTTATATGTCCGGAGCTCGAACCTATGACCTCTTACACAATAGCCTGGGCTCTTACTTACCGAGCCACCGTGACCTCAAAGTTTTATTATTTATTTTAGCTCTAAAAGTTCTATCACTTAGGTATGAAGTTAAAATTGAGGAAAGATTTCCAGATGAAATTTTACTAAGTTTGAATAATAAGCCTTCATGCCAGACTTCATAAAAAAATACTGCGGTACATTATTCATTTTTTTTAGTTTGTCTAATTTTAATGGTTACTCTGTTAACATGTTTTATTGGTGTATCACGCCCGTGACTACAATCGTTGAAAGAATAGCAAAAACCATCTATAATCAATATTATATCATTCACCCTCATGCGTCACCTAATCCATTAATTTTGTTATGGGACTAAATAAGTAATTACAAAATCCAAATTGGTGGTGAGGTATTATATTTTGTTCTGTTAATATTTAATTTAATTTTTTAATTAATATTTTCCACATATTTCTGATTGGGTATGGAGTTAACTAATAAGCCTGTAGAATAAATCGAGTTTGGATGGCTTACTTGAGATTTCAATGAATATAATTTTGCTAATTTACATAGTATGTGAATGTATAATCATTGAATTATTACATTTATTAAAAAATTAACTAATACTATTTCTTTATAAGAATGTTCTTTAAGTAATTTTCTATTTATCTTATAGTGTTATGGGCTCTTTTTTTTCAAGATTTATTATATGATATATTTCGTTTATTTTTACGTTATTTACTATACAGGGTGTCCAAACAGTAACGATACACCTGAGAAATTTTCTCAGCCGGTTATTTTTTTAACCGGGTGAAGGTTGTTCTTGAAGTAACTTTTTACGAGGAATCCGATGGTAACCTTGGATTTGACCTTGAACCTCATTTTCAAGGTTATTTTGAGGTCAACCTCATTTTTTTAAATGGAAACCCCTATTTTTTATGGCGGAATCGGAAAGAGCGGAAAATTTTACGTCCAGATATGTATTGAGGTATGAGGTTGAGGTAACCCCTAGAGGTCAACTAGAGGTCAAAGTATGAATTCTTAAAAATCTCGCGAATTCAGTGGTTAAACAAAACAAACAAAAGGATAACCCCAGGTAACTTTCAACGGTGCTCTTTAATTTGTCCTTGAACCTCATTTTCAAGGTTATTTTGAGGTCAACCTCATTTTTTTTAATGGGTACCCCTATTTTTTATGGCGGAATCGAAAAAAGTGAAGACTCACGTATGGATGAGTTGAGGTTTGAGGTTAATGTGACCTCTAGGGGTCAGATGAAGGTCAAACTGTGGCTTTGTAATAGTACCGGGATTTTAGTGGTACAAGGAAGCAAATAAAGGTCATGGAAACCCCCATTTTCGACAGCGGCAATCGAAAGAGCGGAAAATTTCACATCCAAATATCTACTTAGATCATAAGTCAAGGGCGAACTTAAAGTTTAAGGTCAGTCGAAGGTCATCCAAACTTAAAGACGCCCTAAAATTTTTGAAAGTTTTTTTCATAATGGAGAAGGGTATTTATTTAGTAATTGCCCATCGGAGATCCGGAACCTTGAATTTAACCTTCAACCTCATTATCAAGGTTTTTTCAAGATCAATTTTTTTTACTTTTAGCATTACCCAGGAACAACGACGTGGACGTAGTAAAATCTGTCCCCTTGGGGTGCTTTATTTTCGTGAGTTCCCCTCGCCTCTAACGATCGGGGTGCTTGATTTTCGTGAGTTCCCCTCGCCTCTCACGATCGGGGTGCTTGATTTTCGTGAGTTCCCCTGGCCTCTCACGTATGATTTATCTTACATCAGCACATCTTATTTTAAGTGCTCGAATTGTTCACCGTTCACTTCTTGACAGTAAGCTAATCGGTGGTAAAAAGCATCAACAGCATTTTGGATCATTTCAGTGGGAATGAGAGCTGATTCGTCTATGATCCTTTGACGTAATTCGTCCAAGTTTTTGGGTTTAGTTTTGTATACCCGATCCTTTAGATAACCCCAATAGAAATAATCTAAAGGCGTCAAATCGGGGGACCTAGCTGGCCATTCAATTGTGCCTCTCCTTCCTATCCACCGATTATCAAACACCTCATCTAAGTAAATTCGAACGTCTCGTTCATAGTGAGCTGCAGCAACATCCTGCTGATACCATGTATTTTCGAAGTTGTCTCCGACTATTTCTCTAATTGCTGGAACTATTTGATTACGAAGCATCTCTTCATAATTTTGAGCGTTTAAGTTACCATCAATAAAGAATGGCCCTATGATTCGATTATTCACTATTCCAGCCCAAACATTCAACTTCTGCGGATATTGCGATTTATCTTCTCGCATCCAGTGTGGATTTTCAGCAGCCCAGTACCTGCAATTATGTCGATTTAATGTTCCGTCAAGTTGAAAAGTTGCTTCATCAGAGAAAACTATGTTTGATGGAAGATTTGGATTTTCAATTATGCGTGCCATCATATCTTCACAAAACTCAACACGACGATCGAAATCGTCTTCATTCAACTTTTGAACCAGGTGTACTTTAACCGGATGGAATTTTGCTGTTTTTAAAATGATATGTACGGACGATGTACTTATGTCATGCTCTTGAGCAACTCTGCGGATGGAATTATGTGAATTTTCAGTGAATGATAATAGAACATTTAATAAATTCTCTTCATTTGTTGCTGAGCGTGGTCTGCCTGACTTAGGTAGATTTCTGACATGGCCAAAATTTACAAACCTTGAAATAGTATTCTGAACAGTAGACACAGCAATTGGAGTTCTATTAACCCGAAATGTCTCATTAAAAAGATTTCTCACTGCCCTGTAAGATCTTTCTACTCCACCCCAGCCTCTCATCATAAGAAGTGATATTCTTTCTCGTTCAGTGAGGCGTTCCATTTTAAGTCAGCAAATCGAAATTTACTCAAAAATCAATCAGAATTAAAAACAAAAAGTTTGCAACCCAAATAAATGTTTTCAAAAAATGAAAATTATAATTTGAGTACTTTTACAAAACAGTTCTACTACAGTCCGACTAATGCACTAATGCTTTATGGAGATTTTCGAATGATAAAATCTTTTCAAATATGTTGCTTTTTTAAATATTAATTTTTGAAAATGCAATTGTCCCGAAGAATAAGCTCAAAACGATAAAGTTAGGCATAGTACATTTCCTAAGGATAGAACCAAGTGAAATTGTTAGTGGATTTTCAATGAATAGGTATGGGATAGTAACCATAAAAAGTTTAACCGGCTAATCAAGTTATTAAGAAAATAAGCGTAAAAAATCATTGTTGATAGGCGAGAGGAACTCACGAAAATCAAGCACCCCGATCGTGAGAGGCGAGGGGAACTCACGAAAATAAAGCACCCCAAAGGGACAGATTTTACTACGTCCACGTCGTTGTTCCTGGGTAATGCTAAAAGTAAAAAAAATTGATCTTGAAAAAACCTTGATAATGAGGTTGAAGGTTAAATTCAAGGTCACGGATCTCCGATGGGCAATTACTAAATAAATACCCTTCTCCATTATGAAAAAAACTTTAAAAAATTTTAGGGCGTCTTTAAGTTTGGATGACCTTCGACTGACCTTAAACTTTAAGTTCGCCCTTGACTTATGATCTAAGTAGATATTTGGATGTGAAATTTTCCGCTCTTTCGATTGCTGCTGTCGAAAATGGGGGTTTCCATGACCTTTATTTGCTTTCTTGTACCATTAAAATCCCGGTACTATTACAAAACCACAGTTTGACCTTCATTTGACCCCTAGAGGTCACATTAACCTCAAACCTCAACTCATCCATACGTGAGAGTCTTCACTTTTTTCGATTCCGCCATAAAAAATAGGGGTACCCATTAAAAAAAATGAGGTTGACCTCAAAATAACCTTGAAAATGAGGTCCAAGGTCAAATCCAAGGTTACCATCGGATTCCTCGTAAAAAGTTACTTCAAGAACAACATTCACCCGGTTAAAAAAATAACCGGCTTAGAAAATTTCTCAGGTGTATCGTTACTTTTTGGACACCCTGTATAATTATTACAGTTAGTTGCTCGTATATTGTTAAGCATGGCTAGTTCTTCTTTTTCTGTTATATTATGCAGTGGTAATTTATTGGAATGTACGCGGTCTGTTCGGAAAGTATCGGGCCTACCTTTATATTTTCGTGCTAGCGTTATTCATTATCATATGGTGGGTGACATCCTTCAAAGTAATCCCCACTTGATTGAATAACACGGTTCCATCGATGTTTCCGACTTTTCAAAACAGTCCTGGAACTCATTTTTAGGGATAGCCTTAAGTACACTCGTTGCATTGTTTTCAACCGTTGTTTTGTCATCGAATCAGTGTCCTTTGAGTGGTTTTTTTAGTTTTGGAAACAGCCAAAAGTCACAAGGGGCTATGTCGAAACTGTATGGAGGTTGTCAAAGCAATGCGATATTGTGTTTGCTCCAAAACTGCTGCACAAGATTGGATGAATGCGCTGGCGCATTATCGTGATGGAGAAGCCAGTCACCACTTTCCCAAAAGTGCGGGCATTTTCTTCTTACTGCATCACGCAAACGTTTCAAAATTTGAACGTAGTATTCTTTATTGATTGTCTGATCTGTTGGTGCAACAACACCTTCACAATCGAAAAAAACAATCATCATTGACTTAACATTGCTTCGACTTTGACATGCTTTTTTTGGTCTTGGCGATTCAGAATGCTTCCACTGTGAAGATTGTTGTTTTGTTTCAGGATCATAACCATAAACCCATGATTCATCACCTGTAATAACTTTTCTAAGCACATTATCATCATTATTGACCATTTGCAGATTGTTCAGAGCGATTTCTAAGCGGATGTTCTTCTGTTCTGCTGTGAGCAATTTTGGGATGAATTTCGCACACACGCGTTTCATTCCTAAATTTTCGGTTAAAATTTCTGAAATGATAGTTTTTGGTATCCCAAGGTCTTCTTCTAGTTCTCGTACAGTCATATGACGATCTTGTTCGATTGCAAGTAGCACCCGCTCAATATTATCTGCGGTTTTTGTCGTCGAAGGTCGGCCGGAACAAGAATCACTATCGACAGAAGTGCGACCACCGTTGAACTATTTATACCACTCTTTTATTCGTGTTTTGCTCATACACTCGCTTCCGAAGGCCTTTTGCATCATTTTATCAGTTTCCGAACTCGGTTTTCCGAGTTGAAAGCAAAATTTGATGCAAATTCGTTGATCTTGTTTTTGACAATATCAAAATCCGACGAACGCGAAAAAGGCACTGTAAACAAAGACACGCTGCGCATGAACTATACGTCCGGCAGGTGTCAGTAAGTAACCAATAGATTCGTGAGGCTTTACTGTTGACGTTTCTGTCCGTTAGAGGTCGCTCGAACACTATGGCCCGAAGATATAAACGTAGGCCCGATACTTTGCGGACAGACCTCGTACATAATATTAATAAAAGGAAACTGGATCTGTTTGAATTAATAAAAGATATTAATCTTTCTATGAATGAAATCATGGTTGACTGACTCACTAACCGGTTTGAATGGACAAAATAGTACGTTATCTTGAGAATACATCCAACTTCACAAAAATCGTACAAACTGAAAAGGAATTCTTATAATCACATGAAAACTTATTGTGTATAAAGATATTTAAATAGGTTCCCTCACACAGGTAGTAATGCTGGATGCTCATAAATTTCCCATGATCGAAAACTCAGAAAAAGTTCATGCTTTATAATCACAACAATTTTGTGATAGTCTTCAGCAAATCCTAAAATCATGGAAAGTAGTATTGACACATCAAAGTAACCGTTGTTGTCAGTTCTTGTCTTAGTTTCTTCAACTTCGAGCCATCCAGTATTTTCGAGGTGTCAACATGAAGGTGGCGTGAGCTGCGCTACTTCCAACCGAGCGCAAGCCCCCCCTTCTCTGCTCCTTATCTTGAAGCTCGCTCGCCGCCGTCTCCTCCGGCAGCGCCACTTTACAAAGTGTCGGCCTACTGAGCGCACACGTTCTTTTGCACCAGCGACCATTTAACGACAGATAGTTTTCTTTGTTTCAATAAAGCCTTTTATTCTTTCACATATATAAACGTCTAGCTTTATTGGCCTTACCACCATACCTCTGACAGGTTATAGGCCCCGAACGCTTCCGCTGCGCGAGTGAAAAGTGAAATCGAAAGTGGTTATTCAAGGACGAGGGCACGAGAGAGAACGAGAGTGCGAGAGTGCGAAAGCGAAGGAAAGATAGGCAGCCATGGCAGAGGGACGAGAGGAGTTGTCAACGTCATCGATACGTAAGTAGCAAACCATTGTTTAACCACGGACGCGAGTGTCGTGTTAGGGAGTGCCTTGACAAAATAGACGCGCGAACGAATTTATATAAGGCACGATCGCCGCTCTCGATCTATATATAAGGCACGTGGCGAATCGACTCAAGGAAAGAAAGGCGAAAACGCGCTGCAATTTGTGCGTGTCGTTTGTGTGGGATGATGCGACGTGACAATGTGGCCAATACATGGCAATTTCCGGGAATTTTGGCGCCAACGTTAATTGGCAAGATGGCCGCCACACGTGCAGCAACCTGTAACCGATAATATAAAAAAAAAAAAAAAAAAAAAACATGGCGACCATTCTGGCACGCGCGTCGCGCGCACACATACCACCCCCCTTCTTTGTGTGAACTAACAAAGAAGACGTGCGCGCGCAGGTTGTCGAGTCGAGAGGAGCCGAGCGAGTACGAAAGAGAAAGAGAGCGAGCGTTCGTCACGAAGTAAAGCAGAGTCGAACACAGCGAGCGGAAATATAAGAGAGAGAGAGAGAGAGATAGAAGCATACACGCTTGTGGAATAAAAGTATACATGCAAATATGTATATATGTATGTGTATGTATGAATACACATGTAAAATGTAAAACGATTGAGACGAGTGCGCGCAAGAGAGATCGCGCGTAATATTCGAAGATACCTCAACAAAATTATTTTATAGAAATGCTGGACTCCGTAAAAGTAAAACTCGCCGATGCTATCAAGTTATGGGAACAACATCCGTATGAGGGAGCTTATATCATGAAAAACCCCATGAATGCCACAGGACTGATTGTGGCATATACTAACCGAGAGATCACGAAAATAGGTAAGTTTTTTTTTATATACGAGTGCAACGAAGGGTCAATTTATAATGTAAATTGATGATTTTTCTATTATATTGAAAAACACGAGAGTGACCGGTCTCAGAGTAAGCGTCTCTGCAACGAAGAGAGCTTACCCGTGTGGAGGGTTCTGGGTGCTCTGGCTCACAGCTGTGCGTGGGTACAAAGACACCCAGTCCTAGGGTGATCGAGAACACGACTAAGCCGTGCTAGTCGTGCGATCAATCGCCTGTTACAGACGGTGCAAGTTGTACTGTACTAGTCTAGTAACACTGATTCCTCTACTTACGAGTGTCGACTTCTTTAAGGTGATGATGTCCTCTCTGCCATGGAACACGGATGGCTGCTAGGATGCCTGGAGAACATGAAGGAGCCTCAACGCCTGGAAATCAGAAAGAAGACGACGGCGACGACAACGACGGACGAAGGGATGACAGCTGCCGTCTCTGAACAGCTCAGGCTGTTGTACGACCAGGGCCAGGAAAACAACAAGGCCATTAAAGAAAACACGATGGCTGTCAACAGCCTCTGCAGCAAGCTGGAAACACTGCTCGCTGCTATAGTTGGATCAACAGCCACACCTAACCAACCAACGGAAATTACACAGGCTGAGACGACTGAAGCCACCGTCTTGAAGACTGTCACCGCAGCTCACAAACAGCAGGAGCCTCCACGAGAGATTCCGATGTTCGGACAGAGAGGTTTCGGTACTAGTCCAGGTACCCACAGCAACAGGCCCCGCATAATTGACGATAGGAGAGTCAGGGCGGGAGAAACTCAAGGGAACAGGAGGAGCTACGAAGCTCTAGCACCTCTGGCCAACAGCACAGAAAGAGAGACAGCAGAAGGTGACGACAGCCAGGTAACAGAGTCTAATCTCAATAATAACGACCAAGACGAGAGAAACACGAGAGGTATAGTAGAATTCAAAAATATAAATGACTTGACTAAAGCTATTACAAAAAAATTAGCAATGACTTATTAGAGAAAATGAATTTGACTAATAGACAAAACAACGCGACAGATTTTAGCAGAGTTAGCGTAGAATTCTCAAATACAGATAGTAGCACAAATCGGAAATACTCCTTAACCAAAGATTTAAGATACGACGTTTTTGAAAAACTGCTTTTCACTGAATTAAAAACGCGCAAAATGTTCTACATAATTGATAAAAACGACAAGACGCGAAACAACATCGATCCGGTTAAATTCAAAAACGACGAAACTCGCGTGTTAGACACCATCATGAACCACCTGAGCAAAGACTATCTTGACATATCAACAAAACACAACGACCCTAGACTACTTCTCGACGAAATTAAACAGATTAAAATTTCAGAATCAGGAATGACAGAGCATGACACTTACCGTAAACTGATCAATATTAAATTTAACCCGATGAAAGAGAATATTATACAATTCTGCTCGCGTTTCGAAGACTACGTAAAACAATACGAAAATCAATCAGGCACGGACGAATTTTCTGACAAAAACAAAAAGAATCTGTTGTACCATGCAGTAAAGAAATTTATTCCATCGGTAGCAACAGCCGATTGCGTTAACGAACTGGCTAAAGGAGAGAAATTGAAATACAATGAACTAAAAAGAGTCTTATTACAGATAGGACCAACTGATCGAATGCAAAGCTCACCTAAAGTCAACTTGGTGCAACCACAACGAACAACAACGACTGAACGAGAGAGATGTTTTGGATGTGGAGACGAAGGCCACCATCAAGATAAATGCCCAAACCCTGGAAAATACAAATGCTACAATTGCGGTAAAATCTGCAACCATAAAGCTGACGAGTGTCGAGCCAAGGGACTGGGAGCACCAGCTGGCAATGACAGGAAGAGGCGATTCGAGGCAGATCGCAGTAACACAGAAAATAAACGGAAAAGGGTAGACCAGCGAGGAAATTACGAGAGAACGAGAGACAGAGAAACGTCGTCTACAAATCAAAGGAACGACAGAAGCAGTCAGCGTTATCTCGGTAAGAAAAAGAAATATAACAAACCATGTGCTAAAGTGAATATAGCAAACAAAGTATCGAGCGATAGCGAGAGTAACGAGTCAAACGAGAGCGAACCCGATAGTAGCGAAATTGAAGAAAGTAGTGCGAACGTTGATAATTTTATAGCAGACACGGGCGCGTCAAATCATATATCTAATAGCTGACTCATTTTCTCTACCCTTGATAAAACGAAAAACGGTTACATACAATGTGCGAATAAATCACCGACAGCTAAACTAAAATACGACGGCAAAGGTACAATCAAAGGACAAAATTCCGAAGGTAAAACCATCTACTTAAACAACGTGATCTACGCAAAAGATTTAACTCAAAACTTGATTTCGTTACGTAAATTTGTAGACCGCGGATTAAGTGTATATCTAGACAATAAAATCATCGATGTATTCGATCCCAAAACCGAACAAATTTTTCTATCCGGAAAATACGAACAACCGTTTTGGATAATCTCGATTAAAACGAACCACTGCAATCACAAAGTAAGTACGAATAAAATCCGCGCAAATGTAAAATCAAAACGCGCGTATGTAGCAACTAGAAGCTACTTTAAAAACAATGCGAACCAGCTCGAAATTCAATCAATTAAAGAAAAATCAACAAAACAAACTAAAGCGATAGGTATAAACAAAGTCGAGGACTTGCTGAGTACAATTCGTGATAGACAAATCGAAAATCTAGATAAGGACGGAGATCCAACAAATGTATATACAGAACTTGACGAATTCATAAAACTCGATAAAATCAGTACCGCCAAAATCTGGCACATACGAATGGGCCACGCGTCAGTTGATTACATTCGAAAGCTAAGCATAGAATACCCCGGAATTAAAAACCTAAAACTGAGCGAAATTGACGAGAGTATTAAAGAATGCGAGACCTGTATTCAATCTAAATTAAAGAAACTCCCATTTAGCAAAGCCAGACATCGTGAAAATAAACCATTACTGCGATTACACGCGGATTTAATGGGACCCATTACACCGGCATCACATCCAAAAGGCTACAAGTATATTGCGTCATTTATCGATAGTAATTCGCGATATGCAGGAACCTATCCAATAAAACACAAAAACGAAGTACCGAAATGCTTAAAAGACTTCATAATCTCCGCGAGAAATCTCCGAAGGGAGGACTCAAAATTCTGTTACCTAGAATGCGATCAAGGAACAGAATATACGGGTAAACAAACTACAGACGTACTAAAAGAATTCGGAGCCGAATTATTGGTTGTATGTCCGGGCACTCCGCAACACAATGGAGTTGCTGAGAGATTCAATCACACAATTAAAAGAAAAATATGCTCAGCATTACTAGACTCCGGATTACCGACTGTTATGTGGGATGTAGCGTTGGGTGCAATGACGTACGTGTACAACTTAACCCCACATAGAACTTTAAATTTCAAACCTCCTCTAAAATTATTTGCCCCAGAATATAACGTAGATATTAATCAGATCAAAAGATTTGGGTGTGTAGCCTATATAGCGAAAGATCCCTCGAGAAAATTTGACAAAATAACAATTAAAACCATACACGTGGGTTATATGCGCACAGGCTATATCCTGTATGACCCTGTAAATAAGAAAATGTACGAAAGCCGAAATATTAGATTCGCCGAGAGACTTACTTACGGTAAACTCTATAAAGGAAAAGACGAAGTATACGAAGAATTAAGATTCAATCAAGCAGAGAGCTTAGAAACGGAGGGAGAAAAACACAAATCTGATGACGAACGAGAGTTGTGTAGACCGGAGGGAGTAGAATCGGAAAAGACAGAAAAACGAAAACGAGGCAGACCCAAAAAGAACAAAACCGTGTTATTCACGATGACTGAAACGATTGACGATGACGAGTGCGACGAAGAATATCACGCGTTACTTGCAAAAATTAACAAGGACCCGAAAACGTATAGAGAAGCGATGAGTAGACCTGATAAGCTTGAATGGAAACGAGCGATAGATGACGAACTTGAATCCTTCAATAACCAAAAGGTATATGAAGTCGTAACTAGACCAAAAACTAATCAAAACGGGCAAAAACCGAACATCCTAGACGCTAGGTGGGTACTTAAAACCAAATCCGATAACTCCAAAAGAGCCCGACTCGTAATACGTGGTTTCAAAGACACTAATACATATAATCTTAGAGAAACTTACGCGCCGGTTTCAAGATTACCTTTAATAAGAGCTATTTTAGCCTTCTCCATAAAACATAATCTTACGATGATCCAATTAGACGTAAAAACGGCCTTTCTAAATAGTAAAATGCACGACCAAATTTACATGGAAATACCGGACGGGATGCCTTATTCTAACGAAGATAAACGCGAATATGTCCTTAAACTAGATAAAGTTATGTACGGTCTCAAAACTGGCCCAAAACGATGGTACGAAACATTCACTGATTACTTACTAAAACTCAATTTTAAAATTGATAAAACAGATCCTTGCTTGTTTACCTACGAGCTAAATAATATACTTATAATAATTATCTTATACGTTGACGACATAATAATGACCGGAAATAACGAGAGAAAAATGAACAAATTTAAGGTATTACTTGAAAAGGAATTTAAAATAAAAGATATGGGAGAGCCCAAAGAATATCTAGGAATAACGATCGAGCGAAACAAATTTAAAAACGAGCTGAAACTGCACCAAACGAAGTTTATCAACAATATGCTACAGAAGTTTGGATACGCAGAAGCGCATCCTCAGCGAACACCGATGGTATCGAACCAAGTGTTAAATAGAGAAAGGCGCGATCGAGAAGAAGAATCACGAACAGATAAAGCAGTTAACCCTAGAAAATATCGTGAAATGATAGGATCGCTTTTGTACTTAGCTAACGCAACGCGACCCGATATATCATACGCGGTTAATATTCTGAGTCGTCATCAACTATATCCTACGGAACACGAATGGAAATTAGTAGAACGCGTATTTAGATATTTAATCAAAACCAAAGATTATGCCTTAACATATACAAATAAAACGAACGAAATGGACGCCTTTTCGGACGCTAGTCTAGCTGACGGGAGAGGATCAAAAACAACCTGCGGGTATCTCATAAGGTTATACGGAAATACTATAGCGTGGCGGACACGAAAACAAACTTATGTCTCACTCTCCACCTGCCAAGCTGAATATATATCGCTAAGTGAAACGTGTATCGAACTTATAGCTCTCGCTAAATCCTTAGAAACAATCACAAACTCGATTAAATACCCGATTTCTTTGTATTGCGATAACAATGCAGCGATAGCTAGCGCGCAAATTGAAGGAGGAGTTAGATTGAGACATCTTACTGAGATAAGAGAGCACTATGTGAAAGAGTGCGTAGAACGAGAGATAATTGAATTAAGGTGGATAGCGTCTAAATTTCAACTGGCTGATATTTTCACAAAACCATTAGCCTTCATAACACACGAGAGACTGACGAAAGAAATTCTAAATCTATAAACAACTTGTACGACTGTGTTTAGGAGCTGGATACGAATACGGCTGCGAGAGGCACCTAACACGAGGAACGCTTGCCCGAAGGATGAACCAGTTTGGACACGGAGAATTCCACGAAAACCCTTACCCGACGAGCGAATTCTTAGAATATTTTAGACCTCACAGGAGTCTAGCTCCACACTGGTCAGAGCTGAGGGTCACGGAGACTGTGACCGAGGAGGTGCTGACCACTAACACCGACGAACAGCGGAAGGAAGAATCCTGGGACTGAAGGAGGCACACGCCAGGAGGGAGTGTCAACATGAAGGTGGCGTGAGCTGCGCTACTTCCAACCGAGCGCAAGCCCCCCCTTCTCTGCTCCTTATCTTGAAGCTCGCTCGCCGCCGTCTCCTCCGGCAGCGCCACTTTACAAAGTGTCGGTCTACTGAGCGCACACGTTCTTTTGCACCAGCGACCGTTTAACGACAGATAGTTTTCTTTGTTTCAATAAAGCCTTTTATTCTTTCACATATATAAACGTCTAGCTTTATTGGCCTTACCACCATACCTCTGACACGAGGAATATACTTTTATTTTAATTCAATGAAACCAAACCTTTCGTAATACTCATCAATCCAATATTTTTACATTAGTCTATTTCAATGATATTAATTTCATAGCGGATATCTTCGAATAAGTGACATATAGAAATATTTACCAACTTTGTCCCAGTATGAGCATTACCATCTGGTGTTCATATTTTTCCAACAATGTGTAGAGAACTTTTCGATGATAAGAGACATAAATCTTGATGTTATATTTATATACAAATTTCAGCGCTACTATTAAATATTCGTGAATTGTGAGGTTGATATGCATGAACTTCACAGTGATCTATGGATTCATTAAAGACTATAGGTGCTTGCATACTAAATATTTCTTCTATCTTTAAGATGAGAGCAACATACATATATATACGTCAATTTTGCAAAATTTTTACGTTTCTTTTTCTTCTTTTTGTTGTGACATCTCGGACGATCTCTAGACCAAGACTTTTCAGGAATTAAATGTTTCGATATGTTAGACCTTTGACTATCCACCGATGACTGATTTTCTGACGGTGTTATTATATAGCCACTGCCTACTTTAGAATTAAAAACTATTCCCATCATACTCTCTTTATATGTAAAGGAATTGTGATTATTTCTTCATAAAGTTTATTAAATTACCGTCTTGATCAATTAGTCATAGCTGTAAATGATTAATAACTCTGACAGTTAAAGCTAAATGTAACATACTGTCTTGATTCCCTTATGATTTTTTAAATGATAAATTTTGTAATGATGGAAAGAAGGGAAATAATGATAGATGGAATATCACTTAATTTTAAATATATTCAGCAACGTTTTATCAGCACATTTGCTGACCTCTTCAGGCTGATTTCTCTCGTACTCAAATTATTATAGACTAAAACAAATAGATCGTAACACAGTCAAGTTACAATAAAGTAGTCTATTCATTTTAGCCTATAATAACTTGACTACGAGAGAAATCAACCTGAAGAGATCAGCAAATGTGCTGACGAAATATTGCTGAATATAATTAAAATTAAGTGATTTTCCATCTCTCACTATTTCCCTTCTTTCCATCATTACAAAGTTTATCAGTTAAAGTTAAATATATAATCTCTTTAGGAATTTCAATGATCTTATATCCTGATGCTATAGCTGAAAAGAACTCATGAATGATATGACCTCTATTTTAATTAATATATGCTCCAGATGTTAAGTTACGTACATTCAACACGTAGAGCGTTCAATTTGAGAATTGTGATAGGCATATCGGAGACATTATTTATATTAATTGGGAGCAACCGTTTATTGAAACCTAACAAATATTCTACAGAGTCATTTGGTCGACAATCAACAAGTTTATTGTAAATTATTTCAGTGCATAAAGTATTGTAATTAGGCTTTCTTTCAATTTGTATATCTGTTAACTTTGAGTGTTCTTTTAAACATTGATCTATGTCCCCAATTTCATAACTACCTGTAGGTAATTCAATTTCAATATCACCAAGTTTGAACTTATTATGTCCAACATCAATATTTGCTATTGAATTAAATGTAAGCAATTCTACCAAACCCAGAGTATAAGATTTATCCTTATTCAGTTCTATAAACGAGAAATAGTATGTTTCTAGTACAGATAATGTACCAGACAAACTGAGAGTCAATGATTTAACCATGTTGAGTGACTGTACAAAACTGAGTTCTTTATTCACAATTCTTACTATTTATACAAATAATAATTGTCATAATAACATTTTTACTAATTTCTCTGTATGCCACCCAATGTGTTCCTGGCCCAGAACTATAATCAAGGCTTAGAACTGCACACTCTTTGACGCGTAATCATGTGAGTAGAGAGTTTCTCACAAAAACACCACGAAAGTTTTGAATTCGTAATTAATGAACATACTTTTTTATATTATAATTTGTTAAAGAACGACATGGTAGTTTAAATCAAAGTTTTTTTAGTCTCTTTGTAATATTTTTTCTTAATAACTTTATATTTAGCCTTCTTGACTTTGCTCTTTGTATTGACGGTTAAACAAAAACCTTTTTGATATGGTCTCAAATATAAACCTTTACTAAGAGCTAAAGTTTCAACGAGTTTACTGTGCCTCGACTGTTCTTCTAATTATTTTTTCTTAGCGTTCGCTCGATTTATAGCTTGTGCGATCCCTGCTGCACATCCTGCCAAAGGTCCAAGTGCGCTAAGTTCCGCGAAAAGAGGAACGAGTGCTGGTGGAATACCTCAAACTTTGGCGATTGGAAGTATTCTTGGAAGTATTTTGCAACATAGTCTCCTTTTAGGCTTATACACTTCATCCAACGCTGCTCTAGTTTGTTAATCCCTTCCAAATAATAGGATTTGTCCAAGTCTGTAAAATAGGCATTCGCTTCTGCCATCACCTCCTCGTTTGAATAAAATCTTTTCCCCGCCAGCCATTTTTTCATATTACGGAACAAATAGTAGTCCGACGGAGCCAAGTCTGGAGAATAGGGGAGATATGAAACGAGTTGGAACCCTATCTCCATCAGTTTTGCTGCCATAACTGCTGAGGCGTGAGCTGGCGCATTGTCGTGGTGGAAGAGGACTTTTTTGTGGGCCAATCGTGGACGTTTCTCTAGCAACTCGATTTTCAAACGATCCAATAATATTCGCCTGTAATGGTTTTACCCTTTTCCAGATAGTCGATGAAGATTATTCCTTGCGAATCCCAAAAGACACTCGCCATAATCTTCCCGGCCGAAGGAATTGTCTTCGCCTTTTTCGGAGCAGATTCCCCCTTGGTAACCCATTGTTTAGACTATTCTTTGGTCTCAGGAGTGTAGTGATGTATTCATGTTTCATCTACAGTGATGAAACGACGCTTAAAGTATTGCGGATTTTGCTGAAACAGCTGCAAAATATTCTTACAACACTTCACACGATTTTGTTTTTGGTCAACTATTCTTACAACACTTCACACGATCTCGTTTTTGGTCAATCGTAAGCAATCGCGGCATCCATCTAGCGGATAGCTTTTTCATGTCCAAATGTTGGTGCAAAATATTATGTACCCGTTCGCTCGAGATGCCTACAGTACTAGCAATCTCACGCATCTTCACTCTTCTGTCAGCCATCACCATATCGTGGATTTTATCAATGATTTCTGAAGTGGTAACCTCGACAGGGCGTTCAGAACGTTCAACGTCTTTTGTGCTCATATGGCCACTCCCAAAGTTTTGAATCATTTATAAACGATTCTAATCGAAGGTGCACAATCACCATAATGTTTATCAAGCTTCTGTTTAATCTCCTGAGGCGTTTGCCTTTAAAAAAGTAATGTTTAATCAATGCACGAAATTCTTTTTCGTCCATTTTTTTACAACCACTCGATTTCTTTGATTGAAACGAATATAAAACGCAAAGTAATTGGCCGATTTGGCTAAAACTTGGTGTATGCTCTTCCAAGATATGCCACTAACTAAAAATAACCTTGATATGCACTAGTAGCGCCATATCTCTGACTTTGCACGGACTTTTCAAATGACCCTCGTACAAATCACAATATTGACCTAGAATTTTTATATTGAATGCTTTCCAAACTTCGACGGCATGGTCGTAAGCAGCATCCCACAATTCTTAATCAGTGAGGCTGTGACAGGGCCCTGGTCGGAATAAGAGCCAATTAGGAGCGAGAGCGGCTGCGGCAAGAAGAAGAGGGAGAGATAGATGCGTCGCGTGTAACTAGTAAGCGAGCGCGAACGACCCGCGGCGATCCGCTCACGAGAGCGAAGCCACCGGTGTTGCTCGAGCGTGCCCGCGCGCGATTGAGGAAAGAATTCGAGCCAAGATCTTGAGAGGGAAAGATCGACTGAGACAGCCGAGAAACTCTACGCCATAGGAATCCGAATAGTCTAGGAGAGAGACGAAGGATCGATACGACACTGAGCAGATTGCAGCCAGGAGAAGATTTCCAGTGACGCCCAAGGGATTGAGGACTTTATCTGAGCCTGCCGTAAACCTGTTTGCAGTACCAGCAGCCTTCGTCATGTCAGGTCGTCTCTCTTTCTTTATTCGCGACTGCGTTTCGCGTCTGCGAGGTGCTCGCGATCATCCGTGAGCACAGCGAAAACGGCGAGAACAATGAGACTCTCCTTTGAATTTCTCTCAATTTATTGTACCGTGCCCCCATGCATTTGTCCATATGAGCGAAGGCACGCGGACGTAGAGGACGACGCGTAAATCCGCGTCAACTCCCTTTATAATTGTGAAACGTTTTGAGTAATAAATATGGTTAAAGGTTTGAGAGTTATTGAGAGTGATCATTGTATGCGCCCATCAGTCCCTTCCTCTCGATTTAGCACCCAACACCCCAACTTCGTACTGCTGCAGTGAAGCGAAAGAGCCTCCCGTAACTTTCCCTTTAAAATAATTAGTGACACGGCGCTCGAGCACGGGCTCATTGCGTGGCTCGTGGAAGTTATCAAAACGATAACTCTCCAAACGCGTTAATCAATAGTGTCACAAGACTACTGTAAACGTATTTTTTTTTTTTCAGGCAAGCTGGTTTCTTCAAGTTTTTTCCAGCAATCGATATATTCATATGGAAGCACTCCTTTCCGCGTCAACAAATTTATTTTTTCTTATTCAGTATATTGAAATTCTGAATTCACAATTTCATAACTACCCAAATAAGAAGTTAATTTGTCAAGTGATGAAGCCATAAACTTGAATGAAGTAATTTTATCCAGTGTCTGCAACAGTCTTTATGAATGCAATATACTTTTCTTCCGTCAAAGGTCAAATTTCATCATTTTCAGAAAAATGATTAAATATATCACAAATAATAAAATGAGCATAACCACTAAGATTTCGAAAAACTACAGGTAATATGCGAGAATCCTGATAGTTCAGATTGCAACTTTGGTGGGCTGCACCTCGATATATTTTTATCAATGGTCATGAACTTTCGATGATTCATTAATTAGTTTTTCGCAAATATGACAAACATTTGTTGCCTTGAATAGAACGATTTCCTCTGATGTAAGATCATTCATAGGTTTAATATCATCATAAATATTTTTTATGTAATAAGAAATATTTTTTGACTCTTCTGCAAACCATGTAGCTGGCTTAGGCCCGGGATAAGAATTATATCTTGATAAACTGTCATCATAACTACATTTCAAGTAATAGCCTGTGTTAAACACTTTGTGGTGTTGAATGGTGATGTTATTTTTATGGACATCTTGCTCATCAACTTTTGGTTTTTTCAATAGACATTCACAGTCTCCATAGATAATAAATGATGATTTTAATTTGGATCCACTTTTCAATTCAATCATATCTTAATCTTTTCTTGGCATCTGTACACTACACATTTATTTGTTTACAGTTCCTTTTATGTGCAACAAGTTTCTCTGAGGTGTTAAAATAATGCAAACACTGATCACAAATAAATTTTTTAGCTTTGCAGCGGGATAAACTGTTACCTACTAGTCTTGTAAGGTATTATATATAAATATAATGATAATTATTTGACATTTCATCATAAATTAATAAATTTTATCATAAATCATAATTAATAAAAGATTGACATGGTTTCATTTTTGATCATCTATATGATAAAGAGGAACAATTTTTTTTATTCTTTTAACCAAACACATTGATTGATTTGCTGTTTTGTTTTTCAAATTTTGAAATTCGATTCAAAGAGACAAAGATGATGAGATAAAGATTCAAAGATTCAAAGAGTAATATATTATACTCGTATACCAACCAAATGGAGTTTATTCCCGTGTGATATGTAATGACTTACTTTTTGAGGATGATTTGTATATTGAATTTGACATAAAGCTGCTAAGATTGACCATATAAAGCATTTTTTATAATTATTTTCTACATTAATACAAACACGCTTGTTTTTTTAAATTTGTTGTAAAGGTATATAAGAACTTCCACTTCGCATTGGATTCAATTTATTGATATTAATTTGAAGATTGATGACAGAATTTAAAGACCATCCTGCCTCGTTACTTTCAAATACCTCCACCTCGTTTAATAATGGACTTTTAATCTATCATCAAACCATTTCTTGAGAGGATTTGAAGGATATACTTGAATGTTTCCTGTAGTAAAATGCTTTGTGCCAAAAAACTTTTCCAATTCATTTAGATACTTGAATATTTCTAAAATTTGTATAATAGTAGAGCATTAATTTTACAAGCATTATTCGCTTTTAAAATACTTTTGGCATGTCTTGCAAATAAATCGCAAACATCTTTCAAGAATAATTCAATATTAATGTGTTGAATATTGGCTTGTACACTATTTTTATACTATCACCCAAATCTCTTCCATGAACTCTACAATTTTCGAGTCTTTAATGAATACATTCAAGCTTACCAATTGTAATGAGCAATAATTAGTTTTGTGGTACACTAAGCGATGATAACTGTCTCAAAACTTTTTTCACAGTTCGCGAAGATAAGACTCATTGTTTTTTTCCATCGTTCTATAACTATTTCATTATGTAGGTTATTAGAAAAAACAAGATTTATAACTGCTTTAATCAGATGGAAGTGTACCAAACAGTTTTATAAAATTTTTATTTTTGTTTTTTAGCATAAATATTGACTATTGCAGGTATCAAACACGAATGAATTGACTTCGACGTCAATAATTTAATACTCGTGTGAAAGTGTAGGCCGGTCATGGCCTGCACCGTGTGCTTGCTTCCCTCTCAATCCCAGGCATAGGCGCACGGCTGGCATCGGACGCACGTTATTTTACGTGTCTGATGCCTGCCTTTATTTTTTCAGTATTGTAGCTAGAGAGAGAGAGAGAGAGAGAGAGAGAAAGAGAAGGCAGCAAGCAAGAGAAATGGGAAGGAAATATCAAGAGTAGGAGAGAGTGAGTGAGTGAGTTCGTTTATTTGCCTTGGGGTAGTACCCCGTCTGGCTACAAAGAAAAATACAAAAGTTTATCAAGGGTTGCAGACAATTTAACATGCAACCATTAACCGTATGTAGGCGATATGCAGGTATACAGGGACAAGATATCCCGTATAGGATTAAAGTAGTAATAACAGTGAGAAATTAAACTTAACAATTTGCGCGATCAATTAAAGACTATACACAACTTAAAACTAATAAAATATGGATCAACAGTATGACAACGCCTCATGAGACAGACCACAAGTAAGGATTATAGCCTTGCGAGCATAACTGCTGGGAGTTGGGAGGGATGAAGCAAGTAGATATCGAGATAGCGACCACGGACTTCCAGGTGGAGATTGGAGGTAGTAAATTGCGAGGCGTGGAAAGGTAGTATGGGAGCAGGAAGGTGGTAGAGGGCTTCAAGTGGGACAAAATTTTCGAAACGAGCAAAAGTACTCCAAGCAGAGATTTCGAGCGTGAACAAAAGTGAGCGAAACCAATTTTTAAATTCAGTTAGGCGATCGGAAGAAAAATCTGTTACACTGAGACGATTTAGTAAGCGAGAGGCACTGATGGTAAAAGAGTTGTTCCAAGCCTGGGTGCGGGGAGCACCGTAGTTAAGACAGGAAGGAGGATTCCGTTTTGACCTATTTGAGAACGTGACACAAAATGGGTCTGAGAAATGATTCAGGAGCTGAGAAGGAGTTTTATGGGAAATAGCTTTGTACGCAAGAGTACCAAGAGCTAGAAGTCGCTTGTCTGCTAATGAAAGCCATTTTAGTTGAAGCCTGTGGTAGGTGACATGAGAGAATATACTGTTTGTAGGAATAAAAGGGATATGACCGACTACGAAGCGGGTACAGGCATTTTGGGCGATTTGGAGTTCAGAGATCCGAATTTTATCAAGGTCCAGCAGGAGAGTTGAACAATACTCGAAGTGGGGAAAAACAAGGGACTCAATAAGTTGTTTACGGAGGGGCAGATGCAAGGAGCGTTTGTAGTGCTTGAGTGAGTGAAGGGAAGAGTAGACTCTGCGAACGGTGGTCGCGGCATGGAACTTCCAGTCAAGGGTACTGGCTAACGTGACACCAAGATTTTTGATAGTCCTGGAGTAGGGAATGGAGGTACCAAGCACGGAGATACGTGAGAGATCAATGAAGTCGATGAGCGAGATATAGAGTTCACTGCCAAAGATAATGACTTGAGTTTTAGAGGGATTAATGGATAGGCCGTTTGAGAGAGCCCATTGGATAACCTCATCCGCATCGTACTGAACTTGCGCAATCCCTTCGGCAAGATTGTTGTAGTCACAGTGCGCGTAAATTTGAAGATCATCCGCGTACAACATATAATTTGCCTAACGGAGGACACGGGGGAGGTCGTTAATGAAAATGGCGAAAAGAAGGGGACCAAGGACGCTGCCTTGCGGCACACCGGTAGCAGTGCGCAGCCACTCCGAAACTTTTCCACCAGCATCCACTACAGCCTGAAGTCTATTAGCGAGATAGCTGAAAAACCACTTAAGTGTAACGTCACTGGCATTTATGAAGCGCAGCTTCCTGATCAAAATGGTATGTGATATGGAATCAAACGCTTTGGAGTAGTCAAACATAACCATAATGGTTAGTTTGCGCTTGTCAATGGCGTGACGAATATCATCAACAACTGTAAGGAGAGCAGTTTCGGTGCTGTGACCACGACGAAAACCAGATTGACGAGGGGACAAAATATTATGGGATTCAAGGTGGTGAGAGAGTTGTGCATGTACAAGACGTTCAAATATCTTGCACAATTCACAAATTTTGGCGATCGGACGAGTATCAGAAGGAGATAGGGGGTTGCATACCTTTGAGAGGGGACAGATGAGGGTGCGTTTCCAATCGGAGGGAAAGGAACCAGAAGTGATGGACTTGTTAAAAAGTGAAGTAACATACGGTGCAATTACAGGTGCAACAAGTTTAAGCATTTTGGACGAGATACCGTCCAGTCCTTGGCCAGGAGACACGCTATTAAAGAGCGCATTCTCAACTTCCTTGACGGAGAAGGTACACAGAGAAAACATGGGAAGGTTAAAAGTATGAGGAGGGGGTTCAGATAGGATGGCTTGAAACTCATCCGGGGTGATAGGAGGTAGTTTATTGGCAACAGACGCATAATGCCGATTAAGGGCATCGGCATCGAAGAAAAGAAGAGGAGAGGGATGGGAGGGTTTGCTCACTCCAAGGGCATTTAATTCACGCCACTTAGATTTAGAATCAGCAGCAGAATCAATTCTAGATTTTATAAAAGAGTTTTTTGCAACAGATAAGTCGTTAGAGACTTTCGAGCGAAGCGATTTATAAATACGAACATCAGTGGGATGTTGCGTGGATTTTGCGATGCTATATGCACAGTCACGTTTACGCATGAGGGAGCGGATTTGGGGGGAGACCCATGGCTTAAGCTTGGATGATAAAGCAATAGTGCGAAGAGGAGAAACAAGGTCAAAAGACGAGGAGATGTTCTTTGTAATCAAGCGTTGAAGATTGTCAACGTAGTCTAAAGATGGAGATAGGGGATGACAGGCGTTGGTAGAGGGTATAGGAAGGGAGTTGAAACTCTCATGCATGGTACCTAACAGAATTTCAGTATTTATGGAGGAAAGTTGTCGTGTGCAAATGGTTTTCTTGAAGTGTTCAGCACGAGCGTAAGCAAGGTGTAACTCAATGAAGTCATGGCCCGCGATAAAGGGCGCATGCGATTGTGAGAACCGTACGACCTTGCTTATGTCATTGGTAATAAAAAGATCAAGCGTGGTGTGGGAGGGAGGAGACTTGTCAATGATATGGTGAGTAGGTTCAAGAGAGACTACACTTAGTCCGCTGTTTGCAATCAGAGTGCGGAGTGTACAAGTATCAGAAAGGGAGGAAGATGATAAGTCCGCATTAAAGTCGCCAGTGATTAAAACGTTTTGGAAATGAGGAAGATAGGCAGATAAACAATTGAAAAAGTGAAAAGGAGCATGAGCATGGGGAGGTCGGTAAAGGACGGCAAATAGCAGTTTATAATTGGCATACTTTATTTCACAGAGGATAAATTCAGGAGTGTTATCATACTGTGGGTCCGAAGTGACAAGAATATTGACGCTGAAATGATTTCGCATATATATCGCAACCCCGCCGCCTTCTTTGCCGACACGATCGAGGCGGAAAAATTTGAAACCCTCGATGGCTAGATGAGTATCGGGGAAATCAGGTTGTAGAAAGGTTTCGGTTATCGCAATGATGTCGAAGTACGTGGAGGAACATTTAGCTTGTAGTAAGGAAAAGTGAGTGAATGAGTCCAAACGATTAATGTTAATGTGACCGATGGAAAGGTGATGTTGTACGCGTGGAGCCGGTTTGAGTTCAGACTGTCATGAAGACATAGTATCAGATGGTTCATTACTCGTCTGCTGTAGTGGGTTAGCCAGGGAGGCTTCAGGTAGATGTTGAAGTGGAGCAGCAGAAGAAGTGCGATTTACTCCAGAATTTGAGGTACGAGATGGGAGGAATCGTGGAAAATCATCGGAAGACAAGATTGGGATGGGCGTAGCACGACGATTCTTCCGCATGCATACACGAAGATTCACGACTACTGGGCGACCAAGGTTGTGCTTGTTGCTAAAAGAGAGGGCTAACGAGAATAAATCAAATACAGGCTTAGGCCAGAGCGGACGGATGTAAACTGGCGAACTGCCACCACAACCAAAGACATCCAGAGACGTCTTGTCTTTCAACTTTGAAGAAGACTTGACCACTTTGTCTCGCAGCAGTGGGCTGCCAAGTTGAAATACAAATGCGGAAGTATTTGACCGATTTGAATTGTTAATTTGAGGTGCTGAGGAGTGGGTAGCTATGGTAGCCGAGTTACGAGGAGGCAATTGAGTTTGAGTGTCTTGGCGAGTGGCCGAAATCCACTCCCGACAGGCGTAGATGGAAGGACAATCACAACCTTGACCAAAGCCAAGGAACGATAAGAGGGCTTTGGCAGCTTGGTAGTGTGTGCCTGTGAACGTTAATGGAAGGCCAAAAACAAGAATTTCACATTCGTCGGCAAGCGATGAAAACATGTCTCGACGTTGGTTGTCAGCGGCATTTTGAGAGACAGTATCGTGGATCGAAGACATGAATTCATTTTGAAATTTCTCATTTGCTTTTCGGTCTCTCATATCAGCGAGAAATTCCTGACGAAAGCTGACGAACCACGGTGGAGGAGCAGATGAGTCCGCCATGTTTACAGGGGTAACAAGCGGTGATGGCTGAGTAGAGCAGAATTGCTTCACGTTGCGAAGTAGTGGAGATTGAGGAGATGTTGCCGTGCGTTTTTTTGATGCGAAAGACGCAACAGGAGTAACGGAGGTCGCGTTTGATGTAGCGGGTGGCGAACAAGTTATAGCAAAAGACGGAGAACGTGATAGGGTATTCCTAGGAATAATGTTTGACGCAGGGCGACAACCGCTACAGATGATAGCGCCCGCCGACGCAACCGGGCTAACACAATGCAAGTGGAACAATTCGAAACAAATAGTGCACTGAACTGAGTGGTCAGTCTTACGATTAATAGATGAGTTACAGAATGCGCATAATTTAACCATTAAAGGCGTCGATAACAATTAGAGATACGCAGATTTTCGTAATAAGCAGTTTGAAATGCGCGCCAGTAATAAGACAACGCACGCAGTGGCGACAGAGAGAACTGATGAGTTGCGCAATTTGACAGTCGGTAAACCCAGATAACTAAAATGCATCAGTCGATAAAACAGGGCTACTAAGAAATATACAATGATGGAATTGAAAATAAATGCCCTTGAAAATACAAATTAAATACAATAATTAATTAGAGACCATTGACACGCGCTGCACAAAAATTGAATAAGAAAACTCTCTCGCTTAATAATTAGAAATTAGTACATGCACACGCTGACAATAGACAGAGCGAAAAACCGCAATAACACGCACAACCGCAGACAAAAGTCAATTTTCAGCAGTACGAGACCAAGATGAGAACACCAGGGGATGTAGCGTTGACCAAATTAAAGTTGAGGCTCGATGTCAAGGCTTGTAGAAGATGCAGCGACAAAGATTGTAGGCGTAGGTGTAAGACGTTGTTTGCGTTGACGTGTGTAGCGTTGATTGTGGTGTTGTGTGAGGCGTAGTTTGGAGGTTAGGTTGTGTAGCCAGGTGTTTAATCGCAACTGTGGCTCGAAAAAGGCAATAAAAATTGCGATTTATTGCCCAAGCATGAGAGCCACAGTTAGCGACCGCCCTGCAGAATGAGTTTTCACTCCGAGGTGGAAAAATTAGATGAATAAAATAAAGAAACAGCGGAACGAAAAAAAGAAGGCGCTGTACGTACCAGAGAGAGAGAGAGAGAGAGAGAGAATATATGTAGCGCGGTGAGGCTCGGCGCGCGGCACTTGTCGCGCTGGGCAGTGCCGCGTACCGCCGATTAGGAGGACAGTGGTGGGGAAGGCATGAGAAGCCGACTCGCACGCACTACTAGATCGTCGCACGCGAAGAAGATCGGCCGCACTGGGAAGGATTGCCATCTTTTCTTTGCTTCGATCCAGAGAGAGGGTGTGAGAGCCGTGACGACAAAGAGTGTGAAGCCGTGACGACAAAAGAGAATTGGGCCACGTCTTGCGATAGCCACTTCACCTGCAGCCCACTTGCCAAGCAGCCATCACTTTTGGTCAGGTTTAGTTTTCTCTCCTCTCGTTTATCTCTCTCTATTTTCCTCGGCATTGTCTCGCGGTTTGTGTGTGGCGCCAGGCTTTCACAAGCCGGCGCAACGTATCTCCGTTACTTAGTCGTTTGAGTCGGTTAATGAGATGTCATGGCGCTAACGTGCCGGTCATCTCATTTAGTATAAGTTTTGCGCATTACTAGTGATAAGTGGTTTTGTATTCTCGTCGGCACTCAGGGAAGTGCAAGTGTAATAAACGGTTAATTAACGAAGTTGAGTGTGTGAAATCATTGAGTCTACACCTTCTCCTTCCTGCTTTGCTAGGAGCGACACACCGCCTCCCTTACCCTCCCCTTAAATAATTCGGTAATAGTAGCGAAATTGTTGGCATTGAAGGCCCACGCTATCACACTCGTATATATACCTATGTATTGATATTCTTCACCATATCTACTACACGTATCTCAAGTTTCTATCTCTGGAGATTTTAGTGAAAACATCACTTCTTCAGACTCTTCATATTGAATATAATCATCATATGCTCTATTAATTGATTCATCATCATCACTAAGCATTTCAGTGTCGGATTGAGCTTCTTCTTCTTCCATCTCCTTAATCAACTCTGCTAACATTTTTTCAGTTGTAATACAGAATTTATTGATGTCTTGAGCGTATTTAGGATAACACATTTTAAGCTTCGAAATTTCTTGATAGATGACAAGTGAATAATCACATTCGCAAAAGAAATCTCATTTATATGCATATTTAAAAAGAGAGGGGGTACAACTTTCAGTTTGTGTGCAAGTGCTTTTTTTAATTCAGATGCAGTAATATTCGTATTGAAGCATTATGAGGGTCTGAGTGGAACTCAGAAATCCCGAAGAAAACGGCAGATGAATCGGACGCAGCGTTAGTCGCAGTTGTAGAGAACAGGTTCTTTATCAAAGTCGACATAGGCGGGCAAGTCTATACAGCGCTACTATATTCAGGTGCTCAGGTATCAGTAGTAGGATCGAACCTCGACTTACGGGTTAGGAATCGTTTAAAGCCGCTTACGATATTCGTACAGGGAATCTCGGGTGAGAAGCCGCGAAAGTGGGGCGACTTAAAGCTGAAATTTGAAATTGGTGGCAGGACGGATTAGTTAATTACGTCGGTAGTATCTACGCTTAAGCACGACTTGATTTTAGGAGCCGACTTTTGGATAGCGTGGAATATAAATATTAGCTACGGTATTCGCGCTTGGCGAGCAGGTGACCAAGGCATTGGTCATTGGTATCCGTTAGCAGAGCAGAGTAATAACGAGATAGTCGGTTTTGCTGAATGCGCATGTTTAAGTAAGTACGAGGAGGATCAGCGAGAGACAATCCTGGCGTTAGTTCGCCGGATTGTCCCTGAGCCTAGTGAATCTCCGGCAGTTACAAGAGTTATCGAGCACGTCATCGATGTAGGTGATGCGCGCCCGATAAAGACTCCGATGCGTCGAATGTCGCCTCCGATATTAACGTTCACGCAAGAAGAAATTATGCGGCTTTGGAAAGCGAAAATAATTAGGCAATCGAATAGTCAATGGAGTAGCGCGCCGGAAATCGTACGTAAACGATTTTAGACCGGTAAATAAAGTCACGAAAGTAGATGCGTATCCGATGCCAAGCATGGATGCTATCTTGGACAGGTTGCGCGAAGCAGTCTACCTGTCGAAGATAGATCTGCGAGAGGCGTTTTGGTAAATTCCACTATCGGAAAATAGCAAACAATATACGGCGTTCGTGGTCCCTGGTCTCGGTTTATGGGAGTTCAAGCGAATGCCGTTTGATTTGATAAACGCGTCTTATGGATGCACTTTTCGGACCAGAATACGAGCCGCATGTTTTTTGGTATCTCGACGATTTGCTGGTAGTTAGCGCGGATTTCGATAGTCACGTGACTTGATTAGAGAAGGTCCTGAAGCGTTTAGTAAGTGTCGGTCTAGAAATCAACTTAGAAAAGTCTGGTTTTTTCTGTATCCAGGTAACTTATTTAGGATACAGGTTAGATAGCGAGGGTTTGCATCCGGATGAGGACAAAGTAAAGCCAATTGTAGATTATCCTACGCCGAGTAACGTAGCTCAATTGCGCCGTTTCCTAGGTATGGTAGGATGGTATGCGCGTTTTATCGAATACGAGAGTGAGAAAAAGGTCCCGTTGACCAAGCTTATTCGAAAGGACCAGCCATGGGAATGGAAGGAAAAACAGCCAGTTGCATTTGAGAGGCTAAAGCGCGCATTAACGGAGGCGCCGGTACTCGCGCGCCCTGATTTTACGCGCCCCTTTTACTTGCACTGCGATGGCTGTTCCTTCGCGGTTGGCGCGTGTTTGGTCCAGGTATTCGACGACGGCGAGCATCCCATATGCTACGCCAGTCGGATGCTGAACGCGCACGAGCGGAATTACACGGTGAGCGAAATCGAGTTTTTAGTAGTACTTTTTGCTGTAAAAAAGTTTAGGCCTTATATAGAAGGCTCACACTTTGTCATCGTTACGGATCATAGTGCGCTCACTAGAATCCTAAATAAACACGAGCTTACAGGTCGATTGGAAAGATAGATACTAGAATTTTAGCAGCTAGATTGCGAAATAATACATAGAAAGGGAGCGCTGCACCATGTACCGGACGAACTTTCGCGAGAATTTGAAGACGAACTCAAAGTTTGCGCATTTGATAAGATACAGGACGATTGGTATCTACAACGCGTGAAAGACGTTCTTCAAAGACCGAAGAAATTCGAGAATTGGAGAGTAGAGAATAACATCCTGTATCTGTTCATGCGCAATCACTTGCTCGATCCGACAACTAATCGCGAGGAATGCTGGCGCATGGTGGTGCCGCTGGTTTACCGGCAAAGGGTGTTGAGAGACGCTCATTGCGAACCATTCTCCGGACACTTCGGCCATGAAAAGACTTACGATCGAATTGCTCGTGAGTATTACTGGCCAGGAATGTTATATGATGCGAGAACGTTCGTAGATGAGTGTCCTTAATGTCAGAAGTACAAGGTAGTCCAGCAGGCGCCTCAAGGCCTAATGGATAAACGCGTAGTAGAAAGACCATGGTCTGTGGTAGAGACTGACGTGGTAGAGCTGACCCGTAGCAAAAAATAGGTTTAAATACCTGGTGGTTTTTCAAGACTTATTTACCAAGTGGGTCGAGTTAAAACCGCTACGTTCGGCGGACGATCCTGCTTTTGTTGCCGCGCTTGAGGAGTTAATCCTGTTTAGGTGGGAAACTCCGAAATATATCTTTAGTGATAATGCAAGTGAATACGGTATAGAACATGTATTTTGCCCTACCTATCATCAGCTAAGTGATCCGGTTGAGCGTGTAAATCGAACACTAAAAACGATGATAGCGATGTTTGTAGATGCCGATCACAGGAGCTGGGATAGGTACCTGCATGAATTTCGTCATGCTATCAATACGGCGACTCAGGCGTCTACTAAGGTATCGCCGGCGTTTCTCAACTTTGGTAGGGATCCGCGTCCGGTAAAGAGTATAAAGCGCGAGATTGAGGTAAAAGCCGCTATTGTTAAGATAGATACGAAGACGTGGAAAGACAGTATAGCACGTTTAAATGCGTTACGCGACGTGGTAGCTAAGCATATTGATGAAGCTCAGGAAAAGCAAAAGAAACACTACGATAAAGGTAGGCGTCAGGTGCTTTTTCAGGTAGGTGATTTGGTTTTGCGCAAGGTGCATACGCTTTCGAGCGCAGCGGATGGTAAAAATGCGAAACTCGATCCGAAATTCGATGGACCGTTTGATTTTCAGTGATTTAGCCCGAGATCTACGAGTTAGCGACAGACAGTAAACATCGTACTACTCGAGTGCATGTCTCTGAGATTAAGCGTTATGTGCCTCCGCGAAAGGAAAAGAAATAGTTTCATGGGATGATTCAGGTGTGATAATTTTTGTTTGTTTGTTTCTTTCTTCTTTTTAAGGTTTAACGAGTGCAGTGTCGAAAGTGATGATGGCTGAGTTCGGAGACTCGAGCCGCATCTCTCACATGGCCGAGGGCCAAGTACCTTAAGGCGTCACGACCGCACTGGTAGATTCGCCGGAAGCTGTTGAGGTGATGGAAGTTGACCAGGCATCGAGGTTCGCCGCCCCGCTTTCGGGCTTAGGGCAGGCGACCTCTTACGACGCCGACATTGCGTCTTGCACTTCGTAGTTGGCCAGGACGTCAGTCGGTGGAGGCGAGGACAGAAGGGCGAAGGAAATTCCTTTGCCTCCGACTTTGCCCTCACCTCTGACGCCGTTCGTAGGCGATCGACGAGGGGTACGATTGCTAATGGGTAATTGAAAGGCAAGCTCGATAATCCGGCTCGCGTCGCCAACGTGTACCTGGAATGAAGCGGTACGTTGGAGTGCGGCATTTACGCTTACGACGCTTTGTATCCGTAAGGCGTCGGAAAAGTCGAGGGTTATCGCGGCAAAAGGAGGAATTGTCTTCCCGCAGGCGGAATCGAGCAACCAAGGCGAGAGATTGTCGGGCTCTCGAGCCGCCGCGGCTGGCCACCTCGCCGGTGGAACGGCGAACACGGACCGAAGCACGAGGGCTTCGATTGGTAGAAGGAGCAGGAGTTCCTCGCTGCAAGGTGCCACCAATGGTATATTGGAGGTGGTGCTGAGCTCGAGCGACTCTGAGGAAGAGACGATACCGGCTCGCGAGCTGCCTCGAGTAGCTCCGACGCCGCACGTCCATGCTCCTCTCCCATACACCTGCTCGTGCATCAAAGGTCGGATCCCGCGTACCAGTTTGTTCACAGGGGTAGGCCCGCACGATTCCCTCCAGCCGCTTATTTGGAGGATGAGCGGAAAAAGGAGGCTGAGGCTCGGCAAAATGCGGGAAAGAGGAAGCGCTCCATGCGTTTCAACCTCTCCGCATGCAATTTCGAAAGGCCGTCCTCCAGTCAGACGTCACAGCATTTCGGGCTGTGGAAGAAGCTGTTGTTGAGACAAGTTCTCTCCAGACACCAGTTACTTCGGCGGCTGATGGAGGAAGGACCTCGAGAATTGTTACGAGCACTGCTGCCGGAAAGACGAAAGATGATCCCGTAGCACCGGTGCGACCAGCCCTTAGGCCGGTACGATCCCTTACGTCTTCCCAGACGGCAAGCTCAACCTCCCCCTCAGCGCCTCCTTGTTGGGTAGATGAGACATGGTTTCGCCTGGTCCGAGGTAGTTTCCTGCACGGTCTTGCCCCGGTCCACTGGGATCCGGAGTTGGACGTGCCCTCGTTCCGCTGCTTTAATTGCAGAACGAGGTCACATCCGAGGTCGGCCTGCAGGAAACCGCTTAATCGGCGTCCGGTATGCCGGAATTGCGGGCGACTCGGCGTTCTCGTTCATGACTGTCCGCGCTGCCGCGATGCCTTTAGGGCGGACCAGGCTCGCAGGATGCTCGTGGAGGAAGTAAGAGCTCGGGAACGTTCCAGTGATCCCGTAGGACTCCAGGCTTCGCGATCAGAAACCGTGGAGCCGGAGTCAAGAATCCCTGAGGCGAGGCCAGATCAATGCGTGCCCTACGCAAGATTAGGCAGGCGCGCGTTTCGAACCAATTAGCGCATTGGGCGCGCACCACCTAATAAGTAGGTCAAGTGGGGAGAGAAAAGATCGATGAAGATACTGTAGATCGCGAGGAAAAATGAGCGATACAAACGGTAGTAAGTTGAGTAGCGAGTAAGAAAGTTTTCCGAGTCGATCGGAGCAAGACGGTGGACGACCAGCGGTGAAAAAGTCAGAAGTTCAGCCGAGGACAAAGGGCCGAGAAGAAACCGAGAGGAGAAGTCGAGTTGGTCCTGCAACTACTCAGGACACTATCTAGGAAGCCGGAAAGAGTTACCCAGCGACGTCACGCAACATCGTGCGCAGGGCGCAGCCAGGACCCCCGCTCCAGAATCAAAGGTAAAATTTGCAAAATCAGTCTCTCTCTTTTTCTCTCTCTCTTCAACGACGGCACTGTGCGTAATTTTACATATTAGGTGGGTAGCAAGGCGTGCATACGCCGGCTACCTGCCCTAATTACGGTCGGGTAAAAAATCGCTGAAAGAGAAATCGTCCAGGCGATCCCTCGCCGGGCGACTTTCTCTTTTAGCTGAATAGCCTAAGTCGGTTTGTCGTCAAGGTGGTCATCTGCCGGGCGACTTGCGTCATATTTTGTATAGATTAGTAAGCGCGATTAGTTAGTTAACTTGTTCTCTTTGTAATAGGTGTTAAGAACGTCGTTGTGTTTATTAGGTTAAGAGTATGTGTAATGCGGCCTATTATTATGCGGTTTGTTAATGTGCGATATTTGCGAAATTTAAGCGTAATGTGACCTTGAATTGATTGGAATCATATTTGTTTAAATGCGAATGTGTTATGTGTGTATAATTTATTAACCATTTTCATTTCTTTGCCTCTTCTTCCCCCTTCCCGCCTCTATTGATATAAGCGCCTCATTTGCCCACCTTTAAATAATGGTTAATGAACGAGATTTCATTACAATTATAAAAGTAAAAAATTACAATAGTCCTACATAAAAAAATATTCACATTTTAAAATGTAAAAGCTCATTTAGTTTAATCATTTTCGGTCACTTATTAGTTATAGATGAACGTGAAGTCAATCGTTTACGAGGATATGAATGAACTGGTTTGGATTGAGAGGTGTTAATGTCTGGTGGAGTATGTTCGTCAGTCAAGTCTTGTATTTGTAGAGATTTTTCGAAAGGGAAGCTGCTGGAAGATCCAGAAGAATTACAGGAGCTTGAGGAACTTGAGGAACTTGAAGAGCTTAGAGCTTGTATTAAAATTTTTTTTCGAGAAGGTTTTGGTGGAGACCCTTTAGAAGGTAAAGATTTTTTTTTTTCCGCACGGCGTGTGGAAAGTTTGATTTCTCGCACGCTTTTCTGTATGGGAAGTGTAGCATTCGCGCACGGTTATTCGGCGTGTGGGAAGAGCTACAAGGGCGTGCGGGAAATAAAATTGGGTAGGGGTAAGTGTGCGGGAAGTAAAAATAGGTAAGGGTAAGCGTGCGTAAAGTAAAAGTAGGTAAAGGTACACGCAGATCTACACTGACAAAAAAAATGTTGAATTTTCCATACAGAATATTGAAAATTCAACACAAAAATATTGAATTTTTAAATACATTGTATTGAAAATTGCATATACTGTATTGAAAATTCAATACCAAGTATTAAATTTTCAATAAAAACTAAAATTTTTCGTTTGTAAAAATTATTCTCTTTAGAATTTTATTATTTTTAAAGTAAATTTAATGATAATTGTTGACCGTAATTAAGTTACAGATGTTATAGTAGCGAATTGAAATATTTACAAACTGAAATTATTATAACTTATATCCCGATTGTTCAATACTTTGTACTGAATTTTCAATATTTTGTATTGATTTTTGAATACTGTGTTAAAAAAAAAGTTTCAATACAACGTATTGAATTTTCAACTGCAGCTTTTTTACAGTGTACTGCATGTACTGACGCTAAATAGTCTGTCATAAAAGACGGGACGAGTATGAATTTCCTCAATATGAGCACTATTATTTTCCGCACGGAGCGTTAGAAAACGCAATTAGCATGGGGAAAAAATGCGGGAAAATCTATAGGGTTTCTCAAAGAAATATTATTAAGAAATATTTCTCAAGAAATAATTATTCATTTCGTAACTAATAATTTAAAAGTTTTTCATATTTTTTTACGAACGAGGGAGGGCACCAGCCGAACTTCCTTTCCTTTTCTTCCTGCTCACATAAACCTACTACACTCGAATTTCCCGCACTCGTGTGAAAAAATAGTGTGCGTAACTTGTGCGTGAAGTATGTGATCGTCGCATGGGCGTCGTCGCCCGAGCTTCGCTGTACGTAATGTACTATTTTTTGGAAGAGGTGATCCATCAGAATTCATGGTACTGATAATCGATTTTGTACGAGGAGTATGTCTTTGCTGTCTGATTTTCGGTCTCGATTTACGAGTAGTCGTCATGCTCCATTTGTAATTGTTCGTATTCTTGTATGTTAAAGATCGCTTTACAATTTTTTTAAGAGACTCTCTTGGTATAGAACGAGGAAGAAGTTTTCGTTGTTTGGTTTTTGCACTTAATTTATCATTTTCGTCCATGTTTTTGTCTGTTGTTATCGATTCAGTCTTATTTATAAGTCTGTTACATATAACATGCGTTTTCATATTACTTATGATTTGTGGCATTTCTTAATTGGTTATTGGTTTGTCATCAGTTTTATGTTTTTCTCTGTTTGTTTTTGGTATAGTGTACATGTGTTTTTATGTGATTTTACATTTTACATACTTATATGAATTATTTTTCTTCTTCATTTCCTCGTCGATATTTTAGGCATACGTGGCAAGGACTGGATTTCTTTGTTTGGACGGTAGATATCGTAATGATTCACCACGTCCGGCTCCGCATCACAAATCTAAAAATATTTTTTTTCATTATAGATTCATTTAAAATATTTTATTAAGTTCTTTTCTGCTTACATACTGTAGAGACGAACTGTCGATAAGAGTGAGATGAAACTTAGCCATATGCGCATTGGAAAGAAAAGCTATAGTATAGGTCATGTGCGTCTTGGTGGTAAATATTCGTGCGCTACACAAACTTGTTTAAAGGGACTTAACTATATTAACTCAGAGCTAGAATTCTTGTAGAACATAAAAAGAACTTAGTCGCGTTCATAAAGGCTCTTGATTGCAAATAAACGTGTGAGTTTATTTAGTTTGTCACGCTGTTACTAATATATAAGATAAAGGAACTTATACATTCAAAAAGTATGCAAAAGTAAAAGAGAGTAATTTATAAAATGCGCGTCAAAATCAATGCTTCATCACATTCAGTCGAGCACAGCGATTATGGCACGTTGTAATCCTTTAAGATAAAAATGTCAATCAATAAACTAACTTTTGATTTAAACTATATTCCTGTCTAATTTTTTTGTTATTGTATCTTTGGCATAGAAATCATCGTTGATATATAAGCCTTTCAGTAGGATGATCAACCAATTTTTAAAGAGCTTGCATTGATAAATGTCAATGACAACTTGCCAGTTATTCCAAGCGTGAAAATTGATAGCTTACAGTTAAATTCCATAGCCTTGATCGGAATACGAGAAACTTACTATACGATCGCCATCCGCATATTATGCAAGACCTAGGTGGCTTAGCAGCAGGCACTGACAAATTCCTTATTTATGTAAAGGGACGTCAAAAAGTGGAGTGGCATACTAAATTTGTTGATCATCTCTTCGATCTCGAAGATATAAGTTGACCTTTCTTATATAAGCCAGGATTTTATGAACTTGTAATTTGTAATTATCATCCTCCAGGCTGAACTGAAAACTATGCGCTTCAAAATGTTATGGCTCTTATAAACTGATTAAGAAACAGTTATTGTCGACAATTAAATCAGCCTTACGATCTCTCTGACAGTGATTCTTCAACGTCAGAGTCGAATAATGATGATGTTATGTACCAAGATATGATTAGCAAACTAAAAATGTTGGATTTACACGTTGAGGAAGAAGAAGTGGAGGTAGAGGATTTGTAGATACCTTCCATTAAAATGATGGGTTTAATCCTATATATACGACAACATTAAGGTACAGATTAATTCGCTCGTCTACTTTCTCAATAGATACTTCATATAGGTTGAATATTCTTGAATTAATAACTGTATGTCAACTTTTACTCATAGAATTTATTCAATTTCTATATTTTGAATTTAATAATAATTTAAGGCTGAAACTCGTATCCGATCCTACTTGCCGATAAAGAAACTGAAAGACTTAAATACTTCCATCCTATACACAATCACTGGCATGAAAAAAGTTCAAATGAAGTTCGGAATAAGATTCGTCATCGAATTGAAGGCAGAGTTTGACGTTTTCCTTCCGAACAAACCAAATAAACACTTCATTGCAAATTCGGGATCATTCAACACTCTGATCAGTCAACTTGAAAAAAGAATTGTTAAGCTTAAGTACCTCGGTGGTAGATTATTAGAATTTATTTAAGTAACAATAATTCAATAAATAAAAAAAAACTTAAAGAAATTAAACATTTTCAACTTACTATTTATCATCCATTCATTTTCCTTTTTGTTCATTTAAACAATGAGCATTGATGTTCTTGGACGCAAGCTCAGAGGAGCTGACGAAGTAAATTTAAAAACTTCACATTTCATTCTTTTAACAGAGAGTAAAGATATTAATGGTTCTATTTTAAAATTGAAAGCTGAGTTATACATTAATTGATCTCCATCAAGAAGTTGATATGAAATTCATAGAAGTTTTTTCTGACATTCACATGTTGAAAGAGTCATTTACCCTCTCCATGACTTACTTGCCGTTACTAAAGGAACGCGATTGATTTGCTGGAGCTTATTTACCGTCTGCAGCAGTATCAGATACATTATAAATTCATTAATTAACAACATTCGAAGTCGGGCTATAGCCTGCATGCGTGTATATTTCACTACACCGTTCAATGTAGATGATTCTACGCTTCAAACAGCGATGGATTATGTACAGTCACTCATTGACGAAGGTGCAGAGCTGATGCATTTTCCAACATTTTCAACCTATTAACGAATGATCTCAAAATAATTAAATATTCTATAGCCTTATTGAAAGGTATCTGGTACATGACATAGGATAGAAAAACGGACACCTCATCTGAATATTTAATGGGCCTTTGTCATAAGTTTACTCAGGAAGATATTCCTAGTTCTAGTACTGATAGGTTGACTACAAAAATAGTGATCAATGTTAGTCATTCTATTCTAAACGTTTTTATATAATATGTTGCTGAATGTGTTCAAATCATCATTGACAATTATCTCCAAAATGAATTAGTTATGGCTATATATTTGATATTCACAGTTTTACGAGTATATCTACATCGTGAATATATTGATTCAAAATTCAAAGTTAAACTTTTCAATGTGAAAATTATTCCTCTTTACTCGACTTACATATATCAAAGATGGTTCTGCGTAAAAGTGCTACAACCTGTAAAAACCATGATTGAATATTATCAAACACAAAATTCAGATTACTCTCTCGGCTGTGAAACTAACGTAACTCTCAACTATTATAAATAACACAACGTAAGGATTAGATGATTCATGAACCAGCATTCAATAAAATAGACCGTTACCATGCAGTCAAGTACTCTCGTCTTCCTCAAGAAGACCTAGATGAAAACAAAAAAAAATCTACATGGAAACAAATCATTTCCAAATTTTCAACCAACACTAGTTATTTTTCAGAACAAAAAGGTTACCAACAGTTCGACAATGAAAATAAGAAATACAAATGATTATATGTTGTAATTCATAATTAAAAATTAACACAACTCTAAATATTCTCATCCCTGTATTCAATTGTAAACTATAATGAATAGACGATTTTTTATGTACATTCTGTCTTTATGTTTTTTTAATAAATCTTATCCCACCGGGGCATGCGCATGGTGCTGCGCACGAGTACGCCGGTGACTCCGGAACTTTGCATGAGATAGATTCTTATAGCCCTTAATACTCCGCCCAACGCTCAAATTACGGTTATGAAACCAGGTTTGGAGAGAAGCGAGGAGTTACTTGCTCGCCTGATGCCGGGATATTGAGATCATCAAGGAAGGATTCTCTCATCGGCGCTAGTCACAGACATATCACCCACCCATCCTGCCCAATTTTTAGCATCGACGTCAACTTGCTTTCTACAAGTGCTGATAACCCGACACACAAAAAAATTAGCAGGCAGTATTATCGCCGGCTACTAACTCCGTTTTAGTCACGATGGATCCGCAGAAATCGGAACGAGGTTCAAGATCGAGGGGTTTCGCCGAACAAATTTTACTGATTTTTCGGAAAACAACGATTTTACTTTCGTCATGTGAGTGATCACTCGTCTTGTCTTCTTTCCGAGTTTAGACTATCAATATCTATACTTGAAATAGTTGTCAATTATGTAAAAAGTATCGAAACTAGTGTGAAGCGAAGAGTTCACGGTCTATGTATGAATTCAATAGTCCGAACAAATTCGATATCTAGTATAAATAAATTAGCGAAATCCCGATAACAAGTCGATAATAAAATAAAGAATCTTTGAAAGGACTGCGAAACGGAAATGAGAAGCGAAATATTTTCTGCCTCACCTCGGTCTTACATCTCTGCCAAATAACTCCCCTGAAGATTTACACTTCTGCTCGAAATAAAATATTACCAAATCAATTAATGTCATTCTAGTACCTACGTGTGTATACCAAGGGATAGCTTTTTTGTAATAGAAAGTGTCTTTTATAATGACATTTGGGGTGCTTTGAATGAAAAAAAGTGCGTGAAAAGTGAAAACAGTGCGTGAAAAGCTCTTATCAAAATTATACATGATAGCAAAAACGTTAAAAACGTATGATTTTTAACAATACAAGCTTTTCAATAATTCCAGGATCATCAGTCATCAACTTTTCCAAATAAACCCTCACAACCAATAGATTAACAACGCAAGTAAGGTTAACATAAGTGCTTACTTTTTGTCTCTCTCTCTCTCTCTATTTGTTTTTTTCTATCTCTTATCCTTCCCAATTGCTATGCTCTCTTTTCTTTTTGAAATATCTGGTGCTCTCTTTCTATTTTTCCACGCTATCTCGTAGGCTCTCTAATTTTTGCAGAAACTTCTGGAGTTCTCCTTTTTTTTCTGTTATTTGCTGCGTTTCCACTTTTTTTGAGACGCCTAGTGCTTGCGCTATCCCTCTCTAAAATATCCCTTTCTCTCGGTTATCTTCGGTTCTCTCAGTTACTTCGCGTCGTCTGGTGCTTATGAACATGCTCTCTCTCTCTATCTCTTTCGGTGAGTAGCGACACACTGGTTTTTGAGGCTTTCTTCTTTTATAAACATTTTCCTACTTTTACCACTTCCTCGAGCGACATATCTTTGCAGGCAAGTTCGTCCAGCTCGCCACTGCGCTTCCTGCTGAAAAATCTTGGCTTTTAGTCAATTTTTTAGCCAGTGGATGAATTAACCGCCTGCCTGGTTACAACATAATTTTCATCAAATCTCCAACGTTTACGAGTTTTGATCTACACATCTCTGCAAACAACCTAAACAACAACACAGCCTCCACACCAGGACCGCTACACTCTACACACTACACACCTTACCGAATGCAACACATCCAAAATTTTTGCTGCTAAGTACCTGTATCAACAATTTTTACCGTTAATCCACATATTTTAATCTACTCAGAGAGACTCCTCACTGGCGGTTTTATTTTTTCGCTGCATTACATGTTTTAACTTAATCTGTTCTTGCGCTTAGTCATCGCGATGGCTATTTTAATTTTATTTTAATTTTATTTTTAGTTTACTTCATCTTGTTTTGTTTTATTTTATTTAATTTTGTGGTATTTTTCATCTAGCGCTATCTACAGGCTAGACAATTTTCATTCTAATTTTAATTTTAATTTTATTCGATCGACTGTGTCAAATCGCGATTCCATTTTTACCATTCACTTAATTTGTAATGTAATTTTCTGCGTTCGCTCATCAATCATTTTTCTCATTTCATTTTTGCGTATAAGTTATTTTTGCGTTTTAATCATTTCTAGGTTAATTTGCGAATCCCTTTACCGTCTCTTGTAAATGGCATCATTTTACTCCCGAATCTCCCGCCAATTTTTAATCCTTAGCTAATTGAGTTGGTGCCACTGAGGCGCCAATTTTCAAATCTTTTAAATCCTGACTTTTCACAGCTCCCGTTTATGACTGGTTTATGACTCAAATTTTTGCGTGAAATTCAAACTTTTCAATTTGTCGCATCAATCTGTCCTTTCAAATTACCTTGTCTATTACAGTTTCTTGTGAAGTTTTGAGACCCGAAGAGGAGAGATAGAAAACTTTTTGACACAATCAAAACAAATATGAATTTCTATTTTTTGTCTTAATCTGTTTTTAAATTCCAAACCTCCCACTTTGATCAAATGGTCTTGGCTTTATACGCTGAGTGTGGTGAAGCACTGACTAATCGGGGTGTCAATATCTTGCAGCGCGAGGCCTGTGATAGATCTTTCCATCAGCACTGTTCCGATATAACCTTAAACCCTGACCTTGCGACCTTTATTTGCCATACTTGTTCTATTGAGTCTGCGGTCTTGGCCAATTCTCGTCAATCCGGTGGCGTGATTTTACAGTCACCTCCTTCCACTCAAATCGACTCTGCTTCAGCTGGTACTTTGTCCTTCGTCGAAACCTCAGGCCGAAAGAGACAGGCATCACCTTACGAGCTTTTCCCGTCGAAGACGTTGAAGGTGGAATCCCGGAGTGACTTCTCTAGTACTGACCGATCGGTTGCCCTTCTCACTGTTTCTTCCCCCAGTGCGGACCAATTCCACTTGCTCGATAGCATGGATCCTACCACGGGCGACAAACCGCCAGCGTGGTTTTCCAGTTTCGTGAATCATGAATTCACTGAGTTTCGGAACGAGATTAGAGCCACCCAGACTTCCATCCTGATCAAAGTCAATCGTGTCGCCGACGAAATGAAGAGCCTCAAGTCTGTAGTGGGTCTCAAGGATCGCTCCGAGCTTCTTATTCTGGGCCTTCCGCAGGAGTTCCGGGGTTCGCTAGAGGATGCTGATGGTATTCTTTTCGAGGCGATTGGCTACCAAAACGCTAGGAGTCGCATAGCGGCCACCAGAAAATGGACTGCCACTCGTTCTCGTCCGAACCCGACCGATACTACGTCTGCTTTCGATGTGCATATCGACTCAACGGTGTTGCGTGTTATCATTTTTGGAGCGCTCTGGGAAGCTCGCTGGGAAGATGGCGAGGGACGTTTTTAAGTGCGGTATCGGAAATCCCGTTTTCATCCGCCAGCTGTTACCCCAGCCGATCCACAATCTCTTAGTGGAGGCGCTTGAACGTAGTCGTGAGCTGCGTTTCGCGCGCCCTTTCGTCTCAGGTATGGTCTTCTATATGCGGGAGAACATGCGTTCTACCCCTATCCCCATAATGTCGGAGAGCGACCTTGACAGCTGCACGCCTTTGCCTCCCGGCCAGCCTCCTGTTCCGGCCGCTCCGCACTCTGGTGCCATGTCAGTGGCTGCCACTCCGATCGGCACTCGAAGACACGTGCCACTCAACCTCAACTTCGCGCCTCAGGTTGTCAAACAGCGACCCACTGCCGTCATTCCAAAAAACCCTGCCCCGCAACTTAACACAACCGACGATTGTTTTAGCCCGACAGTATCTGTCTTTCCAGCTCACCTATCTCAAGCTATCTCAGTTTCTTCTCCTCCAGTTTCTGGTCCATGATGCCAACTAATCCAGGACCATAGCCCGCCCTCTGCTTTCTTCGTTATCGGCCACATCAATATAAATAGACTAAATTACCCTGTCATTTTGCTCTTCTCGAAGCACATGCCCTTTCGACACATTTTGAGGTCATAGCTATTACTGAAACCTTCCTCTCACCTGATATCTCTGACTCACACCTCTCTCTCCCCGATTTCAATTTTTTCAGGCTTGCCCGAATTGAAAAGCAGGGTGGCGGGATTGGCCTGTACGTCAGATCTTATCTTAAACTTAGTTTTCTAGCTACTTCAGATCCAGTTTTTGATAATACGCCTGAATTCATCTTTGGTGAAATAAAGTCCGACAAGACCAAGCTTTTGATGGCAGTGGTATACAGACGTCCCTCTGCATGCTCTCCCACACATTTTTTCAACTACCTGGCCACTTACCTCCCCCTGTATGGAAAGATCATCATTCCCGGTGATTTTAACGCAGACCTAAGTTCTAGCTCTCTGCCTGATGTTCGAGGTTTGAGATCTATGGTTGACCCACACAACCTTCACTTCGTGTCCACTGATCCCACACATCACTGTCTTGATATAAATCCCCCTTCCCACACTACTCTTGAGCTCTTCATAGTGAAAGACCCAAATGCCATCCAGTCATTTGGAAAATCTGATACTCCTTTTATTGCTGGCTATGATTTCATCTGGCTCACCTATCGTTTCACTACTAACAAGCATATCTCCAGAGTCATTAGGTCCCGCGGTTTAAATCGGGTAGACAAAGCGACTTTAAATGAGACCCCCAGCAGACTTCTATCGTGTCTGGTCGACAAATCTCCAGCACGACTGAAGCGCTGTTCCGATCCGTCGATCAATGCTGACCTGCATTCCCTTGACAACTCGGTGCACTCTCTTATCGAAATCCTTATAAAGTCTTTCGACGAGGTAGCCTTTCTCAGGTGCATCAAGTTGTCTTCTAGGCGTAAACCCTGGGTGACTCCGAGCATTCATGCTCTTATGAAAAGTGAGTGCGGCAGGGTAGTATTCTGTGACCTATGTATTTCTCGCAGCACTATTTGCAATTTATATCTCGGACCTGAGCTCTGTTCTCTCCTTCATGAACTACATGCTTTATTTAGACACGCAGGTCTACCTTCACTATCATCCCGGCAGCCTTGCGGAGGCTTTGGAGAGGGTGCAGCTTGATGTGCAGGCTATAGCGGACTGGGCCCTAAGAAACGGTATCTCTCTTAACCTCACCAAGACCAGGGTCATGATACTGGGCAGCGAACAGTACGTTAGGGCTATCAACTTGAACGACATCGTGAAGATCACTATTAACGAGGTTCCACTCGACTATGTTACCAGTGCTCGCAACCTGGGTGTGACACTTACTCCCACGTTAAACTGGTCCGAACATGTGAGAAGCGTGACGAGGAGGGCATACAGCTGTCTGGCTTCACTTCGTTTCCACAGGAAATCTCTCTCGACTACCCTCAGAAAAGTTCTTGTCGAGCAACTCGTTTTCCCACATTTCGATTACCTCTCAGTGGCCTGTATTCAGCTTGATGGAGAGCGCTCGTCTAAGTTTCAAGTTGCCCAAAACGCCTGTGTACGCTTCGTAATTGGATGGATCCCCTATATACCTACTCAATCCCTAAACAGCCACTTCATCCACCATAGATTAGCCCTGGGCTGGCTATCCCTTACCCCAAATAGGTATACAGCCCTCGCCGTTCTAGCCTACTCTTTTATATCCAGAAAATCGTCGCACTATCTGGCTAAAAACCTGTCTGTTCTGCTTGATAGTGTCATTATCCGGCGCTTCGGTCGGATCCACCGTCGGCGTGATCTATTTTAAAATTATGAGGCTAGAGTATGGATTGAGAAGGCGATTAATGCCAAGTTAAATTAATGCCAGTGCCGGCACTGTCCGATTACACTCACATACCCAACAAGGTCAATCGAGTAGCATTCTCCCAAAATTATCCATCGTTCCACAAATACCCCCCTATCGACCTTTGGTTCATGAACTAGCCAATTAAATATGATTGTTTTCTAGCCAAATGCACCTCGCTCCACTTTTATATCTTCCTCCTTTCATACCGTTTTTCCATAAAATAGATGCCATCGCGCTCGCATTACTTTTACTACTTTTATTATTTTTATTGTTCTTATTATTTTTATTATTTTTTATTACTTTTATTGTCTTTATTAGTTATATTATTTTTCATCTTTGATTATTGTTATTTTTGTTGTTTTATCTGTTATTACAATTATATTGTTCTTTATATATTTTTGTTTTATTATATTTTACATATTTTATTATATATATATATATATATATATATAAACAGCAAATCTCTATAATGTATAGGGAAGCCATAAATCTAATTGTTTATAGCAGAAAAAGGTATACGTTTTTCAAAGCGCAAAATATATTGTTCAATATCAATTTTTTATTAATCGCTTTACAATTGTTGAAATTCACGTTTCATCGAATAGTTTGGGCTGTCCTGCAACTCGATACTTTCCACCAAAAAAAAAGTAAAGCTTTGTACTTTGAGTGTTATTTAATAAATGAAGAAGAATAAATTGACAATGAATAAAAATATATATGGAATCTTACGACAAATTAATTTTTTAGAATCAGAAGATATATATATTCTTTCCACTAAAAGCAACACATATTAAAAAAAGTTATTTTTGCAATAAATGATCGATATATTATAAAGGACCATTTTCGAGGGTTATTTGTGCCTTGCACTATAACTAATAGAAGAAAGAAAATAATCTCAAGACGGCTCAAATTTTAGCTTTTAACATTCCCTACAACTTTTACGTAACACTTATTTCGGAAGAATGAATACTCTGTCGTGCAGGAATAAACATCCTGTTTTCACCAAATTTGAACCGTTACAAAAAATTCTCTAGCTAGTGTCTAGAGTTGCAAAGTATATACTTTTGTTATTTATTTGCCATGAATAGATCTACGATGTAAAAATCCATCATCGGATTTTTACACGAAATAGACCTTTTTTTATCTATATTGATTCGACTATTGATATTGTCACGCAATCGCAACTTTATTTAATTTGAGATCTTTTGGTTTGCACTTTTATGTGCCTAAATCGGGCCACACTATTTAAATTATCACTTAAATGTATACAGTCACTTAAATGTATGCAGTAAACGGTGGCCTGGTAGGCGACTTGCGTATATTGATAAAACGGCTAAGTAAAATATTTCTACCTCGCGAGTCGAAAAGTCGACTCCGAATTGGGAAAGATGAAAGTTTTTTTAATTAAGTGTGACGATAGTAGGCAGTAGCCTGTATCTAGTCGATTCCTCTGTCTTTCCCCTTTGCCCTCGGCCAGGCTCAGGGGTCAGTATTAAGTGCACCTTTCTTTTTATGCGCCTAATACTGTATCTTTTTTTCAGCCGCCATAAATCACCAGGCTCGATGCTGCAGCTGAAGAAGTAGAGGGAGAGAGAGAATTAGAGAGAGAGAAAGAGACAGAAAGAGAGAGAGAAAGAGAGAGAGAGAGAGAAAGCGCACGCGTGAGCACGCACTATGCGGATATAGGCAGGCGAGCGACACGCGACTAATTAGCGTTTTGTCGCAGGCTGCCTAAAAACTAGGCTAAATAGGGATAGTCCGCGAGAACGCGGCCACTGACCGCACAGGAGTATTGTGTTGTGTCACTCAGTATCAGCCAGTAATTGAGATCAGTCGACCAAGAAAATTAGCTCGCGCTTCCGGTCATCTCGGTGGTTTTCCGCTATAAGAGGTTTGTCTGTTTTTCATCCTGCGTGGCCCCATGCCCTGGCCGTCCGTCATCGTGCGCACCATCACGACGCAGGCAGCAGCATCAACAACGAAAAGTTCGACGATAGGCCCGTTCTGCCGTTGTCACTTTCTCCTCACAGAGATCATTCAGGAGGAAATAAAAGGTCAGGTCACCTCTTTCTTCCGGTTATTTCTCTATCTCGCAGTGATGTGCAGCCGCGTGAACTTATAGGTACCCCGGCGATCACTCACCGACTACCTTTGTTCGATGTTCTATCGTTATTTGTATTTGCGTGATTTACTATAAGATTAAGTAGCCAGGAGTTCACTCGCTGGCTATTTCGTGCAGATTTTTGATATTGGAATAAGTTACGTTTGTTGTTTAATTAGCGTACATAATGTTATAGATGTTCAATTAATTAGTTTAGTTTTGATTAGTTTATGCGCACACTTGATTGTAGCGTAATAAAAAGATTTTATCATTTTGAAACTAATAAAGTGATTTATTTACTCGCCTACTCTTTCAATTATATTTAGAGCGAAAGAGCCTCTCTTACCTTCCCTTTAAAAATAGATAGCAGCACCTCAAATCTGTTACATAAGGAATAATGTAGACTTGACTTACTTATATTTTCAAGAAAATTTATGTTTGAGAATACTTTATAAATTTATAAATAGAGCTCAGAATTTAAAGTTCTTTTCTCTAAATGTGGCTTCCTTTCTGGAGTCTGTGGTGGCATTGGACTGATTTTTTATTTTTCCCTCAGCTAGCTTATCACCTCGGAAAGGCGAGGGAAATGAAAAGCCTCTTTCTTTAGGCCCTGAAGTGCCTTCGTTTTCGTGGTCTTATTGAAGGAAAGGTGTTATTATATCTCTTCTGTAACGTTCGAGTCTATCTTGCGTTATCAAATAAATAGTTCGGACTCTTTCTATTATATTTGTAATCGAGTTTCCGAGAGTAGCAAGTTGACACGCATATATTCTATAAGAAATGAAATCTCAAAATTCATCGAATAGCAAACACAATGTTTTCTATTTCGATGAATCGTGTTGAAATACGATTGAGTATAATTGCATCTGTCGGGGAGAAGTCCGACAGCGCCCCAACAAACACTCAATCCAATTTCTTAGTAATTAATGAATTTGTAGAGAGGAGATATCTAAGGCTACATTTTTCTCATAAGAAAGATAGTCTTGTGAGTTGAGCGCTTAGGTATCGTAAGGAAAGGAATTAGCAGGCTAACCACTGAATAATAAAATTAGTCTCAGGAAATTACTGAGTCTTTATTTCAAATCAATGCTCGCGCTGCTAAGCAAGGTGGGATAGTGAATCCACATGCCGCAGCGACGAGCAAATTTATACTTGCAAAATCGGCTCCTTTCTACGCTTGGTAGCCCCTACAACGCTATTTTTGAAATTGGTATAAACTTTGTACATGTTTTGTCGCAAAATGGCTCGATCGAAATTAAAAATTCGATGATATAAAAATTAAGTGTGAAATAACGAATTTTTTAACATAAATCGTTTCTCGAGGAAAAATCGCCTTTTAGAGTTATCAGGAATATAATTTGATAACCAAATAACATCAAATTTACAATAAATTTACGGAAAATTATTATATAAAAAAATCGCTTGTGATTGGTAGAACATTAATTAAATTAAAAATGATTAATATAACTATCCAATTTTGAACAATAACATAGGCCAACAAAATTTGACAAAGGTTCAGAACCAGAGACCAGACATAATATATTCGAAGGATTTTGATGCGCTGAATCCAAATCCGAGTTCTGAATTGCGCCAGCACGTCAGGATTTTGAGATATCCTAACCTAAAAGTGCGAAAATCACGTATTTTGGCTATATTCGGTACTTTATAACTTTGCGAATAAATTTTTTCATGCAAAATTGACAACGGCATCTAAAAAGCAATTCTTATCGTACAAAAGCACTAACAATCTTTAGTTTATGTCTTCTTTTATCGTCAATTGAAATGTACTACTTATCAATTGGTTTATACGGCAACGCAATGAATTTTGACTATTATAACTCAAATCCATGATCTTGGAGCATTGTAACCAACGGGGCAATAAAACTTGCCCACTTAACCCTAAATCCCTTAACCCCCGAGTCTTGTGACCTTCGATGCAATAATTCCCGTCCCCTTAACCCCAAATATTTTAACCCAAGAAGGTTATAACAAGCGCGGCAATAAAACCTGCCAACTTAACCCCAAATTTCTTCACCTCGGAATCCTGTAACCTGCGATACAATAGCCCTAGATTCCTTGTGGCGCAAATTACTGGGCTCAGACATTAAGGGATTTGCGTAACGGCATCGAGGGTTATAACATCACAGGTTTCAGGGCTACAGGGTTAACGGATTTAAGGTTAAGGGGGCAGTTAAAGGTTAAGGCGTCGGGAGTTTTTGGGTTAACGGATTTAGGGTTATGGCCACGCAGATTATAGCCTTCTAGAATATCTCGGAATACTGACGTGCTGGCGCTATTCTAAGCTGGGATTTGGATTTAGCGCATCGAAATTCTTCGGGTGCGTTATGTATAGTTTTTGGTTCTGAAGTTTGTCGGCCTGTGACAGACAGACAAATATTAGAATTAAAAATTTACATAATTTGTTTAAATAAATTTAAATGTATAAATCTGACATCAAACTCATGATTAGTAACCCCCAAAACCATGGAAATGTGATGCAGCTTGCAAAAATATTCTATTATACAGGAATTTGTTTAAAGAAATTTTTTAAATAAAATACATTTTGCAAATCTGATATCAGATTCATAACCAGAGACCTCAAAAATCAGCAAAAGTACGTGCAACTTGCAAAAACATTGAGTCTTGCAACATTTGTTTAAATAAATTGTTTAAATAAATCTAAATTCACAAATCTAACATCAAACTCGTAATCAGTGACCCCTAAAACCATGAAAATGAGGTGCAACTTGCAAAAATATTCATATTTCAGAAATTTGTTTAAAGAAGTGGCTTAAATAAACCACATTTTGTAAATCTGATATCAGATTCATAACCAGCGACCTTAAAATTCAGCAAAAGTATGTGCAACTTGCAAAAACATTGAGTCTTGCAACATTTGTTTAAATAAATTGTTTAAATAAATCTAAATTCACAAATCTGACATCAAACTCGTAATCAGTGACCCCTAAAATCATGGAAATGAGGTGCAACTTGCAAAAATATTCAATTGTGCAACAATTTTTTTAAACAAATTGCTTGAATAAAATAAGTTTTGAAAATCTGATATCCGATACTATCAGCGGAATCAAAAACCGTGAAATCTTTCATTCATTTTTGAAATTCTGTAGATAGATGATGTAGAATATTACGTAACTTGAAATGTATGATTGTATGCTGAAGCTGAGATAGGTGAAAGCTGAGATAACTGATTTTGTGACATGCTAATCCTTCCGTATTAGAGATCACGTTTGAGTGGCGGGCTAACGGTTGAATTTCCTGTAAATGCTATTATCTTATTTTCTTCTACTTTATTTATGATAAGAATATTTTGTCATAAGAACATTTATTATCCTCTTTGTTATTTATTATAAGAAAAATGAGTTCCAGAAGCCCTTGTGCAAGAAAAATTGATACATTTTGTTATGTTTGTGGAAAGTTTAAAACAACTTCTTATCGACGATCGATTAATGATTCAATTTGTAATTCTTGCAGACTTGCTATGTTGATGTGAGATGATAATAGCAGCAATATGACTGTTATTGAACCGACCATCTGGCGTGAGCCCAAGGACCATGAAACTGATTGTTACTTCTGCTTATGTAATACAACGGGTTTCAATAAACAAAATTCAAATAAAATCATCTACCCTGCGGTAGCGAGTGTAACACCAGCCAAAGTAGGAAAAGTAAGTAAGCCCGAAAAAGAAGTTGGTTCGGCAAAAGTTGAACCGATGGATATTGATACATCTGAAGATGACTCTTTTGAAGATAGTTCTGATGACGAGAGTCCTAAGCTTTTTGACCAAAGTTCGTTAGATGATTTTATTCGAGACCTCAATCTGCAAGAGTGGACAGCCTCCGCGCGCCTTGGGCTGGTCTCTGCTAATTTTTCTGGGTTCTTTCTCGGTAAAGAAAGCCGGCGCTGACTTTCACAGGTCGAAGTTCGCGCTGGTTGGGGAAGGTTGATACAAAGAATCGGACACTTTAATTCAATTATATTACATATGGCGATCTCATTTATTGACGCCTTTTCACAAATATCGCTACAAGATTAACTTCGCCGCGGCGAGCGCGCTCGCTCAGCCTTTCCGCGACCAGAGTTCGCGGGATCACGCGAGCGAGATCGCTCAGCGTGCGCGATAAAATCAAAATACACTAATGTCCGTAATCGAGCGAGAGCTGGCGCGAGAGAGATAAACAGGCTTTGGACCCACCGAATGCCGACGGTCCGTCGACAGAGAGGCGACGCCGGCGAAAGCGTAGTCCCGCAGGAAACGGCGCCCTGGCGACGTTGGAAGCTGCTGCAGGAAGGGCCGCAGCACGGCCTTTGCCCCGTGAACGGCGAATAATCGGTGTTTGTCCGGGATCAGCTTTGAACACCTGGTTCTCCTGGCAAGTGGCAGTCGCACTCCTGGCAGCAGTTCCTCTCCTGCCGAGTTCTTGTGTCCACCAGTCTCGCCTTAGGCGGCCCTAATTACTTGAGAGCTCGCGCCTAACTGCCTTTCTTCTCTCTTAATTTCTAAGCCTCGCACCACCGCGCTCCCACCTCTCTCGCCGTTAAAAATCAGTCAAAATCGCTCTCTCTCTCTCTCTCGCTCTTCTCGCTCTCACTCGCACTCACGGCGACACCTCGCCGATCGTCGCGATACTCTCTCCAGATCCTGCAACGACACAAGTATGTAGTCGCTATATAGCATACACTTGGTCGCTGCGTTCACGCAAGGAGAGTGCCGCACACAGGGCCAGCGAGCATCGCTATAACCCTGTCACAAATCTTCCAAAGGATAAAGCTGAACTCTGTGCTTCAAGACTCCAAGAAAGGAAGCTATTATTACCTGGAACAAAAGTGTCAATTTACAGAAACCGAGAAGAGGCGTTCATAAAGTACTTTACAATGGAGGATGTGATGGTGTACTGTAATAACATCGAAGAATTGGTTAACTTGTATATCCAAGATTTATACAAGCCAGAAAACTGGCGTCTCTTCATTGATTCTTCCACACAAAGTTTCAAAGCTGTGTTACTACACAACGGAAATAAGTATGCGACACTTCCTGTAGGTCACTCAACTGCACTAAAAGAATCATACAATAGTTTTCAATTTCTACTGGAAAAAATAAATTACAAGACACACAATTGGCTTGTTTGTGGTGACTTTAAGATGATAAATTTTATAGTTGGCTTGCAGTCGGGAAATACCAAATTTCCGTGTTTCCTCTGCCTTTGGGACAGCCGTGCAAGAGATAAGCATTGGGTAACAAAAAAATGGCCCACAAGATCAGAATGGAAAATAGGTTCTCATAATGTCACCTACGTAGGTCTTGTTGATGGAGAGAGAGAGTATTACTGCCACCTCTTCACATCAAATTAGGTTTAATGCAACAGTTTGTGAAAGCCTTGAATAAAGAAGGTAAATGTTTCAATCATTTGAAAGCCACATTTCCGAAATTGAGTGATGCAAAAATTAAGGAAGGCATTTTCGTTGGGCCTGATATACGAAAACTCATGAAAGATGATACATTTATCGAAACCATGACTCTCGTTGAAAAGTATGCTTGGTTGAGCTTCAAAGATGTTACAGAAAAATTTTTAGGCAATAATCGAGACCCGCAGTTTGAAACTATTGTGTCCAACATGTTGCAGAATTTCCGAAAAATGGGTTGTCTAATGAGCCTTAAAATACACTTCCTTCATTCTCATTTAGACTATTTCCCAGAAAATCTTGGAGCATATAGTGAGGAGATGGGTGAACGATTTCATCAAGACTTTCAACAAAATGAACAACACTACCAAGGAAGGTGGGACGAAAAAATGATGGCCGACTACTGCTGGTCATTGAAAAGGGATGACAATAACCCTACTAGTCACAAACGTAAATCTCTTCAACGATCGTTTGAAATGAAGCGCCAACGTTTTCACAAAAAGAAAGCATAACATCACAGAATTTGCGGTTATAGGTTTAAGAATATACATTCTAAAGGTTGTCAGCTTCTTAGTGTAACCTCTCTAACTACATTGGAGCTTAGGTTGAAATGCTATGTATTACAGTCCACTTAAATTAATTTTTCCTGTGCTTGACCCTCACTGTTCACTGCATTTAGTTTAACCTGTTGTGAGTTTAGCGCTCACAGATCATAGCGAACGTAAGTTCACCTGTAGTGGTCTAGAGCTCGAAGGTTACTGCGCATATAGGTTATAATGTCGTGGATTCTAGTTTGCAAGTTATATCGTACTCAATATACCTGTTGCGGATTATAGCGCGCTTAAATTAACCTGTAGCAGGTTATAGCGAATTCGCACATAGCGCGAAATCCGACATTTGGATAAGGTATTATGTTGAGTTTCGCGCTATGTGCGAATCCGTGGTCAAAAAGAGGGGTTTCCATTACAAAAAACACTTCGACCTTGAAATGACCTTAAAAATGATGTTAAAGGTCAAAGTTTTTGGTGCATTGGGTGGCCCACTCTGTTCTGAACAAATTTTGTAGAGGTCATTTTTCGATATCTTAAAAATTAAAAAAACGCTTTTAGGCAGTTTTCAAGCATTTGACCTTAAATCGACCTTTTCAAGGCCATGAAAAAAAATTTTAAAATACCGTTTTGGACGTAAAATTTCCCGCTCTTTCTGAATTCGGTGTCAAAAATAGGGATTCCCATTTAAAAAAAACAATTCGACCTTCAAATGACCTTGAAAACGATGTTCAAGGTCAAAACTAATTATACAGATAGATGGCCCCCTTTGTTGTAAACAACTTTCATCGGAAACATTTTTCACAAAAACACAAATTTTCGATTTTAAAATGGCGGTACGGATAGTCTGGAACACCCGGTATCCGAGATGTGATCAAAAAATAAGGTGACTTTTTATTTTTATGCATGTATGATTTTATAATATCATTTTAATTCCAATACATATTACAAACGCTAGAAATGTACTTTTTGCTATCACACTCCAAGTATACATAAGTTTTATCAATATTTTTCGTATATGTCATTTGAATGTTTTGATTTATTTGTATAACTTGTTTTAAGCAGGGTAACTTGTTACTGATTACATAATTATCACTCATCACTTCAACCTTATTGTATGTGACATACTCTTGTCCATGTGCCACATCTACAAGAAATTGTTGAATCTCTATGTAATCCCCACTTTTTAAAGATGCAAAGGAATTGTCCGATCTGTATAACACTTTTTCAGATGATTTAAATGGACATTCGTCCTTTACCATTTTTTTATAAGATCTTACATTCTCTAATAGAAGTTGAAATCGCCTAACAATATCTTCATTGACTTTGTTTCTTCCAAAATACTATATGCAAACTTAACACTATTCTGAGTAAAATTATTATCTAAATATCTTACATATTCTGAATATGGTGACCTTGTCTTTTTCCTTGTCCACGTGTTTTCGTAATTTTCTGATACTTCCTTCGAAAGATAAATAACGATACAGTTGGCTCAAGATATCGTTTTTTTATTCTTCCATTTTCTGATTTAAACACATATCTGCTATGTGCGTATAAGGGACCCCAGTCTGCAACACTCTGTGATAAGTGCAGTAATTGATGTACGTTGTATGTCATCGCTTCAACAGTATATAACTGAAAATCTGCTTTTTGTAATTCCATTACAGTTATTTCAGTTTGCAATAGTATATAATAGGCTTCTACTAACAATGAACAGGGATTCATATACTCTTCAAACGCTGGAATTTCTTCAAATATATATTTTAATGGTGGTATGCTATAATATAGAATCCAATTACGCCACTCTATTGCTTTTCAATACGCTCGATCAATAAAGAGCGTGTTAATCGCGTCAATTATGAAGGCACTTTGATGTTGTTCAGTAATTTATCAATATTTTTTTATTTTATTCTTAGGAATTGAATAAGGCTTATTTGATGAAGTTAACCAATAGTTGGTAAATCGATTACCAATGCCTCGATCAACACAGTGCAATGGATATGGAACGAATCCATCAATTATATTGAAATAATGTAAAAGCAATAAAGGACTAACATTTTTTATACCAAAAAGGGGAGTATTTGATTCAACCGATTTCTGCATTGATGCAAATGTAGCATTTTTCATTCGTTTTTGAGGGAATTCATCCAGTATAGGATACTTCATAGAATAACCACTATCATGACGAATCCACAAACCTGGATGCAAGCACCAGTTACGTCCATAATAACCATTAAACTAAACAAGACCCTGCATGGGTGCTTGTGCGACGGAATCCATACAACAACAAAATGCATATATATATAATTTTCTTGTTTCATTGTGCAGTTAAACTTCAATCCCATTTTCCGAAAGTTTATTCATTTACTCGGCAAAGGAACGTAGAAAATACGTCATATTTGGCTTATTACGCCCGAACCACAATCCGCATGTTATTGTTTTTGTGGTACGAAAATTTTGGGGAGTCTCACTTACAACTATTTGTAAAGGCCATATAGAACATTTCTAACTTTTACACTGGGCTTCCGTCGCTATTGAAAGTTACAGTAATATAACACTCTTTCCTATCGACCGGTAATGATGGCACAAATTGCTTATATCTCTGGCCATCATAAATATCTTGAAAAGTACCGTTGAATTCCTTGTTTCGTTGGGAGACAATATCAATATAAAAGTGCTCATTACTTTCTATATGGGGTCGAATGTCACTTTCTATATCGAGAAGAACAAAATAGTTAGTGTACGAAGGATCTTTCAAGTTCATGTATTCACCATATGTTTCACAAAATATTGTTCGCTGTTGTTTAGTAAACGTTCCGAGATAGATTTGACATACAGGACAAATAGCTTGATATTCCTTACAGCCTTCTGGACTGAAGATACTATTAACTTGATAAGGATTGTCAGGAAAAATATCTTTATTTAGAAAAATACTTAGCATTTTGAACAAACCAACTATTCCCTTTGTTGGTATATGATATTTGCTGCAAAATTTCATTACAGTTAACATAATTTCTATTTTACTAACGCTTTCATGTGTCATGAGACAATCTTTAATATCTTCATCATTAATAATCTCGTCTAATTTTTGTTTTTCACTCTCAGAGAGCTTATTTGTATAAAATGCTATATTATTCAAATCTTTTTCATCACTGCTTTCATCAAAATAATCTTTGTGGTCGTGTGGAATCCTATCAATTCCCTACATTAAGCAAATTATTCATCATTACATTTCTAAGCAAGTCATATTTATATGATTCATAAAAAATTCATAATTATATTTTTTCACTTTCTAAGTTTATTAAAAGACCAACATTTATCCAAAAATATGTACAGAAGAATGTAGAAAATTCTACAGCGAAATATGCAGAGAAACCTGCAGGTAAACGTGCAGCATTCCGTAGATTTTCTTAAAGTATTCCTACAGTAAGAACTGCAAAAAATCCTGCAAATTTTTTGAAAACGCTCGGCTGTAATGGTTGTTGAGATTTCGTACATGAAAAAGTATACATATGACGGGAAGAAGCTCTGTGAGCTTGTGTGCACATTTTTCTCATAAGATTATTATTAGGTATTCGCATCGAACCCCTATTAACGCAGTAGAATACATAATAGTGTCGCTTCTCTTATATAGTATGTACTTATAAGTCCAGCGGCTTGCGAGTTATCCACTTTTATTCAAAATCAGTGTACCAATTGATAAAACGTTATCTGCCAAGTATTCGATCATCTTGCCTCCGTCGCGAATCCAACAACATTAATTCGTTGATGCATACACAGTTGACCTTTTATCAGTTGGTACACTGATTTTGAATAGGAGCGAATAACTCCCAAGCGATTGGACTTGTAGATACTTAGTTTATAAAAGAAATGAGATTATTGTTCATTATATTGCGTAATATTAGTTGGGCACAAATCTCTAATAAGTGAACATAATTATTCAGGACGAGCGTGTTTAGTTGAACATTGTAAATAGTTTGATGAATCTATAGCAGGAAAATACGAATGAATGAAAAAACAGTAACATTGACCTGTATAAAAATTTGTAAATATTTATGTATTTTTTTCTTTTTTTAATTCCTGTATGTTTATCTATAGGAATTCGTAAATGAAATTATACAGTATTTAATTCATGAATATCTACAACTTTTCTATAGATTTACTACAGGAGTATCTATAAATCTAGTGTCGCGTTAGCGTTACTCATGCGAGTAGGCATACGAACTATCTACGGAGCTGCAGACGCGCTCGATACTACATACAATATGTTGGCGATTTTCTGACTCCTCTTGTTACAAGCTCTAGTTGGACATTGTAATTTCTGGAAAAAATTTGCTATCTTTGACGCTGTGCCGACCGAGAGAAAAAAATCTTACAAAAATTTGAAGTAAAGAATTTTGTAGTTCTTCCCGAACCCTATCTAAATCATTCATTAAAAAATGTTTTCATCAAATATAACGCGCTCATGAGCATTATTCCCGAAAATTGGTAGTTTTTTTACAAAATTTCATATTTCCGTAAATTCAAATAATGAAATTATTTTCATCATTTGAACATCATAATAAATTTATACATGAGAAAATGATTGTTTCTTCAGGCATAATACTGTAGAATTTTTTCAGATTGTTTTTCGAAAAAAAAAAACTTATTTTCTTCACAGACATAGCGCGCTAAAACAATATGAAAAACGATATAAACTCTTCTCTTGACTCTTCCAATAATGATACATTGCAAGTTACATAAATAAACATAAAAAACAATTCCGTTTTTTTGTTATTATAAATTTTTTTGTTTATAATAATAATAATAATAATAATAATAATGTCAGAATTTTAAATGAAAACGCGTATTTTTTCATACTTTTTAGGACTAACAAGTAACCCTACCCAAGTGTCACTCACCGATTTTAACCAAACTTGGCACATCGTTAGAGCACTAAAAAATATTGAACCCGTGTTTTTTTATTTTGGCCAAATCCACTGTTAAGGGGTAGAAACCACCCCTAATAACCCCTAACCAGGCTAACCCACCTAACTCTGGGTAGAGCGAGTTTGATTAATTATTTTTTCAGAAGAAAGTTAACTTCTCAACCCGGATAGGCTAACCCATTTATAACCTGATATAACCGATCCCCACAAATCACTATATCCCTTATAAACCATCCCTATCAACCCCTAAGCAGGCTAACTCACCTAGCTCTGGGTAGAGCGAGTTTCATCAGCTGCTTTTCTGTAAGAAAATTAAGATCATAACTACTGATAGGCCAACACAACCTTAACCTTGATATATCTTATCCTAAAAAACCCGTTAAATCCTCATAAATCACCCCTATCAACCCCTAAGCAGGCTAACCTACCTAGCCCTGGGTAGAGCGAGTTTCATCAGCTGCTTTTCTGTAAAAAAATTAAGATCATAACCACTGATAGGCCAAAACAACCTGAACCTAGATGTACCTCATCCGCACAAATCCGCACAATCCTCATAAACCGCCCCTATCAATTTCTAAGTATTAAAATGCTTCTATCTTTCAATACATAAAAAATATAAAAAACTTAATTTAAATTAACCTTTAAGGTGTACTATCCTAAAGCTTCAGTTTGGTACACTGTGGATGTATTTACGGTCTCTTACAATTCGTATCTTGATTTAATTTTCTATTTTATTAAATTTAAATATATTTTATATTTTATTAAATATAATATTTTTTAACAAAAGTAAATTTTTCTGGAAATATGACAAACATTTTTTTATTAAAGTATAAATATTATATTTAGAGATTTACAAGATCAAAAGTGAATTTTTCACACATTTTTCAATTTTACATCCGGGTATTTTAGTCCTGTATGTACCTTCAGGGTTAAGTTTACGCGCAATCAGATGATATTAATTGATTCTAAGGAATAATATCGAAACGTCAACCTTAAGCTTCATTTAAAATACCTATACCAACTAAAAACAGAACATAATTTAAATTTATCTACTATCATTTTTTATATCAACTTATAAGAAATAAATTCAAAGATAAACAGAAGAACCGTGTGGAATAAATAATTTGATAACTTACGAGTATCTTTTTCTTTCTTTTTATTCAATAATAATTCAAATAGCCCACCATGCTGATGAACCCAAAAAATATTTTGAATTTATTGTATTCTGCATTTAATGACCCAGCATATAATATCCAAAGTCGAATTGTCCAGGCGCCCACGTGCCGGGCAATTCATCCGGTATAGGTTTGCGTAATTTTGAAGTAAGTTTGTAATAGGTTAAGTGCACGATTAGGTATTAGGATGAAATGCGAAATATTTATTTGTGGTTATTTTAAGTAGTTTACTGTTCTATTTTATAGTTAGTTTCGTTCTCTTTGTCAACTGTAGTAAATATTAGAATCAAATCGTCCGCGTAATCCGAAAGACTCAATTTACCTTGAATAACTAAACTACTGCCTTTTTTATCTTTGTATATAGTATTAACTTCACCCACGACTTCACTACGGTTTGGCATAACATTAATTTCCTAATTATAAATAATAATTTCATAAAATTCGCAATACTTTCGTATTATTTTGCTTATACTTTCCTATATTATTTTATTTTGTATATTTTTACTTGATTTTCTTTATCTGAGTCTTCGCCTGATTCTTCGTCTGACAAGAACGAATAGTCAACCAGCCCGTGCGCCCTTTTTTTCTGACCAATTTTGCGTATTGCCGTATTGTTCGAAAGCTCAGTAAATCAATAGTCGTAAGCTCATATGTACAAAACATACACCGAATACTGTGCTATACTTGCTTCTAAATCATCGTCTAAAAAAATCGATTCACGATCATGATCTCTGAAATCAAATGGGCTAGGCGAGCTAGTACCATCACTGAAATCCATATCATCCGATACACTGACATGATCTTTTTCAACGGTAATGGCAGGATTCTCCTTTTCTTCTTCGATTGGCATACCATATGATCGTCTTCGTATGTCGTGGCTTTTCGACGTATTACTTTCAATTTCTGGCTGATGAGTAGTCTTTCTAGTGCTTTCACATCACAAACTCAATATACTTTTCAATTCATCAATACTCTAGAAAAATATAAAAATATAATTTATTAATTCAATAAATATCAAACTATCTTGACTATTATTTACCTCTGATAAAAGAGACAAAGTTTTACGAGTCGCTGCAATATAAGTTTCAGCCTTGGAAATAGATTCGTTGATTTTATCCAAGTCGCTGCATGATGATGAGGTCTTGTAAATCTTCGACGTTTGTAGAGTTGTACTGTCTTTTATGTCCGGGCCTATCTTCGGGCCTAATTCCTTCAGAATCTGTGTATCAGCCAATGATTCGATTCATGCTTTTATTCGATTTTCCTCATTAACCTAAAATTAGTAAATTATCCAGCGCGTTTCTCGCAACAACGTAGAACATCCCTCTTACACCGATTAAATTATGCGTCGATAAGTTTCGACATTAGACGATTGAGTATACAAATAAATACACGATTGTCTCGTTTAGCGCCGATAACCCACCGTGTTTCATAAATTCCAAAAAGCATAAAATAAATATTCTCATACACTACACTGAAATTATTTATAAATTTTTACGTTATTTGATTCTTTTTAACTCTTTTTAACTCTTTTTAACCTTTTAAACCTTTTTAACCTCCCCCTGGTCCCCGATGGTGGTCTTTTCACTCTTACAATCGGTCTTAGTTTCAGGACGTCTTGCTTTTTGGTTACGCCTTTCTTTGCTCGGTAAATACTTAGCATTGTTCACCTTTTTTTTCTCAGAAGGTTGTTTTCGTCATCTATCGCGTAAAATAAGTTCGAATGAAAAAATTATGTATGATGAATTAAGGTAATAAAGCAACTTACTTGAAAATTCCAATATTTTCCCTTTGTAAACTCGAGGATTTTTATCACCGCTTGGCCACAAAAAAGTAATACAAGAATTTTTTGATAATGCTGTATTTGAATCGTCAAACAGAATATCTTTCTTGTAAATCAAGCACATTGAACCATTATCACATTCTATTAAATATTGGGTTTTAAACATTTTTATTAAAGTTAGACTCGTCAGTTGTGTACAATATCTTTTTTCTGACAGGTTACGTAACTGTTGATTAGCGTTTCATAAAACAGAAAATTGTAGCTGCTATAATAACAAAGCCAACTTCATCGTCTTGCGAACAATTTTTTTCAACGCTCCATAACCATAACCACGATGTCAAGTTATCGTGACTTATTATCGACAGAGGTATTTCGTTAAATATTATTATAACATTGTATAAAAAAAATTAGTATACCATTCGAAAAAAAATTGTGTGTAATAAGTATTTTATAATTTATTTTTAATGAATGAATAATTATTATACATGAATTTAAGAATTTGGAGATTCCCGCTGTGACACTTCGAAGGTGCAAAAGAAATAACAGGTTCTATAACGATGATATTTTGGATTCGAGCGAATCGATATCATCGCAGAGTGACGACGAATGGTCGCAGGATTACAATATTAACTTGCAGGATGAAAGACACACAGTAGAAGTAATTTATATTATGTTTTATGTTTACGGTCCGTTACGAATACTATAAAAATATCCTTGATTTATTTAGATGCGTACTTATAACGTAATCGGTTTGGCCATAAGTTAAATATTTTGAATACATAAAAAAATGTTAAGTTTTTTCACATTAATCCTCTTTACGTATGATTATTGAAAATATTTTGTTGTATATACTACGAAGAATACATGTAATTTATATTATTTATTCACGAGGTAACTGTTACATTCAAATCTCAGTCATAGGTAAACGTAATTCAGATGCGTTCACCTAAAAAAGTAGGTGCATACCAACATTCTTACTTGTTTTGTAAAAATCAGAGTGTTTCTGAATGAATTTCTGCTAGTCAGTATGGCAAGGTTATGGATAATGAAGATTATTAAAGCGAGGCTTCGACTTATTCGAGTTGTCATACTGCAAGTTCAAGCTCCGATTCGGACGAATCTGAGTCGAATGACGAAGGCGATCCTCCGAACGCTCAAAATAAAGACGGCTGGATGAATAAGAAAATTTATCGCGGCTCGGATTTATCTGTGGGTGAAGCTGTACACAAGATTTTAGATTTTTATCTCGTACATTATTCGACAAAAGCGGCGTTATATGATTTATTACCGTTCATACAAGATTTCATACCGCATCCGAATTGCGTGCCTAAAACCAAATACTATTTAATGAAATTGCTCGACAAAATAATGCCGGAGAAATGTAAAGTTGTAAAAAAACATAGATTATGCGAAAATTGTTCATATTACCTCGGTCTGTTTGATGCTAAGCCTTCCGTTTCAATTTGTTGTAATTGTCAAAGCAACAAAGTAGGGGGAATTTTCATAGAGTATGACTTAGAATCGATGATTAAGGACGCGTTTGAATATAGAAATTTAAGACAATTAATCGTTAAACACAGTCAAATAGAGCATGATGAACACTACATTAGTGATATAACTGAGGGGGAAATGTATATTAATTTGAAGAGAGAATTCAACCTTACCGATGTAGTTTGATTGTGGAATACCGATGGTCTACGGATAGCAAATAATTCAAATGGACAAGTCTTGCTCGTCCAAGTGCAAGTGGTAAATATTCCAACTGAATGTCAAAACAATTATTAATTTGTCACAGGTATTTACTACAGTAGAGAATCAAAACCAAACATGAACTCATTTTTACGACCGTTTGTAGACTCATTGATAAAATTATATCGCGATGGTTTTTATTGGCAAGATGCTGAAAATGTTTGTCACAAAAGTCGCATATTAGCTCCGATAGCAAGTGTAGATGCACAGGCAAGGGCTGCGGTTCAAAATATAATGTTATACAATGGCGAGTGTGGATGCTCGCTCTGTGAGCATGAGGGTATTGAAATCAATACTGGATCAGGTGACACTAGAGTCTATCCGTTTTTACCTAATGTTCCATTTCGAACAAAAGAAAAAATGATCGAGCAAGCAACCGAAGCAGTAGAAAACAACATAAAACATGTTAAGGGCGTAAAAATCGTTTCTATTTGTGCACTTTTACCTGCATTCGATATTGCTCGTTCATTCGTTCCCGATTACATGCATGCTATAATATTGGGTGTTTTCAAAATGCTACTATTCCTATGGTTTAATTCGATAAATAAAGATAAACCGTTTTATGTAAAAAAACCTTATAGAGATCAGATAGATGAGGCATTGCAAAAAATTTGTCCACCAGACTATGTCACACGAACGCCGAGAAAATTAAAGTACATACATTTTTGGAAAGCTTCAGAAATATACGAAGCGCTTTTACACTATTTTTCAGTTTTACTGGTCAGTAAATAAAAAAAGAAATACTATGAACATTTCTCATTGTTGGTAAAACCAACAACCAACTTATTGAAAAGTCGAATTCACTTTAAAGAAATAGATTTTGCTGAATGCCTGAATTTTTTATTTGTGATAGGACTTGAAAAATATTATGTTCTCGAAAAATGTTCTTCCAATGCTCATCCCACGTTGCAAACTGTGTCCGTTTATGGGGACCCATGTTTGGCTGGTCAACATTTCCGTTTGAAGATGGTAACGGGTTAATTAAAAGACTGACACATGGAAAAAATAAAATTCAAGTTGAAATTGCTAATACTATGTATATTTTTAACGCGAAGATAATCTTGCGACATAAACTGTCCGAAGTAAATTTTAATGCATTTGAGAAAGATGTAACTCTTTTAGGAAAAAATATAAAAAAGAATTTCAATGATAATGAACTGGAAGCGATTCATGAATTTATTAATTCACAACAAATTATAATTGAAAGACCACCACAAATTTACGCAAGAATTAAAATCGGTACGATAGTTTTTACTTCTCAAAGCTATACTAGACAAAAAAAGGTGTAACTTCAATATCTATTTTGGAAACTTAGATTTAGGGACTGTTTTATGTTATTTAGTCACTGAAAATCAATGTTACGTTTTACTTAGACAAATTGTTATAGCCAATGATTCTTTCCATAAAATTAAATGTGACAAAGATAAAGTAGATTTATCAAACACTATTGTACATATCCGAGACACCTATTGTCTATACGTTGTACCCGTCGACGACATTAAGGATAAACTGATACGCGTTGAAAGTTGTTGAACATAGCTTAAGTTAAGCATACATGTAGGTAGGCTGCGCATGCGTAACTGTCTTTCTCCAGTGTGTGTGTCCTGCGCGGCACATTCCGTCGTCGGCTCTTGAGCTACACGGTCGCTCTCTCTAGCCCTTTTGTTCTTATAAATTTATAAATAAATATATAAATAAATTGAGTTTGTTTCAACTTACTCTGCATCCTTGTACCTACTATCCAACAGGTTATGGGCCCAGCACGCTTCCGCTGCGCAGAGAAAAAGGCTGAAAAACAAGTAAGTGCTCGCTATAGAATAAGAAGTGCGCGACGTGTCTCTCCTCTCGGCAATTGCTTGGATTTTCGTTTTTCGATCTTGATAGAAATTAGAAGCATTAGAGTTTGTTTCATTGCATCACAGTGTCGCGGTGATACGGTAAATTTTAACATTAGAGTGCAGAATGTACAAATACAAATTTCAACGAACCGATTCGCCTGGTTTTCTGTCTGACGCAACAAAGAAGGGCCAACGTTCGTTAGTTGTAAAAATTAGATTGAAAGGCCAATAGAAGTATTTAGAAACATAAAAGAAAGTCATAAAAAGATGACATTCGGTAAATCGCGAATAGTCAACGAAAATCCGAAGGTGTTTTTGAATGTCAAAAAGACAAAAGAAGACGCCATTGTTGCTGGCGTCTTCTTTTGTTAAGGCAGCACGAGTCGAGCGAGTCGGCGCACGAACGCCACGGGTTCGTGGAAGCCGAGACAGGCAAGAGAGAGAGAGAGAGAGAGACGAAGCGCGCGGCAGCCAGCGCGAGCTGGAGAGAGACAGAGAGCGTCGTTTGTATACGACGGCGGAATGTTTAGAAGTTCGTTTGAGTAGATGTTTTTCGTAGAGGTTCATTGGTTCTTTCAGAAAATGACAGTTGTGAGTCATTGTGAGATTGGTTGCATTTCTTTAGGGTACATAAAATTCTTGCGGTCGAGTAATTAAGGCGAGATTTGTCGTCTATTCAAATTCGAAGTTCTGACGAATATATTCTTGTTGGTGAGCATGTGGCTGACACATGGTCTGGCTGGCCAAGAGAGACGGAAGAGCGGCGCGCGCACTCGGAGAGAGAGAGAGCCGCTGCCGGCTTGCACTCGGCAACTCGAACGAAAGCGCGGACCAAGCCTACTCGGAGAGAGGCCGCTTACATGCAAGCGCCGTATTGCAGAGAGAATTCAAATTTAAATAAATTAACAGAGCATTTACATTTCTAATTTGATATACATATGTATACACAACTTAAAGTAAATTTCGTACTTTACTTTTATCAAAATATATACAATCAAGTATTTTATAAAATCTTCAATATTTGTATATAAATATTTAAAAGGTCTCCACTAGATGAATTAGATGAGAAAACGCTCTAAATTAATCACGTTTCTCTAAAAAGTTGAGTTTATTGTACTATGTATGGTCGATAACTCTAATGACTTTTGCGATTTGTTGGATCTCTATCTAGACATTGTGAGTGTGAGCGATCGCCCCTCTTATGTACTCTGAGCCCTGTGAGGTCAGTCGGAAAGGGAGGGAGCACGCAAGCAGTGTCGATTTAGTGTGAAAATAAATTGCTGATTTTGGACCGAGTTCATTGGATGTACCTGGTGAACTTGGATTAAAATCAACAAAATTGCCGTTCTCAAATTCCAATAGAGGAAATGTTCGGTATGATTTTTTTTAGAAAAATGGTGACCAACGGCGAGAACGTGAACAACAGTGGAATTGAAATTAATACTAGTGGTGAAAATGGCACAGGTATCTTTTATATAAATATATATATTAGAAGTAAATTGAATTAATCTAAAAATATAGGAGTTCTATAAATACATAAATTTATAAATAAATTTCTGACAAATAGACTTTGGTTAATTCAAATATTAGAGTAGAATGCTGAAATAGTTCTTTTGATTAGATGTCGGATCCGATGTATTTTTGAATTGAATTAGAAAAACCGAACATTTGTTTAGATTAGAATACTGCATTTCAACCCAACAACAAAGAGTTACATCTACAACAACTGCTAACGACGCAGTTGTTACAACAGCCAATACGACAACGACCACTACAACTGCAACATCTACAGTTGCGACCCCAGTCGTTCAAACTGCTTCAGCAAGCAACGTACTTCCCATTGATTTCAACAGGCCACCAAGAGGTGTAAACCTGGGTTTTGAAGGGAACATGGAGAGATTGGTGGCCATTCAAAATGAAGTTTGGCCAAAAGTTAACCATGCCCTGCAGCTTTCGGTTAAATTCATGGACAAACAAATTGCCCTCGCTAATCTAGAAGTTAGAAAATTAGAGGTAACTAGAAGTAGTATTATTCCAAATTCATTAGAAGAAACATCATCCCCACCACAAATTAATAGTAGAGACTTGCACAGCACTTTAGATGATTCTTTGCTAACAGAACAAATTAGATCTGATGCTATCAATGCTGACGCCGTAAATAAAACTTTTGGAGATTTAGCTAAGTCCATAGAATCAAATAGCTCACATTCTAAAGCCTCCTATAAACGTGAATATGTCTTGAACTCTAAATCTAATTTGAATCTTTGGTTAGATAGATTGAATTCTGAATTGTCAGCAAAGGTTCTTTTAGATGTAATAGATGTTGATCTACAGCCAACTAGAAGTTTCAATGCCTCTGAAAATATTAAAAGAAAACAACTTGTTAGAGATATTATAATTAATCATTTAGATGAAAAATATCATCAATCAATCTTGAAAATCACTGACCCAAAAGACATTTTGAAAAAATTAAAAGAATACAAGAGAATAGAAGCAAATTTAGATGACACTGCTGTCAGAGAAAAACTCTATAGCTTAAAGTTGAAGAAAAATGAAAGTCAGCGATTTTCTAGAAAAATATGATTCAATTATTAGAGATCATGAGTTGTGTGAAACGGCTGAACCTATCACTGACATTGAAAAGAGATCAACTCTTTTGAAAGCCATAAAAGAAGCTTACCCTAGAATTAGAGATTTAGACATTATGAATCTTAGAACGAAAAATCGCAATATGAGTTTTGAAGAACTTAGAGTGACTCTATTGCAGTTAGAAGGAGACAAACGATCAGCAGAGCAGGCCTCTGCAAATGCAGCAGGAACTAACGAGAGGCCACCCACCTCTAACTTTTGTCATAACTGCAACCAAACTGGACATGAAAAGAGTCGCTGCCCTCTGATTCCATATAATCTCAGCTACTGCTATTCATATAAGGCGATTAAAGACCATTTGAGCTTCCAATGTGCTAACTTCAAAAAGGAACAGCATGACTATCACCAGCAACAAAAGCAAAATAAAAGGTATGATTCTAATAATAGAGGTTTACGTGGTGGTGGTGATAATTCTAGAGCTAGAGGTAATAGAGGTTTTAGAGGAAATAATAATAGAGGTGGATTTAGAGGACATAATAATAGAGGAGGGCCCAATAGAGGTAGAGGTAATTTTAGAGGTAGGGGCGGTGTAACTAAAAATAGAGGAAATCATCCTTACAATCTTCAAAACTTTCAGACTCAACAAAAGTTCGCCAGAGCTGCTCAAGTTAATCAAGAAGGTAAGAATCCAAATATTAATAAATATAATATTAGCAAAATTACAATGTTGGCTGACTCTGGTGCTACTGAGCACATAGTGAAAACAGGATTCATCTTACAAAATTTTGAGAAATCCCAGGGAGGTTTTATTAGAAGTGCAAATAAAAATAAATCCGTGAATATTAATATTGATGGCAAGGGAGATCTATATTTAAACAAATTAGATGATACGGGTTGTCCAATTAAATTGACAAATGTTTTAGTAGCTGAAAACATTTCAGAAAACTTACTATCCCTTAGACGCTTTGCCGATGCGGGTTTTGGATTATACTTAGATGATTCAACTCTTAAAATATTTTGTAAAAATTCAGGATTTGAATACTTGACCGGTAATTACGAAGAACCAAATTGGATTATAAAATTAGATGCGAAAAATTCAAATGATTAAGTTTGTGAAGAATATACATGTAGAGTCCGTATGGTTGAAGTAGATGATAAAACTTCCAAATTTCAATCAGTAGAAAACACAAAAAGACAAAATTCTGATGAAGCTGAGGTTGGGAGGGAGTTCAACCTCAGTGATTCGCTGTCTAAATTAAGTCAGTATAATGATTTTGCTAATTGTAAATTAGATCTTTCAAAAGACTCGGAAAGTACAGAAGATCTTTTTGACTCATTTGAATTAGAAAAGAAATATTCTGAAGAATTAGATGAAGATATGCTTTGGCATATCAGATTAGGACACCCTTCATTAGAATACCTTAAAAAATTACAATTAACAGACAAGAATCTTGAAAAAGTAAAATTTGATAAAAATATTTTGAATTGTGAAGTTTGTACTATGTCAAAGAAGAATCCTTCAATGAAATTAGAACTAGAGCTGATAAACCTTTGAAAATTATTCATACAGATGTGATGGGTCCTATTAAACCACAGACTTATCCTAGTAGAAGACGTTACATTATTGTTTTTGTTGATGATTTCTCAAGATTCTCAAAAGCGTATGCTATAAAAAGTAGATCCGAAGCTGGAGAATGCTTAGAAAACTTTTTATTGACAGTTAGAAATTTAGTGGGTGAAAATATTAAAGCTTGTTACATTAGAGCATATAATGCTCCAGAATTTACTGGTGGAAAATTTTTAGAAATTATGACAAAAGAAAATATAGAATCTGACTTTGCAAATCCCTATACTCCACCGCAAAATGGCACAGCTGAAAGGTTTAATAGAACACTGATAGAAAAGATAAGATCGTTGATGATAGATTCTGGTCTGCCCAAAAGTTTATGGAATTTAGCTTTATAAATAGCAATAAATTTGTATAACAGAACATCCCATTCATCCATAGAATTTAAAACTCCGTTAAATGTATTATCGCCCAACAGTAAATGTCACATTGATAAAATTAGAAGATTCGGCAGTATAGCTTATGCAAGAAAACCAATAACTGAAAGTAAGCTATCAGAAAAAGCAATTTTAGTAGAACAATCACCCAATGGTTATATACTCTGGCACCCACAAACTGGAAAAATGATTCATTCAAAACACGTTAGAATTAGAGAAAAATTAACCTACAGAAATATAGATAAAAATCATGAATTATCTAGAGAAATTATGGTAGAAAATGAATTAGATGATAGTATAGAAAATGTTGTAGATCTATTTAATGATAATTCTGAACCTGAAGTTCCAGAAAATTCTAATGAGAGTATCAGTGAAAACGTCAAAGAATCTCATAAAGTTAGAGCCAAAAACAAAATAAAATTAGATGATAGATTAGAAAATGAAATTGAATCACAAATTAGAAAACAGCCTAAAAGAAATGTTAAGAAACCTAAAGATTATAAAGCTATGTCTAAAGGAAAAGTAAATTTTATAGATACTAGTTTTGCATTTTTGTCTGAGTTTAAGTTTATAAATGAAATTGATGATGATGAAAAGAATTCTATTTTAATTACTGTAAATAATTTAGATCCTATTAGTTATTCAGAAGCAATGAATACTAAAGAAAAGATAGAATGGCAAAAAGCAGTTAAAGATGAGCTTAACTCAATTTATGAAAACAAAGTTTGGAGCTTTATAGATAGACCAACAATAATGCCAAATGGCAAAAGAGCAAACATAATAGATAGTAGATGGGTATTTAAACGCAAAATAGATTCTGAAGGTAAATTAACTTTCAAAGCTAGACTTGTTGTTAGAGGATTTAAAGATAAAAATGACTATGAACTTAGAGAAACTTATGCATCGGTTTCTAGACATGCTATAATTAGAGCTGCCCTTGCAATTGTAAATAAATTGGATTTAGAAGTTTCACAATTAGATGTTAAAAAGGCATTTTTATACGGTGTTTTAAAAGAAAAAGTTTATATTGAAATTCCTGATGGACTAGAAGTAAATGAAAAAAATAGAAAGAATAAAGTCTGTGAATTGCATAAATCCCTTTATGGTTTAAAAGTTAGTCCTAAAAGATGGAATTTGAGATTCTCTGAAGAAGTAGAAAAATTAGGCTTGCAAAAAGATATAAACGAACCATGCTTATTTACTTATAGAATGAATGGTATTGTAATTATACTTATATTGTATGTAGATGATATTCTCTTCGCTAGAAATGATATAGAAAAACTTGAAGAAATAAAGAAACATTTAAGTTCTGTATTTAAAATCAAAGATATGGGAGAACCCAAAGATTACTTAGGAATTAGAATTGATAGAGATAGAAGCAATAAAACTATGACTTTAAGTCAAGCCCAATATACCGAAAAAGTTTTAGAAAAATTTAATATGAAAGAGTGTAAACCCCAAGACACACCTATGGTCACTAGACAAGTTAAAAATAGAAGCTTGAATGTTAAAAATAGTAAGAAGCAAACTAAAGAAAAATTAGAAGTGCCTTATAGAGAAGCCATTGGCAGTTTATTATACCTGGCTAATGTCACTCGTCCTGACATTTCCTTTGCAGTAGGTTATTTAGCTAGGAAACAGACTGATCCTTCAGAAGATGACTGGAGTGATATTAAAAGAATATTAAGATATTTGAGAGGTACTACAAACCTAGGATTAATATATAGAGGTAAAACTGACACATTAGAAGCTTTTTCAGACTCAAGTTTCAAAGATAATTTAGATTCGACTTCTACTAGTGGGATGGTAGTTGAACTCTTTGGAGATACAATCATGTGGAGAAGTCATAAACAAGGCAGTGTAAACACTTCAACGTGTCATACAGAGTACTTTGCTATGACCGAAACATGTCAAGAATTAATTTCGATTGATAAAGCTCTTAGAGACATGTTAGGAAAGACACTTTATCCTATTCGTTTGAGGTGTGACAATAAATCAGCTGTAGCTTGTGTACAAAAAGAAGGGAGTCACAAGTTGAAAAACTTTGATGAAAGCATAGATGTTATTAGAAGTAAATTAAAAAAAAGAGAAATCTCGGGTAAAAAGAGCGATCTATCTCAAGCTCATGGAGATTATGTAAAACAATGTCAACGTGAAGGCAGAAAAAATGTTAAATGGATCTGTACTGTAGATAATGTCGCTGACATTTTTACCAAACCTTTGCCTCTAGTTGCCTTTAAAAATTTTAGAGACTCACTACTGAATATATAAATGTAAATTTTCTTTTATTTTTTTTTGTTGTTCACAGAAACAAACAACGAGATGGATTTAGAGGCTAACTATGAAACCTGATAATAGATTATATAGAAGATAGAAGAGTTAGAATGGATTTCTTTAGATGCATTTTGACAAATGACAAGTTTAACATAAGATTTTTGATACTACTTTATGTTCACTTTGCAATCGTTGCCAAAAATTCTTGGTTGTATTCAATAATAACGTTATATAATAACTATTTTGTTTAACATTGTTTTGTACGCTCGACTTGGAGGGAGTATTGAACATAGCTTAAGTCAAGCATACATGTAGGTAGGCTGCGCATGCGTAACTGTCTTTCTCCAGTGTGTGTGTCCTGCGCGGCACATTCCGTCGTCGGCTCTTGAGCTACACGGTCGCTCTCTCTAGCCCTTTTGTTCTTATAAATTTATAAATAAATATATAAATAAATTGAGTTTGTTTCAACTTACTCTGCATCCTTGTACCTACTGTCCAACAAAAGTTCTATTTGTATTCCTCCTAATTATTATGGAAAAAAATAGTGTATTAAAAACACTTATCGTGGAGTTTTTGTATATTGTATGGATTAATAAAGACGAAATTCTAGTATATGAAAAGTTGTGTAAAAAATGTTAAGAGATATAATAAATACCATGGAAAATTTGCCAAAATTTATGCATGATTTGTCAAAAAGTTTATGCATAGTTTTTGCAAAAGTTTATGCATGGTTTTTGCAAAAGTTTATGCATTATTTTTGCCATAGTTTATGCATGACCAATCCAATTTGATTTCATGCATTATTTTTTATTAATTTTTTAAATTCCATTCATAATTCAAATGTTTGACAAATTTCTCAAACTTTATGCAGAATCATTTTTGGGCATGGATGACTTTACAATAATTTGGCAAGAACCAAATAAAATTTTTCTACATGGGTAGTGCTTTCTGTCTAATAAAATTTAAATGTATTTTTTTAAAAGATATAAATATATATTATTGACAATTTACTTGCTACATTGAAAATGAAACGAATAGAAAATAGGGACGATTTTTGAAAAAAAGGAAGAGACAGACCGAAGAATCGAACCGGAGTCCTTTGGGTTGGCAGGCTAGCGCTCTACCACTAGAGCTAATGCCACATGTACCTTAGAGGATGCATATTATTGTGTATATTAGCTACACGCGCATACATTTGGTATAGGGCCTGAGCGTGCGGAGGAGAGGGGAGCGCATGCTATCTATAGTTCTAATTTGAGGATGCGAGCTCTCTCTCTCCCTCTCTCTAGCTCTGACTCAACATGGACCACAGCGTGCGGTGGAGGATAGGAGCACATGTTGTTTATAGTTCTGGCCTGATGGGGATGCGCTACTATAGTAGTAGTAAACGTGCGCGCGCGCTCTCTCTCTCTCTCTCTCCTACGCTATAGCTAAGCGTGGACCAGGATGCGCGGATGGGAGCGTAAGCGTCTATAGTCAATGCGTGCTCTCTCCACGAGAGAGCTCCATCGTGCTAGCTGCATGATGAATAATACAAAAAATATATATCTAATTGAATAGTCTTTTTTTTCCTTTATTTAACTATCCTCTTATTTCCTTTTGTGGAGAGGTAAAAAAAAAAGTTCATAATGTAGCGCTTTCTAATGAATTATATCTCATTGTAAAGGTGACTCATGAGCGACGATTCGAAAGGAAGCCTCACAGGTGAGAGCGAAGGTTGGGGCTTTCACTATTCCTATAGTTAACCTTAAGTTCCGATAGAGGGCAGTCAATCCATTTCTAATATATTTATAAGAAGGATGCATAGCTTGCATTACCATCATTCAGTGAGAAGAAATAGCTACAGCAAGACTATCCTCTTGTGATTCATCATGGCGCCTATTAGAAGAAACGAGAAGAGCATTCGTGCTTCGAAGTATGTATGGTTCTCGGATAATATTTAAATTCATCATCTTCCTATTGAAGACAAAGACTCAAGGAATGGAGTGTGGGAGCAGCTTGCACGAGATCGAGAACGCTTCCAACGTTGTATTATGCAACTAAGTAGTATAATATCGCGAGCACTATTTATAAACCGTATAATAATGATGAATGATATTCTTGAACCTATACTAAAAAATCATTGTATAGTATGTACACTTAACAAACTAAAAATCTAAGTGGAGGTGGAAGAAGCAGTAAGTGGAGGGAGGCGGTCGTGGCGGCTAGAAATAAAGTGTAATAGTGGGGTACAGGTCTTAACAGAAAGAGAAGAGCTCGGAAAACGTCATTCTATTAGAAGAATCATCACCAGTAGTATTCACTTTCTTCTCCACTATTCTCAAGTCTTCGATAGCAAGATGGACTTAGAAATGTTAAATAAAATAGCTATGAAGCCCTTTGATCCACTACCGGAGAAAAGTCATTATGATCTTGAAGAAAATCATTGTTATTTAGTGACAAACTTTAAGGAAGAAGATAACAATCGAATTACTCTCGAGCTCGATGCTGAATTCCAACTTATTTTACCAGATCGAATTTCAAGAGCCATCATGAAACATTATGATCTTTATATATTACTTTCAGATCATGTACAAAAATATTGTTTACAGATTGAATATCATAGCGCTGGTAGAATTCAATTTATTATTTAATGTAACAAAAATATATCTTTATTTCAATAAAGTATGTACAATAAATTTATTATAAAATATATTGTGGAGAGGTAAATGAGTCACAGGTTTTTCTACTAAAGCAGGTTTCAACTTGTACTAATGGACTCACAAGTGATGATGCTCAAATGGAAGTACCTCTTACCATTAAAATAAAACAAAAATTATTTATTATTATTATGATATTTATTTTGTAATGCGGTACATTACAAGGCTTTTCCTGAGCGTTGCATTATTTGCAACACCTCAGGAAAGCCCTTTCTATCCCCGTCCCTTGTCGCCCCGTAACCAGTTGTATAAAACGAAATCAAACGCGCCCTATAAGAAACAATTACCCTTTTTCATTCCCGAACAACAAATCCGGAGATATTGGCGACACAAGCTCGACGAACGCGATCCGACGGACACTCAAGAAAAAAAGGAGCGCACCACGGAATAAGAGAGCGAACGCACACACTCACTCACGACCACGTGTTGCCGACTGGAGAAAGAAACAAGGAAACCTCACTGAGAAATGCATGTTGATGACACATGCAGATCCGTTACACTCCCAGGCATTAACACCAACACTCACGAAACACTGAAACATCTGGGGCGAGTAGAAAATCGCCGATGAAATGGCAGCCGGCAATCAGCTGTGTCGGGCTGTCGAACACCATCTGCGACATCCTGAGCGCCACACACACTCACAACGAGGACCACACACAAACACCCGGGAACAGGTAACCTGACCGACACGGGAGCGCCCCAGGAGGCGTTCCAAAGACCACTACGGGAACACGAAGTGTACGCGCGAGAGAGCGCGCGGCCATTTTGAAGCGCCGAGATAAACTGAGCATGAGCAAGCGAGCGAGACAGAGCGAGCGAAATAGACTCAACAAGAGCGAACGAGACAGATTATATGAAATGATGAATAGAAGTATATGTAAATGCGAAGATGGTGGCGCTGCAATTGAGATGACTTACATTATAAATTTATTCACAACTAACTAAAATTAAAATTAAAAATGAATATGAAAGAAATACCGAATTATGAAAATTCGCATGCGACCGACACCCTTTAATATAATAGCAAGGGACAAATAATCCGATTAATGTAATCGATAAACTAACCGACAGAATTCGAACTTCTGAAGAAATTCGCTGGTGACGTCACAATCAATAAGCGAATTAGAATAAAATTTTATTTCCGTCCGCATAGAAAAATAGATATGTAAGAGTAGGGGTAGATCTTTCCCATCAATTAATGCTAACTAACCTAGTGGGGGGGTGAAAGAGGGTAAATAACGATGAAAGTAGGAGAATCAAGGAGAGCGTTGTATCCTTCTAATTTACATACGGACCAATGATGACATATTCGGAGGGCGCTACAGATATCCGAATTAGCATACCGATCAATAATAATATTTCATCTCGAAAAGAGGAGAAGGAAAGTGATCTTTGACCGCGAAAAGCCGATTCTCGTCCATTTTGCCGCTCTTCTTCTAGCCAGAAGGAGTGCTTGCGCCAGGATTAATTACGATAGACACCTTTTTTTTCACTTTTTTTTCACAATTATTCACGCTGAGCATTCCACCATTTTCATCAATCAAAGACCGGCCGGGAGGGAATATTAGCATTTCCACTATTACGTGTCCTTACTGTTTCGTAGAGTCATACTGATCCTAATTAATCCGACCACATGCGTATGAATTATGAAATAAGTCTATAAAAGTGATTAATTGTTCTTTATATAAATTTTTACTGCTTGTTACCCTGCCTTATTTGCATGCTGATTATTTTCAGCCGCGAATGGTTTTAATCGGGTAACGCTGAGTCGTCATATTTTCGGTTCCCTCGATAGGTAACATACGCGCCAATTCGAACGGACTTCCGACCTGAAAGAAGGAGTCATCATCTGAGCTGCCGGCATATCATAAACGAGGAGACAAAGAGGAACCGAATTGTTGGACACCGATGCCTGGAGTAGAGGAGGTCGCGACTACCCATCCGTTTGCCCACCCTGCGCAGTCGTCGTGAGAGCAAACCGAGATACGCGACAACCTTTAGGCCCTATCCCCGACGATCGCCCTAGTCGAACAGCGGTCTCGCGCCCTAAATAACCGGGGGTAAAGAGCCACAGAAAGGCCTTGTGGCGGAAGAGATTCTGTAGCGCGGTTAAGACCCCCCGAAATTCCCCGCCATAATTTGAATAAAAGTTACTTTACATAAACGTCTTTATTCTTTTATTAGTTAGTCCTTCACCATCCACTGTCGGAAAATTTTGTACGACGAATGGAAAAATGGCTTAAAAATGAAAACTGCATTTACGGTTAATGCACACAGATGAGAATGGAAGTTATAAGTAAAACCTCAGTAAAAGGTGCATTTCAAATGATAGGCCATCATATACGTCCAGAGGCGTTAATCTTCGAGTTTCTCTCACTTTAGATAAGCATTCAACGCTTACAAGTATGTGTATTTATTCATTACATTGCGAATTATCAAATATTGTAATCTAATTAATCACTATTTTATTACAGAGTGTTTGAAGACTTATCTGAACAAAACCGGTAAATTAAGTGCAGAAGAAATAGAAAAGATTGTCGCTAAAAAAACGCTATAATAATAGAAGAGATCAATAAGTGCATGAAAAATCAGAAGAAAAAATTTAATCCGTAATGAGTTTCATATGAATATTAGATAGAAACCAATAGGGTTAATGGAAAAAGATTTTCCACCATCAACCTTACATTATTTTATTTATTCTTAATAATGTTGAATTAATATATAGAAAAGTTAGTTATGATTAGTATTCATAAAAAAATAACATAATTATGAAATAAGGTATATAATAAGATAAAGTAATAATAATAAATGAGTCTTTTATAACTTATTTCCTATATAAATGGCAATAAATTCTTGGTAATAAGGGTCATAAAATTTATATGTATTATTTTCGTACTGAACCAGCAATCCTTCTCAAAACGTTTACATGATTACCGTATTATATGTATCGAAAATGCCCTAATTAATATTGAATATTCTTCCCATATTTACCAGAAAATCCAGTGGGTCATGACTTAAACCCTTGAAATGGTTATAAAATCTGCCTAAATTTTCAAAAAAATTGACAAAAATCTGCAATCCTCGTAAAATTCAACTGGATCCGCCAAAAATAAACCTGGATTGGCAAAGAAATCCACCTTCATCGGTTAATAAATTCACCTAGCTTTTCTGTAAAATCCATTTGGATTCTCCATAACATTCATATCGAAACCGCTAAAAAATCCGCCTGGATCAGTTGAGAAATCCAGGAGGATTTTCTGTATAATTCATTTCGATCCATAAAAAAATCCACGAGGATTTTCAGTAAAATCCATTTCAATCGATCAAAAAATCCACCTGGATTGGCTGAAAAATCCACGAGGATTTTCCATAAAATCCATTTTAATCCACCAAAAAATCCACCTTGATCGGTTGAAAAATCTACGACGATTTTCTGTGAAATCCACCTGGATTGACCAAGAAATCCACCTAGATTGACTAAGTAATCCACATGGATTGGCCAAGAAATTCACCTGGATTAAATTTACCTTAAAAGAAATTTACCTGGATATCCATGTAGAAATCCAGCCTGGATTTCCAGCTGGATTTTTTTGATAGGATGATTCAGATAGAACTTAATAAAAGCTAAAAATTGCTCTAATTCAAATTTTTGTAAGATTTTTTTTCCACATTTGGCAAATTTTTAAAGTTAGCAAAAATGTTTATTAATTTTCAATGAAATTTTCATGATTAAAATTAGGAGTTTGGTTAACCTTCTTCACATAAAGTTTAAAGTCATTTGAAGGTCAAGTTGACATAATTCTACCAAAAAATCTAAAAACATTCATGTGTATGTTTTTGGCGTTTCTCCGTTCGAATCCGTAGTTTTTTTAACCTTACGCCTTTTGCCACAGATCATATAAACGTCAAATTGACATTATTCTGTCAAAAGAGAGTGCGGGGGAGAGGCTAACGAGAAGTAGACTTACTACCTACTCTCATCATATGTTGATAGTTTCATTGAATGTCCCTTAGATGACTACATTCATTATCTGATGGAAATAGTCTATCTTACGTCAAATTATGTATAGAAAGTCTATTTCATTGTCACCTTATCAAAGAAAATTTTCTTGAATATAAGCATGAAGATATCCTTTTAGAAACATTTAACAAATATGTTTCGAAATCTTCGGTTGTTTTATCATCGCTTTCTAATTTTCATATTACCAGTAAATATTAATTGTTGATACAAAAAAAATGCTATATATTATTTATCAGATATATGTACTAATTTCGAAATAATAGGTAATCCTACTAAACATGAACATGAACTAACATAGAATAAGATGCTCGGGATATAATTTTAGACCCCAATTGCAACACGTAATTACATTTTATCTTAATCTTTTAATCAAGAAACAACTGATATATATACGTTGCAGCGAATTCTTGATGAAAATATTAATGTATGGCGTGATATTCCAAACAATTACCAAAATAATTATAAATATAAAAAATAAGAAAAAATGTCACTTTATATTTAATCGAAAAAGATTTTGATAGTTCGATTATTACTATTTTCAAACAAGGATAAACTATTAGGATTTAAAATGAATGTAGTGCCAAAGACAAAAATTATTATAGATAATGTGCTTGTTCCATGTGATTTTGTACACTCTTCAATTCTTCATTATATTAATCCAAATTGCAGTTGCAGTAAGTGACATAACTTACACAGAGTATTATATATTAAATAAAAAAATTAAAGTTGTTATAATAAAAAGGAAACTATTTACAGATATTTCATTTTCTCTAAAAGTAATAATATTAATATAAATTTGCTTAAATATTATTCTTAAAATTTTTAAGTAGTGAAATTGTTCTAAAGCATGGATGCTATTAATTACTTTTAGAATTAATAATTTTTAAAATAAATAATCTACTGTTCACAAAAATGTATATTTATTATTTATAAAATTTTAACTGTAATAAAAAATTTATTTAAATATAGTACGAATACAGAAAACAGTATTTGAAAATAGCTTCCATTTGTAATTATTACAGTGTCATTAATAAACTTATTAAATATCGCATTTATGATAATAACATTGTTGGAAAGGATAAAGTTTTAGTAATAATAAAATAAAAACGATGGTACAATGTTTGAAGTAATTTATACGTTAAATGTAAGTCACCAGCAATTTTTAAAATTTTTTGATAACTTTCATTCTTGCCGAGCCTCTTGCTTGATATATCGAAACTTATGATGATGGAAATATTAATTGAAATTTGCCCAAATCAAAATTTTCTTCTATGTCATATTGTACCATAACATACCTATTTATTTTATTACATATTAGATTAAATGATATTTAAGAATTTTTTAACTATAAAATAGAAATTTACTTCAACTCGTTTTGCTGTGTTTTTTTTTTAAATGCTGTGTTATTATATTACTTATTTAAGATTGATCTTTCAAAACATATTCAATTCAATAAATATACCATTATAATAAACGCTCAAGCTGGGAGTAGATAAGCAAATGTCTGTTTCAAGTCCCCTCGTGGAGGTATCAGGTGACTTGAAATATACATACAGGTTTGCGCATGCGCAAGTACGTTAAAAGGGGGTGGTGCTTCCCAACTGCTTCTAAGTCCTTCCCCTGACATAGTCGCGATGCCCCAGAGTTCATCCCACTGACCCAGATCCCCTCTCCTCCTAATAGTAAATGATAAAATGGTAAATTTTAATAGACTGGGTGCCAAGGTAGGTTTCTCCTTATAGAGGATGTTAAGGTAAAATCCTATTGAAGTTGATAGGGCACTCGGTAAATGTTATGTTGACTCGGCGTGAGCCCTCGGAGAAGGGGTAGTGTTTTGAGCTTAAGGTACGCTTGCCAAACTATATGCTGACTAGGCACGTCCTCAATAGTGTGGGTGCTTCTTTCTAACTCTCTCTCTCTCTCTCTCCTTTCACAGGCTTTAGCTGAGTATAGTAGAGGGCGTATGCGTTTATGTGTTCTAGTAGCATACGTACACCATATAACATGGATGCTGCTCTCTCTCTCCTTCAACAGGCTATAGATATATATAGTAGAGGGAGTATACGTCCTAGCAGTATACCTACATCGTATAGTGTAGATACGGCGCTCTCAATTAAATAAAAATATGAATTTATTTAAGAAATTTAAATAATAGCTAATAAAGGGGATATTGTAGCTATAATGAAAGATAGTAATTTTTTAAATTTATCTTCCATTTGTTAATATAATTTAATACAAAAAGCAATTGGCATTACATAACAAACTTTGTTTTTAAATGATTTTTTCTAAGTAATACGAGGTGTATTCAAAAAGTAAAGTGAATTTTTAAATTGGCGGGCTACGTAGATTCGATCATCGATAGTTTTTTTATTATGTTGGTATACATGTTTCTCATATATGCTCACAGTTTCAGCCAGTTTGTATGTTTACTTTTTTTGCTAGACAGAAACGTTAGACGTGTTTTTATGATCGACGATTTTCTGATGTCGAAAACAATGAATTAAAGAGTTTGCATAAGATTTTGTGTAAAAAATGGAATTAAGTGCTCTAAAACACTTGAAATGTGGACAGTAGCATACGGTGAGTCTACTTTAGGTCAAAAAAATGTTTACAAGTGGTATAAACTCTTTCAAGATGGCTGAGAAGACACCGACGACGAACCTCGCTATGGACGCTCTAGCAGTTCAATAACTGATAAAAGTATTGATGAAGTGAAACAAATCGTGTTAAAAAATCGTCGAATCGTCGGCATCCCTGTTGTTTCGTGCCATGCAATTTTTTCCGAAGTTTTGAACATGAACCGTATAGCAGTAAAATTTGTTCCGAAACTGCTTAATTTTAAACAAAAGGACAGTCAAAGTAGCATCTCTCAAGAGCTGTTAAACGACGTCAATGATGATCCTGATATACTCAAAAGAGTCATAACTCGTGACAAATCATGGGTTTATGATTATGACGTCGAAACTAAAGCCCAATTGTCCCAATGGAAGACTCCGGAAGAGCCAAGACCGAAAAAAGTACCTCAAGTTTGATCAAATGACAAGATTTTGTTCACTGTTTTCTTTGATTATCGTGGCGTAGTACATCAAGAGTTCTTACGCGCCGTTTACAAGAAAAAATACGAAAATAACGCTCAGAATTATGGAAAAACAATTCATGGATTTCGCATCGTGATAATGCACCTGCTTACTCATTGTTGTTTGTATCGAACTTTTTGGCCAAAAACAAAACCACAATCATGCCTCAGGCACCGTATTTACCGGATATGACCTCCTGCGACTTTTTCCAGATCCCAAAACTTAAGAAACCCATGAAAGGTTGGAGGTTTGTAACGATTGAGGAAATAAAGAAAAAATAGCTGAAACAACTCAAGGTTATATCAGAAAGTGCTTACCAGAAGTGCTTCGAGAATTGGAAAAAAAGGTTGGTACAAGTGTATTATATCTGAAGGGGATTTCTTTGAAGAGGACAACATAAATATTGATGAATAACTAAATATTTTTTCATAAAAATAAAAATTCACCTTACTTTTTGAATACACCTTGTATACGAAACTAATTTAAATTCAACTAATTTTAATTTAAATCAAACCAATAATATACTAAAGTCACATCACCGTAGATTAGATTGTATCCACGATTCAATCATGTAGAATTAAACAGTAGGTGCAGTATTGTCAGGAACATTATCTTTTGTATCAAGTTCAATATAAATTCAATATATCTACAGGTGCAGTTTTAATTAATTCATTTTGTTTTGAACAATTAATAACTATTAGAGGAGTCTATTGATAAAATCATTCTTGTTGAGTAATGGCTCATTGTTTTTTCCATAGTAGGCATTTTGGAAATTAGCATATATGTCATAAAGTACTGTATACTGATTTTTTTCAATATATGATTGAGAGTTCTATACGGATAGTATTAAGAATTGAGAAATAGTTTTGCATTACTAATATTATAGTGATCAAATTTATTAGCATCAGTAGTCTTTGAACTTTCTTGTTTAATTTGGAAGGCTAAGATGAGAAAGCGAGGCTTTTTCAATTGATGATTTGACGTTTTTACATTCCAAACATGCTTTGATGTAAAAGGTAATTTTGGATAATCGTACAGCTCCCAAGTGCAATAACTCATAGTTATTGCTATATTTCGTCCAATACGACTGAGTAGCTTTGTGACGGGGTCCTGGCTAGAATAGCCGGCCCTCTCTGGCTCGCTCTCTTTCTCTCTCTCTCTCTTGTAGCCTCGCTCTTTCGCTGTTGCCTTGGCGAGCGTTTGAAAGTTACGAACCGATACCGATGCTCACACCGCTTTATTTCAGGGCAAATACCTGAGCAGGGCATCGTCATTGGGAGCCAATTAGGAGCGAGAGCGGCTGCGACAAGAAGAAGAGAGAGAGATTGACACGTCGCGAGTAGAGAGTGACCCGCGGGAATTCGCTCGCGAGAGCGAAGCCGCCGGCGTTGCTCGAGCCGGCGCGCGAACGGTTGGGGAGAGAGTTTCAGCCGAGATCTTGAGATAGACGGATCGATTTGACGGCCGAGCGTGCGCACGTAAGAGAAAGTCGAATAATCAAGTTAAGTCAGAGAAGTTAGACGACGCCGAGCAGAGTACAGCACAGAGAGGATTTCCAACGACCCTTGGAGCATCGTGGAATCCATTCGAGCCTGCCACAAGCCTGCCAGCAGTTCCTGTAGTATCTCCTGTCAACAGCAGCATTAGCAGCATTTCCTGCCAGTAGCTCCAGCAGCATTTCCTGCCAGCAGCACTAGCAGCAATTCACCAGGTCAGGTGGTCTCTCTCTCTCTCTTTCTTTCTCTCACTATTCGCGAGTGCGCGACGCGTCGGCGAAGTACTCGCAATTTTCCGGGAGCACGGCGAAATTAACGAACAAAACGAGTTTGTAATCCTCTCAAATTATTGTAACGTGCCCCTGTGCGATTGTCCGCACGAGTGCAGACACGTGGCCGTCGAGGAACTCGCGCCGTCGCTCTTTTATTGTGAAGCATAGAGGAATAAATATTGTTAACGGTTATCGGGAGTGATTATTGTGTGCATCCATCATTCCTTTCCTCTCAATCCGAAGCCCAAAACGCCAATTTAGTATTGAGGCCCATCTCACCGTTCAGAGGAGCAAAAGAGCCTCCCTTATTTTTCCTCTTTTTAAATAATTTGTGATACGGCGCTTGGGCACGGGCCCTTGCATGGCTCGTGGGAATTACCTTTCCCCAAAACGCGTTAAATTTTAATCATTAGTGTCACAGCTTGATTTTTTCCTTATCAGCTACTGATACATACGGCATCAGATATTTCACTTTAGTCAAATTAATTTTAATTCTTTCAAGAGTAGATGTAACGCCTGCTGTTGGAGTAACTTTGACAGCATTCATATCATTGCTTGATCTTGTAAGAATAAGCTCATGCTTAACGTTTATAACAATTTTCCGATAGTTTACAGCAAATCCAAATAACACACTAAATAGAATAGTAACGCCAAAATCACCATGATTATTTGTAATTGTAACTGTATTATTTTCAAACCATCCTGCATTTTCAGCAATTGAACTCTAACTAGGATTGAATGAAAGCTAATTCTTCATAAGACACGTTAAACCAACATTATTTGATTTATCTATCTCAATCGCATTAATTTCGTAACGTATTTAATCAAATAAATGATAAAGAGCATTACTGAAAAATACGGCATTTGTTACTGTTTTTCGTCCATAGTCTTGTGTTAATATCTCGCACATATGAATCATACTACGATATGGTAATAAGCATAAATCATAATGTTGAACTGATATTCGAATTTCATAGCTATTATTGAAATGTAACGATGAATAAGGCTGGATGAATGGGCATGGATTGCCTAACGAGCGATAGACTCATCAAAGACGACACCTGAATTAATTGTGTATAATTATTTGGTTGGAGTTTTATGTGTTACTCTCAAAAATCTTTGGAAAATAATTTATTGGATTTATAATGATGGTTAGTAATAATTTATTTAATTATTTTTTTTATTTATTTTATTTTATGAAAAATAGAAATAAACATTACAAATGAATATTTACAAAATTAGTATTTATTTGATTTTTTTCCTATAATCTTTTGGGGTCGAGTTGGCTTCCTTGCCGTTGGCTCGGCAGGAATCGGTATAATTTTACGACGAACAGCCTCGATATTCTTTACCGTCGATTTCTTCTGAATATGTCTTTGAAAAAAAATAAGAAAAATATTAATTTTAATTTATATTTATTGCGAACATTTATGAATTTTAAGTACTTACCACAAAAGTCAACTCAAAAGGTATGTCAGTTATAACTTAAAGTGTCTCCGACTGTGAAATATTCAACGCAGGTATCTGCGCTCTTAAAGAGCACGACGTTGACGACAACGACGTTGAGGATGATGACGACGTCGACGCTGATAACGCTTTCGTATATGATAGCGTTTTATCTTACGTAGATTTCATCGTCGACACTTTCGTACGTTTTAACTTTTCTATTTTATCCTGCTCTACCTTGGCCAGTTCTGCTTTCCCTTTCCACTCCGATCGAGCAGATTTCTGTTTGTAACGTATGGTCTCTGCGCGTTTTTTGTGATATCCAACCCCTCACTTTTTTTGTCATTGTCTGTTCGATTTGGTAGACAATTTGCTAAAAATGTAAAATTGTTCATTGCCGATATCAAAAATAAATGTTTTCGTTTGAAAATAATTTGTCATTTATGTAAATTACTAATCCTGCGACATTTGCAGCTGTTTCCCTAACAACACATGTTTGACCTTTATTTGACCCCTAGGGTTGTCCTTGACCTTGGACCTCGATACATATTTGAACGTAAAATTTTCCGCTCTTTTAATTACCGCTATGAAAAAGGGGGGTTTCCATTTGAAAAAAAGTTAATCTTGAAATAACCTTGAAGGAGAGGTTCAAGGTCAAATCCAAGGTCACCATTGAATTCCTTGCAAAAAGTTACGAAAGACCTGACCCTAACCTTTTTCAAAACTATCACTTTACCTGAAAAAATACAGGACCGTTTCGGTACTCTTGTTACGCCCTGTATATAGATGATATTTTGCTAACAATGCCAGAAAACACAATTCTCTTTATGGCAGATAACACAGCTATAATAACTACTGGTAAAACTTGGCAGGAAGTAGAAACAAATATGAATAAATAGTTGAAAGAAATTAGTGATTGGCTTGCAATAAACAAACTATCACTAAATATAGACAAAATAACTTACACAGAATTCGGCAACAACTGTATTAGCACTCCTAAAAACCTAAAAGTATTAATTAATGATAAGACAATAAACAGAGTAAACAGCACAAAGTATCTTGGAGTACATCTCGATAGTAATATGAAATGAGACCTCGGTTTGCAAAATTTATACAAAAAAACCAAATACTTCACCTTCATATTTTACAAGTTATCAAGAATTATGATAACAGATATCTTAAGAATGCTCTATTTTGCACTATTCCATAGTGTAATTACCTATGGAATTGTTGTGTGAGGCGGAGCATATTCTGGTAGAATAAAACGACTTCAAAATCTCCAGAATAACCTAATAAAAATAATCAACAAAAATCATTTTATATTTGACAACAATCCTTTAAATATTGATCAAACCATTTTCTTGGAATCTCTAGTGCATCATCATAAAAACCTATCATAAATGTATAAAAACAAAAGCAAGAAAACCAAGTATAACTGCTTATACCTCCGAATAAGATCTAAACAAATAAGTATTAAAAATATGCCCTTATATAACGGTCATAACACCGTTTAACAAATTAACAGATGAGCTTAAAACAATTAATAGTATGAGTACAATAAAAAATAAACTAAAAAATGGATAAAAGAAAATCTATAACAATGTTAAACGCAAACCAAATGGACAAGACTAAAGATAAACTAAATTGTAATTGAAATAACTACTTTTTAAATCGTACAAAGGATAAATGTATCCGGCATCGGAAGTTCATGAGGATATAAATTTTCAATACAAGACATTACTAGACGTTAGGAGCTCTATATGTTCACAAGGCGAATTTAACTTATATTGCAATAGATCCCACATCAGACTAACAAACTTTAATTACAATAAAATACAATATACATCTACTGAAAACTTCAACAAAATCATTGAAATCGCAAATGACTTCCAAAATTGCTATAAAGAACATTCAGACTCACATAAACAGAAGAAAAAAACGTATTTAATATACTCTTTTACAAGGGCTTCATACCAAAAAAATTTATAAAATCTTCTCACTCCGAATTTGAATCTACAATAGCAAATGACAAAATAAAACACAAACACAAACCTGAAACTGTCTTTAACGTAATAGACAACATAACTTAAAGATAATAGCAATACATTTCAAATAAACCAGCATCAGCCCCTAGTAATCCAATTCTACAACCAAATTGCTATAGGATGACTTACGGAGATATCAATAACATAGAAAATAACAAAGCTCTATTATATTTTGATAGATGTTTTCAAGGTAAACAAACTTTTGTAAACTCTGCTTACTCAATTGAACTTCAACCTAAACACAAAGACCTTATAGTACATGATGATATCGTATTCACCTCAACCTGCCAATGTACCTCTATAAAGCAACATCAAAAAATTTTTCTCCCACTACAGAACAACATGTGCAATTCGATTTACTTGCCCAACAAGATTCAAACACAGCGCAAGATTACGAGGGGTGGTCAATAAGTCTTTACAAAATCCAAGAGATGGCGCTCGTTACGCTTAAATTATGATGTTTTTGGCAAGTAATACTACTAACTAGATATCGTACAAAGTTTCAGCTCGATTCATTCAGTCGTTTTTTTGTGAGCGTTGGTTGAACAAAAATTTATTGGTTTATTTGAAAAATGGAAAAAAACAGAGTTTCGAGCGGTGATAAAACATTTTCATTTAAAAGGCCTTACACCAAAAGAAATCACAGTTGATCTGAACGACGTTCATGGCAAGTCTGTCCCTGTGTTTAAGACTGTTTATAACTGGGTAAATGAATTTAAACGCGGCCGTACAACAACAAAAGATGAACTTCATTTAGGATGCCCCGTAGAAGTGAGTACGCCCGAAATGGTCAACAAAATCCACGATATGGTGTTGAGTGATAGAAGATTGAAATTGCGGGAATTAGTTGAGGCCACAGGGATATCAAAGGGTACAATCATTTCAATTTTGCATGAAAAACAGCGGATGAAAAAAATATCAGCAAGATGGGTGCCGCGTTTGCTCACTGTTGAAAACAAACGAACCCGCGTGGTCACCTCTGAGGCTCTTTTGGCACGCATTCATCGTAATCCGGAAGACTTTTGGCGTCGACACATAACTGTAGACGAAACATGGGTACACCACTACACTCCTAAAATCAAAGAACAGTCCAAACAATGGATTACCGCAGGAGAACCAGCCCCAAAGAAGGCAAAGACAGTAAAGTCAGCTGGCAAGATTATCGTCACAGTTTTCTAGGATCCGTATGGAATCATCTGTATCAACTACTTGGAAAAGGACTAGACGATCACTGCACAATATTATGTATCATTATGAGATTAGCTGAAAGAAAAAATCTGAGAAAAACGTCCTCACTTGAACAAAAAAATGCCTCTTTCTTCAAAACAATGCTCGATTTCACACGTGTGCAGTTTCGATGGCAAAAATTAACGATTTAAAGTTCGAATTAATTGACTATCTACCATATTCACCTGATTTGGCTCCCAGTGACTTTTTCTTACATCCTAACCTCAAAAAATGGCTTCCCGGACAACGATTCACGTCGAATGAAGAAGCCATCGCCGAATCAAATGTCTATTTTGAGGATTTTCAGAAATCATATTTTTCTGATGGCTTAAAAAAACTGGAAGGCCATATAATGAAATGTATCAACCTTTAAGGAGGCTATGTTGAAAAATAAAAAAAAATTACATACGCAAAACTTTTTTTTCCTTCTTTTTGTAAAGACTTATTGACCCCCCTCGTAAAACACATTATGGACCACAATGCCCTAATAAGAAAGTATATGACAGCTACATCAAGACTTATTAGATTCTGATGAAAAAGAATATAAAAAAAAGTACAATTATTTGATAAAAAAATTATCTAAACTACCATATTAATTTTAAGTTAGTAATAAGTGCATCCAGACTGGCAAACAGAAAATTTTCATCTGCTGGATTGCAAATTTGTAAAAAATGTTTGTAATGTATATGTAAGATCATTCTCTGAAATTATGTATTGTGACGGTAAACGTCGAATTAGCGCTAATAATGTAACCTAATTGCTGCTCGCTGGGGCAGCACCTACTTGGGAGATTAGGAACGTAACGAAGGAATGCGGCACGCGAGCAGACGGAACGCGCGCGCTTAAAATTGAACCAGTGAAGCTCTAACCACCATCACGCTTGCAAGTGAGTGAGGATCCTTCCATCAACGTGCTCGTCCGTTTATTAGACTACCCCCGATTCGTGAGCCACCGATATCGGAAATAAGAAGGAGATAGTCCGCGCCAGTTACCTAGAGGGGCGATCGCAATTGCCGAGGCGTTATACAGCTGCCGAAAGGAGAGACCCGACCCGATGGAGAAACATCGCCTTTCACAAGACCGGCTGAGTGTGCGTGAGGTTTCGCCATTGAGTGCGAAGCCACGTGCGTGTGAATTCGCGATCTGCGGCATTGACAAAAGTAAAACAGTTCTCTCGCAGTGTGACTCTCTATCGTTTCCTTCATACGCCTGCAATATTAAGGTAAGCTGGCCAGCTTAATTTCGCGGTCGCGATACAATTGCATGAGTGACGATTAATTTCTCGTACTCGAAGCGTGCATGCAACAGCTCTGTTAACAAAGAGCAGTGAGCGTCCCGACACTGTGTGTCCTCGATGAGCGAGTGCCGATGTCAACATAAACACACAGGCCGATTCAGTGTAATTTTTGATGAGCAATAAAAGATTCCGTTCGTGACATTAACAAGTGCTTTCGACTCGCTCATTCCATATTGCTTCCACTCACATTCTCGTAGATCTATTGGTTGACTGACGCCCGTTTCCCCATGCTCTCCGGATTATGTATTGAGCATAGATAATTACATTCGCCCTCCAATGAATCCGCGCGAATAAAAGTAATTAAACGGTATCTACCCCGTTACATGGCGCCCAACGTTAAAGAACCTACGGTGTTTTTGATTATTCAAAACACCGGTTCTCAATAGTGACCTTGCGCTCAGTCAACCAGCGACTTAGGTGGCAATCAAGTGTTGTTGTGCACACTTGATATCGAAGGCCACAATAGTAAACATAGCCTGTTAGTTAGCTTGCAAAGGCCCGCCGCGGCGTAAAAGTGTAAATAATAACTGTAAACGCGTGCGAGTGCGACCGAAAGGCTCATAGAAGCGTAAACACCAATAAATTTTGGAATTTGCCGCAAATCAATAATATTGTACCCGTTGGCCCGGGGAAAACTAACACCGGCAACTTTCAAACGAAATTAATCCTATTTGATAATTTTATTTGATATCGATTGCCTTATAGTAAACGTTTTTTTTCAATATTATTAGCTGCGGTTGTTGATGACTACGCTAAGCACTCGTTAAAATATTTTAGATTCTAACCACAACAGCCGCGCTAACAAACAGTTAGTGCGTCTGATAGGCAGGATCATTATATTGCGTATTAACGAGCGAAGAGTCTTTCGGCAGATAAATTGTTAAACGCCCTTGATCAAGCCCAGTGTCGGCTAATAAAATTTTTTTATTTTTTGCGTACGGATTTTAATACAGCACTCGCACTCGTATAACAAGCCTGTAAATTTTGCGTAAAAATTAGCCGCAAGTCAACTAACAGAGAAAAATGGACCGCACTCAAACAGAAATAGAAAACTGGGTGTTGACGCTCCAGGAGGAGGAAATCGAAGAGTACCTAGAACAACTGGAGCTCAAAACAAGCGGGACCAAGCTCTCGAGAGCTGCACGACTACATACCTGGTTACTCGGCGACTACTCCGCAGCAGATTTCGCGGAAGTCGACAACCAGCACAGCAGTCCAGCCAAAAGAGCTGCCCTACGCTCGGAACTAATTGTATCCCTATGCGAGGAACACACAGGAACACACAATTATCGTGAACAGAGTTTCTGTTCAAGTGAGCGCTAAGGGTTATGTTACACTAGACTCTCACAGCTTTCACCTTGGGAATATTGACGTGAAGATCAGAGTTGTGAGAAACATTTGTCTCTAATATACGTTGTGAAAAACCCAACAATCGTGCAATAGAATTCTGTGAACGAAAATCGACAGATTCAGAACACTTGATTATACAGTACAAGGTGTTTTGCTTTGGTTTCAAACTTAATGTTATATTATTATCAGTATCAGGACGCTACAAGCTCTACAAAAAAATTTATCAATGTCGTTAATCTCCTAGGTCCCGACAGATATGTTGAAATGTTTTATTATGTACATCAATATTAGGGATCGAGTTCAACATTAGGAACTCGACTAAGCCCAACTTGTAATGTTTATGTTGAGATAGTTCAATTGATGAAAAATAGTGCATTTTAACAGTAAAAAATTACCCGACAGAGTCAGAGTTAACGAATCCTCAATGACTGCCCGAACATGACTATCAATATTTTCACGTTGCCTATACTTTTATACTCTCGCACAAAAACTATAAACAAAGATGATCGCATACGTGAAAATTAAAATCTTAATATTATAATCGTATTATATTTGAATTTGATATTACCAAGATACATCATTAAATCACCACTAATTGGATTATATTGTACAATACGATCGTGTAATATTAAGCAGTAGGCTGCAGTATCTTCAGAAAAATCGGTCCGAGTTTCAAATTCTAGGCGAACATCGACTGGAGTGCTTTTTAATGTTTCATTTTGTTTGGAGTAGTCTATAACTATTAACGGCACTTTATTAATGAAATCCTTTTTATTGAGTAACGGCTCGTTTTCTTTACCATAGTAAGCGTTTTGAAAATTAGTATGCATATCGTAGAGAACAGCATACTGATTTTGATTGATATTTAAATTGAGATTTCCATACGGATAGCATTGTGAATTGAGGAATAGCTTCACATTACTAATATTACAATGATCAAAATTACTAGAATTAACACTTGCTGAACTTTTACGTTTAGTTTGAGAAACTAAAATAACAAAGCGAGGCTTTTCCAATTGATTGGAAGTCTTAACATTCCAAACATGCTTTGATGTACGAGGTAATTTTGGATACTCATACATTTCCCAATTACGATAACTCATAGTAATTGCACGATCTCGTCCAATCTGATTGAGTAATTTGATTTTTTCTTTGTCTGCAACCATCACATATGGCATCAACCATTCAACCTTAGTTAAAGTAATTTTTGATTTTTTTGAAGCATCAGGATTCCTTACTGATCTTTTGATCTTGTGATAATAAGTTCATGCTTGACATTGACTACAATTTTCTGATAATCTTCAGCAAAGCCCAGCAACAGACTGAGAGGGATAGTCACATCAAAAAAACCTTGAGCGTTACATATTAAAACTTCATTGTTATCACCATTCCATCCGGCATTTTCAGCGGTAGAGCTTTGACATGGATTGAGTGAAAGCCAATTTTTCATGAGGCTCATTAAGCCTACATTTTTCACTTTATCAATTTCAATAGCATTTATATTGAAATAAAGATACATTGTTGTTACATTAAATAATAAATTGAAATCTACCAGCGCTATGATATTCAATCTGTAAACAATATGAGAAAGGTGGACGCAACAATCATTCCCTTTATCTTAATAAATCCTTTATTACATCATGCTACCCTGAGCATACAGTTCGGACAATTAAACGCGCGTCTTATTATCTACACTACAATCTACGATCGCTGAAAGGAGATGGCCGGCACGTTAGCGCCTTGCCATCTCGATACCGACTCGATATAATTTAACTTAGGCTAATAACCAAACCAGCCGCGCCGGCCCGTGAGAGCCTGGCGCAGCGCACAAGCCGTGAGTAGCCTTAGAGTGAGAATTAGAGAGAGAGATTGGAAAATTGACCTGACGATTGAAGATCTTCGATGCAGGGCCTCGCCGAAGATGGTGATGGCGTCTGATTACAGGCAAATCTGTCCGTAGTCGGAAGAACTCGGCGGAAGCTTAGCTAGATCCGTAGCCGATACTGATGTCGTCTCGGCTTCCTCTAATCTTTTTGCGGTTGACTGCAGGGGGTCAGCACACCTCTCTCTGCTAATGGCCACTTTCTACTGCCCGTCGCGAGTACGCTTCCGAGTGCGTGAGAGACTGCTTCTCACGCTCTCCCCACTCTCTTGCCTAATCGGCGGCACGCGGCACCGTCAAGTGCAGCTAGTGTCACGCGCCTGCCTACACTAATCGCGTTCTTTCTTTCTCTCTTATCTCTCTCTTTCTCTCACTCTCTCTCTTTCTCTCCTACAAGAGCGCATAGTAACAGGCGCTCTTACCGACCAATGCCATTGCCTCTCTCTATCCTTCTTCCTCTTGCTCGTTGCGGTTGCGATGCTGAAAACATACAGGCATGCATCAGGCCCGTGGATTATGTGCTATAGGTCTGCCATGAGTCCTCGCCGATGGTAGGGAGAGATGGGGAACACACGGTGCAGGTCGAATCCACCGGCACCGTTACAGCCCCTCCGAAGGCCGAAGTTCTCCTCAGGACAACAAGGCCTTACTCCGATCTCCAGACTCTCTCTTTCCCTCTCGGCATAGACTCACGACATGGCCCGGCGCAACAATAGCTTAACTTAATGTAATTTAACAAACTTATGACTAGCTTAATTCTAGGTTAGCGTAAGAACGAACTAAGGTTTAACTTAATAACAACGACTAAATTTACAAGGGTTAATCACAAGGGCAAACGCGGAGTCCATATGATTTAAAGAAAATAAGTTAAGTTATCGGGTCGACAACGCGCTAAGGCAAACCGTGCACGTGTTCATCCCTAAGGGATACTATACCTTAAACCTCGACGACTATTTCTTGGCCTCCAGGTACTTGAGCCTGAGGGCTCTAAGCTCCTCGGCTATAGGTGTGAGAGCGCCAACACCACTGAGCCGATGACCAACCGCAGCAGTCCCCGTTGCCGGGGGCGCCTCCGACGTATCCACCGGAGCAGTCTCCGATATATCCATCGGGGCGACCCCCGTCGAAACCGGATCGGAATCACTCCGCGACCGCGACTCCGCGTCGTTCGTCAGCTGACGGGCGCTTTTGCGTGCCAGCCTCTTCCGGTAGGCCTTTCCCGAACGATGACGTGGTTTCCGCGCGACTTCAGGAGTAGTGGCCAGGGAGGCCGCTCGTCCTGTCGTTACGGGCTCCTGGCCTTGAGGAGCCTGTTGTAGCGCCGGTCTGTCTTGTGGGACAGACGGCCCGCTGGACAGCGGCTCACTCAAAGCCGGAGCCAGGGCATCCCGGTCAGCACTGATTCTCGCCTGCTCCAGCGAGTACGCCAGGCGACACCGCGGACAATCGCTGACGGTTGTGTCCAACCGCCCGCAATTGCGGCAGTAATCGCGCCTGAGCGGCGGCTCCGCGCAGTCGGCCCTGCGATGGGAGCCCGTCCGGCAATTGAAGCACCTGAACGGTGGGAGATCTAGACGATCATCCCACGGCACAGGCGTCAACCCTCGGAGGAAGGCTCCCCTCACAAGCCCGAACCCCGCACCGGGAGCGCCAGCCCTATCCGGCACACTCGCCGGGACCAACTCGGCTGAGCGCCCTTCCCCGCGCCTTACAGGCTGGGCAGCCTCGGATGATGTTGAGGCCTGCTTAGTTGTCGGCACGGGGAGGACGGACAACGAGGTCGGAGAAGACGACGGCCGGCTTGTCACCCGACTCGCGCCGGCTACGGAGGGTTGGTCGATTTCTAACGACGCAACGTCCGCAACCAAGGGAGTCGATAGCGGAGGCACCGGGTTTCGCGAGTGCAACGGCGACTCGATGTTGCAGGACGACATGTCGAACCGTGCCCGCCGTCGCCTCCTTCCCGCGTTAACACGCTCCTCGTGTTCACGCCTCCTCTCATCAGCCGAGTAACTAGCGGGCGCAAAATCACCCGGTCTGCCAGTCCTCACGAACTGATAGGCCGGATCCAACCTCTGGAGCGCAAAAGGCTTCCATGGCAAGGGTTCATGCACGTGCCTCTGAGGCGCCAACCGAGGCACCTCAGAGACCCGCGGAATCTCCCTTGCCGAATCGCCATCCTCGTCCAAAATCTCCAGCAGCCCGTTAGTGCCCAAAGGACCCAGCGAAGGGCTAAGGCGTCCGACCCGTCCCCGCGAATTCGCGCGCGTCCTGACGGCCCTCCCTAAAGTTGGTCTTGGGGCGCGACCGATCGAAAGATGTCGTCGATCCGGTGACGGTTCCGAAGGGACATCAGCCACGACCGCTGGCTGATACAGGCCTTGTGCGGCGGAGGCCACGCGCGATCTCTCCGCTGCTTCGCGTATCGCGAGGGACGTGAGGCGATACGACGCGCACTTGCGCACGGCCTCTCCCCAGTACCGTACTGGAGCGGCCAAACGCAACGTCGTCGAGGCAGCCTTACCCTTCTTAAGGCTTACCAGACCCAACGCCTCATAGGGGAGCGGACTCACCGGTAACGGTGGAGGAGTCGGCACTCCTCGCGAACCGAGGCTGGCACTAACGACCGTTTCGCTTGAGGCGCCAGGAAGCTGCGGGGGAGCCTCGACCATAGCGGCCGCCTGCCTTTCCTGTGAAGGAAAAGCGGCTAGCCCCTCGGTCTGGCTCGACTCCTCAGCTTCCCACTCCATCGACTGCCGCGACGCGTTCGGAGAGTTCATCTCAATCACGGTAGATGACTGTGCAGCTCGGTCAGGCTCCAAGGGTGCTGTGGCTGCCAGATCCGTCGTCCCTTTTCCTTTGCAACGTAGTTACCGACACCTTCAAATGAAACAACGGACATTTAAGTTATTACCTCTCGAACGAACTACATACCTCATTAATTTCAGCGTGAACGTTATACTTAATCTCCTTTAACCTTTCGAGGTGCAAGGTATCGCTTTAATTCGGATACATGTACTCGCGCACTACGATGTTTGCTATCCGTTTGCAAATCGTATACTTCCGGAGATAGTACTCCAACGATTTCATACGGGCCGTCATACTTAGGGTCTAGTTTCGCGTTTTTACCCGCGGCAGCGTTAGAGAGCGAATGGACTTTCCGCCAGACTAAGTCTCCGACTTGGAAAAGTACTTGCTTTCTACCCCTATCATATTGACGCTTTTGCTTTTCTTGCGCTTCTTCAATATGTTTCGCCACTAGATCTCGAAGCGCGTTCAATCGCGTTAGCCGATCCATCCACGCTTGCGTATCAATTTTCGTGATAGGCAACTTCTTTTCTAACTCTCTCCTAAGACTTTTAACCGGCTGAGGATCTCTACCAAAATTTAAGAACGCCGGCGATACCTTAGTTGACGATTGCGTCGCGGTATTTACAGCGTGCCTAAACTCGTGCAAATAACGGTCCCAGCTTCGGTGGTCTTTATCAACGAACATAGCGATCATAGTTTTCAGCGTCTTATTGACGCGTTCGACCGGATCGCTCTGCTGATGATATGCAGAGCACAACACGTGCTCAATGCCATGCTCTCGCAACATACCTTGGAAGATCACGCTCTTGTATGCTTTCGCATTGTCGCTTATCAAATACTCTGGCGTTTCCCATCTAAATAGAATTAATTCTTCCAAGGCAGCGGCGAGAGCAGGCCCGTCTGCCGACCTAAGCGGTTTCAGTTCTATCCACTTGGTGAACAGATCTTGAAACACGACCATATACCGAAACCTGTTTTTGCTACGCGGTAGCTCGACTACGTCCGTGGCTACTACGGCCCAGGGGCGTTCTACTGCACGCTTTCCCATTAAGCCGAGCGGCGCCTGTTGTACTGTTTTGTACTCCTGGCACTTTTTACACTCGGAAATAAAGGTACTAACGACGTACCAAACGCCCGGCCAGTAGTACTCACGTGCTATCCTATCGTAAGTCTTTTCCCGGCCTAAATGTCCAGAGGAGGGCTCGCAATGAGCATCGCGCAACACGCGTTCTCTATGCTCGACCGGCACTACCATGCGCCAGCACTCTTCTCTGTTAGTGATCGGATCGAGCAAGTGATTCTGCATGAATTTATAGAGCGTGCTACCTTCTACTCTCCAAGTTCTATACTTTTTCGGCCTAGATAACACGTCCTTTATCCGTTGCAAATACCACTTATCGCTCGTGTCCTCAAACGCGCATACCTCATATTCACCTTCGAATTCTCTAGATAGCGCGTCTGGCACATGGTGTAATGCCCCTTTCCTATGTACTATCTCGCAATCGTGTTGCTGAAACTCGAGTACCCACCTCTCTAACCGACCTGTAAGTTCTCTCTTATTCAAAATTTTCGTAAGCGCGCTATGATCAGTAACTACTATAAAATGTGACCCCTCTATGTACGGTCTAAATTTCTTTACCGCGAATAGAACGGCTAAAAACTCTATCTCACTAACCGTGTAGTTACGCTCATGAGTGTTAAGCATTCGGCTGGCGTAGCATATCGGATGCTCGCCATCGTCGAATATTTGAACTAAACACGCGCCTACCGCAAAAGATGAGCCGTCGCAGTGCAAGTAGAAAAGGCGCGCGAAGTCCGGGCGCGCAAGAACAGGCGCCTCAGTCAACGCGCGCTTCAACCTTTCAAATGGGACTTGCTGAGCTTCACCCCAGTCCCACGGTTGATCCTTACGAATTAATTTTGTTAGAGGAACTTTAATAATACTTTCGTGTTCAATAAACCTAGCGTACCAGCCTACCATCCCGAGAAAGCGACGCAACTGAGCTACATTGCTCGGAGCCGGATAGTCTACAATCGGTTGCACCTTATTGTCGTCCGGACGCAAACCCTCACTGTCTAAGCGATAGCCCAAGTACGTCACTTCTGTGCAGAAGAAATCCGACTTCTCGAGATTGATTTCCAGACCTACGCTACCTAACCTCTTTAATACCTTTTCTAGCCAAAAGACATGACTTTCAAAGTCCGCGCTAACCACTAGTAAATCATCAAGGTACCAGAAAACGTGCGGTTCGTATTCAGACCCGAAAAGTGCGTCCATGACTCTCATGAACGTTGCCGGCGCGTTTACCAAACCAAACGGCATCCTTTCAAACTCCCAGAGACCTAACCCCGGAACTGCAAAAGCTGTATACTGCTTGCTCGGTTCCGAAAGCGGAATCTGCCAGAATGCTGACTTTAAGTCGATTTTCGAAAGATGGACCGCGCCGCGCAACCTATCTAAGATTGAGTCCATGCTTGGCATTGGATAAGCGTCAATCTTTGTCACTTTATTAACCGGCCTAAAATCTAGACAAAATCTATAACCGCCGTCTTGCTTACGTACGACTACCGGCGCGCTACACCATTGACTGTTCGACAGCCTGATTATCTTTGCCTTCCACAGGCGCATCGTTCCTTCCTGCAGGAAGGCCAAGATTTTCGGCGACATTCGACGCATTGGCGTTTTAATCGGGCGCGCATCACCTACATCGATAATATGCTCGATAACGTTTGTGACAGCCGGCGAGTCTCCGGGCTCAGGGACGATCCGGCGAACGAGCGCCATGATCGTCTCGCGCTGAGTTTCCTTGTACCTATTTAAACCTGCGCATTCAGCGTACACGTCAACTGCCTCGCTATTCGTGTCGGCTAGTTGACACCAGTCGTTTTGATCGCCTGACCGCCAGGTACGATTTCCGAAATTAATGTTAATGTTCCATTTATTCCAAAAATCCGCGACTAATATAAGGTCGTGTTTTAGAGTTGACACGGCCGTCACGGTCAGCCAGGCGATTCTACCACCTATCTCAACACACAGTCTGAGATCGCCCAATGTTCGCGCCTTTTCGCCTGAAATACCTTGCACGAATATAGTTGGCGGCCTCAAACCTTCCTCGTATCTTTGTGCGAGTCTCGGTCCTACAACTGACACCTGAGCACCTGAGTCCAGCAGCGCGTTATAGACTTCATTGCCTATCTTCACCTTCAAGAAAAACCTATTTTCTGTCACGGCTACTAACGCTTGATCCGACTCTTCCGTTCTTAGTAAAGGTACTGAGCTATCCTCAGTCTCCCCCCTCACCGAAACGGACGGTGCGTCGGTACAGACAACCGGACGCTTGCCCAAAGCTACGGAGTTGGCGGGTTCGTCAAATATGTGTGCATTATCTATGCGCGAATTTGTTGAGCCCGCCGTGTCGTCAGATGTGGAAGAGTCCACGTTCAGCTGAGTTTTGTTCTTTCCGACCGCATCCCACGCATCGTACTTAAACAAAGTTCCACTTGTCGCCTCGTCCCGTTGTTCATGACCGGCCCTAGCACTAACATGTTGAATCGAGGCTTTTCCGCCGCGCGAAATGCTCGATTTTTGGTTCTCTGGCTTTAGAGGCCCGTCCAACGCCGAGGAAATAGACTCTCCATTAACTACGAGATCTGGTCTCTCCAGCTTCTCGTCAGCTACATCGTGAACGACCTCACTACCCGGCCTACAAACGACTTGCTTACTTTCGTTTGCATCCGACTCTAATTTCTCATCTACACCAAATACTACCGGCCTGCAAACGACTTGCTTTCTTTCGTTTGCATCCGATTCTAACTTCTCACCTACATCTAAAACTACTGGCCTACAGACGACTTGCTTTCTTTCGCCTGTATCCGATTCTATTTCTAACCTTACGTTAACGATGCGATCGGAATTCCTTATTTCCGACGCAACAACCGAGTTGCTCTTTCTGTTTAGCAACTCGTCTATCCAAACCGCCCGTTCGATTTGCTTTAAGCAGGAGTCGCTGAGCGGTCGGCGGCTCCTGCACCCGAGTATCCCTGTCTTACTTGACTACAAGTCGGACAATTTCGGAAGACAAATCCAACGGTCCCGCAAACCTGACACTCTGGCTTGGCCTCCGTCGGTCTCGGCGGGCAATTGTTCGTATAGTGCCCCGGTTGTCGGCACTTATAGCAAACAATCGGCTGTGAATTCTGCGCAGCCGGACACTGAGACCTTTGATGACCAACCAGACCACACACGAAACACGCGCCTGCAAAAGGACGTGGTCCTCTCGCGGCACCTGTTTGAGCGCCATTAGCTTGTCCACGCTGTTGTGGAATCAAACTCGGCGCAGAAAACATCGGCACCTGGGCGGCCGGCGGCTGCGCCGCAACGTTCTGCTGAGCTGCAACATTCGGTTGCGCTGCAACATTCGGTTGCGCAGCCTGCTGCGAAGAGCGGTTCGTCCCCTGCGGCTTCGCGCCTTGGGCATTAGCCGCGGCAACTTCGCTCTTCGGCCCTTTGCCCTTGGCCTTTGCCTTTTTTTTGTTAGCGCGTGTTTCCTTAGCCGGTTCTACTGTTAAAACCTCGTCTAATTCGCTCGCGACCTGTTCTACCGCGACGACTGCTTTCTTTCCGGCCAGTTTCTTCGGCTCGGTATAAGCAGACTCTGGTACGAGCGTAACGTCCGCGCTCGGTGGACGTTGCCACCTTCTCCAACCTATCATACGATCTTCTAGAGCTAATCCTGCCTCTTTAAATTGACTTAAATTTTTAAAGCTTTTTGTCTCTAGAAAACGCTTGTACTGGGGGTGTAGCCCTTCCACAATTATAGATACCTGTCTTTTATCGGATACCGGAGGATCGAAGCGTCTTAAAATTGATTGGAAAGCAGCTACATAATCCGAAATACGTTCGCGCTCTCCTTGCGACCTCTATCTCAGCTCTCGGTACAGCTGTTCGCGAGTAAGCCGGCGACAAAAGTTAGCCGAAAAACTCTTTCTAAATCCTAAGAAATTTGCCCACTGTTTACGGTTAAGTTCGTACCATGAACGCGCCTTGCCCCGGAAGGTAGTGCCAATAGCATTTAGCATTTCTTCGTCCGAAATACCGTAATAACGCTGGCAGTCTTCTAACCCTGATAAATAACTCATCGCGTTCATGTCATCATCGCCCGAGAAACGAAGCGACCATGCTGTCAACGCACTAACGCCATCGGCCGGCACGCCATTTATATACTTAACGCGTTTCGGGCTTTTTTCTCTAGTTTTAGTTTTAATCGGCCTGTCGCTATGCTGCGAATGCTTTCCTTGCGGTCCCCGATCTCTGACTCGGAGGAGCTCGAGAGGTCAACCGTGCTGCCATGGTCCGGCAAAACTTTTGTTTTCGCCTTGACCGGCCTGCCCTTTGACACTCTCGTGGAAGCTCTAGACTCCGAGCCCGAGCCTACTTTGTCTAAACCTGATGCGCGCGCGTATTCACTACTGGGTGCGCGTACAGCCCTTTCCCATTCACGAACCCAAGTCTCTGTGTCAGGTTGCGGGGGCGATCTATAGATAGTTTCAAGAGAGCTGTTTGGGAATAATATCTGATTCATCGGCCTTTCTCCACGCGGAGGAACGCCTGGGTGAATCTGATAGACGGGGCCGGCGGCCGCTGGCACGTTCAGCGCCGCGCGGCCGGCCGACGGATCGGCCTGCAACGGCCGTTGAGCCTGTTGCAAGGCCTGATCCACTCCTCCTTGCACAGCTTCTCTCTCTACCCTATATAATGCCTTAGTACCGTCAATGATACCTTGCTGAACCTCCCGCCGGTAAATCCATCGTGGGACTGCTGTTATCGCGTCCCAAACCTGACTAAAAGTACCGTTGCTGCGTCTTTCTAACTCGGGCGCGGTCGCAGCGCGTACGCCTACCTCTGGTGTTATCGCACTAGCGGTAGCGGTGGCGGGTAAAATTTCCTCCTCTGGGATGGGAGTGATAACCCTTTCGCCCGGCTGCCGAATTGGCTCAGGCAGAACGGCAACGCGGTCAGGTGATCGCGTCGCCTGTCCTGGTGATCGCCATTCTGCCGCCTTTGGCGGCGCAACCTTAGCCGATTCGACCGTCCTATTCTCGCTCTCGTCGCTATTAATTACCCTATGCATTGACTCGTCGCGCGTTACATCAGGCACGCGATCCGACGCAAAATCGCTCGGCTGTAAAGGCGACCCAAGCTCTAGCCTCTCCGACGCGATCGTGAAGCGCAAGTACCTTTCCCTAAGTTCGTCCATGTCGCCGTGCAACGCTAAACCACAGTAACGCATTAACTTAAGTAGGGCAACCGGCTCCGTCGAATCGATGCGGCGCTTGACTTCTTTAACGCGGACGTCGCGAAGCAACCTGCGCATCGCAAGCCGATCTTTGCACGCGAGCGGCATGTTGTCAAAAAAAAAAAAAATTATTTTATTATTCTTCTCCTTTCAACGGCGTAGATGCAATGGCAACAAACAATCAAAGAAACGCACGGAACGCGGTAACTGACACGCTAAGAATTCGATAACATGCGAGAAAAGAAAAAAAAAAAAGAAACTAAAAATACTGATAAACACAGTGGATTGGACTAGTCGCGCCTTCCTTGGATCATGTGCTGGCAAGTTATCGCCTCGCACAAGAACATAAAGGAATGCGTCATACGGTGTAACTGAATACCTCAACCAGTCAAATTCCACAACAAGATCACGCCACTGCCCAAATGACGCGCCGCGCCGCGACCCGACACCTCTGAACAAAGAAGGGTTGTTCTACGCACTTTGCCCTTGTTCACAAGGAACGCACACACTTTCGCACTGCACCCACTTAGCTAAATTTTTACGCGCACTCTCTAAATCACTCCTTCTCATTTACCTTGCCCCTTTCCCCACAAGGGATGCCATGTAATAGAGTCGGCTTGCAACGCCGATGCACCTATCGCTATTACCAATTATTTAAAAGGGGGAAGGCAAGGGAGGCGGTATATCGCTCCTGACAAGGTAAAGAGAAAGGTGGACGCAATAATCATTCCCTTTATCTTAATAAATCCTTTATTACATCATGCTACCCTGAGCATACAGTTCGGACAATTAAACGCGCGTCTTATTATCTACACTACAATCTACGATCGCTGAAAGGAGATGGCCGGCACGTTAGCGCCTTGCCATCTCGATACCGACTCGATATAATTTAACTTAGGCTAATAACCAAACCAGCCGCGCCGGCCCGTGAGAGCCTGGCGTAGCGCACAAGCCGTGAGTAGCCTTAGAGTGAGAATTAGAGAGAGAGAGATTAGAAAATTGACCTGACGATTGAAGATCTTCGATGCAGGGCCTCGCCGAAGATGGTGATGGCGTCTGATTACAGGCAAATCTGTCCGTGGTCGGAAGAACTCGGCGGAAGATTAGCTAGATCCGTAGCCGATACTGATGTCGTCTCGGCTTCCTCTAATCTTTTTGCGGTTGACTGCAGGGGGTCAGCACACCTCTCTCTGCTAATGGCCACTTTCTACTGCCCGTCGCGAGTACGCTTCCGAGTGCGTGAGAGACTGCTTCTCACGCTCTCCCCACTCTCTTGCCTAATCGGCGGCACGCGGCACCGTCAAGTGCAGCTAGTGTCACGCGCCTGCCTACACTAATCGCGTTCTTTCTTTCTCTCTTATCTCTCTCTTTCTCTCACTCTCTCTCTGTCTCTCCTACAAGAGCGCATAGTAACAGGCGCTCTTGCCGACCAACGCCATTGCCTCTCTCTATTCTTCTTCCTCTTGCTCGTTGCGGTGGCGATGCTGAAAACATACAGGCATGCATCAGGCACGTGAATTATGTGCTATAGGTCTGCCATGAGTCCTCGCCGATGGTAGGGAGAGATAGGGAACACACGGTGCAGGTCGAATCCACCGGCACCGTTACAGCTTCATATTTGTATATTTTAACATCGCGTCCCATGTTAATCCAGGGGTAGTGTAATAATGAGCAGGATCGAGATCATATGCATTCTTACAGGTTGATCGAAAATTTTCAAAAATATCAGCTAGTAAAAGTACATCAGTTTTCAGATAGAGATCAGAATACATTCCTAAATCTATTTTCTTCCAAATACTACCGAAAATATTCCATACGTTTTGAGCATGCTTATATTCTACAGTAGGAATATCGCTATCTGTCAATTAACTATGAAATTTTTCAATAGATGGTAACTCTGTCATAATTAGTCTATTTAAATTTTGGATGTATTCATATGGGAAAACTCCTTTTCTTTTGAGTAAATCTATTTGAGTAATCTGTTCTAAAGTGTAATTATCTTTCTGAAATTCTCTCTGTACAATATCTAGCTGAGGTAAATAATATGCTAATTTATCTAGAGATGTAGTCATAAATCGAAAGGAATCAATGAAACGAAAGCTAATTCGACTGTTTGCAACTTCTTTTGTGAAGGATATGTATCGCTCCTTGTTTTCAGCGAGAACAGAGATCTTTCCTTCAAATTCTGAGTTAGTAGTAATTTCTGTTATAATAAAATGTGAGTCATAGCCTGTAAAGTTATGAAATACGACTGGTATGAAGGCAGCATTTTTATAATTCATATTGCTATGATTGTGAGCTGCACCTCTAAATTTTCCTGTTGAAATGACAATGATCACGAACTCCTTTTTGGTTATCTTGAAAATATTGGTTGCAAATATGACATCTTCTTGCCGTTTTGAATGCCTGTTCATTAATAAATGATAAATCCATTTTTATTGCATTATTATATATCTTTTCTAACTCAATCACTAGGAACTTCAATTGCTTTATAAACCATAATGCTGGTGATTCGTCTTCATTTAATTTTTTTCTATATGACTTATATATCGACTTACTATCATCATAACGGCATTTTACATATAATCCAATGCTATAGGCTTCATGTTCTTGGAAACTATGTCTCTTAACATCGAGATTTCTATTCGGATCTTCTATAGGTTTTAACAGACATTCAAAATCAGCGTATATAATAAATGGAACTTCCTCTTTATGCTTAAAATGTTTAAATTCTAAAGTAGCATCATCAGGTAAATTAATCCGACACTTATTTATTTTGGAACAGTCAACTTCATGAGATTTCAAATTTTCCTCGTTAGTAAAATAATGAAGGCAACGTTCACAAAGATTAATTTTTTTCGTATGTTGAGTAACTTGTCTACGAAAGAGAGCAGATGAAGTTTTAATCCATACGTAGTGAGTTTCTAATTTAAATTTTTCATCATCTATTGGTATTCGTAGTCTATTAGTATCATTTTCATCAATATATTCGTTTTGTATTAAGAGTAAGTTCACATGTTTAGTTTGTTTTAATTTCGTTATATAGCATGGTGAGACTTCATATTTCAATCCATATTTTTTTAGTATATATAAATTTACACTTATATTATTCAACTTTTCAAATTTAGGTATACTTTTTATTTTTACAGGGAAGCTTATACCATCAAAATTAAGTTCATTCTCATAGGGTTTGTACTTAATTACTCTGTTTGGATTTCTTTTAACTAGATGAAGGCATGAAAGTATAGCCTATTTAAAACATTCATTGTCTTCATTTTTAACATTAACACAGGCTCTTTTATTATCTATGCTTGACGGTAATGGTATATACGAACATGGTTTAAATGGATTATACTTCTTTATATTAATAGTGAGACCAACAATAATTTTTAACGACCAGCCTGAGTCTCTTTCTTGAAATTCTTCGATTTGTTTAAGTATAATATCTTTAACGTTATTTTGAAACCATCTATCAAGATCAGTATTCTTATAAATGCAAACATTTTCTGTATTGAAATACTTGATTTGAATATCTTCTTCTTGATTTTTCTTTATCATAAATTGTGATGCCATTTTTGTATTTATTTTTAAGTTATTATGAATAGCAAGAAATTGAGGTATTTTAATTTGTAATAGTTGATTTGCGGCAACTAGAAATGTTTTTATATCTAAATGATGTTTATTAACTATACAGACTGTACTAATTCGATTTTCAAAGGCTGAATGAATTGGTTTCCAAACAACTCCATCTCCTGGAATTTCATCCTGAATAGCTGTTAATGGAAGTATACTTCAACCAACTTTTATAGTTTTACTTAAATTGACTTGTATTGTTCTGACCTTTTATTATATTATAAAGAAGTCTAGTTTATAAGAGAATGGGAAATGATTTTAATTTATTTGTTATTTAGTTTTTAGTTAATACGAATGTCGGAAACTGCGTGATTAGTAATCACCGCTCGCGGCATCATTCGTATGGTTTTAATTGATTTTACTTTTTTTTTTTCTAATTAATTAATAGGTTAACAAAATGAAACACTGATTTGAGGGAAAAAAGCCGTGAGGCATAAAAAAACCCTTTTTATTTACACTCGAGAAAATTACAAGATAGGAAAGTTGAGAGAACTCGCGAAAATCACGTCGCACCGAGAACAATAGCCGCTGCTACGCACGCACGCACGGGTCTCACACACACACAATGATTTGATGCTTGTTTTAGTGAAAACAAGGATAGATGATAGATGATGATGAATCACTTTCGTGATGATCGGAAGCCCGTTCAACTTCCGAACGATGTTAGTTTTGCATAGTGATGCAAAGATATAGATGTTATCGCGGGAAGTGTCTTGAGAACGCGGAGGAGCTCCGTACGTGACGCTAAGTAGTCGACTACTGCCGGCTTGGCCGGAAGAAGAGAGTCATTTTGACTCGAGCGACGCCGCACCGGTAGGTGCCGCCACCGCGCTAGGATTAGGGGCCCTAGTGCCCGATACTCACACACACGTACACACATGTCTACGCGCGCGAGTATTAGTAATTATGTACATGGTAGTGTCGCGACGCTACATACTCCCGGCCGCGGCTGCGAGACTAGTTTGAATCACAGTAGAGCAGTGTTAGACTTAACTAAAAATACATTGACAGAGTCAAATTAATCTCACAACGAATCTAAGTTATCTTTGGTTCATCGCATAAACCTAAGTTAAAGTCGGTTTCCGTTGGAGGGACCGCTTTGTTGATTAGTTTTGATATCACAATCTGATTGATTTAAAGCTATTTCGCTTCATACTTATGATTAGAACGCACGGCGCTATTTACAACCTAATTGTAATGAACAATATTTAGTTTAAGAGAGGCTATCGAAAGCCATTGTTCGGACACATCACAGTTACGTTATCTAGCCCTAGTTAACTGGCTAGAATCTCAGAGTTGATAGGGGACCTAATTACCGATTTAGGTATCGCGACTTCAGGAATTACCTTCCTGAGCTTCTGGCTGCAGAGTTCTCTGAACTCCGCCTTTCTCGGACCAGGCTTTGATTCGCTCTTCCAGGATACGACATGGTTCGACTCGTTTAGGGCAAACCACAGCGCTTGCATCACTGGGGCGTTCTAACGTTCCTTAGGAGGGATCTGAGATTCTAACGGAGTCGCATTGCCCTGATCTATAGGTAACATGCACAACCGAGTGATGTTTCGCTTGTAGATTCCTGTAGACATCTTCACGGATGCCACTCGAGCAATGCCATCACTCCCAGGGTGGACTTCGACGATGACACCCAGCGGCCATCTAGCGCAAGCGGGGTTATCTTCCATCGACACGACCACGGCTCCAGGTGTTAAAGTGGCTGTAGAATTCAACCACTTTTGACGAGTTTGGAGTTCGTGTAGGTACTCCTTATGCCACTTGCTCCAGAAGTCCTGCCTAGCCTTGGAGATGAGCTCGTATATGCTCAGTCGATTATCTGGAATCAAAAGGAGATCCTTTTCTAGTAAAAAATTGAATGGACGCCCAGTCAGAATGTGCGCCGGAGTTATCGCAAGCGAATCGTTGGGATCGGCGGAAATTGCGTACAATGGTCGCGAATTTAGAACAGCCGCGATCTCTTTAAGTAATGTATCGAGTTGCTCATACGTGAGCTTTTGACCGTTAATGACACGGTTTAAATGGTGTTTAAAACTTTTGACTGCGGCTTCCCACAGTCCACCGAAATGTGGAGAGATAGGTGGATTGAAATCCCATTTGATTCGTTTGGAAATGGCGTACTGCTGAACAGAATCTTTAAACTTGGGTGTGGAATGGAATTCGTAAATCTTTCGAAGTTCGTTATTGGCTCCTACAAAGTTTGTTCCATTATCTGAGTATACAGTTTGAAGCTTCCCTCGTATACTGATAAATCTACGGAAACATGCGAGAAACTCTTCAGTAGAAAGGCCGGAAGCTAGCTCGATGTGAACAGCTTTGGAGGCCATGCAAACAGACACATCCGTATGCCTTCAAGGAACTTCGATTTTTCTCTTTCTTTTCTTTAATTAGAATTGGACCAAAGAAATCTACGCCTACCTTGTTAAATGCGAAGCCAGGAGTTACGCGAGATTCTGGCAAGTCTGCCATCTTAGCGTGAGGAAATTTTGGCCTTTGCTTAATACATGGGACGCAGCGATGTATTATATGCCTAATCTGATTTCTACCATTAAGTATCCAAAATCTTTCGCGTACGGTGTAGAGAGTGGATTGAATTCCACCGTGCAAAGTTCGATTGTGAGCGTCGCGAATGATGAGATCCGACACGTGATGGTTGCTAGGAAGTAAGATCAGATACTTTTGATTAAAAAGAAGATCGGATCTCTTCAAGCGGCCGCCCACTCGAATCAAACTGTTATTATCGAGGAAAGATTGAGTTCGTCGAATTTCGTTCGACTCTTAAAAGAAACTACAGCTTTCTTTGGGTTTTTGTCTCCCTCTCGTTTGAGCGATTTAATTTCGGGTTCGAAACTTTCTTTCTGGATTAGTAGAAGAACGAGATGCTCAGCGTTATCTATCTCGGCAGGGGATAGATAACGAATTCCCCGTACTGACCTATCAGTACTAGGAGTGTCGTTTGGAAGTTTCTTACCCCTCCACCGAAGACAATACGCTACCGACCGAATAAGGGTACCGTAATCGGAAAATCGAGAGTAAATTGTGCTTCCAGCCGCAGCTGTGAATAAAACGATTCCTTCTTTAAAACCTGTTAGGTTACTTGGAAGGGTGGACGGCGACTGAGGCCATTTGTCTTCAGAAGAAGATAACCACGAAGGGCCCGACTTCCAGAGGGAGTTGTTTATCAAATCGGTTGGCAGTTGTCCTCGAGACAACGGGTCAGCTGGGTTATCCTTTGAACGGATGTGTCTCCATTCAACGCCATTACCTAATTTTTGAATATCCGCTACTCTATTGCTCTCGTATGTTTGTAACATATGAGGTGCCCTTTTTAACCAGCAAAGAACAATTGTTGAATCTGACCAGAATAATACCCGCTGAACTGGAGACACCAGCCGATCCCTTGACTGTACGTACAATTTCTTCAGAAGCGCGGCACCAGCTAGTTTCAATCTTGGAATGGTCTGATGGCTCATTGAAGCGATTTTTCATTTGCTACAAGCTAATCGGATAGTGATATTTCCGAATGAATCGGAGGAGCGGATGAAAAGGCAAGCGCCATATCCATTTAGAGAGGCATCACAAAATCCGTGGATTTCGACCGAGACTGGATTATCGCATCGCAAATATCTTGGGATCTCTAGTAATTCCAAATCGGAAAGCTGGTTGGCTAATTGAATCCATCTTGTATGGATGTTTTGAGGAAGAGATTCGTCCCACGTAATCTTTGCCTTCCAGCAGTCCTGGATTAGAATCTTTATATAGAGTATCAAGGGGCCTAGCAAACCTAAAGGATCGAAAATTCTCGCTATTTGTGACACGAGTTTCCTTTTGGTAGAAACCGATTGTGGATTTTCGGCGTTAACGACGAAAGAAAGGACATCCCTTACTGTATCCCAAACGCTTCCAAGGGTCTTTTTTACAGGGTTTCCTTGGATTCCGCAATCTAAATCGAATATTCTTTTTTCGATGTTATCTAAAGCTGAGGGATGGTTAGATGCCCATTTACGAATGACGAATCCTCCGCGACCCAAGAGTTGTATCATCTCGTCGCGGATTGCTTGAATTTCTTCCAAAGAATCCGCACCTGAGATGAAATCGTCGACGTAGAAGTCTTTACGAAGCAGCTTAGCTGCTCTTGGGAAATCGACCTCTTCGTCGGATGCCAATTGATGTAGCGTTCGAATTGCTAGGAATGGAGCACATCTTACTCCGAAAGTTACGATATTGATGATGAATGTTCGAATTTTACCTTCGTGGTACCACAAGATTTTTTGCAATTTCCTATCATCTGGATGAATCCATATCTGCCGATACATTTTCTCTATGTCCGCAGTTATAACGAAAGGATGATCACGGAAACGCAAGCTTTGTTGAGGAATGGTCGCCTGCATGGTAGGCCCAGTCAACAAGATCTTGTTGAGCGAAGTGCCATTCTCAGAGTCCGCAGATGCGTCGAACACAACCCTGCATTTCGTCGTGTCACTGGATTCTTTGATTACAGCATGATGAGGCATAAAATAGCCGTCATCGGAATCGTCATCACACAACGTCATGTGACCTAATTCCAAATAACTATTAATTTCTTTCTCATATTGAGCTCGGAAATCTGGATTAGTTTCAAACTTGCGTTCTAATGCTTTGAGTCGCTTTAAGGCTCTTTGTTTAGAAGAACCTAATTCAAATTTCTCGGCTCTAAATGGTAGCCTAACTGTATAACGCCCTGAACTATCACGAGTAGTCGTCTCAACGTAATACCTTTCACACTCTATATCCTCGTCAGCCTTGACTGGCTGATAGTCGAGGTCTTCCATAGCCATGAATCTTTCGAGTAACTGATCTAACCACACCACGTTACAAGAAACGACCTTAGACGGTGTTATCAATCCTCCGGCTGCTATCCAACCGAAAGATGTTTTCTGAAGAATGATTTGAGAATTTTCCGATTTCAATTTGATTTGACCTACCGCGAGAGAAGACATAGTCGGACCCGAAGCTAATAAGATATCAACGGACCTTGGCTGATGAAACTGAGGATCAGCTAGCTTAATGTTTTTTGGGATTTTAAACCCATCTCGAGGAAACGTCTCATTAGGCACCTTGCTCGCGATTTTTGGAACAATCAAAAAGTTTAATTGGAATTTAGTGTTATTGTATGTGGAATAAAAAGTGGCTTGTGTGTATTTTTCCGAAACAGTGCTCGCATCGTCAACTGCTCCGATATTCACGAAACATTGTTTTGTTGGAAGCTTTAAGTGATTGAGAAAAGTTTGAGTCATTAAGTTTGCGTTAGAACAAGAATCTAACAATGCTCGGGCCATGAGACGGTTTCCTCGATTGTCCTGAAAACTCACAACTGCAGTAGTCATGAGTTGAGAATCGGGCGAATACCCGCTGGAAAAGTAAGATTGGCAGATGCCTGGTCATAAGGATTTCGGAGAGTCCGTTTCCTTAGACGGTTGTGAGTTGACTTCTGTGGAGTCCTTGGAATTCTTGTGAGGATGAAGGAGCGTGTGATGAGCTTTGTTGCACCCCTTTTCCTTACATCTATTTTTACTAGTGCAAGGAACAAGATGAACATATAAGCAATTACGACACAACTTATGGGTGTTGACAAGCTTCCACTTAGCCTTTAGCTCAGCGGCCTTAAATGCATCGCAAGCGTAAAGCCTGTGGGGTTGACCACACTGAAGACACGAGTCGATGGATGAGGAAGACGAAGTAAGGAGAGAACGAGCGGCAGTCTTGGTTACCTTCGATGGATAAGCTGCGTTGCTATTTGCTGCTCTCTTTGCGGCATTTTTCCTAGAAGGCAGCTCGTCCATCTCGCGCTGCTTGAATACGGAATCCTGAACGAACTCGCACAATTTCGAGAACTCGGACAGCTTGTTGCTCGATTGTCGATCGACCCATCGTGACAAGATTCCCGCGGGCAGACATCTCTCGAGAATACGAGCTACGAGTTGTTCACCTATGTTGATCTCCATTGCTTCCAACATACTAACATGCTGGCGAACCGTGTACATTAATTCGGCGGTTGTTTCAGCAGTAGGTTTCGCATGAGGGGACAAATTCAAGAGAGCATCGAGGTGATCGTTGGCGATCACTCGTCGCTGGTCATAAGCGTTGCATAAATCTGTCCACGCTAAGGGATAATTCTCGTCGGTAGCCTCGTACCGACTGATAACCTTTTGAGCTAAGCCTGAGACTGACGATTGTAATTGAGATAATTTAACGCTAGGCGCCATCCCAGGACGTTCGTGGATCAGTGCTTTGAAACTTGATTTCCACGAAACCCAATTTTTGGAACTGCCGTCAAAATTGGGAACTTGAATCGCCGCGATTTTGGCCACGGTAGTTTTCTCGGCAAACGAGAACGACGAGTTTAGCGCCGTGGAATTCGCGAGCGGATTGGGTGCGGCGTTTTTATTCAATTTGTTAACTTCCGCCGCGACCATGTAATATTTGATGTCGAGATCGATGAACTTTGCAGTGTTCGGATGATCGGGGTCGAGTCGCTTCAACTCTTCGTGGTTTTTCGAGTACTCCGCGAAAATATATGCAAGATCCGACACTCGCATTTCCAGGACGGTTACGTCCGGCGAACCTTGCTTAAGGATCGCGTCAAGTGTGTTAATAGAGCGTTCCAACTCGTTGAAACTTTGCTCCAATTGCATTATGCGCTGTTCAGTATCCATTTTGATTTAGTGAATTGCAGTAATTTTAATTGAGAAATGAATTTAATTTACTGCTGAACAACGCACAAGTTGCAAGTGAGATTTGTTATTTTGAACGTAAACGCTCGTCGACGCACACAGACAGTAATTTGCGTGAACGTGCGTTTAATAAACCGAGAAAGAAAAGGTGACTTATCTTTTATTCGCCGGAATGGGGTAGACGGCTGGGTGCAAGTCCCCCCTGGTCGGAAGCAATGGCAAAGCTCGTCGATGTTGCTACACTCGTTGTCCAGTGATGGGCTGTCAGCGAGCGCTGCTACACGCGTGCACTGCAATCCTCTAGCGCTGTTGCCCGCGTGTGCCGCAGAGAGTCTGTCGGCGCTGTTGTAGCTGTCGTTCGCGCGCGTTGGGCGGAGCCTGTCGGCGCTGTTGTGCGCATTGGCCGCAGAGCGTCTGTCGGCGCTGTTGCGGCTGTCGTTGGCGCGCGTGGTATGGGCGGATGTCAGAGAGAGAGGGCGAAATGGCGCGAAACACTGATATCGCGCGTGAATTCTCGCGCGCTTTCTCTCGCACACACTGACACTTGCACTCACGCGATGTCACCTTCGACGAATTTGATTAGAGGCAGAATTTCTACCTCACAGGAGGCACCATGTATTGTTGTGACCTTTTATTATAGTATAAAGAAGTCTAGTTTATAAGAGAATGGGAAATGATTTTAATTTATTTGTTATTTAGTTTTTAGTTAATACGAATGTCGGAAACTGCGTGATTAGTAACCACCGCTCGCGGCATCATTCGTATGGTTTTAATTGATTTTACACTGATTCTAATTAATTAATAGGTTAACAAAATGAAACACTGATTTGAGGGAAAAAGGCCGTGAGGCATAAAAAAACCCTTTTTATTTACACTCGAGAAAATTACAAGATAGGAAAGTTGAGAGTACTCGCGAAAATCACGTCGCACCGAGAACAATAGCCGCTGCTACGCACGCACGCACGTGTCACACACACACAATGATTTGATGCTTGTTTTAGTGAAAACAAGGATAGATGATAGATGATGATGAATCACTTTCGTGATGATCGGAAGCCCGTTCAACTTCCGAACGATGTTAGTTTTGCATAGTGATGCAAAGATATAGATGTTATCGCGGGAAGTGTCTCGAGAACGCGGAGGAGCTCCGTACGTGACGCTGAGTAGTCGACTACTGCCAGCTTGGCCGGAAGAAGAGAGTCGTTTCGACTCGAGCGGCGCCGCACCGGTAGGTGCTGCCACCGCGCTAGGATTAGGGGCCCTAGTGCCCGATACTCACACACACGCACACACATGTCTACGCGCGCGAGTATTAGTAATTAGGTACATGGTAGTGTCGCGACGCTACATGACTTCAATAGAATTCAAATGACAAGCACAAGTTTGACACCTTTGTCGAATTGATCTACTTAAATCAGATCATTTCATATATTCATTAATTGAAATTATAGCATTAACTGTTAGATTTCTCCATCTAATACAATCGTCTATATCTAAATCGTCCGAATGATTATTAGCTTTCCATAAATTTTTAATTGTTTCTTCAAAATAGGTGATAGAAGTCATGTTGTTAGTTATCTAGTTTTTATTGTCTTGTAGTGTCACTTGTCTATAGTTGTATAAAGGATTATTATGATGAAAGGATGGAAAAGGTAGTGAACAGCTCTAAAATGAACTTGTTTTCAATTGGTAATTAATATTGATTTGTTTAACAAATCAATAAGGATTCAACTAACTACTAAGGAACTACTTTCAAATGGCGTAAGGTAAGGCAAGCTTAGCTCGCAGGCTGTCTCGAGAGACTGCGCTCTTTTGCTAGGCCAAATCGGTTTTAAAGGTTAAGTGAGGGCGCTACCAGCAAACTGAGGGCGCTACCTACAAAGTGTGGGCGCTGTAGGCAGTATATGGAAGGGTTAACTGAAACGAAAAAGTGGAGGTGAACCGACTATAGCACCATCTAACTAATTAATTTAGTATTGAAGGGTTTATATATAGATCTTCAGAATAAAAATATAGTCATTATTGCTTTGAGAAACGATTCAGCTCACATATCATAGAGAATAATGGGATTTATACTCTAAGATGGACTATATTTTAGATATTCAAGGCTTTCAGAGTTCTAATAATATTTTTATTTGTAAGGAGTTTGCCTATTTACCAGTATGTTCTAATACTTCACCTACAGTACTACTTTTTAAACCTCCATATCATTGGCTCAAACTGCCTATTGAATATCAAAGTGTTAATGAGTGGTTGGAATTGCATCATCAAGGTATTTATTTTTATTATCGTTAATTAACATTGTATTTATTTGAAATATTTAATATAATCAATTTTATAGGTATATTATGGAGAAATGGTATTTTATCATATAATTTTTTAAATTGTACTATTCGTAGTCATTTACATAATTGTAGAAATATTTATGTGAAAGGATTACAAAAGAAGCAATGGCTCAAAAAAATTATTCCTGAAAAGTAGGTTCAAATAATATACAATAGTACAAAATTCTAAATTCGAATTTAATTAGTTTTTTTTTTAATTACAGAAATATTTTAGATATCGAAACTGAAATGAGATGTCCGCGATTGGAAGATTTAAGTCTTAAATTTGTAATGAGGCGCGCAGCAGAAGCTCGCACCTTCTGCTGCCCGTGCGCGCCCTTGCCCTATGCCCACCCGTCTTGCGACCGGCCGCATAAATTGCGGCAAGGCCCACCCTCTAATGCGCGCCCCTTTTCTTCTCCCTGCAACGCCCACGACCGGAGATACGGGCGTTGCAAGGACACAGACGGCGTCCGACGGCAGACGCGAGGAGGCCGCACCAACACATATACAAGACGTGCAGCTTCCCGAGGCACGTACCCGAGAAGCTGCCACACGTGGCCTTCCAGCCACACACACACACCGATGTAGCTCGCCCTTGGCCAGGACGAGGCTGACACCGCCGACGAAGACAGTCCACCGGGAGCCGGCGATCAGCTGATCGGCCGGCTACTACCGGTGGCGCGCACACACACTGACACTGCTGAGGATGACGACCCCTGTGGCCACAGGTGTCGCCAACGAAGAACAACCGCACACACACACACGCGGACCTGGACGGCGAGCGAGCGCTCCAGGAAGCGCCGAGAACGACGAACGCGAAGCGCGACGAGCACGTGTGCGAGCGGGCGCGGCCATTTTGGACGCCGCACATGTGCCGCGATAGCGTGTATGAGAGCGAGAGAGAGGGAGAGTGAGTGGTAGCGCGGCGGAGAGAGATAGAGTAGGAGAGCGCGCGCGTATGCGAGACCGACAAGGAGGGGAGCGCGCGAGATAGCACTAGAGAGAGGGAGCGAGAGAGAGATAGAGAGAGATAAAGGAAAATACTAATTAAAGGCGCTAGCGGCGCGAAGTTTCCGAGGACTATTTTAAATTACTGACCATGCGCACTACCGAGAATACCGATAAAACAGACACACTGACTTATACATATGCAAATCAATTACAGGGGCGCTACTGACGAAAATTTGAATGAGCTGACAACTTGAATAAATTATTGTGAGCGAATTTATTGTTAATTCAGGCAAAATAAATGGACAATTGGACAAAAACATTGTAACTGACATGCGAAAAATATAATAAATCACGAACTGCGAAATAATGATGTATAGCGAAACGTACAACTATTAGACAAATGATTTTGACTGTGCGAAATTAATAATTCAGACTATGCGAAATTTTATACTTAGACCGAGCGCCGCTGACTTAAGTGAAAATTTGTACATGACGAGAGGGCGTTGAAACTTGTTTGTTCCGCTCTCTCTGATAAAGGACCCGCGGTAGGGTAGGCTAATTTGCATAGCCTCTTATGATTAACAGACGATAGCGGGGGAAAATTCGCGATTTTGGAAGAGATTTCCGGGAAGGACGAGTAGCGAAAAGACTCGTCCATTTTGTCACCCGCCGTAGCAGCAGCAACAGCACGACAGAACTCTCTCTCTCTCTCTACCAATTCGCCGAGGAATTAGGAGATTTTTGTAAGTTGCCGACATTTTCTTTGCAGGGCTGTCTTTGCGGTGACGAGTGCCGCCTAATTGTGTAAAGCGAGTGTGTTTTTGGTGCGTTGCGCGCGTTGTTTATCGGTTCGCGAGACGTGCGAATTCCGTCGTCGCGACCGTTGCGAATTCGCGCGAACGCTGGGCCGCCATCACCCCTCGCGTATTTAGGCGTTAACCGTCGCGCCGGTTTGTAAGGAACGCAAGTGGAATAAAGTGTTTTCTGACAAAAGTGCCGTGATTTCGTTGCCAACCTTTCCCTTTTTCCGACTTTAGCAGGACTAGGAAGGAGCCAAAACCACGGACGACCGGCGGACATCTTGTGTGCGTGCGCTAATTGTTCCGACATTACTTTTCGCGATTTATAGCCGAGGCCGATACCTACCCCTGAATCGAGGTACATGCGTGGAGCTAGCCGTGGACCAAGGATAAGGATTTGTGGTGATTTTTAGGCTGTGGTGGAAGAGTGGAGCATACCACTCACGTCGGTTGGCTTGAGCTGGGAAAAGCTCGCCTTGCCGACGTTTTCCCCGACGACTACCGATTTTCGGCTGTCTGGCGCCCTTCACAAAGTCGGGGAAACGCTCTCACTCGTTGGCCGAGGAGCCCGGAAGCCGAAGAAATTCCCCCGAGTTTCCTCTATCCAACAAATTTAAACCATCATGCATATATAATAGTCAGAACCGCGAGAATATAGTATGTGCTGCAGTAAATACACAAAAGATACACGATTGGATGATGGAAAGACAAAAACAAGCAAAATCAAAAGGGATTGACACAGTCGAAAGGTTTTCAGATGACTATAATTCAAATAAAAATTCAACTGAATATTTAAAAATAGCTATGTCAGACACTGAACATAAAGATTATAGACAAAGTGTACTCTATTCAATGTATAATAAAAAATAATAAATATTAAATAAATAATAAATATGTGCTTATTTAAATAGTAAAATAATGATAACGATTGTAAGAAAGGGTGAACGGATGGGAATAAGGTTCTTTCCTAGCAGAGATGTTTAAGAGGAACATCTCAAGGAGGTGTCAGTCGAGCAACTGCATTCGTAGTCTCTAGCATTCTCACGAAAACAGTTCCCTTCGTGGAGAGAGCACGTATTGACTATAGACAGCATACGCTCCCCTCTGCGCACTATGGTCCACGCTTAGCTAGAGCGGAGGAGAGAGAGAGAGAGAGAGAAAAAGAGAGAGCGCACGTTTACTATTACTATAGTAGCGCATCCCCATCAGGCCAGAACTATAGACAGTATGCGCTCCCCTCCTCCTCCGCACGCTCAGGCCCTATACCAAATGTATGCGTGTGTAGCTAATATACATAATATGCATCCTCTAAGGTACATGTGGCATTGGTTCTAGTGGTAGAACGCTAGCCTGCCAACCCAGAGGACTCCGGTTCGATTCTCCGGTCTGTCCCTTCATATTTTTCAAAAAATCTTCGCTATTTTCTATTCGTTTCATTCTCAATGTAGCAAGTAAATTGTCAATAATATATATTTATAACTTAAAAAAAAAAAAAAAACATTTAAATTTAATTAAACTAAAAGCACTAGGTATAGGGTCCCTAGGGGCTAGGAGCCCTAGGGACTAGGAGCCCTAGAAACCTTCCTCAAAAATTATAAACAATTATTAACATTAATAATAATTAACATGGAAGGGTTAGGCCAGGGAATCAAAGGGTTAAACCAGGGACCGCCCACGAATCTTGTTAATAATAATTGTTAACAATAATAATTATTATTAACATGAAAGTGTTGAGCCAGGGGGCAAATGGTTAAGACCAGTGGGGCCAAAGGGTTACAGACCTCCCGCAGGTGTGCTGGAACATACATTGCTATACTACTTGCGTATTATCGTAAAAAAAAATTATCTCTAATGATTATTTTTGATTCTTTTTTTTTACAAAACGACTGTGGTTAACATTAAAAAATTGGATTGTCCATCACTCAAGAAACTTTCAAACGATAGCATTTCCGTATGCAAGAACAATAACGCGTATCTATCAAATCCACCATGTGTCTTTAAAAACGCGCTGGCTATCAACAGATATATGCTTGTTTGCAAAAGTTGTAATGATATGTAATTTGGTTTTGATATCTAAGTTTGAAATAAATAAAAAATTAACGTATGGATCAATCCTTTTTTTTTTACTCACTTACTATATATATATAAATTTTGGAAATATATATTATCGATTTTTTTGTTTCTTATATATATATATATATATATAAATCATAAAAAATCATATTTCCAAAATTTTCAAATATCTTGAAACATTTTTTGTATTAATATAAAATTTAACATTAATTACAAAATACGTAACATACTGTCTTGATTCCCTTATAATATTCTTAAATGATAAATTTTGTAATAATGGAAAGAAGAAAAATATTGAGAGATGGAAATTCACTTAATTATAATTATATTTAGCAACGTTTCGTCAGCACATTTGCTATACTCTTCAGGCTTTATTAACAGAAAAACAACAAATTATTAACAATAAAATTGCAAATGTAATTTTAAAGGCATATAATTATATGTCCGAGTATATTTTTTTTTTTTTTTTTTTTTTTTTTTTTTTATTTTAACGTCGCTCTATTTATGCTCCATCAGTGCTAATTAGCGACGGAGGCTTGCAATGTGTTTGAGAACAAAGCACATGAAACTTTTTTCAGAGGTGCTTGTATCAGCAGGAACTGGGAATCGAACCCGGGCCTACCGGGTGCGAGTCCGTCGCCCTACCGACCGAGCCATTGCAGGCCTCTAATATGTCCGAGTATATGTGTGTACCTGATTTCTCTCGTAGTCAAATTATTATAGGCTATAACGAATAGCTAGTAGCCAGTTACGTTACAATACAGTAAGAAATCAAGTATTTCAACACACATATATATATATATATATATATATATATATATATATATATATGGGTCAAAATTATAGTTCATCGAAAAACCGTGCGCACGGGGTCCTCCGATTTTATTGAAAATTAGTACACGTATTCTACATAAGAAAAAAAGAAACTGCCCAAAATTTCAGCCCCCTAGATAAAAAATTAGGCCCACAGGACTGTTTCAAAGATCAAAAAATCGCCTTTTTTAAGCGTTTTTCGACCTATTTTCAGTTGCTTCTCAAATCTCGAGTTTTAAAGCTACTTGAACAAGCAGGGGCTCATTTTCTTTGTCTTCTCAAGAGCTTTATAGCGCCGTAATATAAAATATAGGTTCGTGTAATAATAAGAATCCTAGAGACCCAAAAGTGCAGAGTGATTTTTACGATTTTTGCCTATGTTCAAGGGCCGTAAGACAGTGAATTTTCAATATTTACAATTTTTGAAGTACGGCATTCGATAGCTCTTGAAAAGACAAAGAAAATGAGACCCAGCCCATTTCTGTAGATTCAAAAGTGACGGAGATATGCTACTTTAAAAATAGCTATTTTCGTGAAAATCGCGTTTTTTGCTGATTTTGACCTAGCTGGAAAAAAATCTGCCTGTTTCGATTTGTCTCAAAATTTCAGAGGATGTTCTTCAAGTGTTCCTCAACAGAGTGCAATAATTTTTTTTCTGTATATCGGCTGATTTGTGTGCTTTTTCAGCTATGAAATATGCGAGTTTTCAGATTTTTCGTACGAGAACGATCAATATCTATTCATCGGTTTCTCTATCTTCTAAGTTTCATAAACGTAATTTTCAGCAAACAGTCATAATTGTATACTCCAAAGATTAATTGAAAATCATAAACTATATTTACATACTTACTGTGCATAATTATTTGGGTTAGTTGCGTAGGTTTCGACAGGAACTTTACGAAGTATTACTCAAAGCTACACATTCAAGTGTTGATGTATTTCAATATAATTCAAGGGATATAATTAATCTTTCGACAACAATTGAAATAAAAAGAAATCGAATTCTTATCAGTACAGCAATAGAAATATGACTAGTCGAATATATTCACAATAAATGATTCTTGGTCGGAAGAATAAAATTTCACTTTCATAGTTTTTTGATCAATTGGTTCAAAAAAGTGATATTGTCTGGTATCCTTAACAGTTTTTGCTGATGAAAACCTCTTAGCGAGTGATTTTCCTCTTGCCTCAACTGCACTATCATCAACATACAATATTCTGTAAAGAAAGTGTACATATATAATTTGTTTGACTAAATTTTCGGCAAACTTCTATCATATTAACTTACTTTATCTTTGATTCTTTAGTGGACAAATAATCGTGCATTTGCTTTGCATTCAAAATTTGAACTCCTTGCTTCGATGCTTTTCTTGCAATGCGCTTTACCACAGCCCCTATACCATCACATGCACTTTTACCATGAGATGTAGCGAAAAAATTGTAGGAAACTATTTTCAGTCCAAAGTCTTTTTCATGATAGCACAAATTCCCAAAATGATTTCTGAAAATGATATAGAATATCAATTCTATTAAGTCTTTTCTTTGAAAGAATACATTTTTTTGATAGGAGTATAGCAACACACAAATAAAAAAAATTTTTACTATTAATTTACAACAAAATACTTATAAAATAAATATATTTAAATATATGTATTTTGTTGTAAATTAATAGTAAAAATTTTTTTTATTTGTGTGTTGCTATACTCCTATCAAAAAAATTACTTCGTAAAGTTCCTGTCGAAACCTACGCAACTAACCCAAATAATTATGCACAGTAAGTATGTAAATATAGTTTATGATTTTCAATTAATCTTTGGAGTATACAATTATGACTGTTTGCTGAAAATTACGTTTATGAAACTTAGAAGATAGAGAAACCGATGAATAGATATTGATCGTTCTCGTACGAAAAATCTGAAAACTCGCATATTTCATAGCTGAAAAAGCACACAAATCAGCCGATATACAGAAAAAAAATTATTGCACTCTGTTGAGGAACACTTGAAGAACATCCTCTGAAATTTTGAGACAAATCGAAACAGGCAGATTTTTTTCCAGCTAGGTCAAAATCAGCAAAAAACGCGATTTTCACGAAAATAGCTATTTTTAAAGTAGCATATCTCCGTCACTTTTGAATCTACAGAAATGGGCTGGGTCTCATTTTCTTTGTCTTTTCAAGAGCTATCGAATGCCGTACTTCAAAAATTGTAAATATTGAAAATTCACTGTCTTACGGCCCTTGAACATAGGCAAAAATCGTAAAAATCACTCTGCACTTTTGGGTCTCTAGGATTCTTATTATTACACGAACCTATATTTTATATTACGGCGCTATAAAGCTCTTGAGAAGACAAAGAAAATGAGCCCCTGCTTGTTCAAGTAGCTTTAAAACTCGAGATTTGAGAAGCAACTGAAAATAGGTCGAAAAACGCTTAAAAAAGGCGATTTTTTGATCTTTGAAACAGTCCTGTGGGCCTAATTTTTTATCTAGGGGGCTGAAATTTTGGGCAGTTTCTTTTTTTCTTATGTAGAATACGTGTACTAATTTTCAATAAAATCGGAGGACCCCGTGCGCACGGTTTTTCGATGAACTATAATTTTGACCCATATATATATATACAGGGTGTCCAAAAAGTAACGAATCAAGGAAATAACTTTCCATGCAGCAAAGCTTTTGCGAAGCTCAAGGTTGTTTTAGGACTAACTTTCGACCAGGAATTCGATGGGACCTTGGATTTGACCTTCAACCTCAATGTCAAGGTCATTTGGGGGTCAACTTTTTTTTTAAATGGAGACCCCTATTTTCGATACTGCTAATCGAAAGAGCGGAAAATTTTACGTCCAAACATGCACTCAGGTCATGAGGGGGGTACGATATTGAGCTTAACCTCAAGGTCATTTAGACTCATCAAGGTATGGGTCGATGCCACGCTCTACCACTCAGGCTTGGGTTTTTGCGACGAAGCTCAAGGTCGTTCTAGGACTAACTTTCGACGAGGAATTCGATGGTGACCTTGGATTTGGCCTTCAACCTCAATTACAAGGACATTTGGAGGTCAACTTTTTTTTAAATGGTGTGACGGTAAACGTCGAATTAGCGCTAATAGCCTAACCTAGTGGCTGTCTGCGGGGGCAGCACTTACCGATAGACGAAAAATGTAATGAGGGAATTCGGCACGCGACGAGGCGGAACGCGCGCGATTGAAAAAGAACCAGTGAAGGATCAGCCATCGATACGCTTAGCCGAAAGTGCAGGATTAACTACCGATACGGAGAGCCGCAAGTCGAGGATCAGCATCCGATCGCTATGCTGTGCGAAAGAGGTTGCCGTTATTCCCGAGCCATCCTGAGTGTGGAGACGAGCTGATCCGGACCTGCAGGAGCCGTGTTATAGCCTGAAGGATCTGAGTGCGTGCGAACGTGCGAGAGTGTGCGAGTGAGGAATTTCGCCATCGAGGGCGAAACCAAAACACGCGAGTTACCACGACGCGATAAAGACAGACTTTTCCGTAACCGAAGTGCGAATTTGTTCTCCTGATCTTCGTGCGACTGCTAAAAAGGTAAGCTGGCCAGTTTACTTTCGCGACCGCGATATAATTGCTAAACAACTAATCCCTCGACTCGACAAAAAGCGTGCATATAACATCTCGGCAAACAAAGAGCGGCGAGCGATCTGACACTGCGTGTTGTTGTCGTGCGCGCGGCATGTAAACATAAACACGGAGGCCGAATTCAATGTAACATTAAGAGGTAATAAAAGTTCTCGCTTGCGATATTGAAAAGATCTCCGACGTATTTATTTCACGGTAGCAAATAGTTGGTTGACTGACACCCGTTCCCTCCTGCTCTCCGATTTTCGTGTCTGACGTAGGTAATTACGCGCGCCCTTCAGTACGATCGCGCGAATAAATTAATTAAACGGTATTCACCCCGTTACATGGCGCCCAACGTAAAAGAACCTATGGTGTTTATGATTGTTCAAAACAGCAGTTCTTAACATTGACCTTGCGCTCAGTCAACCAGCGACTTAGCCTGTTAGTTAGCTTGCGAAGGCCCGCCGCGGCGAAAAATTGTACACAGTAGCTGTAAGCGCGTGCGAGTGCGACCGAACGACTCATAGACAAGCGTAAATTCCAATAAGTTTTGAAAGTTACCGCAAATCAATAATAATATACCTGTTGGCTCGGAGAAAACTAACACCGGAAAATTTCAAAATAAAAGAAACTCAAATTAATAATTTTATTTAATATCGTGTCATCTCAACGTAAATGTGTTTTTTTTAATATTGTTAGCTGCGGTTATTGGTGATTAGGCGCAACGCTCGTTATAATAGTTTAGATACTAACCAACACAGCCACGCTAACAAACAGTTAGTGCGCCTGATAGGCAGGATCATTATATTGCGCAATAACGAGCGAAGAGTCTTTCGGCAAATACCCGATTAAACGCCCTTGTTCGAGCCTAGTGTCGGCTAATAAAATCTAAATTTTTACTTGCGTACGGATTTTTAGTACAGCACTCGCACTCGCACCACCGTAACAAACGTGTAAATTTTGCGTGAAATTAGCCGCTAGACAACTAACAGAAGAAAATGGACCGCACTCAAAAAGAGGTAGAAAATTGGGTGTTGACGCTGCAGGAGGAGGAAATCAACGAGTACCTCGAACACCTGGAGCTTAAAACAAGCGGGAACAAGCTCTCGAGAGCTGGACGACTGCAAAACTGGTTGCTAGGCGACTACTCCGCGGCAGATTTCGCAGAAGTCGACAACCAGCACAGCAATCCGGCAAAAAGGGCAGCCCTACGCTAGGAACTGATAGTATCCTTATGCACGGAACACACAGCATCCGAGCAAGAAGAAGAACACCCGCTAGCCCAGCTAATGCAGAGTGCGGAAGGGATATCGCGCATACAAGAAACAGCGATAAACATCACAGATGTCCTGGACGACGGTGAGAGTACGAACAGTAATAAATATATTACGATAACGGCTGATGATGGTAGCCAATTCCGACTCCCGCCGGCATTCGCTGTGATGATTCAAGATCTCATTTTCCGGCCCAGAGAAAATGAGAAGAAATTAGAGCTACTAGATTCATTGAGAGTGAATGTGTCTAGTCTAACGAACGTATTAGACTAGATATATAACAACAGCAGCGATGTCAAGAGCCAACTGGACGACCTATCTGCCAGGATGAGCGCATTGGAAAATGCCGAAAACAGAAATGTTCAGCAAGAGAATGCGAATAATTCGAGAGAAATGGGTCACCGAGAGAACACGCGTAGGAGCGTAGCATTCTAGGATACCTTCACATACCATTACGACACCAGGCTATCCCAAAGTACTCCAGCTGGACCCGGACAGAGGCCCACGGGGGCCACCGGCAGGACCCCCCACCGGACGCTCCCTTTCGGAGAGGGTGGACAGCATCAACTCAGTGGAGTTAATGCTGAAGTAAATAACCACCCACCGAGCATGTGGTCATCTCAGCCGATACCAAACCCCTGGTCGGCTACAAGGGATATCGGTCGCATTGTCCGAGGATGGAAACTCAAGTTTTCAGGAGATGGCAATGCAAGCATCAACACCTTCCTGTCTAGACTGGATAACTTGAGGAGTGGCGCAGGACTCACGGAAGACGAGATGCTCCTAGCCGTACACGAGCTTCTCGTCGGTCCTGCCCTCACCTGATACGAGGCGCTGAGGGAGGAATGGCTCTCCTACGCTGAGTTCGAGATGGACGCGAGAGACTGGTTGGGGACCAGCGTGCAGCAGCAACAGCGTCTAATGAAGGAGATTCAGAGCCGATATCAGGGTCCAGACGAACCAGTGAACGTCTACGTCGCTAACATGATGGGCCTGATAAAGCGGCTGAACCCTAAGATGACGCCTGATAACCAATTGGACCTGCTACACGCCAACATTCTTCCGGACATTCAAGGTCAAGTACGTAGGTCCGAAGTGAACTCCATACGGACCCTGAACGCGCTGGCCACGGCGGCCCAGAACAGCTTATATCAGCGAAGGGTAGAACGGGTGGTACCAGACCCTCAGTCAACTCTGTACCCGGAGTTAGCGTAACACCCTCGCGCCGATGCAAGCAACGGTAGTAAGGGCAAATTGGCAGCCATGTCCAGTGACAAACCGGAGGTCACCGACAGGTTGGACCGTATGGAGAAAGTGCTCGAGATGGTGACGCACAAGATTGTCTACACACCGACGCCCTCGGGGGCGACACCTAGTCCAAGCCTGGAGGCGGTCGATAACGAGAAGAAGGCTCCACCCACCGATATATTGAGCCAAGTGCTGCTGTCTCTCAAGGAGATATCGGAGGGGATGAAGAATAACTTCGCCGGCAAAAACCTGACCTCAGAGGACCGAGCTAAGAAGCCGGAAACTCCTCGCAGACGAGAGAGGGATTTCTCTAAGCAACTCAAATGCATCGAGTGTGGTTTACTGGGGTACAGCAGGAAGTACTGTCCCCAATGCAACAAGGGAAACGAGGAAAGGAGTGGTTAGGTGGGGTTGACCCCACTCCTTCATCCCCTAACCCAAACCCCGTCAACGAGATCTCGCGGCCTCCGTCAACACAGTCCGCATCTTTAGTAGCGAGCGTGTTGAGCGACGAGAGCGAGAACTCCCTTGTGGCGCCAATGACGAACGTTGCGGTAGAGTGAACGCTGAGAGAGAGGGTATCGACGTTAGTAAAGCCCAAGACCCTGGACCGGCCGAGGTGGTGGCGAATGGATCGCACACGCCCTCGGGGGCGCGGGTAGCGGCAGATAAACCGTCGAAAGGTAACCCTATGGAAACTCCGATTGTCCGAACCAAGGTGGTTCGAACGACAAGTGACGTCACTTTACCACATGAGAGCACAGTGGCTAGTGCTATGGTATGCAAGGAGCAGAGCTGTGGAGCCGTCGAAACTGTTTCCCAATATTCCCCGGAACAGGAAACGCGCTGGTGGTTACCGGTGAAAATAGGAGATTTCCACTTACGGGCTCTCTATGATCCAGGAGCTTCCACCACAGCGATGGGTAGTAATGCTCTGCAGATAGCGTCTGTGTTAGGCGTCAGGTTAGATACCACCCACGCGGGTACGGCAGGTCTACCCGATGGTCGTAAGTTGACGATCGTTGGCCATGCCTGGTTACCGTTCACCGTAGGGGAGATGACGATGCCGACGAGGGTAGCTATCCTCCCAACCCTCGTCGAGGAATGTATCCTAGGAGTGAATTTTGTAAGACTGTTTAGAGCGGTACTTAACCCCGACGATAATGCGTTGCTGTTCAAGGAATCACAAGCCAAGATGGAGCTAGAGGTAGCTAGCTTGGAGACTGGTCCGAGATTATCTACGATCGGACTAGCCGAGGTGACAGCCTCTCAACAGGCGACATTGCAGAGGACCATCGACGAGGCCTTATCGCAAGCCCTTGTGGGCTTGGGATGTGCGGCAGGCATCGAACACGAGATTCGGGTCGGTGATACGAAACCAATCAAACAGCGCCACTATCCGGTATCACACAAGGTCGAGCAAGAAATGCATAGACTGGTGAGGGAGATGTTAGACCAAGGGGTGATCGAACCAGCGGATAGCGGCTGGTCGAGCCCGGTGGTTATGATAGGCAAGAAGGATGGCTCGTACCGATTCTGTATAGACTTTAGGAAGGTCAACAAGATCACCGAGCCAAACGCGTATCCCCTACCGTTTATGCAAGATATACTGAGGCGCTTACGAAACGCGCGCTATATCTCCACGCTCGATCTCAGTAGCGCGTATCACCCAATTCCACTCAAGACCGAATCTCGACCTATCACTGCTTTTACCGTACCCGGACTGGGACATTTCCAGTTCGTGCGAATGCCGTTTGGTCTCTCGTATGCCGGCGCCACCTTCCAACGGTTGATAGATAGCGTGATCGGACCCGAGCTTGGCGATTTCGCCTTCGCCTATTTGGACGATATCATTGTAGTATCGTCCAAATTTGAAGATCACTTACAACATCTTAAGACCGTGCTGGATAGGTTGTGTAGAGCTGGCCTCTCGATCAACCGAGAGAAGAGCGTCTTCTGCAAGCCTGAGGCCAAATACCTGGGCTTGTTGATTAACCGCGAGGGTATCAGGCCAGACCCTGAAAAGGTACGCTCTATCGTGGAGTACCCACGACCAGGAAACGTGCGACAGCTGCGCACCTTCCTGGTGGTTGCTACATGATACCGCCGATTCTTGAGTGATTTTGCCACACACGCTCACCCGTTAACGAAATTGACGGGGAAAAAGAGCGAATATGTGTGGGGACCGGACCAAGAACAAGCCTTCGCTAAACTTAAGGCACTCATGATATCCACTCCATGCCTCGGGTTACCAGAACCCGACGGGCAGTACGTGTTGGAAACGGATGCTACCGCTACGGGAATCGGAGCCGTCCTGATTCAAAGAGTAGGAGACGGAGACCGGATCATCGAGTACGCTAGCAAAGTCCTTAACTCAGCGGAGCAAAATTACTCTGCAACGGAGCGCGAGTGTTTGGCGGTCGTATTGGCCATACAGAAGTTCCGCCCATACATAGAGGCGTACCGATTCAGGGTGGTAACGGACCATAACAGTCTGAAATGGCTGTATAACTTGAAGAACCCGATTGGACGTCTAGCCCGATGGGCCTTGCAACTCCAAGGCCATACTTTTTCGATCGAATATCGAAAGGGGGCAGACAACGTATTGCCCGACGCGTTATCATGCGCTTTTGAGCCCACGAAGGCTGAGGTTGGAGCAATAGACCAACCGAAGTCAGGGGACGACGCCTGGTACGCGGAACAGTTCCGGCGTGTCGAGAAACACCCGGAAGACTACCCGGACTGGAAAGTAGTCGGTAAGGCGATGTATCACCATAAAGCGAGCTGGGACTGCCAAGACGAAGATGGGTACGAGGACCTATGGAAACTTGTCGTGCCACCGGAGGAACGCAAGGCGGTATTGTTTGAGAGCCACGACCTTGAGACTGCAGGACGTTGGGACGCAAGAAGACCTTCGCCCGCGTCGTCCAGTCCTACTATTTATATATATTATATATATTATATATATTATATACCAGGGATGTACGCGGACGTCAAGGGTTACGTCCAAAAGTGTCAGATCTGTCAGCAGTGTAAGATCTTCCTGTCCGATAATGGCACCGAGTTCCGCAACCAGCTGGTAGACGGGTACCTGAGAAACCAAGGGATAAAACGGACCTTGACCCCAACCTATACCCCGCAGGCTAACCCTACGGAAAAGGTTAACCGAACGTTGAAGACGATAATAACCTCGTACCTGCGAGGGAATCACAAGGAATGGGACCGAGCGTTACCCGAACTCACGTTCACGTTGAACACTGCCGTCCATAGTTCCACGGGGACCAGCCCTGCCATGCTTAACTACGGCAGGCAACCGGAAGCCCCAAACACCCTACGGAGACGAATGGACGAGCTTGTAGCTCGAGAGGAAAGTTTGCTCCGAATCGGGCAATGGAACGAGGATATGCAGAATAACCGTTCCGTTATCCAGCAAGCTCAAGAGAGCGCTTCGGATGAGTCTTTGAGGCAGGCGAGATATTATAACGCCAAACACAGAGCCCCCAGGTTTAAGGAAGGTGACTGGGTATGGAAGAAGAATCGTATATTGTCCTGTGCGGAGCAGGGTATTTCCGCGAAGTTAGCGCCCAAGTTCGTAGGTCCCTTTATCGTCACGAAAGTACTCGGTGCCAACTCGTATCGCCTTAGCAACCAACAGGAAGAGGTCACAGAATTGATACACGCCAAGGACCTCAAGCCCTACTATGGACAAGAGGACGACTTACCGGAAGATGGGACCCGACAACGAGATGACGACGAGACATCTACCACCTAGGGAACTAAAGCGACGAGCGTCCCGCCTAATGCGAGCGATGCGACAATACGCGGAAACGGGCGCGCCGACAATACGGATAACACACTCCGGAATAATGACGTGACAACTCCGAGCTCACCTCGTCAAGCCCGTCCCGACCCCTCCGACAAGATCCCAATAACCACCCCATCAACTAACGCGTTGAAGCGACCGCGAGGGAGACCTCGCAAGTATGCACTAACCACACACACTACACTGCATCGACAAAATTCACGTGTTCCCCCTCCCATCGTCGGGAAAAGGAAGAGGGGTAGACCACCGAGAATACCGACTGCGGACGCATGAGGCCCTGCGAACGAAGGACCTGGGAGACCGACGCCAAGAATCCCACCTTTGACCCCGGCGACGAAAGCCCTAGGCAGCCGAACAGGCGCCCACCTTCGATACCCGAGGAAAATATTCTGGATACTGATGTGTGGGATTGTTACAAGATGCAGATCACGTTCGAGTAATTCGAGCAGGCGGCGGCCGCCCTCATCGGACTTGATTTGGGCCCCGCCATCGAGGGTGTCGTACACGCCGCCCTGCACCTCCTGGGGGAGAAGAAAGAAGAAGAAGAACAAGCACGGATGCGAGCTCACGCGAGCTCGTCATCCGTGATAATCGAGGAATTCCCGGGTGAAGAACCATTGCCCCCCTCGAAGGTGCAGGGCATCGTACGAGACGAGGCACCCCACTTGCTGGAAGCAATGACGGATGCAATCCCGATGAGAGTCCCACTAACCTCCATCAGGACACAAACAGAGGAGACGACCTTCGGCGATGCGATCTGGCGCCCCAGGTTCACTAGCCAGGCATCCTCGCCTGGCGAACGGACCTGGGAGGAAATCGTGGAGGATTTGAGGGAGGTCGAACAAGGCTACACCACCCCCAACACCCTCCAGCGAGCCGTATACGCAGAATACGTCGCGTATACGGCCGCGGGACACCGCCCCAGTGACTTAGAACACTGGAGTCAGGTGGTGTCTCGCCGGCGCCAGTTCGCACTCGCGCTGAAGGAAGTCCAACGCCGTCACCGCCAGGCCCTCGAGGACCCGGTGAGTGACACACCTGTGGCCCAGCCTCCAATCATCCGAGCCAGATCAGCGGCTCCGGAGGTCAGGTCGGAGGCCATGGCACACCAGGGCTCGCGAACGTGCAGGGTAAACCTGGTGGTCAATGTGGACGGCAGCCATGGGGGCCAAGCAACAGGGCCCATCCACATAAATCTTGTGGTAGGGTCCACGGGTGCGGACCCCACGGTCGAAAGAAAGTTGTGGTACGCCCCGAACCGGCGGGACGGGTTCCCACTGACGCCCAGAGAGCGAGGCCTCCCACGGGGCACCCTCTCCCGCGCTCAGTAGGAAGGGTGCAACGTGTGCCATTACCCCGGGATGACCCGCACAGACCGCTGTCCCCGTGTGCATCAACACGTTGACCTGGTCCAGGAGAGGCTGGGATGGGAGGCACGCGGCCGTCCCCCATTAGACGAGGAAGGCCGGGAAGAACAGACAAGACCAGCCAGGTGAACGATCCCTGCCCACGTGAGCAGGGCCGCACACACACCGTGTCTAAATAAAAATTACTCGAAATATCACATGGACTATGACCATTTATTATCCTTTCTCCTCTCCACTTCAGAAGGGACAGCGCTAATATTGTTATCGTCGAGGACCCCGTAGGTCTAGATTGGAAGGGGGCTGTGACGGTAAACGTCGAGTTAGCGCTAATAGCCAAACCTAGTGGCTGTCTGCGGGGGCAGCACTTACCGATAGATGAAAAATGTAATGAGGAGGAACGTAAAGTGAAGGATCAGCCATCGACACGCTTAGCCGAAAGTGCAGGATTAACTACCGATACGGAGAGCCGCAAGTCGAGGATCAGCATCCGATCGCTAAGCTGTGCGAAAGAGGTTGCCGTTATTCCCAAGCCATCCTGAGTGTCGAGACGAGCTGACCCGGACCTGCAGGAGCCGTGCTATAGCCTGAAGGAGCTGAGTGCGTGCGAACGTGCGAGAGTGTGCGAGTGAGGAGTTTCGCCATCGAGGGCGAAACCAAAACACGCGAGTTACCTCGACGCGATAAAGACAGACTTTTCCGTAACCGAAGTGTGAATTTGTTCTCCTGATCTGCGTGCGACTGCTAAAAAGGTAAGCTGGCCAGTTTAATTTCGAGACCGCGATATAATTGCTAAACAACTAATCCCTCGACTCGACAAAAAGCGTGCATGTAACATCTCGGCAAACAAAGAGCGGTGAGCGATCTGACACTACGTGTTGTTGTCGTGCGCGCGGTATGTAAACATAAACACGCGGGCCATATTCAATGTAACATTAAGAGTTAATAAAAGTTCTCGCTTGCGATATTGGAAAGATCTCCGACGTATTAATTTCACGGTTGCAAATAGTTGGTTGACTGACACCCGTTCCCTCCTGCTCTCCGATTTTCGTGTCTGATGTAGGTAATTACGCGCGCCCTTCAGTACGATCGCGCGAATAAATTAATTAAACGGTATTCACACCGTTACAATGGAAACCCCTACTTTTGACACCAATTTTATTATTACATTTAACGTCACCCAGGAACAACGGCGTGGACGTAGTAATATCTGTTCCCTTTGGGGTGCTTGTTTTACGAAAGTTCTAAGTTGTTAAATGTTCAAATTATTTACCGTATAGTTCCTGTTCTCACTAACATAAATTCTATTATCTTAAACTTTAAAATAATTCATTCTGCTATCCTGCAATTTAAAAATAAAGAAGGAAATCTAATATTTTAGTTAAAAAATTTTTTTTCTTTTTTTAATTTGGCGATTTTTTTGCAAAAAAATTTCATTTTTTCGTAAAAAGTGTACCATATTGAAAAAAAAAGAAATTACTTGATATTTTTGTTTGACATAAAAATTACGAGCTGTATCGGGCCAGCTAATTGGCAACTCGAACTGTAAGGCGTTTTACTCATAAATCGATTAAAATTCAATGTTCAAAAATTCAAAATAATTTTTCCAAAAACACGTTTTTTTAATCTCCTAAAACAGGATATTCTTTTAATGTTGTTTTAATTTTATTGTCAAAAGAAAAAACACATTTGAATAAAAGCTAAAAACTAATTGAATATTATTTAAAGTTTGCTGTGAACTGGTATTTTGAGTAACTCCGTAAAGTCAAAATGGATCGCCTCTCCGAAAGAGAAAGAATATCGCTACTTATGATGAGAGGTTGGGGTAACGTTCAGAGAACTATGAGAGAAGTAGTGGGTGTGTTTAATCAAGCATTCAGAGTTAATAGAACTCCCATTGCCATGTCGACTGTTCAAAATACTGTTAGAAAATTTAATCTTCATGGTCATGTCAGAGATTTACCTAGAGCAGGCAGGCCAAGTACAGCAACAAATGAAGAAAAATCACTCGACGTATTGTTATCATTCACTGAAAATCCACATCTTTCTATCCGCAGAGCAGCTTGAGAGCTCGAAATAGGTAAATCGTCAGTACACAATATTCTAAAATTAGCAAGATTTCATCCATTTAAAGTAAATTTGGTTCACAACTTAAACGAGGATGATTTCGATCGTTGTGTTGAGTTTTCTGAAGACATGATGGATTGCATAGTTGAAGATCCCAATTTCCCATCAAGGATAGCATTTTCAGATGAAGCAACATTCCAACTTGACGGTACATTACACAGACATAATTGTAGATATTGGGCGGCTGAAAATCCTCACTGGTTGCGAGAAGATAAATCCCAGTATCCGGTAAAACTAAATGTTTGGGCCGGAATACTTAATAATGAAATTATTGGACCATTCTTTATTGATGGCAATTTAAATGCTCAAAATTATGAAGTTTTGCTTCGAAATTTGATCGTTCCTGCGATTAGAGAAATGACTGCAGACAACTTTGATGAGACGTGGTTTCAGCAGGACGGAGCAACTGCCCACTGCGGACTAAACGTTCGCACATACTTAAACGGGACCTTTGTTGATCGATGGATAGGGCGAAGGGGTACAATTGAATGGCCAGCTAGATCACCCGATTTGATGCTGCTAGATTATTTTTATTGGGGTTATCTGAAGGATCGTGTGTACCAAACAAAACCCGCAAATTTAGATGACTTTCGGCGGAGAATCGAAAATGTATCAGCTCTTATACCCGTTCAAATCATCGAGAATGCCATTCGTGATTTCTAACATCGATTGGCTTACTGTCAGAAAGTAAACGGAGGACAATTTGAACATTTAAAGTAGATCGTTGTAATGATAGTAAGCAAACGAGAGAGACGAGGGGACTCTCGTAAAACAAGCACCCCGATCGTGAGAGGTAACGGGACTCACGTAAAACAAGCACCCCGATCGTGAATGGCAAGGGGACTCACGTAAAACAAGCACCCCAAAGGGAACAGATATTACTACGTCCAGGCCGTTGTTCCTGAGTGACGCTAAATGTAATAATAAAATTGGTGTCAAAAGTAGGGGTTTCCATTTTAAAAAAAAGTTGACCTCCAAATGAGCTTGACATTGAGGTTGAAGGTCAAATCCAAAGTCACCATCGAATTCCTCGTCGAAAGTTAGTCCTAAAACGACCTTGACCTTCGCAAAAGCTTTGCTACCTGGAAAGTTATTTCCTTGATTCGTTACTTTTTGGATATTCAATTTATATTTTTCATCAATCATCCCTTCCTCATCGATCTTAATAAAGGCTTAAAAATATGACTAACAAGAGAACCACCCCAACCCGACCTCACCAATTTGAATGATTTTGGGATATGTTGTAGTACTTGAAAAAAAATTAGATACGTGTTTTTTTTTATCGGCCCATAAGGGCTTTTAAGGGGTGAAATTCACCCTGAAAATCAACCCTTAAAATCAGTTTTTTTAATATTTCTCAACATCAAATGAATATTTTTCAGTAAACTCAACGTTAAAAAATTTCTTATAAAAAGGCGCTTTGAAGGACATAACATTTATACAGACGGGATTCAACCCCCTTTTTAAGAGGGATAAATACACTATTTTTTGTACTGTTTTACGATATGTAATATAGTAAATCAGCTCGAGTGATTTAAAAATCGCATTGATAATGAGAAAATACCAAAATTAAATTGACGTGTTTCCGGATTTAAAAAAAAATATATTTAAAGGGTGTTTCACCCCCTAGAAACCACCCCCGTCAAACTATCAGCAGGTTAATCCACCTAACCCTGGGATAAACAAGTTTAGTCGTTTGTTATTTCTTGAAATAATTTAATCCTGTGCATGAGCGAGCTACCTCAACTAACGAATCTGCCTCTAACCCACCAAACCCACATTAACCACCCTTACCGAACCGCATGCAGGCTAACCCACCTAATCTTGTGAAAAGCAACTTTAGTCGTTTGTTATTTCTTGAAATAATTGAATTTTACACCATATGCGAGTTATCCCAGCTGTATAACATATCTCTTATCTACCTACCCCTAACCTATTTAACCCCACCCTTATAAACCACCCTTACTGAAACACAAGCAGGCTAAATCTCCGAAACCTGGGAAACACGAGGTAAGTTGTTTGTTATTTCCTGAAATAATTTAATCCTACGAATGAGCGAGCAACCTCAACTAACCAACCTACCTCTAAACCCACCAAATCCCCATAAACCACCCTTACCCAACCAAATGTTGGCTAATAGACCTAACTTTGGGAGGATTGAGTTTATTAGTTGCTTTTTCTTAAAATAATTGATTTCTACACCGTACGTTGCGTATCCCATTTTTTTTTTATAAATATATCTGTAGCTCAAACATAATTTATGACAAATAAAAATATGTTTAATACATTTTATTTTAATAGTACCAAAATGGCAAGAAATATCTCTTAAAAATAAACACGAGAATAACACGAGGTCTAATTATCATTTATAGATCTATACATATATATTTATATTCCTATGTAGATATATAAATATATTTATGTAAGAGCCATCGTACGCGATACTACATATATTTTGATTTTTCATAATAATTTTCATCTTTTTCTTTTTTTTATTTATTGGTAAATTAAAATGTATTATTCAACGAATTCCTTACAGAAATAATAATCATCGAAAAAGTGTTTGAAACATAATGATCTTTTACACCAACCACACCGTATTATAGCAACATTTTTACATGCTTCTACTTCGTAATGTATATTGCAAGAATCTCCAAAACTAAAATCAAAAGGGTTATCTGTTTTAGCTGGTTTTTCAGCAATGTAGCCGCTTTTATACCAAGCGTATTTAAAAATATTTGTATATATTGGTGAAGAAAGCTGGTTATGGAGAAGAGACTGCATTTTTATGATGTTATTTCTTAAATGTAGATTCACTTCATAGTCCATCAAAATCACTTGATCTGATAAACGTCGAACGAAGTTTTTTCAGATACAAAATCCATTGGATGTTCTCTGTCGTTCCTGTGGGAATTTTTTTTATATTAACAATTTTGTTTGTCGGCATCGTTTCCCTTACAGCTTTATCGCAATATCTACTCCAAGAGTCGAGTAAAAGTACAGATTGAGGTACAACATTTGGGTAAAAAACTTCTTTCAACCAAATTTTAAAATGATCTCAAATAAAGAAATGTCAAAATTTTTTTATGTCATTGCATTATAATAAATAAACATATACTAACTTGTCGTTAATGTTCCAGATTTAGATGCTTCCACATGCACATTTTCTGGTCTAAATAATGAAGATTCCACTATGGGACCGAGTTGACCAGTTTTTTCTTTTAATACTATAAAAAGTGGTGATAAAAGTTTCCCGGTTGCTGACATAGTTGGCTGAATTGTATAACTGTGCGTTGTCGATGAAACCGATTGTACCAGACATTGCACCTGCTTTTCTCCTTCAACTGCTAATGTTCTTCCCGAGTGCATTTCTAATTGGAAAACACTCTGATTTGAATTATAAAAGTTTGCAATGCCGATTTCTGGTATACATGATTTAACATCAGCTACAATAACATCAGCATTAGTTTGCAGTTCTTCTTTACTTTCTAATGTTTTTTTGGTGATAAATTTATTTATTTTTCTAGATACTATTCTATAAGCTTTTTTAAATATCAGTAACCAATTTTGAGAAGCCTTAAATCTTATATCTTCATGGCCAACAATTTTTTGAGCTTGCAATGCCCATTTCCGTATATCTCGATCATGCACTAACGTACCAGCTGCAATAGCGGCTTTTAAATTATCAAACGTGTATTGGCAAATTGGCGCAATTTTTCCTCGGTAAGTTCCATTTTTATTAATTGTTTTCACCCAACATTTAAATTGACTTATAGATGAAACTTTTTTGAATCTATGTTGTACAGTATCCAGTTTTAAGTTTTTGTTTTTTCCGCTCCTCCAAAATTCTAGGACTCTTTTTTATAATCAAATGTGATTTTTTCATCATCATTTGTGCACTGATTTGTTTGTGCAAAATCAGGATCAGGAAAGTGATGTTGAACTTCATCTTCGATTATTTTAGCATCAGTATCTTTATAATCTTCATGAAAATCTAACGTCTCTTCAACAATCATATCAATATCATTAAACTCATATACGGCATCTATTAATATTTCTTTCAACTTTTCTGACAATTTAATTTCTTTGAAATTAATCTCGTTATCTGGTATTTGTAAACTTTGAAAATATGTTAATAATATATTGACTACGTTCAAAGGATTGATCTTCATGTTTTAATCTAAAACAAAATCAAGATATAAATACTCTTTTTTGCAGATGAATAATTTTACAAAAGACAAAAGAAAACCTAGTCTATAGATAGAATTCGATCATACGTTTGTAACAGTTATATTTCACATGTTTACAAATCAAAATATTTGACTAAAATTATATATGATAAGTGACATAAATACTTACGTAGTAGATAAAAACTTTTCTTCTTGTTATGTACTATATTTTCGTGTTAGGGAAAGGGCCTAGCCGGATAAGATGGTCGAAACTGCCCCCAACGGTTAAGCCAAGCGGAATATGGCATCTTGTAGAGCTTGATTAGAAACTCTTCTGACCAAATTTTCAGACCCCTAGGTAGCCAGGGGCACCCTGTAGGTCCAAAAAAGAATCAAACCGTTTTTTTTAGATAACTCGGCTTCTATAATAGCTAACGGAACCAGCCGAACGGCAAAAAATTTGACTTAGAATGATCTATATACTAGAATTTTTCCAGATTTTTTGGCGCCAAATTAAAATTTTTAGAACGGTTTCTAATTTTTAAAAATTGAAAAAAAAAACAAAAAATAACTCCGAGCTTGAAAAAATTTATTTTGTTTATTTTATATTCCTCTATATACTCAAATTTTTTCAGATTTTTTCAAGTGGTGGAACATCGATAAAAAAATTAATAATCATTTTTCGATCATTTTTCCTACGTTTCCGACGTTTCACTCAATTCCATCGATCGAAAATCATTCATTTTTCTATATTTTGTCAATTCTATAGTTATTGCGGTTATATATGATGTCTTTATACCATCTAAATGTAGATTGATCATTGGCTGAACCTCTTATTCGATTATATATTCAGTGAGATGAATAAATCAGCGGATAATTTTTTGAGAATTTTTCTACAACGTTCCGTGTAATATAGTGAATGATATTTATCAATTATTGTACAAAGAGAAGAAATATGGTAACGGTTACCGGAAAATTACTCTATTCTACACATCGCAAAGGATTTGTAACTTCCGATTAATATTCTCCAAACTAAATTGATATAAGATGCATCAATAAAATATTATGATTGAATATATTTCTATATTTTTTATGAGCAAGTTCCACACTGTTGGAATTCCATATGATTGATACGAATGTTATCTTTTTTTTCATAATAAAATCACAAAAGCTTAACAGTACCAACAGCAAATAAGAGGATAAAAATAAATTACCAAAGTAGATCGTTTTGAAGAGGCGTTTATTCTAATATTTATTTAATCTTCATCGCTGTCATCATTTATGACAGGAACTATTTCTTTTTCTTGGTAGATTTTTGTCAATTTTTCAGCCGGCCTTATAATTTTAGACAAGTATCGAGCATGCGATAAAAAGTAAATTACTAAAGCTATATGTGAACAGCAACCAACGGTTCTCATTCCATTTGCACATTCACAATAGTATCATTTGACTCCACCATATCCAATCGAATTAGGAGTATATTCTATGTAGCAATTATATGTTTTGGCAGATATGTGGCGAGAACGAACTTGAATTTTGAGTACACTTGATGATTCCTTCAGATAATCAATATTTACTCGACCCTCTTCATCAATTAATTCAGCTAAATACGAAATTGCTTGGCTCAACTGATACGTTCCTGTGAAAAAAATTTTCAAATCTTCTTCTGTCATTTCTGGAAAATCTAAAATATCGTTTAAAGTTAGTTTCATGAATTTCGTTTTTCGCCTACTCCATCTTCCACTTTCCGCTTCTTCCGCCAAGCTGTTGCCCGTGTCTTTTTTCCTTTTCATAAGGTTAACCACTTCTTCACTACTAGAAATGCTGGAGACGAATCTTTTCCCAAATAGATTGATAAGAAAGCAAGCTATGCGATAGTATGTTCCTCCGTGTGGAATCATTTTATTGTCAAATTGATTATGTAAAAGTTTGTATTTTTGGCTGATAACACCGTAGACTGCTTCAACGACCCAACGTACAATTGTAACCATGCGTGAATTATTTGCCTCAGTGGCTGTTAGCTGTTTTCGTTGACCTTTTAATGCTGGCATGAGTCCTTCATACCCCATTTCAGTTAACTTGCAAATAACATTTCTAAAACCTCTGTCCAAAAAAAAATTTATCACCAGGCCTTAAAAGAGTGACTAAACCTTCAGGATCATTAAAAATATCTTCAAGTATTTTTGCATCGTTAACATTCGCATAATACGTGCCCAACATGTCTACTATATAACCATTAGTTGGGCAAATTGTAAAGGGTTTGCACAACGGAGCTTTTTTTTGACCTGAATACGATTTACGTTGATATTCGTTATTTGTACTTTTTTCATGCCTAAGATATGTACCGTCACATACTAAACCCAGTTGACTATCGTTCAAATCGTCTAATAATTTTGCGACTGGAGCAGTGTGATTTTCTATCAAGTACTGTCGGTTCGCTGCTTTTATACCAAAACGAGATGGTAGCACATCTTTTTCAAATGATTCTAATACTGAAGCTGAAAAATCAGACACTTCTTGAGGACGCTCCAAACCGAGCACAGAAGAAATAACGTTATTAGAGTTGCCTGTTCGCAGTTTGAATAAAAATACGACGATGGCTTGAGTGACATTTCGAGAATCTCAATTACGTAGTGATGTCATCATTGCACGCAGTTCGAAAAGATTTTCCCATGTCCAGCACGTGAAAATGATGAGACGATTTTCAGGTAAAGAAAAATCTCCAACTTTGTCAGTAAGCTCTTTATCAACATCTATTGTGAACTTTTGTAAAAAATTAGAAACATCAGAAGCTTTCATACTGCTAACATTAGATGTTGCTATGATGTTATTCATAACTTCTCCGTATAAACGTTTTTTAATAAGATGATCTTTGCAACATCGATTACCAGCGGGAATGAAAATATTCCTCACAGTGAAAACTTGCAACCGGGCTTCCATTGGTACTGCCATAAGATTACGATCTTTTCTGCATATACAGCAATATTTATGTGTGGCAATACATCTTGGTATAGGTAATTCTATTTCGTCTTCCTCGACTATCTTTCGTTCAGTAAACAATATAGGAGGATCTCCACGATCAGTTTGTTGAGACGAATTTGTTGAAGAAACAGATAGTTGGCTGAACGATTGGGATACTCTATCTTCAGACTGATTTGTTGTTGTCGCCTCTTCTTTTGTCAACCTACTCCTCGTACATGAAAAAAAAAAGCGTAACACTTGCTACAGATAAAATCGTCAATTTCAGCATCAACGTTAAGACATTTTTTCAAATCATCCACCACAGATTGTGATTGAATAAACCTTTTGTTGCCCGTTGATTTTCTTTTATTCAAGTTGCATCTAATACAATTTTTGTAACGTTGTTTTGTATTTGTAATGGAAGACACAATGAACCTGAAATTGAATAGAAATCACTTATATAAAACATATTGAGTTTTATAGTAGAAAGAAATAGAAAACGGATGAAACATTAAGTTTTATATCATGGGGCGTTGGTTTATCTAAAAAATATATTTATCGAAATTGACTTAATTTCAGCAAGAAATGATTTAGGTTCTACACTATTAAAATACAATAAATTGATCCATACGATCCATACGATCATACCTCATGCCCATTACGACACGTGACGTCTTGATCTGTCACACAATAATAAAGGTCTGTTGGATTGCATTAAGTAGAGGGGGTCTAGGCAGAGTGTGGCCAATGGCCGCCATATTGTCTCAAATGTGACGTCATACGAGCGCGCGCAAGCCAAAATGAAATACCTTTAGGTTTTAGTTTCAATGCAGGGTTTCACTTTTTGATTATTCATCTGATTAATACACTACATGAAAAAGAATGAATATTGAAATGGAACTTCAGTGCAAAAATAAACCATCTACGTCTATAGAAATAAGGATATATATAGAAATACATAATAAATAATGCAAAGTAAAGCATTTGCATCAATGTCAGCGAGGTGCAATATTGTTTTCAACACATCATTTTATTTTATTAAGTACTTGACTAAATTACTAAATCGATGCGAATGTAAAAATCAACAAGAATCAACGTCAATAGTTTCAGTCCATAACGTAAACATACTGGAAACGAAGCTGCACTATATATATAGATATACTAATGCATGGGGATGGACGCCATATTGTCCCAAAACTGGCTCGACCAATCAGCGCGAGAGACGCGGTTTGGCCACACTCTGCCTAGACCCCCTGTCTACACATTACAGTATCTTGTCTTCTACTCTTCTTAATAGATTGCACACTTCGCATGTTTGTTAATATTATTGTGTGAGTTAATTGTTTTCAGTAATAAGACAAGTACAGTTTTCAATGTATACTCAAAAACATGACACCCATTCAGATAAGTATTGATGAACTCTAGTATTGTAATAATAGGTAGAATATGACTCTTTGTGAGTGCTTTGTTATTATTTACAGGTTTTATTCAACAAAACTCGAATGGAAATGAAGTGGATCTTCATGAATATTTTTGAATATTTTTGAAAAGTGAAATTACAACTGAAATCATATTAAGGTGGGTTGCTACTTGATTTGACCAACATCCTAAAATTTTTTCCTAACATTCAACTTTCTTGAAACTTTGTGTGTATGCACATGAAAAAAGAAGACTTTTGGTTACCCGCAGGATTTTTTAGACAATGCCAAACCCAATTTATTAATATTTTAAGGTTTTTTTAAAGGCATTTTTAAAAATAATTCTTGCGTAGGTATACTACTTAGAAAAAAAAAAATTGTTCGGAGACTCATTTTCTTCCTCAAGACCCATAGAACAAAGTCTTGGTTTTGGAAAAGTGGTGGCTTTCAAACAAAACCAATATATACAGAATTTATAGATTAATTATATTGAAAAATAGTATTTTCTATGTAATTGCTTGATATCCTTTGATTTAGTTTGCTGTAAAAAATACCTGGAAAAAAATTGGGATCTAAGACTTTGTTCTATTGATTTGAAGGAAGAAAATGAGCCTTCAAGCAATTTTTTTGCTCAAAGTAGTAGAGGCATGAAACTTTTTGAAAATTGGTTTTAAAAAACCTTTAATTAGCAATAACTTGGGTTTGAAATGGTCTAAGAAATTCTGGAGGTGACCAAAATTCTTCTTTTTATATGTAGAATACATGTGTGAAGTTCAATAAAAGTTGATTGTCAGGAAAGACTTTTAGATTTCTGACTAGAAACCAAAGATGTTTGGTCGAATACATTATATTGGATATATTTGATATTTTCATGGTGGAGCATCGTATAAACATTAAAAATGATCAATTTAAACTGAATATATAGCTCAAGAAGTATATAGCGACAAGATTCTGATTCATAAATCAAATTAGTAAAACATAGTGCACATACTTTAAAATTATTTTTCTTCAGTGTCGATTTTTTAAAAAAGGTTATGAAACCTCCATGCAAAATAATCTAGCCCAAAGAGATTTCTCGAAAGTCTACGAAAAATGATTGTTGGTAATAATTGGTTGGCAAGACATTCCCAGCTATACCACCAGTAACTAGACATACGTAAGTATATGAAACAGTAGGTTACGGAGTCTATGTCAGAAGTAAAAATTCATTATTATACAATTCTCAATAATTCTACTTTGAATATTTATTACGTTAATTTTAGCTTTAACACTAGCTGGTCCTCTTAATGATCTTCTTGTTCAACTTGATCATCTTATTATGACATATGCAGATGATACTTGATTTAGTAAGAATCAAAATGTTGATAACTTCTGTTTTTTTGGTACGCAGCAACAATGTGTCCATTGATTAGAATATATTTATAGCAAATAATAGAATAAAACTAACAGGAAGCTGTTATTATCTAGGGTGGAATTTTGACTTTAATATGAAGTGGAATATCAACAAGTAAGGCTTAAAAAAAAAATTGGATATTTTATTTTTGTTACAGCTCAACTAAAAGAACACCCGATTTGAAGTCTTACAAATACCAAAGAGTAGTGAAATTATAATAAACAAACAAAGATACATGGTTTCAGTAAATGTATTCAATAATTTACTGAATGAATATAAACGTATTAAAGGTAGAATACTATTAGTAGAGAAGAAACTTGGAGTTTTTATTTACTGTAAAATAAATAAATATATTCCATCTTTTCTGTACATATTGATTTCAATGATAATTTCTTAATATGCTTCATAAACTTTATTGAAAAATAGTCACATAAATAATTAAAAACTACACACCTATGCTCAAATCCTGAATCTATTATTATTGTTATAGATTATTTTCTTCTTGAAAATAAATTCCACTGATTCACTGTATATTAAATAAAATGGATTTAATTACATAAAAGGAAATCTTCAGTTACAAAACATTTTTTTTTTGCAAAGGCCGGTTGTTATTTAATTTGATGCAGGAAGTATGTACGTTTGACCTAGGTCTAAGGCTGTCAAGAGTTTGTTTAATAAATTCGACCGGTCCGTTTTTTCAGGCCGAGTCCGCATTCCACTTTCCTTCAGATCATATTGTTATTACAAATTGATACATTTATACTGAATTACAGTACGTAAACACAGCAATCAAGAGTGAAATAATTTGTATATAAAATTATGAATATTAGAATCAATCATTCACTTTGGAATATGTAAAAAATAACGATACTAGTAAATACTTCACATTCAATAGATGCAGCAGCTCAACTTGAAGGAATCTCCAGCTCCATAAGACATTTTATGTCTTGCGGGCCGAAATGCTCGGTTGATAACCCGCTAATTTCGGCCTCCCAAGACAGAATAAATGCTGAACCAGATAGTATATCCGACTCCCATATGAATCCTGTACATTTTTGTCCCCAGGTATTCGCCATCTTACCCGGAGACATCACAAGGCAAAATGCCTCATTGATATCAGAAATACAATTATTTGCAAAAAATAATCTCTACGCGTTTTCAAGATAAAGACTCCAAAATAAGGACCTACATTCAGTAACTCAATTTCAATCTATATTTAGATGGTATAAAGACATCATATATAACCGCAGTAATTATAGAATTGACAAAATATAGAAAAATGAATGATTTTCGATCGATGGAATTGAGTGAAACGTCGGAAACGTAGGAAAAATGATCGAAAAATGATTATTAATTTTTTTATCGATGTTCCACCACTTGAAAAAATCTGAAAAAATTTGAGTATATAGAGGAATATAAAATAAACAAAGTAAATTTTTTCAAGCTCGGAGTTATTTTTTCAATTTTTAAAAATTAGAAACCGTTCTAAAAATTTGAATTTGGCGCCAAAAAATCTGGAAAAATTCTAGTATATAGATCATTCTAAGACACATTTTTTGCCGTTCAGCTGGTTCCGTTAGCTATTATAGAAGCCGAGTTATCTCAAAAAAACGGTTTGATCCTTTTTTGGACCTACAGGGTGCCTCTGGCCACCTAGGGGTCTGAAAATTTGGTTAGAAGAGTTTCTAATCAAGCCCTACAAGATGCCATATTCCGCTTGGCTTAACCGTTGGGGGCAGTTTCGACCATCTTATCCGGCTAGGCCATTTGTATGTAAATATAGAAATAAGTTTATTTATAAATCCACCACTATAAAAAAACTTTAATTTTTCAAATACTTGACTTTTCTTCAACTATAATTAATAATGAAATATGTGTCGGATGTTTATATAAGGTTAGCCCGCATGTGATTCGGTAATGGTGGTTTGTAAGGGTGGGGGTTAGATAGGTTAGGGGTAGGTGGATAAGAGGTATGTTATACAGCTGGGATAACTCGCTTATGGTGTAAAATTCAATTATTTCAAGAAATAACAAACGACTAAAGTTGCTTTTCCCGGGATTAGGTGGGTTAGCCTGCATGTGGTTTGGTAAGGGTGGTTAATGTGGGTTTGGTGGGTTAGAGGCAGATTCGTTAGTTGAGGTAGCTCGCTCATGCCTAGGATTAAATTATTCCAAGAAATAACAAACGACTAAACTTGTTTATCCCAGGGTTAGGTGGATTAACCTGCTGATAGTTTGACGGGGGTGGTTTCTAGGCGGTGAAACACCTCTTAAACATATTTTTTTTTAAATCCAGAAAGACGTCAATTTAATTTTGGTATTTTCTTATTATCAGCGCGATTTTTAAATCACTCGAGCTGATTTACTATATTACATGTCGTAAAATAGTACAAAAAATAGTGTATTTACTCCTGTTAAAAAGGAGGTTGCAACCCTTCGGTATAAATGTTATGTCCTTAAAAGCGGCTTTTTATAAGAAATTTTTTAACGTTGAGTTTACTGAAAAATATTCATTTGATGCTGAGAAATATTTAAAAAACTGATTTCAGGGGTTGATTTTCAGGGTGGACTTCACCCCTTAAAAGCTTTTATGGGCCGATAAAAAAAAACACGTATCTAATTTTTTTTCAAGTACTACAACATATCCCAAAATCATTCAAATCGGTGAGGTCGAGTTGGGGTGGTTCCCTTGTAAGATATAGTATATCCTCTTTTCTATTTTAAGTGTTTTTATGTAACCCGATGTGCAATATTTCGGATATTCTGCATGTCTTATAATTCTTTTCATAATGCAATGTCTTAGCTTTGTCCCAGTCAAATTCGTGTTAAATAGTTCTTCTATATGTAGCTACTGCTGTATCTGAATCAATGTTTTCTTTTGTGTTCATTTGATCTCATTTTCAAGGATCGCTTACTTTCACCTATGAAAATATATCAACTCATGGATGAGATGTTTGTATTTTCATCGCTTAATGTTGTCGTTATAACAAAATCTCCAACAAGGGAATACCCGGAATGGCGGAAGGCGTGCACGCGCGCGTCTGTATGCGTGTGTGTGTGTGTGTATGAAAGAAAGTATATATACTCTGATTCAAATTTAATTTCGTTCTCTCTTGTACTTACAATTTCTTATTTCTCTATCGCATTCTTTTCACGCTACTTTACACCTCGGTTTCGTCGTTATCAGTGTGGCGTATGGTTACTTCGTGCATTCTTATTCTTTTTAATATAGAGAATTTAACATCAAGAACAGATATGTTCTTCATATTAAACTTATATTTAATTAATTAATTTCTTTATTTATTAATACTACGAGGGTGGTCCGATAAGTACTTAGCCTCACCGCACGATGGCGCCACTCTCGCAAAAGAAATATTTTATCACGTAGTACAACCTTCTCGATGGTTACTGTCAAGATTTTAGCCGGATCGGAGTTGTAGTTTATTTTTGAGAGCGTGTGAAAGCAAGTGTGTCTGTTGATTTTTGAAAAATGGAAAAAGAGCAGTATCGGTCGGTGATTCAATTCTTGTTTTTGGAAGGAAAATCGCACAGCGAAATCAAAAAGCACTTGGATGCTGTGTACAGAGACTCTTCTCCTTCGATGGCGACCGTCAAAAATTGGTTTAACGAGTTTCAACGTGGTCGCACGTCGATTTTTTGAAGAGCCACGTCCAGGTGCTCCAAAAACGGCTACCACGGAAGATAACGTGACAAAAATTCACGATCTCGTATTGGCAGATCGACGATTAAAAGTGCGCGAGATAGCTAAGATCATAGGCATCTCAAAAGACCGCATGGGTCATGTCCTGCATGAAATTTTGGGTATGAGAAAGCTGTCGGCGCGATGGGTGCCGCGTTTACTCACTCCGGACAACAAGCGCAACCGCGAGACAACTTCAGAGCAATGTCTGACGCTGTTTAAGCGCAATCCGAAGGAGTTTCTGCGTCGTTTCGTGACAGTCGACTAAACGTGGATCCACTGGTATACACCAGAGACCAAGGAACAGTCGCAACAGTGGACTTTACCCGGCGAAAGTGCTCCGAAGAAGTCGAAGAATGCCCCATCGGCCGGAAAGATGATGGCCACCGTTTTCTGGGATTCACAAGGTGTGATCTACATCGACTACCTGGAGAGGGGCAAAACGGTCACAGGGATGTAATATGCCGAATTATTGGGCCGATTCGACGTCGAATTGCAGAAAAAACGGCCCCATTTGGCGAAGAAAAAAGTGCTCTTCCACCATGACAACGCATCGGCTCACACCTCCGCCGTAGCCATGGCCAAATTGGTTGAATTAGGCTACGAACTGCTGCCCCATCCACCGTATTCTCCAGATTTAGCTCCGTGCGACGTCTTTTTGTTTCCAAATTTGAAAAAGTCACTCGTCGAGCAGAAATTTGAGTCGAATGAGGAGGTAATCGCTGCCACGGAAGCCTACTTTTCAGACCTCGAGGAAACGTTTTTTTCAGACGGGTTAAAGAAGTTGGAGCATCGCTGGGCCATGTGTATCGAACTAAAAGGAGACTATGTTGAAAAATAAAACGCCACTTTTCCAAAATTTTCGTTTTTCTTTTGTAGGCTAAGTACTTATCGGGCCACCCTCGTATATGATCTTATCTAAAGTGTGCTTATTGATACCCACGTATTGTAGTAGTAGAAGTAATAATCTTTATCACGTACTTTGATACTCAAGGCCATCCTTAAAAGTGAATTTCAAGACTCTTTTGAGAAGTGGAAACATCGTTGGAACTGTATTATTTAATCAAGTGAAGATTACTTTGAAGCGTCCCACCCATCCGATGATGAAAAATAACACCAGCGTAGAGATATAATGGCGGACCCGATATTTTCCAGAGCTCGTATATTGCGAGATTTCAATTATATCAGTGCAGTTTACGTCACAGAAACGTGAACATACGTATCCTATGGTAAAGAGCATAACGCCAGTTGTAAATTTATACATTAAAATTTCATAATACGAGTATTCATCTAGATAATGCGTCCGGCACCACATTGAGGTCTCCCCTTCGATATTCAATATCGAAGACATTCCTTGCAATGCTAGCGCCCAACGTGCTAGTCTTCCCGTAGGATTTCTCATATTGTGGAGCCATTTCAGGCAACTATGATCAGTGATGACTTTGAAGTGATGCCCCTCAATGTACGACTGAAATTTCCGAATGGCTCATACCACTGTCAAGCACTCTTTCTCGGAGACTGTATAATTTCTCTCAGCGCTGTTGAGTGATCGGCTGGCGTATTCTATTACACGCTGCTCTCCATCGACATCCTGCGTGAGGACTGCCCCAATCCCACTGTGACTGACGTCAGTTTGTAGTACAAACTGACTGGAAGGATCGAGTGGTTGCAATATTGGGGCGGAAGTCATCGCCTCCTGTAATCTCGTGAAAGCTCGCTCTTGCTCCTCCTCCCAAGAGAAATGTACATTTTTTTCGTCAGGCGGTTTATAGGTTCAGCGATCATGGCGAAGTCGGGTATAAAACGTCTATACCACGTCGTCATGCCCATGAATCTCTTAACCTCTTCGACAGTCCGGGGTGTTCGATACTCTAATATCGGTCGTATCTTCTCGGGATCTGGCCTCACTCCATCCTGGTTTACAAGAACTCCCAAGTACCTAACTTCCGTCTTACAGAAGTGGCTTTCGGCTTTGTTGATGGTTAGATCCACACCTAGAATTCTTTTTATTACCATTTCTAGGTACCGCTTATGCTCCTCAAATGACGACGAAACCATAATGATGTCGTCAAGGTATGCAAAAGTGAATAGATCCATATCCGGGTCTATCACCTTATCCATCAACCTCTGGAAAGTCGGTCCCGCGTATGACAGTTCGAAGGGTATCCTCTTGAATTGAAAATTCCCCAATCCAGGTACTGTTAACGCCGATATCGGTGGCGATTCTTCCTTTGGGGAAATCTGACGGTACGCACTACTCAAGTACAACGTGGATATGAACTTTGCATCCCTTATCCGTCTTAAGATATATGGCAAATGATAGACAACAGATTTGATGATTGCATTTACCTTTTGGTAATTCACGCAAAACCTATACTTTCCATCAGCCTTCTTTACCATTACCACTGGACTTCACTATCCGCTAAGCGCTAGTTCGATTACGTCTTTTTCCAGGATATCCTTGACCAGCGCATGTATTCCTTCTCGAACCCTATAAAAAACTGGGTAGTACTTCTATTTGATGGATCGAGCACTTCCAACATATATTTCGTGCTCAACCCCCACAGCACAGCCGAAAACGTCTCCTCCATCAGGAATCAATCTTCTGACGAGGTCTTCGATTTCCTCAAGCTATGTTTCCGTGGCCTTCCAGAGTCCTACCGGTGCGAGAATTGCCGTACCATCAATTCCCGGCACTTCCATAGGTACTTTTACCTAGGCGTCCTTTAACCATAATTCGTTCTCATCAGGATACAAAATTGCGCGGAATTCTCTTATAAAGGTCGCGCCTACGTAGCAGTCATCTGTGAGCAGTGGCGTAATGTCGACTCTTATCTTCCTTGTGATCCCCCCTACCTTAAAGGGGATCATCACGTAACCAATGATAAGGCATAAACGTCCGTCGGCGAGCCTTGCATCGCCCGCCCTGATCACATTAAGTCCGAGTCCCATCTCCGATGCCTGATTCAATTAAACCTATACTTCTCAATAGTAAAACCTTCTTACTTTAAATCTGCGAAATCCTCATATGTTTTAAACTAAAATCTAACAGCTTATTATCAATCTTAACAATCTTATGAATTATCTTATTTTTAACATTTTTTTATTTAATTAATTTTTTTGCTGATTACATATAGTATGCCATAATCTTTAATAAAATCAGAAATGATGACTGCTTTTGGATATTGATTAATATTTATTCAATGTAGGCCTCTTTACCGCGGCAAGGCATCAGTCTTCAAAGAGGTTTTTTGTTTTTTTTTTGGCTTTTTTTTTTTCTTCTTATTTCTTTTAGTATTTTTTAGGTGTTTTAATCAAGTGTTAGAAAAACTTTTTTTCGGGAATCAAATCTTTATTATCTTTTTTTTCTACAATTATTATAGAACTTAGTAAGGGATCTGACTCTATTAATAAATAATGCGCTATATCTTCGTTTGTTACAAATCTATTCATTAATCTACTATATGCAATATGAGCTTTACGAAAAATGTTATTGTTGGCTTCTTGCGCTTCTTCCGAATAAAAGCCTATAGGTTTTGGAAAGGTCATCCTGGTATCTCAGCTATGTATGAGTACTCCATGTACAGATGGTGGCAGTTTCTACCAACCATACAATTGGACACTTTTTCTAGCTGTTTCCAAACAGTAATCTTTAAATATACGATATCTAAACGTACATTATTTTTACAAGATATTATTTGTAATACTACATATATTCTTAATATAATCTCTTCATCAATACCAATTATTTTGGATACAGCTTTGTATTCAGAAAAAAAAGTACGAGCTACATTTCCTGTATTTGTTGCACCATAACCTTGTTTAATAACATCAACTGTTATCCCGATTTGTTCTTTCAAAGTTTGTTGAATAATCTATTTGCAACTTTCTTTTATTTGTTGGTTGGTGCCTGATGCAAACCACTCCTTAAAGTCAGAATTATACGCAATGTGTAATAGATACTACATGAATCTAATCCAACTATGTAATATTGGAAATCCAAATTTATAAAATTCATCAAGACAGTTGCATGTTAAAAGGTAATCAATTTCATTTACATATTTTGGACCAACTTTACAAATATTGCAGCAGTTAGAAGATTTTCGGTTCGTCAAAACATTTTCCACTTTACCATTTATCATTGTACATCTAAAATCAAACGTTATATTAAATTCCATATCCATAAATTTCAGTTCATAATTTTTTACTTTTTCCAATGGTTTTGAAATTCTTTTATAAGTTTTTATTGTATTAATATCACTTTCCTTCACAAATTCAAAGCTTATTGGACGATAATACAAAGTTGAAGATGGTTTATTATTAAGCCACACTATTTTACCATCAGAAGTTCTTACTTCTATAGGTACTAGATTTACAATAAATACAGTTGCATCAGAAAAGTTTTCTCGGTAATAATCATTATTCTTATCACCACTTGAACTGAAATGTAAAGAATTATTCATAAAACGCTGTCTTGTTGTTTGCTGCCCTGAACATCCATCAAATCCATACTTCCCTACAAAAACTAAAGTTTTATTCAGTTTTTGTAATTCTGTTTTATCAAACATTATGAGAATTCGTTTTAAAGTATGGTCAAGGAGAGATATAACCTGAATTGTTGCTCCAGAATTAGTTATTTCTATATGTTCTGCGTAACAGGCGTTTTTTGCATCAGTGATCATACCATATGGTGGGTACAATTTTATTTTTAAGATCAATTGATTATAAGATCTTAATTTTTCATATTTACGGTATGACAAATCTAAGTCAGAAAACATACATAATGATTTATGAATCAACTCAGTATCAGGTTTATCAGGTAATTCATTTTCAGAGATATTTTTAGTACTAGATAATTGAAGTTTAATTTTTAATGTCAGAGATAGTTCTTCTTTTATATACTTGTTAGCAATCTCAAGAGCACATCTATGTTGCGTTTTTGAAGATCCTTCTTCAAAAGATAAACGCGGTCTACCTGTCGCTGTCATACATTTTGATAAAGACAAGGAACTACTAGGTGATGTCAACTGGTTGGAAGAAGATTCATTATCTAAATTTATAATAATTGTTTTGACAAAAAATCTGTATGTTTATTTTTAAAAATATCTTTTTTTTTTGAAGTACCACTCCATTTTTATTTGAACTGGATAATAAAGGTTTTAGTAAAATGTTTCCTCACAATATTTCCATTACAGTCAGACAACGAATATTTACTTTGAAAACTACTAATAAGCGAATCAATATAACTTTCATAGTTATCCACCCTGTTCCATATAATATCACATAACTCATAATATTTTAATTTTAATAACATTATTAAAAATTAATTAATACTTGGCAAGTAATGTTTTATAATTATTTATTTCAATTTTTTCTAAACCCACACTTCATTAAAGTTCCGATTTCTTTTTAAATAATCATTAAATATCCGTCTGTTAATAAATAATGCTAAAATAAATAACAATTAATTCTTTACGTCGCACTTTTATCTTATTTTATTACTTATTCATTAACGTGAAAACAAAAAATTTAAAATTATTTGAAAGTAAGGAAAAAAATTATACGAGAGGGGTCAATAAGTCTTTACAAAAAGAAAGAAAAAAAAGTTTTGCGTATGTAATTTTTTTTTATTTTTCAACATAATCTCCTTGAAGATCAATACATTTTATTAAACGGCCTTCCAGTTTTTTTAAGCCATCAGAAAAATATGATTTCTGAATACCCTCAAAATAGGCATTTGTTTAGGCGATGACTTCTTTATTCGACGTGAATTGTTGTCCGGCAAGCCATTTTTTGAGGTTAGGAAATAAGAAAATGTCACTAAGAGCCAAATCAGGCGAATATGGTAGATAGTCAGTTAATTCGAACTTTAAATTGTTAACTTTTGCCATCGAAGCAGTACACGTGTGAACTCCAGCATTGTCTTGAAGAAAGAGGCATTTTTTTTGTTCAAGTGAGGACGTTTTTCTCTGATTTTTTCTTTCAGCTAACCTAATAATGACGCATAATATTGTCCAGTGATCGTCTGGCCCTTTTCCAAGTGGTCGATGTAGATGATTTCATACGTATCCCAGAAAACCGTGGCCATAATCTTGCCAGCTGACTTTACTGTCTTTGCCTTCTTTGGAGCTGATTCTCCTGCGCTAATCCATTGTTTAGACTGTTCTTTGGTGTCAGGACTGTAGTGATGTATCCATGTTTCGTCTACAGTTACGAGTCAATGCCAAAAGTCTTCCGGATTATAATGTATGCGTGCCAAAAGAGCCTCAGAGGTAACCACGCGGGTTCGTTTATTTTCAACAGTGAGCAAACGCGGCACCCATCTTGCTGATATTTTTTTCATCCGCTGTTTTTCATGCAAAATTGAAATGATTGTATCCTTTGATACCCCTGTGGCCTCAACTAATTCTCGCAATCTTAATCTTCTATCACTCAACACCATATCGTGGATTTTGTTGACCATTTCGGGCGTACTCACTTCTACAGGGTATCCTGAATGAGGTTCAAATTTAAATTCATTTACCCAGTTATAAACAGTCTTAAACACAGGGACAGACTTGCCATGAACGGCGTTCAAATCAACTGTGATTTCTTTTGGTGTAAGGCCTTTTAAATGAAAATGTTTTATCACCGCTCGAAACGCTCACCAAAAAAACGACTTAATGAATCGAGCTGAAACTTTGCACAATATCTAGTTAGTAGTACTGCTTGCCGATAACTTAATAATTTAAGCGTGACGAGCGCCATATCTTGGATTTCGTAAAGACTTATTGACCCCCCCACCTCGTATTTTAATTTTCTATAATTCAAGCTTATGTAAGTATATGCGCATTAGGTTATCAATTTAAAAGTTATATAGAACATTAACATAGACTTAGATTTATGCATATGTTAATTTATTTACATTTTCAAATCATTAAATGCATGTGGTACTATTCTTTTGGTTAATTTCGTTATTAAATAATACTCAACTGTAAATTAACAAATGAAATTAATATTTTCACAAGGAAAAAAGGATAATCGTACATGGTAAGCGCTGAAGAAGTGAATTTTATAAATATGGTGTTGGTAATCTAGTGAGTTTATGTGAACAAGTGAGTTTATAAAGGCAGTGTGCTTAGGATTCAAGAGGTTTTCAATTGGGTGTCATTGTGAGTTTGTGGATTTAGAATAATAGGGTGAAAAAGTTAGATACTTCAAGGGTTTATTGTTTATGGATTAGCAGATTATTAAATTTGGTGTTTGAAAGTAAGAAAATTTTTTGGTTGGCGAGTTTATGAATCGGAGGCTTAAAGAGTTGGAGAGTAAGTGAGTTGGTGGATTCGTGAATTTGTTAAATAATGGGTTTGAAAACTTAAGAGAATATGAATTCTCTGGTTTGGGTATACTGTGAAAAAAACAAGGTTTTTATTATTAATATTATAAGTTTGCTATTTTTACCAAATTTATTACGCTGAAACTAACGTATATTAATCGTTACTATAGCGTGTTTGTTTCGTCGATCATGAACAACGCGTTTTTAACACTACTATGAAAGCAATTATTTAACAAATACCAGTTCGGTTTAACGCGTTTCAGTGCTCCTTACAAATTGCTTTGTGAATAAGTTTTGAACGCTATTTTGTTCTATAAGAGCTTAAAATTATTGTTAAAGTTACGAAGGGTTTTTAGTAGGGGTTAGGAGTAAAGAATAGAAAATGTAGCAGTCACCTTCGTCAATAGATATTCTATCGAGTATTTTGAAATATGTTTAATTGAAACCAGCCAAAATTAAGCAGTAGCTAAAGAATTTCCCGTTATTTTTCACAGCAAATATCCAACGCAAAGCAGGCAAAGCTATCGAAATCTGAATAAAGCGAGCATAATCAACTGCTTCTTTTAAAAACAAAAGCTAACCTACTTTAACTCTGATAAACTACATACCCAGATACTATTATATTCCTGATAAATCACTATCAAGAAGGCTCACCCACCGAATTCTGCAAATTAAACTCGGTCTACCCAGTGGTAGGTAGGTTAGCCTGCTCAATGGTTGGAAGGAGTGATTTATTGGGGTTTTGAGGGTGTGTATGGATAAGATACATAAGTGTTGAGATTGCTCAAACCATCTGTGATTGTAGTATCAACTTTTAAAAGAAAATCAGTCGGTTAAACTCGCTCTACCAGGGTTAGGTAAGTTAGCCTGCTCGGGGGTTGGCAGTCGTAGGGATATGTAGAAGTGAGAAATCGTATATATCGCAGTTTTATGTGATAGCAGACATCCTTCCGAGTATTTTGAATTTTTTTACCGAAATCGGTTGAAAATTGAGCCGCGGCTCGATTTTTGTCTATTTTCCTACAATCTGCGCCGGTATCATAGAGTGCTTTAATCTTAAAGGCACCTATGTCTACTCGTAACCACTATATGGTCTTATCCTCTGGGTCGTATCCACGAGTCTCATCCTTTCCTCCATTCGTCACGCTTCTCAGCGGCATTTTCCCTTCCGTTGCTGCTACAACGATAGGCTTACTCGAATTCGTGGATTCTTTTGGCAGGGGAGCTTTTTGTGTGGAGGGGCCCGAACCTTTCAGGTCTTTGGCTTACTCGATCCTCATATCTATCGAGTCTTCTCCCTCCTCCACAATTTGTATGTGGTCACCTGGCCCTTCCAAGATGATTGTATCGCTAGGTCCCGGGCTCTCTTGATGTCCTATCAGGACCTGTTTGGATCCCTGGGTCACCGACAACTTGCTCTTTCCAATCGACGACCCGCGTCGAGAGATCGTATTTACTGGAGGTGCGAAGATGACCTCTTCTCTTCGCTTTCCTTGCCGTTTCCCTTGTTGCAATCTAGACAGAACTTACGGCTGAATCCCAGCTTGTCACAAACGGAACAATGGAGAGGCTTGGTGAAGTCGATCTTCCGTCTCTGTCCTTCTCGCCGCTCGCCAGGAGACCTGAGAGGAGTAGAATTTCTCCTTCTTCCACACCATGGGCTTTTGCGCTGTTCTGGAGGGCTGTCCTATTATTCTTTGGCCATTTTGCGTAGGATTCTCTCAATGCTCTCCAGACGCTCCTCCATCTTCTTAATAGAAGTGTAGGTTTGTGTAGCCGATACCGTTGCTTGCTCGGTAGGCCTCCTGGCAGGGTTCTTCACGTCCTGCCCGCGCTGTGGATCTCCTTCCTTCTTTTCCCGTGCCTTCCCTTCTCTGGCTACTGCATGGGTTTGGGATTTATTACCAGCCGGTCTTTTGTTCGGTTAGTCGTCGTGCTGAGGGAAGATCGTCGAGTTGGGATCCGCGAATACAGGTGGACGATGATCGTAAGACAAAGTATTTTGCACTTCGGTCACCCTCCTGTTAAACTCGCGTATTGACGTCAACTCGCTACGATGCAGCTGAATCTGGATGTTCGGAAGGAAGTTTGTACGGAGCAGGTCTAATAACCTCTCCAAGGGCATTGGTAGTTCCACTCTATTAACAAGAGCCACCAGGTTGGACACGTAGTCTCTTACCAATTCCGTCCTCCAATACGTCCTCGCCCTGGAATCGGTTCTGAGCTTCCTGCAACAGCCTTTGTTGCTCTTGCGTACTAGTGCCGAACCATTCTCGGGCGTCTTTGAGGAATTCGGCATAACTGAGCCACTGGTGCTTGTTGTTTTACGAGGTCCTCGGTTTACCTTCGAGGATCTCTAATACGGAACAAAGCACCTCGTCATCGGCTCATCCAGCGTTCACGCGCAGGTCTTCTAACCGTGACAGAAACGTGTCCACGCTCTATGCCCTACTTTCTGGAAACCTCAATTTCCATCCGCGGACAATTTTTCCTACATCTTAGGTTTTGGAGAGCCCTAAGAATAAATGAGGACCGGTGCCAGACAATCCGCTTCGACTCCTCTGTCGAACTGGTGCGGATCTCCCGTACTCCTCTTGATCCTCTTCACCTCCTCTTCTTTGGAGGGTTTCCGGTGGAGTGATATCACTTCTCCTGGAAAAGGGTCTTGGAGGAGCCGGTGTGCTTCCGAGAATCTCAGAATCGTAATGGCAGGTAAATGTTTCCTGAAAATCCACATTTCGTCTGGGGCGTGGTTGAATCGAGTCGGGCTGAAATGAATGGACTGCATCGGCCATTTGATGCATTCCGTTCTCCAGCTCTTGTATTCTTTGATGCATGTCCTGAGATCCCGCTCTGCACACACCTGTATGCCCTGTATAGTGTGAAGGGTCTCTAAGATCGGACCGACGAGCTTACGGTTACGGTCGACTCCCTCCGTCAGGTACTTTATTTCCCGGAAGGCATCGCTCAAGGATGAATCTCCTTGAGGCTTCTTCTGGGTCCAGGATTCCTGAGACTTTAGATACGGGTTACTAAGTTTCCTCTCCCCCTCCTCCTGCTCCTGGTTGTGGAGTACCTTCTGGATGATGTCATCCTCTTCTTGTCGGCTGGCTTCGACCTCCAAGTCCTCATCCAGGCAGGCAAATGTCCTTGACATACTTGTCTAGGTTATTCCCTCCCTGTTAATGAGTCTCAGAGGATGGTCGCTGTATTCCTCAGCGCTGAGGTTTTCCAATTCGTTGCAGATCGTATCGAGCCACGCTTGTCGGATGCGCCTCCTGCGCCCCGCCACCTTTTTACTGCGCGTGGTCTCCTCGAAATCTGCGACGCTGTAGTCCTCTTTTTACAATCTCTTTTTCTGTTATTTGAAGCACTTTTAAAAATATTATTTTAAATAAGTAAGTAATTCGATCCCCTATTATTTAAGTGAAATAAAAATATTAATTATGTGTATGCCGGATTTAATTGTTTAGATATTAATTTTTTTCTAACGTTATTTTCGTTTATAGTTATACAGTTGCGGGCAAAAGTGTCCGGCCAAAGTTGTTTTTATGTTTTGATCTTGTATAAATGATGCAAAGTAGCAACACAAACATATCTTAGAAAAGTACTTTTATTATGCATTCAAATCATGTTGTCCAACAATTTGTTATAATGCTTATCAAAATTTTATATCGATAATAGAAAATATGGCTTATTCATAAGTATCCGGCCAACTATTACGTAGATACAATTCGCGTGGCTTTGTTTACATTATCGGTCACACAGGTATATAAGCGCTGGAACTGTCTATCAATTATGCTCTGACATCAGTATCAATCGGTAAAGATGCCGAAACGCACGTCTGTAGATATTCGACAAGTCGTAATTAAATTACACAATGAAGGAAAGGTTTCTCGTGATATATCTAAAATTCTAGGCATAGGAAAATCGACTGTGAATGATATAATTATTAGATTCCACAGCACTAACACTCTGAAAGATAAAAAAAGTTCTGGGAGACTAAGAAAAACCACTAATCGTGTTAACAAATTGACCAAAAGAAAAGCTGTCGTAGATGTTAAAAAGAATGTTGCCATTATTGCACGCGAATTACGCGAAGAAAATGTAGCAGACGTCAGTCGTAGTACTGTATCACGTAGACTGAGAGAGTGGGACTTGTTGGACGTGTTGGTGTGAAAAAACCACTTATTAGTAAGAAAAACAAGAAGGCCAGACTAGAATTTGCTCAAAAATATGAAAGCTATACTGTTGAGGACTGGAAAAAAGTGCTGTTTTCGGATGAAACTAAAATCAATCCATTTGGAAATGATGGTAGAAGGTATATGCCGCGACCGGTAGGTAGTAGATATGATTCAAGATACGAAATACCGACCGTGAAGCATGGTGGAGGTAGCATAATGCTATGGGGTGCATTTTCATGGAAAGGCGTCGGTCTAATCTTCAAAATAGAAGGCAATATGAACTCTGTCATGTACAAGGATATTATATTGGAGCAAATGCTACCTTATGCTCGACAAAACATGCCCAGAGGATAGATATTTCAGCACGATAATGATCCAAAACATAGGTCACACCTCCTTCAGCAAGTTTTTAGTAAGAAAAAAATTCGAATTTTACAGTGGCCGAGTCAGTCTCCAAACTTAAATCCTATTAAACACTTATGGCAAGAGCTAAAAATGAGATTAGGAAATCAAAACTATGCTAATAAAGTCTCCCTATGGCAAAAAGTGCAAGAAGAGTGGAACAATATCTCTCATAATAGGATTGTGACACTTATTGAATCGATGCCTCACCGATGTGCTGCCGTGATAGCTTCTAAGGGTATGGCTACGAAGTTCTGATGACTGTGTTACATTTAAAACCATTTCTAGTTTGTTTTGTTTCATGTTACTATATTTTTTCTACTTGTAATTGCCACATTCATAGTTGGCCGGATACTTATGAATAAGCCATAATTGTTATTATCGATATTAAATTTTGTTGATTGTTAAAATGAATTGTTAAATTACATGTTTTGAGTATATAATAAAAGTACTTTACGATGATGTATTTGTGTTGCCACTTTGCACCCTTTGTACATGATTGAAACATAAAAACAACTTTGGCCGGACACTTTTGCCCGCAACTGTACCTGAGTTTTATTTAATAGTATGAATATCTAATAAATTTAAGTATGAAAGAACAAACAAATAAATCTGCCTTCTTATTTGTTAAATTAAAAATGAAACAAATCTACATGCCGACCCTTTCTATTTTAGAGGTAGGTTTTTAGAGATAATATATACGTGCTTGTCAGCGTCTGTAGTGGTTAAATAGTCCTCATAGCTTTTCAGTAATAGCTGACCGTCCGCAGTCTATACTATTAACTTAAAAGTGTAACTATGTATTTAGCTGATTGGAAGAAAATGTTGCGTATTTGGTTTATAAAAATGTAGACGTGAATAAAGAATTTTTAATTTGAAGTAACATTAAAGTGACATTCAAAGTTTCTCCAATAGAATTCTGTATTAAAAGTAATTACGAAAATTTGAATACGCCCATACATAAAATTTTAGTTAGATAATGCAGCGATCTATTTGAGAAATTTTTATTTATGCAAGTTATATTTTATTGGAAGCTAGATATAAAATATTTAATAGTAGTCACTTTTTAACAATTCCTTTGATTTTGATAAGGAATTCATGCATCGACGCTTCATAATTATTCAAATAATTTTATTTTGATGACATGAAGGAAAAGATCAAGACAGTCTATTAATTACAGTATCAAATTATTTCTTAAATTATTGTTTCAACTAAATTTATGACAATTTTGATCATTGTAACGGTCCTATCTATGATCTCTTAGGCTATTCTCTTATTTTCATTATATTACTACAACCCGCTAAACTCATGAATCTACAATTAGTATATTAAACGACGCCACCTCACATATTATATGATTGTATTAGACCTAGAGTCAAATTTCAAGACCATATAAGGAGCGTGACGTTACTCTACTTATAGATATAGATATGCCAATTTTTATTGTTCAATTAAAATGCATTATTAAGAGTAATTTCAATGAACCAAAGTATTTTTTATATAGATTTTAGAGCATAGATTGAGATTATCATATTTTCAAGTACTAAGGATCCATAGAACGGCTAAGGATCCATCGACAATGATAAAGTATGGAAACTTGCAGTGCCTAGAGAGAAAAGGCACCAAGTGCTCCAGGAGGTCCATGATGCTCCGACGGCAGGGCATCAAGGACGAAAGCATACGTTCTCCAGGGCTAGGCGCTTGTACTACTGGTCTAAGATGTATGATCAGGTCAGGGAGTACGTAAAGAGTTGCCCGGTATGCCAGTAATGCAAGGTGGAACAAAGGGCACAGGTGTTCAGAGGGTCATGCTGTGGTAGATTGTGTTGAACATATGGAGAAGCTCTCTAATCGAAGTCAATCCCTAATCAACTCCAAGTCAAAGGAGGAGGCGACGAGTCAGGCGGGTTATTACGACCGGAAGAGACGGCAACGAGTTTAAGGTCGGAGATTGGGTATGGAAGAGGAACAGGATTCTCTCATCGGCTGCTCAAGGCATATCAGCCAAAATAGCGCCGGTCCGTAAGTGCTTGATGAGGTTTGCGGTTCCAACACGTATAAACTGGGTAATCAACTGGAGATTTTATCTGAACTCTTTCATGCCAAAGACCTAAAGCCATATTATGGTCCGGGTAAAGAGGAAAGCGAGGAACCGACTATCAACGAACCTCGCGAGCAGCGCGAAGAAGGGCTGTTGGAGGCGAATGATTCCGTAAAAGCGTGCGAAGATCCGGGAAGTAATTTATCGAGCAGCTCCCACGGCCGTAGGTAATGATCCCACCGAGGCATCGGATTTACCGGTATCCGCCCCAACCAAGAGAGGTCGAGGTCGACCTCGGAAGTCCCAGAGACGGTCACCGGTCGGGCAAGAAGCGACAACTCTCCCTTAAAGGAATCTAGAGAGAGAGGTAGGTATCGAAAAACTGTGCCCATCGTGCAAAGAACAGTTGGGCCGATAATCTCGAACAAGAGACGGGAAGGGAGTATTAACCGACGAGGGCCAGGACGTTCACGCAAGAAATAGCGAGAGAACGCGTAACTCGGTGGGATGTGGGGTTTCATGGGACTTTTCTTGGCGCAGGGAGTTTCATCCAAAATGTTTTGTTTTGGATGATACAGATAGATCGGAGAATCGTCGTGAAGGAAGAAACCTTGGAGATGGTCACCCAGATTAGATCTGCAGCTGGGTTTTGATACGAAACCGTTAATTGAGGATCTGCGGTGCTTCGCCAGGGTCCAGTTGGAGGGGACCACCCGAAGGGAGCGCCACCATGGATCAGTTGCAGACGGTAGTCACGTGGATCACCCCGAAGAAATCTTCCCGGGACGCCTCGACTCAGACAGAAGACCAGGATAAGGTCGAGCGTCCCAAGTCCACCGTAAATCAGGGGGTGCAGACCCGTTAGTCCGGTATACCCCAGACGTCGGACAGTGCAAGCCAGTGCCCTGGACCCATTATGAGCAGCCGACTGTCCTCCTCGATTTCAGACATGTGCGTCTGGGGCTTAACGAGGTGGAGAGTGCCTGGCGGTTCGCAGCTGATCTCCAGTCTCAGGTGTAGGAGCACCTGAGACGCTTCCTGAACCGGCAGGGCGCAGAAGAGCTGGTCGGGGAGTGGGCAGAGGTGGTTCAACGCCAGTAGACCTACGAAAAGGCCCTGCTGCGGGTGGATAATGGACAGGAGTCCTCCGACGCGCTCCCGGTGATGGCTCAGGAGAAGAGAGCTCCTGGAGCTACTGGTGCTGGGCCGATGCTCACGGTCTATGTGGACGAACGTGTGGCTACCGTCATCACAATCGTGGTCAGGTCGCAAGATGGACATGCGTCCGCCACGGTGGGAGGCGTTACGATCCCAGGGAGTAAGCACCCAGCAGTCTCCTTGGTCTGCTGAGCAGACCCAATACGATCGGGGGGCCGCTCAATTCCGATCACAGCTGAGAGGCTGCTACATTTGTGGGGAGCCTGGGGTGACCACTTCCAGTGGTGCCCTAAGAAGGCTACGCACTAGTGCTACCCGAAACATCGTGCGCCAGGTATAGTCAAGAAATGATGTCGGCTCTGGAGGGCTAATAATAAAGTAGCTCTACATGAAGAAGGGAAGTTTCTAGTTCGTTTGGTTCCTTTCCTTCTTGTATTTTCAGGTTCCTGATGGCGGCGAATCGCGGATATTCGTCCTGCCCGGATAGTCAGGATTTGGAGGGGGCTGCAATGGTAGTCGATTCGATAAATCGATCCGTTCGCGATTCTGTAGCACTCGCGATGCTAGAGCGAGCGACTAAGAGAGAGAGAGAGGGCGCGCGAGAGTTTAAAAGGTTCAGTTTAGCTTCAGCTGTTACTTAGTATAATACCGCCAAATTAGTTTCACTGTGTTTCGCTGTTTTGTTAGTTAGGAGGAAGTTATTTCCTGGGATAATCGAAATGTGTATAAGTGGGCATAGAAGGAGCATCACAGCAGCAGTAACTAAAGCAGCAAGGGAATCAACACCAGTTTAATAGTGAGGTGAACCAGTGCAGCCTTACTGAGGAGGAAACCGTTGGCAGAAAATAATTTCTTCAACCATTACGGCTGATCAGCGTAATTGCATCGCAGGGTAGGTGCACCTCCCTTTTTATTGCGCGACAAAATACTAGCGAGAGTATTTTGTCTATCGCGACTGTTATTTTGTATTCGCGCCGAGCGTTAGTTTTCGCGGCAAAGTTTCGAATTCTCTCTCTCTCTCTCTCTCTCTCTCTCCTCGTATTATTGTTAATAATTGTAAAATCCTATTCGCATGCATTAGTCTTTCGGTCCATCAAAGACTGTAATTTTTCTAGTCATAAACGTTATTAATTTTATTCACCGCATTACGTCATTTCATTTCCTATTAGTTTAACGGATCTATTACGGATTAAATTTTAAACCGATTTTATCTAAGGGATTGGGTGGAATAAGTATTAGGTCACTTACCCCAAAGATAGATCGAGTGTCACAAGTCAGATGACTTAAGGTGAGTTGATCTCTGTTGGAAAAAAAACACTCAAACGAAAGTATCAAACGTAAAGGCAAATACACGTATACTCATACGTGTTTATCAGAGCGGCGGTTAGCTCTGCATCGTGGGAGTTTGTGCTTTAATAAATTCTTATTGTACTAGCTAACCCATCCCGTTACAATGTCAAAAAGAATCTTTTTTTTTTTCGAGTATTAGATTTCTCTTCCATGTGTTTTTTCCAAATTTATAAAATTCGTCTACTACAATGAATGTTCTCACATTTTTATTTTTTGTTTTCATCAATGGAATATATAGAAAACTGTTATGATCTTTCACATCGTCCATACAAAGATTAGTTAATTCATTTCTTCGGCAAGTACCGCAAATACCAATTACTAATATTGCCTGTAAACATCATTATTATAAGTTTTTAATAATGTTAGCAATTGAACAAACTTATATTTTTTTATAGGATTTATTTTTAACAATTTTAGGTTATGTAAAAAAATTGTTTTGTTACTTTTATATACGCACCTTCATTATAAGATATATTGCATCCGGTACATTGCAGAGAAATGTTCCTACGTCTGATTTTGAGAAAATACATGATATTTTTGGATGATATCATGTGCTTTGTTTTTTGAAGAATGCAATTAGCTGTTGGTAAGTACTAATATCTATGTTGTCAAAAGCTTTCATCGTGGCTTTAAGCATTGATTATTTAGACCATAGTGTTGATGGAGCGAATTTCCTAGCAATTTTATTAAAATACAAAACAGATTCTTCAAATGATTTTGTATTTTTTGTGCTACGCCATTTCTTAAATTTATTGTATACCACTGTATACTTTTCTTTTGAAATGTCTGGTAATAAGTTCAATACGATTTCTTTCGCTGCTACAAGCATTTCAGGTGGTACAACAACTTAGTTTCAGAATCACTGCCTTTAGAGCTCATTTTTACAGTAGTTTATTTACAATCACCTTCTTTTACGAGAAACGAATTGTGTGAAACGGTTAGCTTTGACTAAGCGCGTGTTTTTACCAGTCTAATATAATCAGCGGAATGTAAAAAAGTTGACGTTTAAGGCATGCTACAGCGACAATGTCGTTCGCGCACGCTTGATCCGTATCACGAGCGAGCAGTACCTCGTGCGAGCAGTGCGAATGTAGCTTACTTAGCTGAGCGTGCGGAAAAGATGCACTTTGCGAACCCAAACGCGTGTGCAAAATCGAACTTTGCGCACGATAGTAGTAAAAATTAATGTAAAATTACTCGAGATATTTATTAGCACAAATATGCTGCAACGATTGCCGAAAATCGTGTGACTCGCGCGAGGTTAACGAGCGGCTAAATGTAAGTAGCCGCGCTCGGTTCGCGAGAGAGAGAGCGCGTAAGGGGCATTGACCGGGAGGGGAGGTAGCAACCGGCAGTATGACTGTGCTACTCAGTCAGTCCGTGCGCCTAACCTGTTACCGTGCCTTCCGAACTTTCGTTGTTGCCGGTGATATTGCGGTACTGAGTGCGTGGGTGCGTTGGTAGCAGCAACTGCAGCAGCAGCAGCAGCAGCATCAACAGTAGCAATAGCAACAACAGCAGCAACAGCAGTAGCGACAACAACAACAACAGCGATCGAGGCGGTGCAGCGACAAACGAAGCGGCGTCTCAGCCACTTGTCATTTGGATACGGTTGGCCACCGTATCCTCAGCGGTATCGCGGTAGGTGCACCTTCCCCTTTCTAATTGTTGTAACAATTTGGCGTGCGAATCCGCGCAGCGAGCGCGAAGAATTTGTTGTTGCGAGCGAGTAGGTAGTTCGCGATAATCGCGGTTTTCTTTCTCTCTCTCTCGAATAGCGTGTATTGTCATTCACGCGTGCGTGCGTGAGACTCTCGGCATTCCCTCCGTGTAATTTATTTTATTAAATAAATCATTCGTGGTTTTCCATTTAAACGAGTTTCCGTTATTGTGTTTAATCCTTTGTCCGGAGGTCGCGCCCGGCCTTGTTTACATTTCGTTCAAATTCGCCGGTAGCGTAGCACGGAGCTCGCTAATATAGGTAGAGGCGAACCGGCGACTTGAGTTCCATCGGCGGCCGCACGAGCGCTACTAGCAAGAGCGACAGCGCCGCCAAGTGGCGAGTTGGGGGAACCCAACTCGGAACTTTGAAGAGACTCTGCGCAGGCGCACTCCGAGGTAAGGTAGGTTAATGCGCATCAAGCGCATAGATAACAAGGCTTCGTATAGTTGAAATACGGGCACTTTTAGGAGATTATCGACTAAACGATAGCCTGTTACATGGCGCCCAACTAATTTAGGACTCACACACGAGGGAAAGTGCACAAATAAAGAGAGCAACGCGCGCGAGAGAGAGACGTTTGCGCGCGCGCGTAATAAGGTGCGAGCGGGTAAAATAGCGCGTGGCTCGTTCGGTACGTGCTCTGCGGTAGGGGAAAGACGCCTCTCCGACCCAATAATACCTGCTTTTGTGAGCCGAGAGCACACTAACCCCAAGGGTCGAAGAGACGTCCGTAGTCGCTCTAACGAGAAAATAAAAGGTGACTAAGGGTATATAGGTTAACTTTTTACTTTTTTAAGTGTTTTAATTACACATTAAGGTAATTAAGTGGGGGTGAGTCACCGAGCGACAGTACCAGCAGAGCGCGGAATAGGGGTGTGTGTAGGGTTAGATTAACTAACCCGGTGGAGCTAACAAACAGTTAGCCTCCACCTATAGGCAGGTAGTTGCGAAGCGGAAGTTCGAACTTCCTTAGAGTGCGCGATACCTGCACACACCCACAAGCCACGCGTATTGTTGCCTTGTGAAGAAAGGCGTAATTGGGTGGTTGGCGATAATAATCGCAACACCCCGCTCGCGCCTTGGGCGATAGGAGGCGGTAGTGGTCGACTAGGGTAAATTAACCTCAACCGTCACCTACGCCCCAGCATAAGCGTCATGGAGGATACCGCCGACGCGATAACCCGGTGGGCTTCGGAACTGCCTTCGACACAGCTGGACAGATACCTGACGCAACTGGAGTTGCGCACAGATGGTCCTAGGCTGATGCAGGCAGTCCGATTAGCATATTGGTTGCTAGGCGAGTACATCGACCTAGACTTCCAAGGAGCGGCGTTGGATAGGGAGGCCACACAACGCAGGCGACGGAGCCGCGAGAGGTGGCTGGAGACCAAGCGACGCGAGTTGGAAGCAGCCGACGCCGAGGATCTTGTCGCCCACCCACTCATGCTGCTATATAGAGATGAGGCGGTGGAGGCGAACCTAACGCGGACTCTCGCCGTCTACGAGAACCTCGAAGAGGAGAGCCAGAGCGAGATGGGGGAGCGAGAGCCCGCAGAGGAAGGGGGGACCGGCGAGGTTAAGGGGCCCACGGAGGGGGTCGAAGGTGAGCACAAGGGCTCCACCGGATCGCCAGATAGGCGAAGAGCCCGACGCTTCGAGAATGAGGAGTTACAGCCTCAGGAAGAAGAAGAGGAACGGTGCGTAACTGAACGATTGAAAGAGGAAATCGAGCGCAACCATGTCGGGATCAACCGCATACTTGAGATGCTGGAAAGGCACGACCAAGTATGCGCACGGTGGAGTGACCAGGTCACCGCTCTGCAGGTGGAGGTCCAGCAGTTGAGAAACAGGGACCCCACCGGTCGACGAACGGTCGTACCAGAGCGGCCCAGGAGAACCGTGGATTTCCAATCCACGTATACGTGCCACTACGACCCAAGGGTACCGGGTAGTACCCCGGAACCCCAGCGACCGACCCCTGGCGAACCTCGAGAGGCTCCCCAAAGGCAGGTGCCTTCAAGGATGGAGCAGCCACCGAGAAGAGGACCAAGAGACGCCGACATGGATGAAAGGCAGGCAACCACCGAAGGATCCGCCTGGTACGACGCTAATGCGGCGTCAGGGTACTACGCGACTCGGGACGCGGGTAGGATTGTGAGAGGGTGGAAGCTGCGATACTCTGGCACGGCCTCAGAGTGCGTAGACACCTTCTTGTCGAGGCTAGAAGATCTACGCGCAGGTTCTGGGCTAACAGATGGCGAAATCTTGTGCTCGGTATCAGAGCTCCTCGAAGGCGTAGCGAGGACCTGGTACGAGCTTAACAAGCTTAAATGGAGAAGTTACGCCGACTTCGTGGCAGGCGCTCGACGTTGGTTTGGGTCGAGCGAGCTTCAGCAACAAAGGTTGCTGCAAGAGGCCCAAGCTCGGTACCAGGAGAAAGGAGAGCTGGTACGAGAATATGCCTGCCACCTTCTCTTCATGTTAGCCCAGCTGCGTCCGCCGTTACCAGAGCAGAGGCAGTTGGATTTGCTATATGCAAATCTCCTACCCGCCATCCGGATGCAGCTGCGGAGGAATGCATTCTCCAACGTGGACGAATTCCATGCCCGGGCGACCGAAATTGAGACCGCTTTGCGGGACGACGAGCGCCCGAGGACCAGGTTGGAGCCAACGTCCACGTTGTACCCCGAGCACATGGGGGTGCCAGCTAAGGCACCACCACCCCGGGCAGGACCCCGTACGGCGGCCATGACCAGCAAGCCTCGGGGTAGGGAGCAGCGGCAACCCGAGTCGCCGGTTAAAACCCCGGCCAAGAGACCCGAGGACCGGCCCACAATCGCTGCAGCGCAGGCAACAGACCCCATTGAGGATCTGTCGTCGCAAATTGCGACCCTGCGGCGCGATATGGACCGGTACTTTAAGGAGAGGAAGGCTAACTCTCCCAGGCGGCCGAGGGGTCGGCCACAAGAGAAGGGGAGGAACAAAACCCCCCCAGGGTCTCCTGGCCAGCGACGAGAGGGTCAGCGGAGGAAGATAGATTACTCCCAACCCATCAAGTGCTCGTCTTGTGGCAAACTGGGCTTTACCAGAAGGTACTGCCCGGATTGCAACAAGGGAAACGGGCAGGGAAGCGGAGGATGGAGGTCCCCTCCGCGTCCCCAGTAAAGGTGACCTCTCGTCGCAGGTCGTTGGAACGTGGCAGGGGCCCGTCAACGACCTCAGGATTCAGGGAGGTCTCGACAGGGGTAGCGGACCCCGCGAGACCCAGCAGTGCAGCGGCGTTAGAGGCGACAGCGACCGAACAGATGCCAGATCTGGGTAACCGGACATTCTGTATCCTCGAAGGGTACGGAGGCCGGATTCAGGTGGTGGAGCAGGGGTTTGAGTGGGCCGGAGAGGAGACCACCGGACCCAAAAGCTCCAGGAGACCACCTGACGCTCCGGAGGATACGCCGGCGACCCAGACACCTGCGGGCGAGAGCACGACGACGCGAGTAGCGGCTGCCCAAGGCAAGAAGAGCCGTGAAAGCCTCCCGTTCACAGAGGGGAGAGAGACGGCGAAAGCTCCCCGCAGGTACAGACCCGAGGATGAGACCAGGTGGTGGCTTCAGGTGGGAATAGGTGCCTATAAATTAAGGGCACTCTACGACACCGGGGCCTCATCAACGGTAATGGGTCAACTCGGGCTTAGGTTGGCATCTGATATGGGGCTGGGCCTGGACGTCACGCGAGCGGGAGAAGCGAAGCTCGCTGACGGTCGCCCATGTCCCATCTTGGGTCATGTGATTTTCCCCTTCACAGTGGGGGGAATCACAAAAGACGTAAGGGTCGCCATAACGCCATTGCTGTCGGATGACTGCTACGTCGGCGCGAATTTCGTGAGGGAATTCAGCGCCAACCTGAACCCTGACACGGACCAGCTGTACTTGGCGAAAGCCAAAGTGGCTGTACCGTTGGAAGTGGCAAGCGTCACTGGTACGTCGTGCCTCGCACCCGTAGGCCTGGTAGAAGCCACGGAAGCACAGCGCCAAGAAGTGGCTAGCCTCGTCGACGGATTAATTCCCGACGGAGGCCAATGTTTAGGCTGTGCTGTGGGGGTCGAGCATGAGATTGACATCGGAGACGCTCGACCCTGTAAACAGAAATACTACCCGGTCTCCGACAGGGTGCGAGACGAAATGCACGCGCTGGTCAAGGCCATGCTGGACAACGACGTCATTGAACCAGCAACCAGCGGGTGGTCAAGTCCAGTGGTGATGGTTAAGAAGGCAGACGGCAAATACCGGTTCTGCGTAAATTACCAGAAGGTAAACGCAGTAACCAAGCCGGACGCCTACCCATTACCCTTCATGAGCGACATCCTGCGAAGGATCAGGGATGCTAAGTTCATCTCGACGCTGGACTTGAGTAGCGCGTACCACCAGATACCTCTCAAAAAGGAGTCGCGCCCAATTACGGCGTTTACAGTCCCCGGCCTGGGGCATTTTCAGTTCAAGAGAATGCCCTTTGGATTGTCCTACGCCGGCGCGACTTTCCAGAGGTTGATGGACAGAGTGATTGGCCCGGATTTAGATCCTTTCGCTTTTGCGTACCTCGACGACGTGATCATCATCTCGCCGTCATTCGAGGAGCATAAGCGACACTTGGGGTTGGTTTTACAACGAATCCTGGGTGCGGGCCTCACTGTGAATAAGACCAAAAGCCACTTCTGTAAGTCGGAAGTCAAGTACCTGGGGGTCCTAGTGAACCGTGAAGGGGTAAGGCCAGACCCAGAAAAGATCAGGCCCATAATGGAGTACCCAGTACCACGGACGATCAGACAGGTGAAGCGATTCATGGGGATGATGTCGTGGTATCGTCGCTTCATACCCGACTTCGCAACCATCGCTGAACCGATAAACCGCCTGACGAAGAAGAGCGTCCCGTTTGCTTGGCAGCAGGAACAGGAGCAGGCTTTCGAACGGTTGCGAGACGCAATGGTCTCGGCACCGATCTTGCAGTCGCCAGATCCCAACGCGCAGTTCGTGTTACAAACTGACGCGAGCGATAGTGGGATAGGCGCGGTATTGACGCAAGAAGTCGATGGACAGGAGCGCGTAATAGAGTACGCCAGTCGCTCCTTAAACAGCGCGGAAAGGAACTATACAGTCTCCGAAAGAGAATGCCTGGCAGTAGTATGGGCTATCGGAAAGTTCCGGCCATATGTCGAGGGGCACCACTTCAAAGTCATCACCGATCATAGTTGCCTTAGGTGGCTCCACAGTATGAGGAATCCTACGGGAAGGCTAGCGCGTTGGGCGCTAGCGCTACAAGGACAGGTTTTCGATATCGAGTATCGAAAAGGAGACCTCAACGTGGTGCCAGACGCTTTATCTAGGGCCTATGAGGAGGGGGTGGTAGAAGTGGGTGCCATGACGCATCAGCCGGAAACCGCCGATGCCTGGTACCTTCAAAGGTACAGAGAGGTATGCCAGGACCCACATTCTCAGCCTACCTGGAAGGTAGTGGGTGGGAGACTGTACCATTACCATCCGGCTGAGGAGAGCGAAGGATCCATCGACAACGAGGAAGCCTGGAAGCTTGTGGTTCCTGCCGAGAAGAGGCATCAAGTACTTGAGGAGGTACATGATGCGCCGGCAGCGGGACACCAGGGGAGAGAACGAACGTTCTCCCGGGCTAGGCACCTGTATTTCTGGCCGAAGATGTACGATCAGGTCAGAGAGTACGTGCGGAGTTGCCCGGTATGTCAGCAATGCAAGGCGGAACAACGGCCACCTTGCGGGCTGATGGGTCGTCGAGAGGTCTCGCGACCCTGGCAGGTGGTGGCCAGTGACATTACTGGCCCTTTCCCAAAGAGCTCGAGAGGGTTTGAATATATCTTGGTATTCATAGACCTGTTCACTCGGTGGGTGGAATGTGTACCCGTACGCAAGGCCAACGGAAGGACCATCGTACGGGAATTGCACGAGAGGGTGGTAACCAGGTTCGGCGCGCCCGAGATTTTTCTTTCGGACAACGGGACCGAATTTAAAAATCAAGAGGTCGATGCCTATTTGATGAAAAATGGCATCCGACGCGCCCTGACCCCAGTTTACCACCCGCAGGCGAACCCAACCGAGCGAGTGAACAGAACCCTCAAGGTCATGCTCATGTCGTACGTGGAGCGTGACCATAAGAGCTGGGATGAGCACCTGCCAGAGTTCAACTTCGCGTTGAACTCGGCAACTCACAGCGCGACAGGATACAGCCCGGCCATGCTGGTCTTCGGTAGACAGCCCACTCCCCCCTCGACCTTCAAGAGGGCCCAGGATCAGTAGGCTCGGGAAGCTTCCGAGGGCCAAGAACAGATCGAATGGGGTGAGCACATGCGCCGGTTGCCCAACTTATGGGAACGCGCTGGCTCTAAGTCTAGGGAGGAGGCGGACCGTCAGGCGGTCTATTACAACCGGAAGAGACGTCAGGCCGACTTTAGGGTTGGGGACTGGGTGTGGAAGCGGAACCGCATCCTGTCTTCCGCAGCTCAGGGCGTTGCGGCGAAGTTGGCGCCGAAGTATGCTGGTCCCTATGTAATTCAGGAGGTATGTGGCACGAATACCTACCGCCTAGGTAACCAGCAGGAAGAGTTGCCCGAGCTAATCCACGCCAAGGACCTCAAGCCCTATCTCGGCCCCTTTTCGGATGAGGACAACGAGGAGCCAGGAGGCGGGGACTCAGCACCGTTGGACGAAGAGGAGGGCGTAGGCGACCCGCCAGCGAAGATCGAGGAATCCAGCGAGGATCCGATATGCGAGCGCGTCGCGAATGCAGCCCCCTCGAACGAGCATGAGAAGCCCGCGGAGGCTCCTGAAGTACCGATCGAGGCGCCGGTTAAGCGGGGCCGAGGAAGGCCGCGCAAAAACCCCGCGGGCGAACCTCGAGAACCAGGTGGAGACGACCTGGATGGCAATGCGGTAAGGGGAAGGGGCAGACCACGTAGAACCGCTCAGCACGTACGGAAGGTGGTGCTGCCAGCTACCCCCGCAAATGGGCCATGTTCACGAGGAAAGCGCCGGGGACCGGGACGTCCTCGTAAAGAATAGCGTCGAGCGTTACACGGCGACGGGTAGGTTAAGGGCTGAGCCTGAGAAATCCCTTGACCCCACTTCTTCTCTTTTGCAGATGGAGAGGAAGCTGGTCATCAGTGAGGAGGCCCTCGAGACGGCCACCCAGCTGCTGCTCGACCTGGGATTGGGTCCGGGCGCCGATCGTCTGATCGGCGATTTAAGAAGATTTGTCCGGGCCCAGGTCGAGACGGCCGCTCGCGAGGGCCGCTCGCGCCAGCGGGTGGATGACTTCCTCCGGGAAGGTCTGAGGGCCCAAACCTCCAGACCCTCGACCCGGGAAGCATCCACCCAGACCGACGGTCCATCCGAAGAGGGCCGTCGGTCTCAGTCCACGCGGGACCAAGGTGTGCAGACCCCAGGGTCGAGCGCAACCACGGTAGAGAGCTCGACCCAGTGCCCCGGGCCAAGGAAGGCCTGCGGCCAGCAGCATTGGGTCTGCACACACCCACGAGTCCCCCAGCAGGTGGGTCTCGAGAATACCTGGAGGCACGTGAGGTTAGGCCTCCAGGAACTCGAGAACGCCTGGGAGTTTGTCGGGGAACTCCAGCGCCAGGTGCACGCCCACCTGGAGGAGTTCCTCGATTTCCGAGGCGCCCAGGAAATGCTGGGGGAGTGGGCCCCTGTAATCCGGCGGCAGAGGGCCTATGGAGAGGCCCTCATGCGCATCGACCGGGGGCTGGAGTCCCCTGAAGCCGCGGGCCCGCCGGCAGTGTTGCCACCGGCGGCCCCATCGAACAGGGATGCGGCCAGAACTTCAGCCAAGCCCCCGACCAAGACCCAACCCAAGAGGGTCTCGGGGGCCCCCGGAGCCGGGCAGGAATTTGTGGTCCGCGTGGACGGGTCGGTTTCCGACCCGACCGTGGTGGTGCGAACCGTAGGGGGACGCACATCCGCCACGGTGGGCGGCGTTACCTTCATCGCCGCCCCGGCGTCAGCAGCCACGCCGCCCCAACAACCGTCCGGAAGCCAGGGCCACGGGGCGGAGCCCAGCCTCGCCAGGAGACCGGGCCGGGGCTGCTACATTTGCGGCCACCCCGGCATCACCACAACATCGAAGTGCCCCAACAAGGCGGAGCACTGGCGCTACCCCAGGCATAAGGCGCCAGGGGGCTCCGGCAAGTGACGGGGGGGCATCGGTGGTCCGGGATGGCCCAATAAAGCGTATTTTTTTTTGAGAATAGGATGTGTTGGTTTCTCTCCTTTCCCCATCCTATCCTTGGGTCGCGAGTCAATAGGGTAGTTCGATCCGGTAGTTCGAAGCTAGGAGGGGGCTGCAACGATTGCCGAAAATCGTGTGACTCGCGCGAGGTTAACGAGCGGCTAAATGTAAGTAGCCGCGCTCGGTTCGCGAGAGAGAGAGCGCGTAAGGGGCATTGACCGGGAGGGGAGGTAGCAACCGGCAGTATGACTGTGCTACTCAGTCAGTCCGTGCGCCTAACCTGTTACCGTGCCTTCCGAACTTTCGTTGTTGCCGGTGATATTGCGGTACTGAGTGCGTGGATGCGTTGGTAGCAGCAACTGCAGCAGCAGCAGCAGCAGCATCAACAGTAGCAATAGCAACAACAGCAGCAACAGCAGTAGCGACAACAACAACAACAGCGATCGAGGCGGTGCAGCGACAAACGAAGCGGCGTCTCAGCCACTTGTCATTTGGATACGGTTGGCCACCGTATCCTCAGCGGTATCGCGGTAGGTGCACCTTCCCCTTTCTAATTGTTGTAACAATTTGGCGTGCGAATCCGCGCAGCGAGCGCGAAGAATTTGTTGTTGCGAGCGAGTAGGTAGTTCGCGATAATCGCGGTTTTCTTTCTCTCTCTCTCGAATAGCGTGTATTGTCATTCACGCGTGCGTGCGTGAGACTCTCGGCATTCCCTCCGTGTAATTTATTTTATTAAATAAATCATTCGTGGTTTTCCATTTAAACGAGTTTCCGTTATTGTGTTTAATCCTTTGTCCGGAGGTCGCGCCCGGCCTTGTTTACATTTCGTTCAAATTCGCCGGTAGCGTAGCACGGAGCTCGCTAATATAGGTAGAGGCGAACCGGCGACTTGAGTTCCATCGGCGGCCGCACGAGCGCTACTAGCAAGAGCGACAGCGCCGCCAAGTGGCGAGTTGGGGGAACCCAACTCGGAACTTTGAAGAGACTCTGCGCAGGCGCACTCCGAGGTAAGGTAGGTTAATGCGCATCAAGCGCATAGATAACAAGGCTTCGTATAGTTGAAATACGGGCACTTTTAGGAGATTATCGACTAAACGATAGCCTGTTACAATGCTGAATATATTACCTGCTGTGCTAATAATTAATTGTATATACAAAGTACAAAACAGGTACATATACACATATATACTGAATATGATGGCAACCCACGAGACTACTTTTTATCCAATAAGATCACGAATAAACTGTCTCTACTTTATAGGCTATCACTTTTCTATACAGGTTAAAAAAATTTAGGTTAAGTTTTGATGAATAATAAACACGAAATTCAAAATTGACTTTAATCCTTTATTCATTCATTACAGTATATGTTACATGATATGAGCTATTGAAATTACTCTGAGCTAGTACATTAATCTTTCAATTCTATGAAAAGATGTCACAGTATGGACACGCTTCTCTTTATATTTCAGTTTTAAAGTATGTTTCGGCCGAAGGCCGCATATACTAAAATTAGAATCACTCTTCATCCCTCTCTATCTATCTCAACTATAACATGTGCTTTTTTGCTTTATTCATTGATTCAATCTGATAATTTAATTTTTATTAATTAACGCTAATAATTTTATACATATTTTTTCTTATTTATTTAAAAACAAATTAAATTAAAAAATAAAAATATTAACTAATAAAAGTTCGTTGTCAAATGCGAGGGACAGTTCCTCGCCAGGTGGTCACCGAGGCAGATGAAACAGAGCCCTTGGTCAGTGACAATATGCCTACAGGCGGCGGGATCGAGCCCTTTAAAGGTAAGGCAGTGCCCGATGTAGTGCGTCTCCTTGCAGGCGGCGCTACCCTTGCCTTCTTGAACATCGTTGGCATGGACCTTCCTTGCGATCTGGAATCCCTGGAAAGCGGAATGATGTTGAGCCCGAGCGCCCTCAGAGTTTTGCAGCGCTGTTGCAGGAAGTCGACCAGCTTTGCGTACGTGGGCAGGGCCTTTTCATCGATGCGGGCCTCCGCTTAGCGCTCCTCTTTCCAAACCCTGCTCATGACGAGGTCCATGGCCTTGCGAGCGAGGTGGATGAACCAATCATCTCAAGCGTCGACGGGCTTCTTAAGCTCAGACAGTTGATAGCGGTGCCGTCTGAGTTTGTTCAGAACACTTTGGAGGCTGGTGGCGGATTCCGCCTTTAGCGGGAACAGCTGCTCGAGGGCGTTAAGGTGATCCTTTGCCTTCAGAGACGTTGATCGTAGCGGCTCTTCAGGGCCTCCCAGGCGGAGGAGTAATCGACAGCCGTACAATGGTACTCCTCCAAGGCCTTCTTGGCGTCGCTATCAACATTCGTCTTGAGGTAGGAGATCTTGGTCGACGGTTGTTGTAGACTAGGTCAGCGAACAGGTAGCAAAAGGACTCCCAATCCTCCGTCTTGCCGGTAAATATATATATGGGAATCTCTAGTCGGGGCCTGCGTATGAGCGATAAGCCATCAGCGTCGGAGCCGACCTGCTGTGCCTGGCTCCTAGTCGGAGGGAGCTGGTGTAGACTTTGTTGGTGATCGAAGAAAGCACCTTGCGCGCTCATGTAGCTGCTCTCAGCCTCCTCATAGCCTTCCCTGCGACGTACACGACTATCTCCGGAGCGTTGCTGGTCAGAAGATGAACGTCGTTGTTGGAGAAGCTCTGCCAGTACCTTTTCAACAGTCCGAGCCGACTCTCCACAAGTTCCATCGTCCATTCATTTTCGGTTTTTGCTAGGATGGTCTGAGCTGTTCGCTCGATCACTCCGAGTAGGGCCATCTGCGTGCCCTCTAGTTCCATCTTAAAGCTGGAAGAGACTTAGGCTGCAGCATGAACTGTGACGAATGCAACGCGAAGCCGCCAGTGAGTAACCAGAAAACGCCAACCATGTCTCTGGCTTCGTGCACGGCTCCGACCCGTTCGCTACATTTGAGGTTGCCGTCGAGCGCAAGCCGGCTTGGGCCTAGCCCTGCGTGCAGTCGATCCCGAGCTGAGCGCTGATATCCGTCCAAGCCACCGTAGATGTTGGTATATTTCAGTGCCGCAGAAAGCCACGTCCAAGGCCGCCAGTAAGCCTCAAGAAATCAGCCACCTGATTCTGACCTTGTATGCATCCCCGGCCGCTCTGACCGACGGCCAGCGCCGAGTCAGTGCTTAAAGCTCTCGTCCGAGACAGTTGAGTTTCCGCTATGTTGATCCAGGTAGCATTGCCTGTCGCTCCAACGGTCGCCGAGAAATGTCACAGGGGGTACAGCCTATCACGGGCACTTTCAGGCCTGGCATATGAGTGTGCTTATCTCGGCATCCTGGTCCGCCATTACTGCTACTCGTTTGATAGCTCCGCTTGTCTCTTACTTCTGCCTCTGGATCCGGCTCGAACGACCAAAATTCATGTTGTTGGGTACCACTTGGGCTAGGAAAGTTTGAAGCTCGGGGTAAATGACCTGTAACGGTGTACGAGGTCTGTCCAGAAAGTATCGGGTCTACCTTTATATTTTCGTGCTAGCGTTATTCTTTATCATCTGGTAGATGACATCCTTCAAAGTAATCCCCACTTGATTGAATAACACGGTTCCATCGATGTTTCCACTTTTCAAAACAGTCCTGGAACACACTTTTAGGGATAGCCTTAAGTACACTCGTCGCATTGTTTTCAACCGTTGTTTTGTCATCAAATCGGTGTCCTTTGAGTGGTTTTTTTAGTTTTGGAAACAGCCAATAGTCACAAGGGGCTATGTCGAGACTGTATGGAGGTTGTCGAAGCAATGCGATATTGTATTTGCTCAAAAACTGCTGCACAAGATCAGATGAATGCTCTGGCGCATTATTGTGATGGAGAAGCCAGTCGACACTTTCCAAAAAGTGCGGCCGTTTTCTTCTTACTGCATCACGCAAACGTTTCAAAATTTGAAAGTAGTATTCTTTATTGATTGTCTGACCTGTTGGGGCATATTCGTGATGTACAACACCTTCACAATCGAAAAAAACAATCAACATTGACTTAACATTGCTCCGACGTGCTTTTTTTGGTCTTGGCGATTCAGAATGCTTCCACTGTGAAGATTGTTGTTTTGTTTCAGGATCATAACCATAAACCCATGATTCATTACCTGTAATAACTTTTCTAAGCACATTATAATTATTGACCATTTCCAGATTGTCCAGAGCGATTTCTAAGCGAATGTTCTTCTGCTCTGTTGTGAGCAATTTTGGGATGAATTTCGCACACACGCGATTCATTCCTAAATTTTCGGTTAAAATTTCTGAAATGATAGTTTTGGTATCCCAAGATCTTCTTCTAGTTCTCGCACAGTCATACGACGACCTTGTTCGATTGCGAGTCGTACCCGCTCAATATTATCTGCGGTTTTTGTCGTCGAAGGTTGGCCGGAACGAGAATCACTATCGACAGAAGTGCGACCATCCTTGAACCGTTTAGACCACTCTTTTATTCGTGTTTTGCTCGTATAATCGCTTCCGAAAGCCTTTTGCATCATTTCAATAGTTTCGAACTCGTTTTTTGCAGTTGAAAGCAAAATATGATGCAAATTCGTTGATCTTGTTTTTCAGTCATTTTTGATAATATCAAAATCCGACGAACGCGAAAAAGGCATTGTAAACAAAGACACGCTGCGCATGAACTATACGTCCGGCAGGTGTCAGTAAGTAACCAATAGATTCGTGAGGCTTTACTGTTGACGTTTGTGTCCGGTAGAGGTCGCTCGAACACTATGGCGCGAAGATATAAACGTAGGCCCGATACTTTCCGGACAGACCTCGTAGACTGGTCATAGCCTACATCGTATGTCCTTTCCCTCTGTCTAACCATGGCGAGGGCTCACGGCTGGCATCAGACACATTTTTATTTTTCAGTGCCTGATGCCTCCCTTTGTTTTTTAGCATTAGTACCCGAGAAAGAAAGGGAGAGAAAGTGCTCCCCCTACTACAGTGCGAGCCGGCTAGAGAGAGAGAGAGAGAGAGAGAGAGAGAGAGAGAGAGAGAGAGAGAGAGAGAGAGGTCTCAAGAATGCCGGACTATAGGCGCTGCATGAGCCAAGTTCAGCATTGTCGCGCGCTTTAAATTAAGGAAGTGAGTGGTGGGAGAAGGTGTGAGGGAGAGCGGCTCTCACGCATTAGGCGATAGTCAACGCCGTTCATTAGGAGAGAGAGTTCGCCACCGATAGCACGCATTACCACCAGCAGAGACTGAAGCCGTCCTCTGTCTACCAGCCTAGCAGTGCAATCTCGTTGTCGTGCGGAGAGCTTTTGCGCCCTTTTGAGTTATTTATTGCTACCGGTCTTGCTGAGTTTTGAAGGGAGTTGTCAAGGAGCATCGAGTATCTGCCTGCAAGCTTCTTCAATATCGGCAATCAGGTCACCGCTTCTTTTCTCTGTCTCTCTAAATCGCTTAATTTTCCTTTCTTTCTGGCATCCGCGACTTGCATATTGTGTCAGACTCTCACGGGCCGACACAAATAGTTTAATTTATTTTTCGTCATTAAGACGATAAATAGGATGGCAAGGTGCTCATGTGCTGGCCATTCTATTTAATTATTGTGTTAATTAGGTTTAGATATATATGTTTGTGATTTTCGCCGAAACTTGTAGAAGTTTCTCTGTAATAAAGTGTATTCCTTCAAATTACATTAAGTTATTGTGTTCACCTTTCCTTTTTGCTTTGCTGGGAACGATACACTGCCTCCCTTACCTTCCCTTTCTAATAATTGTTAATAGTATTAAAATTGTCGGCTATCAGCGGTCGACACTATTACTGATGATACAGAAAATATTGTTAAGGCTATAGCTTTATTTTAACGGTGGCTCAAGTTTGGTTGGTGCGCATAGCTCGGAGGCGTAATGATGACTGACCTGCTACTCTCGTGTAGTGAGGATATGGTGAGTCAAAGGGCTAGATGGCGCGCCATTCACTCCTCTGAACTTTTTGAGAATCGAACCAACACCCACATACGCTAATTACCTCAACCTTGGAGCCATGTAACCTGCGACACTCAAACCCTAGATCCTTGCGCCCTAATTTCATCAACCCTCAAGCCTTGTAACCTGCAACGTTTATTGTTTTAGTCTTCCATATGCCATAGGTGTCTATCAAGAAAATTAGCTGTTTCGAAACTGCTAAAATATTTAATATCAATATGTATTTATAAGGATTGTAACACGTTTCGCTTCTTTAACTCAGTTTGCAATTTGCTCTTCGAGTTAATAGTCCAAATAACGTCGTGCTACTAATCATTTAATAAAAGGGGAAGTACGGAAGGCACATTTGCTTCGTCGCTGAAGGCGTCGATGGGCTTTCGTCGTTCGGTAGTTCGAATGCTGCTATTAAAAGACAGGGAAGACGCAGGAATAAGTCAACCTGTTTATCGTTGACAATCTTGTTTATTAATTTACAAGGCTATATGCGATTTCGTATTACAAAGAAAGGCCGTACGAGCCTGTCTCCCTGCGGGTAAACGCAGTGGAGACAAAGCTTCGCCTCATACTCACTTGTCCCGTTGTCCAACAGATGCAGTGCAGGTTGACGCACGCACCTACCTGTCCGCGTCCCCATGATTATTGGAGAGAGAGAGAGAAAGGAAACCGAGGGGCGCACCGATAATGTAAAGAGTACCTGACCTAGGAAGGGGTGTCGTTGGGAACCCGGCGATCTGCTTCGGCTGGCGTCACTCCGCCGCTCTTCGACGTCCCTCTTGCTGAGATCGCTCGTGCTCTTGGACTTCCAGGGAAGTCCAGGAAGGGCTGGTTCCCTCTTGTAGTTTTTTTTGCAGCTTCTCTTCGTTAAAGAAGAGCTGATGATTGCTTTTCACTTCTTACTTAATTTTCACTCTTTCTGTCGCTCACGACGCTGGTCAGGCCAGTACTGCTTACACGCTCTCATGCCTCGCGGCATTCCCGCCCCTTCCCTCAGTACTCAAAATCGGTCGAGCGCCGCTGGCTACGCATACACGTGCGAGTTACGCCGGCGACACTATCTCTCTCTCTCTCTCTATATATATATATCTCTTTTTTCCCCACACGGGTCCAACCACCAACGCCGATCACGAACTAAACCTAGTAAGTTTCGGTCTCATTTTGTGTTCTCAGATCAAGTAATTTATTATCTCCACCCTTGTAATTTAGTATCCTCTCCTCTTAATTTAGTATATATTTAGCCTACCTACTCAAGTTATACAATTTCCATTAATTTGATTAGAAACTGACTTTGATTTAGGTCCTATTGGATTAATCGAAATTTGGATTGGGATTCAGCGGCCTTTAAAGCGTATGAATATAGTTGTTTAGTTTCTTGAAGATATAATTTTGTATTTCTACAGTCGTTCTGCAATTTTTGATATCATCATATAATAACCTTAAAATACCTTCGCGGTAGTAATGAAAAAATTGTGTCTTAATGTAAAATTTTTTGTATTTATTGAACCTTTAGTCAAAATTTTATATTATGTACAATATGCATATTTGACCTCAAAATAACCTTGATTCAGATGTATAGTAACAAGATTAAATAGACTTCAAAATCCACTTTAGCAATCCTCAAAATCATGAAAACACAGGTTTATTTCTTTTTGATTATTTTTTACAGAAATTGACTTTCGAGTGTTTTTCAATCTATCCTGTTAAGATTAAGCTGATTGGAGATTTGATTTCGGTATGTTAAAATAAATGAGGATATATGTTTATCGTTTTTTATACAAACAGCATATGTTTTTAGAGACCTCTTTTGTCAATTAATAAATCAATCTCTTTCTCTCTCTTTCTCACTCTGTTTCTATCTGATAACTAGAAAAAATTAGTTTGACGAGCAGCAAATGGCAACTCGTAGGCTACAGCTTTATTCAGCTATTAAAACGTTATCATTGACATTTGTCAAATTATCGTTTAACAAATTCATTGCAATTCTTAAAGAGTATTTTATTCACGTTAGTTTTCTGGGTTTTCGTTGGATATTACGTTTTTATTATCCTTCAAAATAACTGCAGAGAGATACAAAATTATTCATGAAAATCATTAAATTTTGAATGAAATATCGATAAAATATAAAAGCGATAATAATACAATCTAAGAGTTGGATGTTTTCAGATTACTTTTTCAAGCAGCTATAAGAATACCTAGTTCTTTCCTCTAGATATGATATCAGGCGTATAAATTCTTACTTCAACATTAAATCTTTAAATGATATTTTTACATCTATAGATTATTTAATGTATCCTATCTACATATTTATAAACATATATTTTTTAAATAATTTTAATACTTACCACCAGTAAAAAAAGTATATTGTGAAAGGTAAACTAGTTACTAAAGAAAGTATTCTCCATTCTTGTATAAAATAGGTTACTCCGGCTAACATACAGAGCCCAATAGTATAAAACATGCATGTTAATACAGTTACAAGAGATCTATAGTTTGGTCCAACTAATTCGAGAGCTGAAAAAGAAATAAAATTTAATACAGCTTGACTAAATTTTTATTCAATTTAGATTGTAGTGAAGAATATTGCGTTGTTGAGCCATTTAATAAGAGATTAGATGTTTCCTTTATTACCCATGGTGGATAATGTTACGAACAACAGATTTGTTCTATTTTATCCACAGTCGTCGTTTAAATATTGACCTATTTTACCGGTACATTACGCATATTACTTGTTATTTAAGCCCGTATAATCTGTGACAGATACAAACAGTGACCGCACATGTAAACAATAATCAAGCTATGGACAGATCAAAACAAGACGAAAGCTGTGGCGATATTAGGGAAAAACGGATTAGCGATGCCCTTAAACACAAATGTAAATAGAACGTCCCGCAACGATAAACGTATATATAAGAGCGGACAAGCTTAGTTAGACATTCTTTCTTTGGTTCTCCAACCGATTTGACACAACGATCTCCACTATCGCGTGAATCTCACCACTGAACAAGGAACATTGCACAAATCGTCCGTACCTACTTTCCTTCCTGACCAGAACGGAAATAAATAGGGTATTGGTGCTCTGCTGACTTACCGTGACCGGGGGACAAACGAGCCCAGTACAAAGCATCCTAAAATTATCTTTCCTTTACCCAATTGATTGAGAAATTTCCAAGGTGTTGCGAGAAGGCTGTCGGCTCGTCGACGGACACTCGATTAATTGTATGCGGATATTTTCTCCCTCGCACGAAGACACAGGGTTGAAAATATCTCAACCTATCCGAAAAGATAACAAATCCTAGCAATTATTGACATGCATGTGCCTGCGTGTAACAGCGTCTTATTATCTATATCATGTACCAACGAATGTTCCAGACCCTATGTTGCATGCTCCCTGCACTATGCTGAATTAAAATTGAAGGTAGAGTAAATTCAGAGAATGAATATTTAGTTGTATAGTTTATAATATTTAATTTTACTGTTTTTCTGCTATTTTTTATAAATATAAATCAAATCTTCCTCTTACATCAAACTAAAGAAAGTTTTATAACAAAGCAATAAGTTGCAGGATTCTTCATTCATAGCGTATTTTTTAACAAGTTTCAACTTAGATTTGCCATACGAACAGAAATTTAGTTCTGAAAAGCTTGATTAATCCATTGAGTCCCATGCCGAAACTGGGTAAGATAGCGTCAAAATATCCATGCCATTCATAGCATATCTAAAAAGATAGACTCGTGGATTTTCCTTTTGCCATGTATAATTGTTTATAAAATATTTCTTAAACAAATTACTCAAAAAGTCATTATTTTCTAAAACTGATCACGGTAGTCGATGCTATGGGAAAAATTATTACAAAAACTGTATATAACACTTTTTCGTCAAACCTCAATCAGTTAGGGTAAAATGAGATGAAATACTATACTAAGTAAAATATAAATACTATAAAATACTAAGTAGTTTTATGAGGTCTGTTCAAAAAGTATCGCGAATTTTGAATGTTCCGCGGGCTACGTAAATTTGATTTTTGATTTTTTTGTAACGTTATGTTGGTATTCATGTCCCTTACTTATGCTGACAAGGTCGGTCACTTTGAATGTTGGTTAATTTTTGACAGCTGTTTTGCTTGGATGTGTTTTAGCTCATCTTCGATTTTTGCCTATTCTGAAAAATGGATCAAAGAATCTGTATCAAATTTTGTGTGAAAAACAAAGTGCGCGGTCGCATTCCGAATGTTGACTGTAGCATATGGTGAAGCTAGCTTGGACTAAAGCAACTTTTATCGGTGGTACAAAATGTTTTCAGAGGGTCGAGAAAATGTGAACAATAAACAACGTGCTGGACCCCCGAGCACTTCAACAACAGACGAAAACATTGATAAAGTGAAGAAAATAGTATTGGTCAATCTTTGAATCACCGTTAGAAAAGTTTCTGAAGATCTAAACATATCGATTGGCTCATGCCATTCGACTTTAAACAATAATTGAGACTTGAGTCGGGTCGCCGCGAAATTCGTGCTAAAACTGCTGAATTTCGACCAAAAACAGCATCGGGTTAACATTGCTCAGAAGATGTTGGACTCGGTCCGTAACGACCCACATGTGCTCCGGAGGATCATAACTGGTGATGAATCATGGGTTTATGGTAATGATGTGGAGACCAAAGCTCAATAATCCCAAAGAAAGCTGCCGCATGAGCCAAGACCGAAAAAAGCGTGCCAAGTTCGATCGAACGTGAAGGCTTTCCTCACAGTTTTTTTCTTCAATTACAGGGGCGTGGTGTATCATGAGTTCTTGCCACAGGGTAGTATGGTCATATCGGTCCTTTGATATACACAGGCATAACCTCTTCGTTCCTATACAAACGAACAGCCACTCTATGCCTTAACAACGTCTGGAAGTCCACACCAGTATATCTCTCAACAGCAATGGCGGACGAAAATAACACGCGAATTAACCAAAGCGCGGAGGGCACATTCCAAATCTTAATCAAAAAGATATACCACTACGTTTACGTAATAGACTCTCTACTTCATCCAGCTGTACTAGGCAGGGAACTATTACGGAAACTAGACCTCCAAGTCTCCATCTTTAACACTCCTTTACTACCAATCCCGAATAGGACAGAGAACTCCGTCACTTCCTCGAAAGGGAATTAGCAACGATACCGCCCACACAACCCAGCAATGCAACGCATTATCGATGAACAAGTTTGAGCCATGAGACAATACGAAGACTCCGCCAGCCCACTTATCTCTCCGATAGTAATCGTCAAGAAAAAGGACGGAAAAGCACGTTTCTGCATAGATTCTCTGACAAATTCCGAGGAGACAAATACTGAAGAAAGCAAACTGCTAATCGCCTTTACTGTTCCTGGCAGAGCACTGAAACAATTCCGCATCTTATCTTTCAGTCTCGACTCAGTTTCAGCCACTTTTCAACATCTGCTTGATAAGGTGATAGGACCCGATCTCAAAGATTTCACTTTCGCTTATATTGACGACGTAGTAGTAATCAACGACATATTTGAAAAAAACCTAGAACATCTAAAGACAAATGCGAATTTTGTTCCAATTCACTTACTTATCTAGGCCATCTGATCGACAAGAAAGGCATGCACACCGATTAGTGTAAAGTACAAACCATCATGGACCTACCCACACCTAAAACAACCAAGCAACTACAAAGATTCCTAGGGGTAGTATCATGATAAAGACGGTTCATCCCCAACGCCGCCAATCTTACCGACACGCTAAACCGCTTCCTCAAAGCTTGAATTTTGAAAAAAAAATTTTGAAAAAAAGATAAAAATATTTTGAAAATTACTGAATAATTTTGATACAAACATGTTGAAATGACTCTTCTTCAGTATTGCGCAAAGCCAATGATGGCGATGTATAAAGACAAAGTGACTCTTATTTTTAAAATTTTTTTCATTAAAAAATTTTTTTTTTCAAAATAATTTTTTTTTCTGTTATTTCTAAAAAATATAATTAAATAAAAAACAAAAAAGTAAGAAAAAAAACAAACAGTAAGCAAATCGCACTCTCTAGTCTAGAGACAGGAAATTTGTTGCTATTAGAATCTACCTTATAACAAGAATGTGGTAACGAAAGAATTGTTTACAGCTTATATTGCGTTGTTGACGATTTGTTAAAATACTAATTTCTTTTTGCAAGTAAATTTTCACACGAAATATTCTATTTAATTATTTTTCATAAAAGTGTAAAATTATGTTTTCTTTAAAACGATTTTCATTTTTTTGTAAATCATGGAGACAAACCCTCATAACGTTTTCAGTTTTTTTTTAAATTAAACTTTGTACAAATGTATGGATGTCTTAATACATCTAATTTAAAAAATCCAAATAGTGTTGATTCTAATATCGCTATTCAATTATCTTAATTGTTCAAAACATTATGCCATCAATCACTTGAATTAGAAATAGAAGAATCCTTGGAAATGACTCGATTTGGTTCCGAATCTTTAGAAAGCGAAGATTTGAAAGAGAAAAATGAATCAGAAGGTTCTTTATCAGAAGAATTAAATTCTCGAATGAGCCTAACAGAATCTTCAGAATTTCCATCTAAATCGGAACCTACGGTGAAGAAATTGAAGCCCATGGATATGATTTTTCATTTGAAATGAATACTCCTTATAAAAGTCAATCATTTTCATTTGAAACAATGGAAAAAATTATTAAGATGAATGATGTAAAAAATTGAAATTTTTTTCTATCCAAACATTGTATCCTCGCTTACAACCTACGCATATAAGTAGGTTTAGAAAATATATAGAAAACGAGGGAAATTTTGCATTTAAGATGTATGAACTAGAACAGTATATTAAGAGTCGAATTATTGAAGCAGGACTAAAATTCTTACCAGTTCATGATATTTATCTTCGACGCTGGGCTATCGAAGAAGCAAGAAGAGTTGGATTAGACAAATTTACAGCAAGCCCTCATTTTATTAAGAATCTGAAACTTCGACTTCGTTCAAGAAAAATAACTAAACTCGTAACTAGTAAGCATGTGACTGAAGAAACTGAAATTGCAAATCGTAAATCTATCCACTTACAACTTACAAATGCTAGAATACCTTAATATAATCTAAATTTTGTTATGAATTCTGATCAGTCTGGTTTTTCAAAAGAATATTTTTCGACAAGAATTTTAAGTATCCGTAGTGAAAAAGACACTTTGCAATTAGTAAAAAGTGTTTTTAATACTAGTCATTCAAATACAATTCAGCCAATAATCACAGCATCTGGTAAACTTTTGTCACCTATGTTAATATGCTTACAGGAAACTACTGGTAATGAATTTGGGCCCCGTATTCGTATGGAAGTGTATCAAAATACACCGAGCAATTTAATCGTAGTTTGTAGTAAATCTGGTAATCTAACCAAAGAACACGTCAAGAAATAGATTGCAGAGTGTTTATACCTCATCTACAAGAAAACACTTTACTTTTGACTAATAGTTGGACCGGACAATCTACAAATTTTTTGATGAGTTGCTTACCGTTCGGTAAAAAAGATTATGTTGAGCCATTAATAATACCTGCAGGTACAACAGGAATTGTCAGCCATTAACGCATATTTTTTTTAAGCAGTATAAAATTTTTGTACGTGCAATTTATAATCAAATAATGTTAGAGTTGAAAGAAGAACAAGTGCATAATAGACTATTGTTTCTAAAGATGCATTCACTTGTTCACAATCAGCTCACAGCAGGAACTTTTCGTCCAATGCTACAATACGCTTAGTACAAAAGTGGATACGTTTTTGCCGATCCAAGTATATTTCAAAATGTAAATAAAGTATGTTTCAACAAAAAAAGAAATATTTAGTTATTGCATTGAATGTGATAGTCAGCCTTCATAAAATGTGCAAATTTTGATGTTTGAGCCACTTTCTAGAAAAATTATGTTGTCACTGAATAAATGTAAAATTGAAGACTGGATATCTGTTTAATTTTATATTTTTTAGAAATAACAAAAAAAAATAATTTTGGAAAACAAAATTTTTTAATTAAAAAAATGAATAAAATAAGAGTCACTTTGTCTTTATATATCCCCATCATTAGCTGTGCGCAAACCGAAAGAGAGTCATTTCAACATGTTTGTATCAAAGTTATTCAGTAAGTTTCATGAATATTTTTTTTTCAAATTTTTTTTTTTCAAAATTCAAGCTAGTACTCCTAGTCACGTAGGATAAGTTCACAAAGTTTTTTTGACAATTCTGATCATTACATCCTAAGGATGCTCACTCGGGTAAGAGAGAAAGATAGATCTGTGCGAGAAAGAGAGAAAATACGCGATTACATTTGGCAACATTGCGTCGTTGTACATATATAGCGTTATGTATAACCTATACATAACTGTATACATATCACAAATAGCGGTAGAGTACGTAAAATCGAAATGTAATAAAGTGATATTATAAGTGTTATATGTTTATTAATAATGACAAAAGACGTGGAGAAATTTTTTTGGAAAGGCAAAAGAGTGCTGAAAAAGTTTATCGACACCGAGTGAAGCAACAGGAATTAGGAAAAAATCTTCGCAATGTTTATGGAATGAAAAACCGTTCAGATAACCTCCAAAGATTGTCACCTTATAATTTCGATGGTCGTCGTATTGTTCATTTAGAAACTCTTGCAAGACAGTTAATCTGTCGAAAATGTAATAATGTGCTATCTGTGTTAGATATTATTCAGGAAAAAAAGTTTGGCTTAGCCTTTAAAATTTATGTTTTGTGTCGTAATTGCCAGAGCATCAACGTAATTTACTCTGACAAATGTTATGTCTAGGCGAGGTGATGTTACAGCCAGACGTAATAATATATTCAAATATTGTCGCGTTGGTAAAGGTTGGATCTTAGTTAGGAGTTAAGCAGAGGTTGGTTAAAGGGATAGCGTCTTTATTATACGTAGGGCGTTTTAAGTAGATAACATAGTTTCTTACCTTATTAGGATTGGATTTCAGAAGAGGTATTTTACGAACAGTCTCAGGTGTTTGCGCTTGATTTAAGGTTTATTGTTTAAAGACAATTATAATACTTAACAGAGTATAATCCCGGTTCTAAATAGCCGGATAGTTAGACTTAAAAAATAACTTTGCGAAACTACCAAACTGCTAAATTGTCAACTGTGTACTGCGTATTGTGTTGTGCGAATTCCAGTCCAGCCTTTTTATACCGTAGGCTGATATGCCCCTTCCTGTGTTTTCGCCAATTTAATATGCGATGAGTAATATTCGCGGAAATATTATGGAGACGTGCTTAGACTAATCTATCCCGCTAGATAGATTTACAAATCTTCCCGGGAGGGTTGGTACAATAGAAAATTAGATTACCGATACCCAGTTTGTTACCATAACTCATAATTCGTCACGTACTTATTCTTTCGTATCGACGTGACACAAACAACACATTGTAGCTGAACGATCGCACCAAAAAGTGCACTTTAACTGTAATACGAAAGCAACCATTGGTAATTATATAAATAATAATCCTTAATATATTAATAATAGTATTAATAATAATAATAATAATAAACAATAAATTTTCATATAGGTGTTTTAAATAGAGGTATCGGCTACAATCATCTAAATACAATTTTATCTTCATCGAATATATCACCAATGCATTGAAAGCATGGTTACAGAGAGCTGCACGTAAGCTACACAAGAAGAAAGGTAGTTGACGATTGAAAATTTAGAAGATCTGAAAAAGTTATTGTGAGTTGATTTGATATGGAAATAATAACCTCATTAAAATTTATATTAAACTTTTTATGATTACCTAGTAACAATTTTTCAAAAAATAAATTATTTTTAATCAAGATTGTTACTACTAATTCTACAAAAAAGAAGCAAATTACTTAGAAACAAGTTAATTATAATTCATATTTTAATAATTTATAAAAATAACGAAATTTTTTTACAGCATTTTAAAATTTGAAATGCATTAGATAAATTATTGTTATTGCATAATTTATTACTAGCTCAGAAATTGTAATAATTATTACATTATCAAAATTGAATTGTATATAAAACAGGTAAATGAAGCATTTTAAAATTGTATGTACTGTTGATTGTATATACTGTTTATTTATATTGTATACTTATAGACAAACAGGCAATTGTAATGTCTTTCATTTTTAAATTGTAAATGTATGTATGAATGTATGCATAAATTATAACTTATGAGAAAAAAATCAATGATTTTTTTAAATAACTTTGTATATTTTATACAGGGTGTCTCAGACCACCCGTCCACCCCCCAAAGTCTGCCGAAAAAGTTTTTTTTTTCAAAAATTGATAACGCACCTATATATAAATCGAGTACGCTCTTTCGATTGGACGTAAAATCAACTTCCGGTTCCAACCGAAAATGGCCTATTCAAACCGGAAGTGCATGAAAATCCATTTTTTTAAATAGAACATGCATACTTTTTTTTCAGATTCAGATTCTACGGTAAAAAATACGAAAATTTCATAAGAAGAATTTTTTGAAAAAAGTAACGGCAGCAGCCCAAACAGCAGCCGTGGGCGGAGCCTCGTGCAGCCACATTGGGCCGCGCAAAAACAAGTAAAAACTAGCGCCCCAGTCAATTTGAATTCGCAAGAAAAATTGCAACAAAATAATTCCGCAATTTGCAATTACTGTAAAAAAACGGGACACTGGTAGAATAATTGTGAAAAACGAAAACTCAGAAATAAACATTACAACAGGAGGAAAAAGACAAAGGTTCCCAGACACTTGGCGTTGCCCGGGAGCCCCTGTAAATACAGCGCCTCAAACGTCGCACGCACAGAAAATCATCCTTTTACATCTTGACTGTCAGTTACCCACAATACAGCTTGAAATAAATACAACTAAACAAAAACTTAGCTTTATCGTAGACACCGGGGCAGCAGTATCACTACTAAAAATTTTAAGCAAACCAGACGGTGTCCACATAAATATTCTAGACAGATACGAACTACGAGGGATCTCGCAAGAAAGTATCGCGACATTAGCAAAAATGTCACTAATCTTTCATAACTTTATACTAGATTTTCACCTAGTACCAGAAAGTTTTCCTATATTAGAAGACGGTGTAATAGGAAGCGAATCATTAGGAAAGTACAAGGCGCATATTGATTACGCCAGGAATCTTTTAAAAATTAACGATTTGTTCTTCCTAATTCTCATCGAAAATAAATTCTCTAACATTGGAGCTATTCATGCAACATCCTGAGCTGCCACTATTGGACGACGATGGAGACTGGAGCCACCACCAGCTGACGAAGTATATTTTCCAGGAGGCCCATCACGGACACCTGCACCTAAGATTCCTCTTCGAGGAAACCTATGGAGGAGAGGGGTTCGGACGACCCCCTTTCAATCCATGCCGTGTGTGCGGACAAGACACGACACATTGGCAGGGGTGTTTCTTCTGCCGGGCACGTATCGCAGCCGCTTCAAAAGACCAACAACTGGCCATGGAGGCCGAATATGTCCGCCCGCAGCATTTTATGCTCAGTAATGCCCCTTGTGCCAGATGTATCAGCTAGGAGGTTTTATGTAGGTTCCAGAGGAGTTTGCAGGTTCATCGTTTGGAGTTACTGTAATCCTATCCCAAGCCCTTCCTATTCTTAGAATAATAAGATAAAAAAATATATATAAATAATAAAAATAATAACAAAAAAACAACAAATATATATATAATACGACACAATACAAATATGTATGTAGAATGATAAGACACAAAAAAAGATAACAAAAAAATATATATACTCCAACAAAATAGATACAGTAACGCTCGGAGAGCGCTAGTCCCTTGCTTTATCAGCAAAGGACTCCGAGGGGTGGGCATGTCACGTCGATACAAAGAAAATGTACGTGACGAATTGTGATAAGTAAATGTCACACAAAAGGTTATGGTAACTAACCGGGTATCGGTAATTTAATTTCCTATCGTATCAACCCTCCCGGAAATATTAGTAAATCTATCTAGCGGGATAGATTAATCTAAGCACGTTCTCCATAATATTTCCGCAAATATTACTCACCGCATATTTATTCGGCGAAAACACAGGAAGGGGCACATCAGCCTATGGTATAAAAAGGCGGGATCCCCGAAAGGCAGTTCCGTTCACACAATACACAGTTCGCGCAGTTCATATTAAAGTTTACATTAGCGCTTATATTAGCACTTATACTCTAGTACTCGTACTTATACTGATGTAGTTATTTCTACGTCTCGCTATCCGGCTACTCAGAACCGGAATTATACTCTGCTAAGCATTATAAAATTGTCTTTAAACAATAAATTTTAAATAAAGCGCAAACACCTGAGACTGTTTGTAAAAACCTCTTCTGAAATCCAATCCTAACAAGGTGAGAAACTAAGTTATCTACCTAAACACGCTACATATAATAAAGGCGCTATCCCTTTAACAAACCTCTGCTTAACTCCTGACTAAGATCCAACTTTTACCAATGCGACAGTATTTTAAACATTATTACGTCTAGCCGTAACATCTCCTCGCTTAGACATAACACAACTAAAGGCTCTGGAAGGAGCTATGACAGCCTATCTGGAAGAAGAGGTTTCATAGAACATTTCTCAAAAAAAATTATATCACAAGTTATTCTAAATCGGAAATGCCTTATGTGTGATCGTGGCCACCCAAAAAGTGACCATGATTGGAAATTAAATTTCGAAGGCAGTGCAAAGGAAATGGAGCCTAAAGCTGCTGCCATGCTTGTTTGTTCTAATACAATTTTCAAAAAATGCAATGTTGAAATTGGTATATTCGTGGGCGAGAATTGCTCGAGTGCTATTGCTGCCGCTCGAAATTCAGTAGAACATGAAATCGTCAAACGCGATGATATTAAGCACACCGGCAAAGGGCTTGTCTCTGAATTGTACAAGATTATAAAAAGCCATAAAGAATTAAATTCTAAGAGTATCAGATATCTTGACAGATGTTTTAAGTACTGTGTATCACAGAATGCTGGGGATAAATTAGCATTAGAACAAGCTATTAGAAATATTCCAAATTACTGCTTTAATAACCACGAGAACTGCAGAGGATGGTGCAGGTATGATGCAGATAATCCAGACTCGTACGAGCATTCTATTATTGGACAAGGTTTCTCTGATCCACGTTTATACGAAACTTTGACTAATATATTTAATTCATTCGCGAATAAAGCTAGTGGATTTTCTGCCGTAGTTTCTAGCAACCCTAATGAAAGCTACAATGCAATAGTCGCTAGCAAAGCTCCGAAATTCCGACTTTTTGGAATGACCAACTCTTACAATATTCGTGTGGGTTTAGCTGTAAACAAAAAAAAATGACGGAGAAAAAAGTATTGTTGATTTGAACAAAAAATATAATTTTTCCCCCGGTAAAAAAACTATGAGATACACGGATACATCAGATAAAAAACGTAGTCGCAGATACAAGAAAATCACTACGCTAAAATATAAACGGCGTAGATTATTTTTAAAACAAAAAAAAAGTGATCTTCGCAATACAAAAGAATCGAAAGAAGGCCCAACGTACGAATCAAATATGAGTTTGTTGACTTCTCCATTTGATGGTATTAAAGTAGCATTTCTAGATGAAAACGCCGAGCCAATTGTTATTTTTTTTTATTTAGAGACACGAGGTCTCTCTAGTGACGCTGATATTCTTCAGATAGCATTGAAACATAAAGAATATGAATATATATATACCTACTAACAAATCCTACCAAAAAAATCTAGTCAAATACATGGACTGAGACTTAGTAATAACAATTTGCAGTTACATAGAAAGTCAGTATCTACTGTTAATTTACAAGAGGGATTAATTAGTGTATATGAGTTTTTAGGTTTATTTAATACAAAATGTGTATTGGCTGCTCATAATTATTCTTTTGATTATCCGAGATTAATGAGAGCTATTGAAAAAACGTAAACGGATAAATATTTTTCGTCAATAATTTACGGATTTGTAGACACAATATCTGCTATTAAAATGGTTACTGGTTTTAAAAAACAAGGACAAAACAAATTAGAATATGTTGCTCAATATCTTCAAATAGAAGGTTTCAATGATGATGCTCTTGGTGATGTCTGTATGCTTTCTCAAATTATAGAAAAATTAAAAATAAGCCATAAACAGCTTATTCAATCTGGTTTACTTTGGAATATAGCAAAAGAAAATGTTAAGCTTTCACAAAAGTGTACGTCGTTGTTAAAAAACTTGGATTTACTAAAAGACGTTACGTCGGTAAATATAAGAAAAAAAATCATTACAGCGGATATAAGTTTAAATATGATTATTGATGCATGCAAAAATTCGACACACCAACTTTCATGTTTATTCGGCATTGACGAAACTGGCAGAATTCGTGTAACCAAAAGTAAAACATTTACCGAAAAACTGTATAACTATATAATATCCAAATATCAATAAATTAATAAATATATCATTAGATTGTAACTTGAATATGACTATGAAAATGTTAAAGCTTTTATGTTTGTTTTGTGTTAATGAAAATATTACTTTTTTATTAGTAGTCCTTCTCTGTATTATTACACAGGGCCACAAAATATTTTTGAGAGTCTACTGAGATTCCAATAGGTATACTTTACGTTTTTGAGGTTGCTGAACACAAATACATGCACAGAATCGAGCCAGCACGTCAGGTTTTGTAGTAAAATTGAAAAAATAGTAAAAAATAGCCGATTTTCGCATATATTCATACCTAAACTTATATACCCACTCGTATACCCCTGACCAACCCCACTTGTATACCCCCTGATTAACCTAAGGCTGATCAGAATGAACCCCTATTTTCGACAACGGCAATCGAAAGAGCAGGAAATTTTACATCCAGATAACCTCCCATAACCCCCTTCCCATTACCCCCTCATAACTCCAGAAAATTTCCTCATTAACCCCTCATTAACCCCTCATAGGATTTCCACAGCGTATTGCTGATGGGGTAAGTTAACCCTTACATTTTTTAATATTTCACATTTTTGCAACTTTCTTTTGCAATTTTTGTAATTTGAAAATTTCAAATTTTCACAGTTTCGTAAATTTTGATATGTGGGTTATTGAGGGTTTAATGAGGAGTTAATGAAGGGTTAGGGTTAATGAAGAAATGTTTTGGAATTTTTCTGGAATTATGAAGGGGTTATGGGGGGAGGGGGTGGGGCTGATCAGGGAGTATACGAGTGGGTATATAAGTTTAGGTATGAATGTATGCGAAAATCGGCGATTTTTTACTATTTTTTCAATTTTACTGCAAAACCTGACGTGCTGGCTCGATTTTGTACATGGATTCGTATTCAACAACCCCAAAAACGTAAAGTATACCCATTAGGATCTCAGTAGACTCTCAAAAATATTTTGTGGTCCTGTGTTATATGACATATGAAATATTTAATAAAATGTTCTTTTATACGTAAAGAAAGATATATATGTTTGTCTACTTATTTTTTGTTTATATTCTATGATAAATATTTAATGAAATATTTGTGACGTCGAAGTCACTCTCAGGTACGCTTGGAGTAAGCGTAGACTCAGGGTTGCTCTAATTTGGCTTGTACGTAACACTTTAGCCGGGACGAGCAATATTGTCGTTCCAGAAACTCCTAATTATGGGTATAATAATAACCAAATGTAATTATGAGCACACCAGACTTCTAGCCTAATGTGCTCTTAAAGGGGCTTGAATGGAAATCCACCAGACTCAGGCTTAATGGATCTCCGCAAAGGGATAACTATCGAAGGAACTAACTATTGAAGGAAAAGATAGCCAAATAAATTTTGTAACTTACTCTTTTTTATTTGTTTCGACGTAAGGAAGTTTGCCTTCTTTAAAGTCACTCTTGCTCTCTCGATCATGCTCTTGCTCTCTCTAAATCCGGCTAGTTTCCTTCGGGCTGACGATGTTTCTTAAAATAGTTTTGGCTCTTTGAACTGGAACCTGAGTTTATTAATTTCCACTAAACTGCTTACCGCGGCCTTGTGCAGGGCTTTTTATAACCTGGGGGTGGTTGGGTAGAAATCCCCTTCTACAGGCCCATTGAGTGACAAACTCAAAGTTTTCCGCATTGGCCGAAGAATTTTCTTGGCCGAACCGGAATACATGATTGGTCGGAGGGCGTGAGTTTTCAGAGAGAGAGTGCGGTTCTTTTCTAAACTTGGGCCCTTTTCTCCAGAGATGACTCTTAGAGTTTCATTTTTGAGAGCAAGAGTGACGCAATTATTTTTAATTAATTAACACAAACGAATGTTAATCAGAGTACATAATTGTAATTTTACATTATCATTTCATACTAGGGAATCAATTACAAGTTGAAATAATACTAAAAATGTAAAAATTCTATGATTCTATCTATTTGTGAATTTGTCTGAACTTAGTGTTACGTTATTAGTTACTATAGGCTATTGTTGCTTATGATCCTATTATTTACCTTAAATTGTATATTTTGATGTTTGAAAATGGTGAATCGATAAAAAAATTAGGAGAGTCATAATTGTTTATAACAGAAGGTGACAGGTTAATTTTTATAACTTCAATATTTTTTTGTCATTCTCTTTGAATGGTAAAAATTTTTTTTGTCTTCTTAAACGAGAAGAATTCAGTGGGAAAAACTAGAACGGGAAACAGATTGCAGTTTTATGGCCCTCTTCTCTCATCAGCATTTCAGCGCTCACGTGTTCGGAGGCTTCATATACTTCATATATAAGTGCGAAGGTACGAAGGGCAGAATAGCGTATTGAAAAAATGAATGCACGCTTGTATAAATTTAGACTATAGATTCTATTGCTTGGAGACTATCAAGAAGAATTTCCCTGTGACACTCGGCTCGGTTCCCATAGCTCATGGCAAACGTTTTCAACTCTGCCGTTGGTCTTAGAAAAATTATTCTTATGAAATTTAAAAACTTTAATCATATATGGCCCGCCGTCACACCCCCACTCTTAAAAGTTTACTAGAGGAGTGCAACGAGGAAGAGTAATCGAACTTTTAATTCTAATTATAAGGATCTTGTCGTATCATGCCGTAATCAAGGTTTTATCATTATATTTTATATTTTATAATCTCGAAGATCTTACCCTAACATGGGACAAACCCAAACGACGGTTTAACTGCTTAAGATTGTGATGCTGGAATAGAATTACTCTGGTTGTTCTGTGCTATTTCATTTTCATTTGTATGTAGAGTTGGATATAATTCCTGTCCAGGAGCTGTGGCAATATTTGCTGGTGATTCTCTATCCCTTTTCGCTTCTGTAGGTTTTGGTGCTAAATGTATCAGAAAGGTAGTTAAACTATTCCATATGGCCCCAATCAGATGAAAAGACCATCCATGAATGCTATGCAGAGTTATTTCATTGATGAGGACTTCTATTAATTTTTTAATAGTTTGGATAATTAGTATAATTGTTACATCATACATTACTGCAGGTTGTTCCAAAGGGAACAGGATTCTGTTCATTAAATCTTGTAGATCCTTTTCTGTATGTATTCCATTGGTGGCTAGTGAGGGAATATTCTGGTATTTCCAGGTTAATCCAGAAAAAGGCTTAAGAGTGTTGGGAGTTTTTGCTTCTACTGCTCTTGGTAAAAACTTATACCAGTCGTCATTGAAATAAAAAAATGTAGGTAGTAGAGCATTACAATCAACTACTGTCCCATAAGCTTTCAAAATATATGTTTTAGGTGACAAGAATTTGGTATGGTTGTTGTGGATTACTTTTAGTTCAGCATAATCTCCTTACGATACTTTCACATCAACGGGTATACACTTAACAATGTGCACTATCTCTACTGCTGATACAGCCATGTATCCGGGTTCTTTCATGAGATTATAGGCAAACTGATCGGGAGATTGACTAGCAATTGCAAGTCCATTTTTCAAAATTTCTCTTTCTTGCTTACAGCAATGTACGACAACATCCTTGTACATACGACTTAATTGTACCTTTATATGACTTTCTACATGTACAAATTTAGAATTTACATACGCAAATATATCTAGGTTATTCATCGACATTTTCTTACTTAGGAAAAATGCATTATTTTCAACAACATAAACAAATAATTTTAGGTGTTTGGTAACTATAATTTCGTAGCCACATAGATTACGTTTGAATTTGGATATTAATGCGAAAGCGATGTCTTGTGTTACTAACGAGTATGAAGTTTGTTCTATTTCACTTTCAATCTGATTAGCTGCTCCTTCATATAATATTTGATACCGATTAAATTTGTATACATCTTTAGATATACTTTCCCAAAAAGTATATCCTCCTTCAGAATCTATACAATGTTCACTACCTAAAATACATTTAACGCCACTACGTAATATTATTTGGTTATTATCTAGGTCAACAGAAGCGGTATATTCTTGTAAAGTTACTTTCTTTTTAGCTTGGACAACTACGGAACTCAGCTTCCATAAGCATTGGAATAACTACCATCGTTACATTCTTCATTCTGATCTACGCTTCCTGCACGTATATCGGGTCTAACTGTGGTTTAATTAACTTTAATATCTCGAAATACATGTGAATTGTCAAAGTAAAATGAACCGCTTTTGTGCAAATCATAACAAGTTTGATGGCTTACATCCATTAAATATTCTATTGCGCCATTCTTTATTATGGAATTGTGTGAATGCATTCCACAATAATAACCAGTTCGGACTACTTGGACTTTACATTGAATCACTTGTGCAGTTTCATAGTTATTTAACTGTAATTATTCAATGTATTTTCTTGTTACGTTTATTTTTGTAGAAGGTATTTCACATTCTTCCACATTTAATAAAGATATAGTGGTTATATTAAGAGATCTTACTCCGCAGTCGTATCCTATGATGTCTGTAAATGGATTAGTTATTGTTAGGAATATCAGTGATAACAGAGAGGAATGCATCATGTTTTTGGTTCTGTAATCAGAAAATATTTCATTATATGTTCCTTTAGTTCAATTATCTATTGCTTGTTTCGCAATTTATATATATTTTATTTTATGATTTCTATTATTTCATTTTATTTTATATTATATTATATTTTACCTCTCTCTTTTTTTTAATTTTGGCTTATTTTACAATATATTTTACAATATATACACATATTTACAATATAAGATTCAAATCAGTAAATGTGATGTGAATCAGCATTCAAAATTTATAGATTAATAAGTATTTCGAATGATGCGACGTTCATACATGTGCTGCTTACGAACGCACGCATCGTAATCTGCCATTTTGCTTTACAACCTACGTCTCAACGTTGCAAAAGCGTCAATTATTCATAATAAAATATATCATTTTAAATGTTTACTGTTTATATACATCTTTCGTAGGTACTCCACTGAATTTTTAAAACATGGTAAATAAAGCTTATATCATCAATTACAAAGATGTAATTAATAAAGTAGAGAAAAATTGATAATGATAACGAAGACGAAATAAATAAAACAAGAAACGAAATTCCTGTTATAAATCGTAGAAACGTTAAATTTTTAATACCAAAATTTACTGAAAAATGTCAAAACGAGAAAAGTAGCAATTCAGAATACTTTACACCAAAGTCAACACGCAGATCATTTGCCAGCACAATACTGATTTATCATTCAACTCCAGAAGAAGTAACCCGTACAGTACAAAATTCTACAATTAGGTCTTTGAGAAATGTAGGTTTAAAAGATATCGTAGATTTCATTCCTAAATACGACAGATACTGCATTCCACTAAATGATTTTCTAGACGGTTGTTGGGAAGCTTATAATAATGTTACTCCACCCGATAATGAAGCGGATCTAGTAAGATTAGTTAAAATGAGACTATACGGGGATGTATTAAAAAGTATGCGCGGAAAACATTTTAAGACAATTAGAGAGATTGAAATGTATTTAGATCACCTTTTCGGATTAGACAAAATTTTCAACCAATTATCAAGTGAGCTGGCTATGTTCAAGCAAAAAGCCTCAGAAAATGTAGTAAAATTCTCAAACAGAGTTAAAACGGTAGCACGAGAATTAGTAAGCCCAGCAGTGCGCGAAAAAAGATATAATGTTGGATTCTTAAATCAATTAGAAAAGGATAAAGTCAAATTTTTCATCCGCGGCTTACACTGGGTAATTAAAGCGCGAATGGGACAGGCAAAAAATCTCGAAGAAGCAACAGCAAAAGCGGTAGAAATTGAATGCGATTTGGCAACACAAGAACCGAACGATCTCAACCAGACAGTAAAAGTACTTGCACAAGCAAAAAAAGAATTAGCAAACATTAAAAGTGTAAAAGTAGTAAAAGCAGATAACTCACAAGTATGTCAAATTTGTAAGTTGTCAAATCATTTAGCAGATACTTGTTTTTACCGTAACACTGGCAGTACAAAATTTAGAAACGAAATATTCAATAGTAATGAAGGCTGAAAGCAAGTGGGTAGTCAAAATACAGCCAATAGAGAAAGAATGTGCCAGCAAGTAGCTCCTCTCCAAGAAAATCAGAACTCTGTATAAAAAAATCAATACCAGGGAAATTTTAATTCTAATGATCGTGGACCAGGAAATCCAAACAGAGATCCGACTATTTGTAATTATTGCGGTATTGAAGGTCACTGGATAATAAGATGTAACAAAAGAATTTGTAATGAACAAAAGAAACAACAGCAGGGAAACGCTGGTGGTTTCCAAGTGACGGGCGCGACCGGGGAAACGACCAGCCAAACGGAGCGTCGAGCTTAAGTAAGAATACAAGGAAATTAGAAGTATCAAAAAGACTTAAACTTGAATAGTAAATCACCAACTTTCATTTTAGAAGATAAAAATCAAAATATCAGTCTTTCTATCATGCTAGATACTGGTGCTGGACCATCTCTACTGAAATGGTCTAAGAAACCAAACGAAGCATAACTGAATAAATTGAATATTTTAGAGCTGCGAGGTATTACACATAACAATGTAGTAACATTAGGAAAAATAAATATTACAATAAAAAATTTAGAATTTGAATTTCATATGGTACAAGATGACTTACCTATTGAAGATGACGGACTAATCGGCAGTGAATGTTTGCGTAAATTCAACGCTGAAATAGATTATAAAACCAATATTTTAAAAATCGCTGAAAAAGTATTTTCTTTATCCACAAACAATACAATTGCTGATAATCAATATATAACATCGCAAGATGATAATCGTTATTGAAAATCAATAAAAAAACTGCAAAAGTTACGCTGGAGTAGTCAGAAATCAAATAAAAATTCGTAACAATTTAGACATATTTGCGAGAAGAGTTCCCATTAATAAAGAGAGCAATGAAGAATCAAAGATAGATCTTGAGCCAGATAAAATCTATGTCAATAAAATTAGACAGGGCGGTTACGAAGGCAATAGTTCAAATAAAATTGGAGTAAAATTGCGAAAATTCGAAATTTGTAAATTGCTATACAAAAAATCTCAGATTTGTAATTCCGAAATTGAACTGAAAAAAGCTAGCGAAGTTAAAATTAGTGAACCTGAAATCTGTACATCCGAAATTAGAAATTCGAATGTTGAAAATTGTAAAAAATCAGAAATTAGAAAAAACCAAAGTACGTACTCAGTTTGTAATTTAGTATTAGCCAATAAAGAAGGCGGGAGTGCACGCTCAAGTTCCGCGAAAGCTAATTCATTATTTATTCAGAATAATATAATAAGTAGGGTTGAGCAAAGCCATAATGAAAGCACCCTCGATAAAAATTTTGTAGATGATATTCACCCCACGAAATTCTCAAAGACAAAAAATAAATTGAGTATACAGCCATATTATAAGTCGAAAATTAAAGAAAGTAATAGCAGCGATCGCAAAATTGTAGATTGTTAGGATAATACGTATTAAATAATACGAATTCATACACAAGTAATAAACCATATTCTGTGAGCAACTTTTTATCAGTCATTATCAGAGATAAAGAATCAGAGATAAAGAATATATTAAAGAATTATTAGAGGAAGTGGCACAAATAGCCGAAAAATATAAAACTATGAGCCACCTTTAAAGGTCCAATAAACAACGAATAGTTTTACAACTTTTGGTGGTTGTAAAGTTTTTATTGAAGGGGAAGACACGAATGCCTTCTACTATCAACGAACACGTGCGGATAGCCAAAATAAGTATGAATCAGAATATGGAAGATAGGGCATCAAGAATAATCGGCATGACACAACTAGATCATTTGAATTTAAATAAAAAGGAACACATAGTTGATATAATAAATAAATTCAACGACAGATATTACTTATCTGGAGATAAAATAAGATATAATAATCTACTCCAACACGAAATTCCATTAACGTCGAAAGTACCAATTCGAATAAAACCTTTCAGACAACCCCCGGAGTTAAGAAAAGAAATTGATGCTCAAGTTTTAAATATGCTCGACCAAGGTATAATTGAAAGGTCTTTTAGTCCTTACTCATCTCCAATATTTTGCATAGACAAGAAAAGGAATGCTGAAGTTGTAATCAAGAAAAGACCAGTAATAGACTTCCGCGCAGTAAATACACTGATTCCCGATTACAATTTTCCAGTGTCAAATGTAGACGATCAGTTAGATGCGTTAGGAGGACCACAATATACTCGGTCTTTGATCTTTATTCAGGATATCATCAATGCCTAGTTAAAAAAGAGGACAGGCAGGTGACAGCATTTCAATGCGACCAAGGCCTTTCCCAGTTTACAAGGTCGCCTTTCGGATCGAAAACAAGCTCGCCGATCTTTCTATCATTAATCCACCTTTTAACGATAGGAATGAAAGGAGTAGTAACCTTCTTCGATGATATTTGCGTAAATAGTAAGACTATCGAGGAACATTGTGAGAGTATTATTGAATTAATGGAACGTCTAAGAAAAGCGAATTTAGTATTAAATCCCGAAAAATGCGAGTATTTTAAATCAAAGGTAGTATACCTAGGTTATGTAATCTCGAAAGACGGCTTACTACCTCACAACGATAAAATTTTAGCCGTCCAACAATTTTCCACGCCGAGAAACCCAAGGAATATTAAACAATTTATTGGCCTGTGTAGTTACTACAGACGATTCATTGACAAATTTTCTGACATCGCGTAACCTTTGAGGGGTAACATCTATGTAGAGCCCTGTTTTTTTGAGGTCATTTTTGGAATTTTATTTCAAAGAAACTTTATATTATATGCAAAATCTAATTAAATTGCTTTATTGAACATGTTTTTAGGTACAAAAATTAAGTTTTACAGAGTATTCAAAAACAAAATGGTGCCTGTACAGAGTCATCAGCGTCCATGGTATTTTGAAAGAGGCCTCCATGGCTCCCACATTTTCGTCGCTGCGGTTCATCTCCCACATTACGTCGATGCAGAAACACAAATACGAAGTTTCTTCTTGATACATGAATTAAAGTAAGAGAAATACTCAAGGGTTTTTTAAAATATCAAATTTTAATAAATTGGCAAAAGTTCGAAATTTTTTTTTTATTTTTCATATAATAAAAGGATGAAAAATCGTCATAAAACAAACAGTTTTCAGATTATCAACAAAATCCTACGTATTTCCCAAGAAAATAATGTTGTAAAGCCTCTGTCAATGTTTCAAATCGATCGGATAAAAATTAGCAGAATAAGAGGGAGCCGTGTCTAAAAAAGTGATTTCGAGAAAAACGCGAGTAAAGTTTGACAAAGGAAAAAATCGCATATAACATTGAAATAATTAACTTTTAACGGTTTTTACCTTTAGTCTGCGATACCAGCACCATCAAAGTTGTCCTTCTAAGTCGGCATGCCATTGCTGTGATACTCTTCTCGATGATTTCAAAGCCGCTAAGACATCAGAAAGATTCAAACATCAGAGGTCGGTAAGTCTTTCGGAGCGAAGAGCTCATCGCGTGAGTTCGACCACGCTGTGGAATACCTGGCGTCTAATGCTCACAACTCGGAGAAAAAATTTATTTTTGTAAAACCACATGAGGACGTGGTTTTTAAGACCTTTCTCTACCATTTAAGCTTGAAAAAAAAATTTATTTTTTGAAATTTTTACATAGGAGTTACCCTTTAAACAAACTGTTAAGAAAAGATCAGCAGTTTATGTGGGAAGAAAAGCATCAGAAAGCCTTCGAACTGTTAAATTGCATATTGTGTGAGACACCTGTATTGGTTAACCCAAACTTCGAAAAACCATCTATTTTAACAACAGATGCTAGTGGATACTGTGTTGGATGCGTTTTCTCTCAAAAACAGGATGAGGACGACTTTGTTAAGCCAGTAGCTTATGCATCACGAGCGTTGAATGACGGACAAAGGCGTTACAGCACCTTCAAGAAAGAAATGTCAGCAATTGTTTTCGTAATTCTTAAATTTCGACCAAACTTACACTGCCGGTCAGTCACTTTTACCCCCCCCCTCTCGAGCAAAATTGCTTGAACTTGGAAGTTTCATATTATCCATTTTTCTATGGTCGGTCAAAAAAAAAAAGTAAAATATTCATCTGCAACGTGAAATTGTCTTCTTGTAAAATAAAAATTGTAGATTTCAAAAACTTGTTAGTCCCATTTTTTTTTCCTCACAAGAACGCTGTTTTCAATAACAATAATGATATGTCATGATTCAAATGAAAAGACATGCTTAATCTGGAAAGTTATTTATTTGAAATAATAACTTTACATAAGTTTCATTGAGCCTAAAACTTGAAGATTGTCTGCTATTTTACTCTGGATTTGATTCTAGCGTGTTTTTAATAGAATGTCATAACATAGAAATAGACAACAAAAAATAGATAACAAAAAAAAAGACAAAAGTAACCGAATGCGATAGGACGATGAACTAAATTTTTTGCTAAAAATCATTCGAAATAATTAAAATTAGACTAAATAAATGCTCCGTCTTATAACAATAATACGTTACAATAGTGACTTTGTAATTAACAAACATAAAATTGCGATAATTAGAACTTGTATCACACAAATTAAACTTTTTTTTCATCAAAGTGTCCTCCTTTATGCTTGATAACAGCTTTGCATATTCTTGGCATCCTTGCGACTAGTTTGTCCAATGTGATTTCTTGGAGATTGTTCCATTCTCTTTGTGAAATTTCCCATAAATTAGTTCCAGAGCTTAGGCAAGATTTTCTCACCGCTCGATCGAGCTCTTCCCACAGCAGTTCCATGGGATTCAAATTAGGCGACTGGGCTAGGCATTGCATCACTTTCAATTTTTTTTTCTTTTCTAAATTTGAGAGATAATTTTTACATAATTTGGATGTATGTTTTGGATCGTTATCTTGCTGAAACACAAATTGTGCTCCCACTAGTCGAATTCCTGATGTTACAACGTGCCTTTGTAGAATGTTTTTGTAACTTTCTTCCTTTAAGATTCCATAAATTTTCACAATATCACCTACTTTTGATCCAGCAAAACAACCCCATACCATAACTAAACCACCACCATGCTTCACACTTGGAACTAAACAATCACTATTATATTTCTCACCGATCCGTCTTCTTACATATACTCTCCTTCTACTACCAAAAATTTCAAATTTTGACTCGTCAGACCACAGAACATTTTTCCAATCAGAAATAGTCCAATTTTTATGACATTTTGTCCACTGTAAGCGTTTCTTTTTATTTACACTTCGTAGAAGTGGCTTCTTAACGGCAACTCGATGAAAAAGTCCTTTCTCTCGCAAACGTCTCTTTACCGTACTCACACTCACAGGTTTTTCTAAATGTTTGTTGACATCTGCGGTAAGTTCAGAGGCAGTGGCTTTTCGATTACGCAAACTTGTTCGACAAATGTAGTCATCTTCTTTGGCAGTAGTTTTTCTTCTTGGTTTGCGTTGCCTATTTTCGACACTTCCAGATGTACAGAACTTTTTAATATTATAAGCCACTGTGCGCCTGTCTATTTTCAACTGCTTTGAAATAGCGTGACTACTCATTTGCAGTTCATGAAGGGCAATGATCTTATTACATTCACGCACAGACCAATTTTTCGATTTTGCCATGTTCACTACACATTACACAAACAGTTGTTCACACTTGAAACGCTCGCGATCGTTTCATACGGTGAGCGTTCGTATATAATTTTATTTGTAAACATCTGAGTATACAGCGTGTTAGGTACCTAATAAATAAGCCTGTGATTACTGGGTGTGAACACACATACGTATACTCACTATCATTTCCTGTACAATATATATTTTTTTTGCACCGGCTATAAAAACAGCGATGAAAAATAATTGAAAAACAACGTTCTTGCGAGGAAAAAAAATGTGAACAACAAGTTTTTGAAATCTACAATTTTTATTTTACAAGAAGACAATTTCACGTTGCAGATGAATATTTTACTTTTTTTTTTTGACCGACCATAGAAAGATGGATAAAAAAAATATTTGTTTTTTAATCTGAAAAAATTCTACAGTATTATACATTGAAAAAGAAACATTTTCTTTCATTTACACTTTTTTCTAGGATTTTTATTTACAAAGTTATAAAAAGTTGAAATAACGTGTCAATTTTCAAGAAAATTTCTCATACAAGGATCATATTTGTTGGAAAAAATTTTTTGATGAGTGATTTGCATAGAGTTTGGAAAAAGAAAGAAAATACTGTAATCAAAATTTTCGTGGGATTTTTTCCCTAGAATTGGCAAGTTATCAAAGATAGACTGAAAATTTCGGAATTTTCATTGATGAATATTCGATTGAAAAAATTGGAAACCCGATTTCATAAATTTTGCGATGTACACTGTTCGAAAGCTCTTGGAAAGAGCTTTCAAATGCGCTCCCGTTCGTCTCTGTACGTTGAATCTGACCAAAAATATGAAACTTCCAAGTTCAAGAAATTTTGCTCGAGGGGGGGTAAAAGTGACTGACCGGCAGTGTATATGCAAAAAAATTTACCGTCTTTGCAGATCATACGAGGGTGGTCCGATAAGTACTTAGCCTCACCGCACGATGGCGCCACTCTCGCAAAAGAAATATTTTATCACGTAGTACAACCTTCTCGATGGTTACTGTCAAGATTTTAGCCGGATCGGAGTTGTAGTTTATTTTTGAGAGCGTGTGAAAGCAAGTGTGTCCGTTGATTTTTGAAAAATGGAAAAAGAGCAGTATGAGTCGGTGATTCAATTCTTGTTTTTGGAAGGAAAATCGCGCAGTGAAATCAAAAAGCACTTGGATGGTGTGTACAGAGACTCTTCTCCTTCGATGGCGACCGTCAAAAATTGGTTTAACGAGTTTCAACGTGGTCGCACGTCGATTTTTTGAAGAGCCACGTCCAGGTGCTCCAAAAACGGCTACCACGGAAGATAACGTGACAAAAATTCACGATCTCGTATTGGCAGATCGACGATTGAAAGTGCGCGAGATAGCTAAGATCATAGGCATCTCAAAAGACCGCATGGGTCATGTCCTGCATGAAATTTTGGGTATGAGAAAGCTGTCGGCGCGATGGGTGCCACGTTTACTCACTCCGGACAACAAGCGCAACCGTGAGACAACTTCAGAGCAATGTCTGACGCTGTTTAAGCGCAATCCGAAGGAGTTTCTGCGTCGTTTCGTGACAGTCGACTAAACGTGGATCCACTGGTATACACCAGAGACCAACGAACAGTCGCAACAGTGGACTTTACCCGGCGAAAGTGCTCCGAAGAAGGCGAAGAATGCCCCATCGGCCGGAAATATGATGGCCACCGTTTTCTGGGATTCACAAGGTGTGATCTACATCGACTACCTGGAGAGGGGCAAAACGGTCAGAGGGATGTAATATGCCGAATTATTGGGCCGATTCGACGTCGAATTGCAGAAAAAACGGCCCCATTTTGTGAAGAAAAAAGTGCTCTTCCACCATGACAACGCACCGGCTCACACCTCCGCCATCGCCATGGCCAAATTGGTCGAATTAGGCTACGAACTGCTGCCCCATCCACCGTATTCTTCAGATTAAGCCCCGTGCGACTTCTTTTTGTTTCCAAACTTGAAAAAGTCACTCGCTGGGCAGAAATTTGAGTCGAATAAGGAGGTAATCGCTGCCACGGAAGCCTACTTTTCAGACCTCGAGGAAACGTATTTTTCAGACGAGTTAAAGAAGTTGGAGCATCGCTGAGCCAAGTGTATCGAACTAAAAGGAGACTATATTGAAAAATAAAACGCCACTTTTCCAAAATTTTCGTTTTTCTTTTGTAGGCTAAGTACTTATCGGACCACCCTCGTAAACCTCTAGTTGGATTAAGATCGTACAAAGATCCCTACTCACGAATAACTAGGATGAGACTGAAGGTGTCAGATTTTCAATATGAAATTAAATACAAAGCCGGAGCTACCAATATAAACGCAGATGTTTTGTCTCGTAACCAAACAGAATTACATACATTAGATCCGCAATTAATTCAAGAACCAATCAATATAGTAAAAGCATTAGAAGCAAATGATGTTAAAGTACCGGAACCGGAAAGGATGATCACACGATCGCGCACTGGACGAAAACCTAGCACTAAATACGAAGAAGCTATAAGCCCATTGAAACCTAGTAAACAGAAAAAGAGACGAGACCAAAGTACCAGTGGGGTAACAACACAACAGAGAGGAGAAGACAAAAAGTCGGAAATCTCTGAGAACACCAATGGCAACACACCGTGTACGCAACAAATCGAGAAGCAAGCAACAGACGTACAAAGCAAAGGGACAGATGTGCCATTAAAAACCAGTTTAGAAACTATCAAAGAAGAGGATGAATACGAATCAAAGGAAACTAAGATAGATGCAATAGAAGAGATGATAAATAATGAGAATGAAATAGAAAATAAATTACCTCAAAGCAATTACGTCATTTATTGTCGCGAAAAATTGTTTATGAGAAAAGATATTTATCTGTATTTTGTCAATGATAAAGGAGAACCCCTCGATGAGGAGCTCGTCTACTAAAAGAAGTAAATGAATTAGCAAGATTAGAAAATTTAAATGTAGGATACCCTAAACTAATTAAATTTGGAAAAAGATATTATTTAGTGATGACGCTAAGGTGCGAACAACGAAAACGCACCGAGGTTATAATTATTATGCTAAAAGCATTACTCATGAATTTAAGAAACATCATTAATGAAAACAAGATAGTCACTTTTAGCTTAGCCAAAAGTGAAAGCACAGGGAACGTGTTATTCAGTAAAATTATTAACTGTATACGAGATAAACTTGGAAAACTAGATGTCAAGGTCATAGTATGCACCGGACAGGTAATACATCCCCTACTTAACGAGAGAGCGGAGATTATACAAGAAGCACATTGTTCAGCAGTCGGGGGTCACGCGGGAGTTAATAAAACATTTAATCATATTCGACACAAATCAAACTGGGAATATCTTAATGAAGACGTACTTAGTTTCATACGACAATGTGTTGATTGTCAAACAAAAAAATTAGTACGTGAAAAAACTAAACAGAAGATGGTCGTCACAGATTCTCTGCCAGTACCATTTTTCAAAACAGAAATGGACATTGTGGGACCGATGCCAACAAACAAACTAAATAATTGTTATTATTTAACATTTCAGTGCATGTTTACAGGTTTCGCTATAAGTATTCCAATTCCTGATTAAACGGCTATTACTATAGCAGATGCTTTTTTTAAACGCGTAGTCTGTGTTTTCGGAGCACCAAATGGCTTGCTTACCGATTGCGGGCAAAATTTTTTGTCAATATTAAGGAAAAGCGTTGCAAAAAGATTTCATATTAAACATTTTCGCACAAGCGCTTTTTATCCTGATTCTAATGGAATAAAAGAAAGACAACACTCCTCATTAAATGAATATATAAAAGTATTTACAAATAAGTCTGAAGATTCAGATGAATTTGTAGAAATGGCAATGTTCAATTATAACACTAGTAGACATGAGGCTACGCATTATACTCAATATGAACTCATGTTTGCAAGAGTTGCAAGAATATCATCAGCAACTCCGCCTGAACCGGAAGATCTTGTGCCTACTTATGCCGATTATGTCACAACTAATTAACCGTTTGAATGCTTTGCACCAAATTGCTCGTGAAAAAATTACACTTGCAAAGATTAACTCAAAACATTATTAGGACAAAAAAATCAATCCGAGAGAAATTAAGGTAAACGATTATGTTTGGCTTTTAAGTGGTCCCGAACCAAAAAAATTCGATTACCAATATTCTGGTCGATATCTGGTATCGGAAGTCTGGCCCAACGGAAATGTACAAATTGAGATCGGCAAAAACCGCAGCAAAATTGTACATACAGACCGTTTACGCATATCGCATATACGTAAGTCCAACCGAATAATCGTTTCGCAAAATTTAATAGACAATTACGCCTATTGTATATTGTGATTAAAATCTATTAAGGAATAACTTAAATTTATTGTTTACAGATGATGAGTCTTCTAATTTGCCTACTACTCTTGGAATTTGTCACCAAGGCGACGGCCTACATTGCTTATATAGTTCGCAAATATTACATCTTTTTCTTTGGTAGATATTGTAGACTGCGAATTGCCACCACTATTATCACGAAGTATCACTATTGCAACTCAATGAATATTCGTCTATGCGAGTGTGCTATTGCAAAATAGAAATAGATAGGGACGCTAAGAGATGCGGCTATAATAATCATAATATGGAAGTTGGATTAGGAAGAATAAAATTTTCACGCGAAACATCAAGAGACGAATGCGAAAGAATGCATGTACACAGATCAATATCTATAGGAGATCGCCTCTTTTAATCCTTACTAGTGAATAATTCAGTAGTACATGCTACAACTTTCGCAGGATCAGCCGGTAGCACGGATGGGTGCAGTAACGCAGGGTACTGTAATGGCCCATATGGCGAATTTCAAGAGGTTTTTGTGACCGGTTATATTAAAATTTCGTTGCAAGAACACTGGAAAACAGTATCGCTAGATAATAATAAAATTATATTATCAATAGGTACGGTTTGTAAATTTAGTGACGATAAATGCGTAGATAATGTTCTCGGTTACGCTTTCACACGGTGTAAAGTTGTTCACAGAACTTTACACCGAATACGTAGAAAAAGTGATGGAACAGGGTAACGTAAGACGACCACTATACGTGTTAGATACACAAGGAGTGTCCATCGCATTTAAAAATCTAGGAACATTACCTAAATGCGGGTTTGTCTTAACCAGAACAGAACATCGGAGAATTTTTATCCTAGACGATGAAAATAAACAAACCTTTCCGGCAATAAAAGATAAAAATATCAAAAACATCGACTTATTTGCATATTTTAATGCAAAGATACTTTTCTTTGAAAAAAACGAAAGAAAAAGCTTACAAACGTTATATTATGACGTTTTATTTCAACAGTGTGAGTTAGAAAAGAAAGTTATAATGAATACACTAAATATCACGACAATTAGTCCGAATTTATTGGCCTATTATTTGATGAACGGACCAGGCTACATGAGCCTACACGCAGGCGAGGTCACTCACATAATTAAGTGCTTACCAGTAGACGTACGGACAAGGAACTTTTCAGACTGCTATCTAGAACTACCGGTAGAGCGCGACGGAAGACCTATGTTTATGACACCTCGCACGTATATATTGAAATTTTTCGGTACAGAAACAGTCTGTAATGAGACAGTACCAGTAATGTTTCAGGGGGGAAGTGGATGGTTTAAGATGTTACCACGACCGACCTATTTTGGCGACGGATCAGGAGTTTTAAAGCCTCAGACAAAACAAACATGGAAATATCTAACACCCATTGACATAACTAACAGCAGAATTTATAGTTTGTCAGATATTAAAAAATTAAAAAGCTACATCATGTTTCCAAACGAACAAGCCACGATTTTGAATAAAGTAGCAAAAAGTGTATCTTTGAACGGACGTCCCGGAGCAGAATTATCATTTTATCATATGCTCGATGAAAAAGTGCTAGAAAAATTAGCCGAATCTATATGGTCGAAATTATGGGGAAGATTTATGAGTTTTGGTTCGGTAAGCGCGGGCATTATTTCCGTAATTATGCTTTTTCGCGTAATTAAATTTATACTCGATACAATCATTCATGGATACGCACTCTATTCGCTTTTCGGATGGCCTATCAAAATAATAGGTGCAGCGTGGAATTCACTTACAAATTTACTTGTCCATTAAGCTAGGACTCCTACGGAAGAACGGGAACGAGATAAGAATCAAAATAATATCAAGCGGGCATCAGTGGCAAACAAGAGTTACGCACCTCCCAATTCCCCATCTACTCCAAGTTCCCCGGATGCACCAGCATTGAAAGCGAATCTAATCAAGTGTGCCTTTAAACCCAACATACAGTAGGTAGAAAACAAATTAGTCGATACTAGACTCTATCCCGGGTTACAATAGCCTTGCATTCGATCAATTCCTCCAAGAAAAAAACGGGCTTGTTCAGATAGGGATTCTGAATCATCATGAATGATTCAGAAAAAATCGAAGTATTAAAAAATCTAATTTGTATAAAGACAAAATTAATTTGTATGACCCAAAGAAATAACAAATCAACACATAAATTTGGAAAAAGAGCTATAAACTTATTAAACTCACAGAAGATTGCCGGCCATTTAGCTCAGTTACAGTTAGATGAAGTAACAGACACTATGGAAGAAAGAGAAAAATTAGAAACGATGTGTTTTGTTGATTACCTAGACAAAGGCATAAAAAGATATATGTGTCAATACAAATTTTATAGTTCATTACAGCAGGCAGTTGCACACGCTGAACAAATTAGTAACAATCTACATGAATTAGAAAATATTGCAAACACAACAGATTTAACAATTAATCAATATCAAAACATTCAAAGATCTTTTTTTTAATGACATAATATATTTGATTCAATAGATAAAATTTGTAAAAGAATATTATTTAAGAAAATTAGTAATAACGATAATTCACGATTTAACCGCATGGATTAACAATAGTGTATTTGACGTTATTGGTCCTATAAGCTTATATAAAAAATATAATTTATTGAATAATAATTGTAATCTATATCGAATTACAGTTAGCAGAACACACAAAAAAAAACGAACAGGATGAAAAAAGCAGTAATTTGCCTGTATTTTCTTCACGGATTTATGGCAGTTAGGGGACGAGAAGCCTGTCGTACATATGATTGAAGACAATCCAGGGATTGCGATTCATAAAATTAAACATATAGCCTTCATTCGTGAAAATTGGAATTTACTAACAACCATTGACCTGCAACACATTTTTATTTGGGGCGAGGTGCTTACTAATCAAGTAATGACTTTAAATAACATCTTCATACAAGGTCCAACATAGAAGCAAGTTTGATTATACAGCATGTTAAGTATCATTTGAGAGATATTAAAGGAGTCGACGATTCCCTGAATCATCTTGTCTACACTTTGTATGTTGACAAAATTAAGAGGGGAGGAAAAGTTTTATCTTTTCAAAATAGTTACGCATTTAGTAACACTAAAAAAGTTATAGAAAGAGTAATTAACATGCTTATAAACGATTTATCTTATATTATGGGCGATGAACCGAACACTTATTTCATTGACAATGGCCTGCACGAACAAATTAAATTAGTAAACTTGAAAACTGACTATCTAAAAAGTTGTGTGCAACTGTTAAAACAGAACCCGAACATAACAGAAAAAAATCAGGCCGCTAATTTCCACTGTGACGTCCGGGTCACTATCTCAGGAACGTCTGAGGCGGATGTTATATCCGGTGCTCTTTTTGGTTTGCGTGCGTACGCCTAAACCGGGATGAGCAATTGAAGAATCAGAGCTTTCTACTTCGCATTTCGCGTTAAAAAGAAAAAGTTTTTACTACAATTCTTCCATCGAACACCGTGAACATCAAGTCGCTATGGCGGAGCCGCAGGGTCAGATCCTGCCAGTGGATGCGCAACCACTCACCACGGAGGCGAGTTCGCCGAGTGTGTGGGAGGGTCGTGAGGCGATTTCGCCGCTGGTACTCGCACACGTTCGGTGCGGAGTACCGACTCGGAAACGGTGAATTGAGCTGCGCGGACGATTTGGGTTATTGGCTTATCGCCCAGCACAGCGGCTCACGCTGGCTTGAGTGGAGCGCCGCCGCCGGAATACCTTCAGGAGCTCCGAAGGGAAGAAGCGGAAGAACGCTATGGCACCTCCAAAAAGCGACACCGCAATAAGTAGACGCTGGACGTCGGGGGCTATGAACCCGGGTTCTTGACCGTCGCGCTAGCAGCTCGTAGCACCTCTATAGGGCAAGGTGCGACATGGGAGTTGCCGGTGCTGCGACGGGGATTTCAAAATCTGTCTCCGATACCGAAGGTGTCAGACGAGCAGAGCGCGTCAGGTTTGGTCTCCGGTTCGCTAAATGCAAATGGCGGGACGACCACGGAAGGTGCAGTGTCAGTAAATTCGCAGATGACAGAACAAGCCCCGGGACCTTCGAAAGGGGTGGCCGAGCGACCGGCTAAACCGTAGAACGTAGGAAAGAGTAAAGATAAGTATCGCGTGTTCCCCGATGGAACACGCGTGCCTGCTCTACGAGCAGGAGTTAGGGTGCGCCCTCGCCGCGAGATGCGCGAGGCGAGGCAAGCCGAAGCAGCAGCGGCGAAATCGCAGCTACGGTCTCAAAACGCCGATCGCCGCACAATCGAACCGGCGAATCAGCGGCGTCAGGTTGAGGGCGATGCACGAGAACACAATCCTGTCGTGGCAATCCTGGCTGAGTTGGCGAGACTCATACCATCCCAGCGCGAAAAAGTTGCGAGGGTGGAACGCAAGGCGCCCGAGCTTGCCGCCTGGGCGATAAGCTGTAACGCAACTCAGGAAGATGCGCAGGGTGGCTAAAGTACCAGCATAGATGACACTTATAATTATATTTATTTTTTTAATTATTTTGATTTTCGTTTATTTTTAGTTGTCGTGATTGTGGTATATTTGGTTTATTTTCTTTTCTTTTCCCTATTTTAGAAGCGACATTGGCGAACCGTTGGTTGTTTTATTTTATTTTTTATTGTGTTTTATGTTTATTAATGTAATTATGCTTAAATGTTTGTCTTGTTCAAAACGTCGGCCTTGTGTTTGGGCGAGGGGAGTTGCGTGGGGTAACCTTCAGGTGCTTCCGGCTCCCGTGGCTTAGCGGGGGGACTGTGACAGGGCTGATAGCGATGTTCGGTAGCCCTGTGCATAGCACTCTCCTCGCACGGATGTAGCGGCTGAGCGTGGCTATGGGTGACATAGTATTCACGCGCTCGTGTCGTTGCAACACCTGGGGAGGGGAGAACGCGGCCGAGGGAGAAAAGCGCGAGAAGAAGCGAGAGCGCAAAGAGCGTGAGGGAGAGCGAGAGAGGAAGAGGAACGAACGAGAACGCGGAAAGCGCGACACCCGCCGCGAGAATTAGGAGAGAGCAGAGAATTGTTGAGGGGAGTTAAGAAGTGACCGTACGCTATTGAGGTCACGGCGCGAAATAAGTCAGACGGTGCACCAAGGCAGAGTAAGCCCAGGACGAGCGGGAGAGAGTCTTTGTGTGGCGAATCTCCGGCTGCTGTTGAGCAGACCCACAGCGACCAAGATTAGACGTTCGAGAAGCCGATCCCGGCTACCAGCTGCCAACCAGCCGCCGCGGGTAGTTCAGTGATCGCCGCTGCCAGCAGGACTGCGATTTCGCCGACGCCGCCTCTCCACCAGCGAGCCGCGGGAGGAGCTACCCGGTGGGTCTGATTCTGTTTGTTTCGCAATCTCTCTCTCACGTGCCAGCTCTCGCCCGGCGTAACGCCGCGAATGGAATTGTCGCGCGTGATAGTTGAACGATTTCGCTCCTAAAGTATTATAGACTTGTCGCGTATGATAGTTGAGCGATTACAGTCCTATTCGCAGCACACTGTCGCGTTCCGTGGATTGAGCGAGCGCGCTCACCATCGAGAGTTTGTAAGATTCCGTTGTTGTAATTTCGTTGGCGTAAATAAAGAGATCGACTTTCTGTATTTCTCTCGATTTCTTCCATTCACCTTTCCGTCATCGCCGTAGATTCGCGCCCGCGGAAGTCAGCGCCGACTTCCTTTACCGGAATAGGACTCTTAAATAAATCGCAGGAGTACAGTAGTGGCGCACTTAGCTGTGTCTGTAAGGATATTTCTCCCCCCTTTGCAAATTTATTATATAAATTTTTCTACCTTGTGCTTAACAATAACGCGGATTTCTTAATATCTAAACATATTTTATTCGCAAATCTTTAATTCTACGTGCTTATAATGAATAGTTTAAATAATTAACTAAATTTGTTAATTAAACAATATGAAATGAGAAGGCAGAAATTGCGCATTACTAAAGCGGTTTACATGAAGCTTAACATACTATTGAAAGTGAATTATTTAATTAATTTATATTTTCGGAGATTGTTTTTTCGAGTTTTGTTGGCCATTTGATTTATTTAATTTCTGCACAATTTATCTTTTCAAAACTTGAATGCAAAAGGAAAATTGTTAAAACGGTTATTTTTATTATTTAGTTTATTGTAATTAATTTTGTTTTCTTGAAATATGATTTCAATTTGTGTCGCATAATGGACTAATATATTGTCATTTAATTTTTGTAATTGGTTTTTGTATATTTATTAAATTTTCTAGCTCATTTAGTAAAAATAATTTCAAAACTCTTGGGTATTTTCGTTAATTGTGCGGAAATTACGTCTTTGATAAAAAATGTGCGGAAGGTTTCAGGAAGCTGCGAATTTTTCCTAACATGCTGCTATTTTCTTAATTCATTTATGTAAAAATAATTATTAAATTTTCTTTCTTATTATTAAATTTTTAGCGTCTTAAAGTGGAAACTTTTGGGAGGAATCGTGTAACAGGATGTAGGCAAAATTCCGCGGCTCCTTTACTCTATATCCAAACCTACTCGAAAAAAACTTTACAATCTTTCAGAGTAATATTCGGAAAGTTCGCGACAAAGGTACAGGCGTTTTCACATGTTCTTTTTCCGCTTCAGATGAATGCTCTCCTTTTTCTCATTCACAGAGTTATAATCTAAGTCACATATTAAATGCATATACACGAAAAAACATTTTTGTTGATATTAAACGGCCCGATATTACACCCCCTACTTTAACGGTTACTTAAGGAGCGCAGCGAGGTAAAGTAATCACTAATTAAGATGTAGTTGCAGAGCATGGTAACCAAGATTTATTAACATTCATTGTCGAGAAAAGAAACTATTGTTAGTTTGAATTGAGGACGCTAGATTTTCTTTTGGTACGTTGGCATCTGTTTCTTGTGTCTTAACTGTTATATAGTGGGTTATCTGCATTGGAATAGGAACTCTACTTATTTCTTCCTGGGATTTTTCATTTTCTTTCTGCATTGAATGGCCTAGGTAGATAAGGAAAGTTGTGAGACTATTCCATTTGGCTCCGAAAAGTTGTTAGGACCACCCATAAATACTATGTAATGCCATACCATTGATGAAAATTTCTATCACCTTTTTAATCATTTGTATAATAAAAAGAAAAGCTATCACTCCTGCACTGAATGTTCCAAACGTCATGAATTTGCCCCACATTCGAATCCAAGTGGTATGAACTATGCGTTCTGAAGTGTCCTCATTAAGCAATTTATTAATTACTCCCTCTTGATCTCTCATCGCATGTCGTTTGATTTCTCGAGCAACATCATTGATGACAGATGATTGTTCATGAGGGTACATGATTTGATTTAGAAGATCCTGCAGATCTTGTTCAGTATAAATACCACTTGTAGCGAGAGTTGGGATATCTTGATATTTCCATGTCATTTGTGTGAAAGACTTCAAGATTTCTGATGTTCTGGTGTCTACGGGACGTGGCATAAACTTATAATACCAATTCTCGTTGACATAAAAGTGAGTGGACAGTAAAGCGTTACAATCCACTATTGTTCCTTGAATCTTGAGTATATGTGTTTTGCATGTTGTGAATTTGGTGACATTGTTATGGACCACCTTTAATTCTTCATAACATTCAGTCCCCGGCGCAATTTTTACATCTAGTGGGATACATTTGACGACGTGAACTACTTCGCCAGCTGTACCGCCATATATCCAGGTCCTTTCATCAAATTGTACGCGAATTGATCAGGTGAATATGTGGCTATTGCTAAAGCATTTTTTTAAATTTCACGTTCTTACCTACAACGCTGTACAACTACATCTCTGTACAAACTATTTATTTGATTTTTGATATAACGCTCGACGAATACAAACTTAGAATTAACATATGCGAATATGTCTAAATTACTTAATGATAATTTTTTTGCTACAGCAAAGGTTGAGAGTCCTCTATTAGTTTCAAAAATGAATAATTTCGGGTGTTCTGTTTGCACTATTTCATATCCACAGATTTGTCTTTTTCCTTTGGCCATTAACGCGTAGGTAATATTTTCTGTTATCAATGAATATATAAAATTTTGGTGTTCGTCTACTATTTTGTTGGCTATGCCTTCATATAATATCCGGTAATGGTTGAATTTACATATGTCTCTCGGTATCATTTTCCAGAATGTATTACCTCCTTCCGGGTCTATACAAGTTTCTTCGGTTAATGTACATTTGATACCTGAGCGTAGTCTTACTTGATCGTTATTTAAGTCAACTGGTGCAGTATAATCTTGCACGGTTATTTTTACTAAACCTTGAACTACAACATTCTCCCAGGTACCGTATGCACCAGAATATACACCACCGTTGCAGCTACCATCGATTTTTAAACTACCAGCTAATGTTAATGGTTGGATTGTGGTCTGGTTAACTTTAATATCGCATAATACACGTATTTCATCAAAATATATTGTACCGCTATTATATAAGTCTGAACAGCGTTTTTGGCTGACCTCGAGCATATATTCGTGCATTCCATTTTTAATAGCCGAACTATGGGAATGCATTCCACAATGATAAATATGACGTTGTAGTTGTATCTTGCATTGTATTACGTGTACTTCCTCGAATTGGTTTAACTGTAATAACTGTACATGGATCTGAGTGCTATTAGTTTTTCCGGAATGTATATCGCATTCTTCTACATCAAGCAAAGAAACAGTGGTAATGTTTAATGATCACGCTCCGCAATCGTACCCTATGATGGCTTGGCCTTGATATTGAATGGTAGATAAAATTAGTATGTAAAGTCCAAATTTATTCATATCCATTTTCTGAAAAATAAATAACGTTAATTCTTGTGTTAACTATTAATTACTGAAAGGGAAAACCAATGATTAATTAGATGTGTTTGTTTCTAGTTCTAAATTATATATATATATATAAGATATTATTTTTTTTTTAAAGAACAACTGTGATCAATGTTGAAGTTTTGGGTTGTCCTTCGCTCAAGAAACTATCAAATCAAACTTTTTCTTCATGCAGTAACCACACCAAGTGTCGCTCAAATCCATCGTGTCCCTACAAAAACGCACTTGGTATCACCAAATGGATGCTTGCTCGTCAAATATACAATTAGTTATCATTGATAATTACACTATTATTTTATGTATTAGAGTTTATATAACTTAAAATAATATCAAAATGAATACTGATTTATTAAAAAAGTCTTTTCGACATGATTTTAATCACGTAATGAATAAATAAGTATAAACGATTTGAAATATTTAATCCTTTTTGAGAAAATTAATTGAGTGATTGATAGTAAAAAAAACACATACGCACAATTAAAGTAAAAAATGTTTTATTAAGAAAAATTTATACAAAATGAGCATGAATATGTCTCGTAATTACTTGGCGACATATCGGACAGTGATTGAGTTTTACTGCACATTCACCGCATGAAACAACATGCGCGCATGGTAAAAAGACTACACCAATTCTCGCATCCAAACATATTTTGCATACATTAAGATCAAGCTGTTTTAAGATATCAGCTGTATCTTGTTCAGATTTTCTAATGACTTCTTCCATAGTTGACAAACAGTCGCTATGCTAACTCATGCATTCGTCATTTTTTCTAATAAATTTAAATCATCAAGCACCTTCGTGATTTCATTTACTGATGCTACGGTTGGCTTGGCAGTTGCTGCACCGGCGCTAGCTGCAGCTGGGCTGTTTTCATTCAAGTTCTCTGTAGCTATGCTGCTCGTTGCGAGCGCTGATTGTCCTGACGCCCCAAACCGATACTCGAGCCTTTACATGCCACAATCAACCCTACCTCTTTATGGCAGTATGGATACATTGCTTGATCCGATTGGTACATTACCGCAAGCCTTATTACGAATAAAACGACATAGAATACCCCATCGTTGATGTTCTGTCATAGAATCGTCATCTTCTTCTCAATTACATATTTCTATGCCACATTCAAAGCAGCGTATCTGATCAATCTGTCCAGAATAATAAAATCCAGCTGCGGCTAGATCTGCTGGTTGCACATACTCGCAAGACCATCTACCGGTGAAGCTATGCAGCCTCGTTTGCTCAAATCTAGAAAAAATGCATGTGATGAAAAGAAATTATATAAATTAATATCGAATAAAAATAGTTACCTGTAGTCCATCACCATCTCGCTAATAATCGTTGCAGAATATCACTTTTTCACACGAAAACTTTGCATTAAAGAAAGCTCTTACCACTTCTTTTTTAATACTAACACGCTCTATTTTTTATCATGACAAGCAGATAAACTAGATGAAAATATCCCCACCAGCCCCCTCCCCTCCTCCAACTTCCCTAATTTTCTATCCATTCAAAATAATCGACTATATAAGGTAACATATTTTTAGTAAACGCTTTAGTCCATTATTAAAATTGGATGACCCTACAAGTATTTAAAAAATTATCGGTGGTTGATTTTTAAAGATTAAACTATCAATATAACGTGCTTTGCTTGTTTTAATAATTTTTTCATCAGAATGGGACAGAAAAATAGTGTACCTTACACGCGTCTTCCCGACATTTGTAAAAGTTCCAATGCAAATGATAAGAAAACAAAACCATCTTTGCAATGGAAATCATACACTAAAAATTATTCAACCAACACCAAATCTATACAAAAGCCGAAAGGATATAAAAAACTTTAAACCATCTACATACAACATCTTGTACTCTTTATATGAACTGTTGAATATATGCGAACTTCAACGCTCGCGCCATCTTTTCTCTTTCTCAAAGCTAGACGAGTTAGAGGAGGTGAGAGTGGGGACACTGAGAGCGCGCGACTGATCGTCACAACTTCTACTGAACCAGCCTTCGAGAAGAGCACATGCTCTCATGAACATTAGTTCCTTTAAAATAAAACCAAATTAACCTTAGACAAAAGTCTTTTTATTTGCCACCCCGTACACCTACATTCCAACATGAACAAGTAAATTGAGATTTTTTTATAATATATAAATTTATTCTTTCATGATAGTCATATCCTTATATCCTTCCATTTGAAGAACGATCGATTAAATCTCTAACAGAAAAAAGATATTTGGATATTTAATTATATTTAAAAATTTAATTATATTTAAATATTTAATTATATTTAAATATTTAATTATATTTAAATATTTAATTATATTTAAATATTTTATTTTACTTAAAATATTTAATTATATTGTGACGGTAAACGTCATATTAGCGCTAATAGCCTAACCTAGTGGCTGCCCGCGGGGGCAGCACCTACCGGGAGACGAAAAACGTAATGAGAGAATTCGGCACGCGACGAGGCGGAACGCGCGCGATTGAAAACGAACCAGTGGAGAATCAGCTACCGATACGGAGGCCACAAAAATTGAGGTTCGCGACCTAATTGCCCGAACGTGTCTCAGAGATTAACTGATTGTTGTTACCGAGCTATACGGAGTGTCGACCTGAGCCAACTGAAGCAGCGTCGTTCCCTGCGGGATCAAGTGCGTGTGAGGTTTCGCCATTGAGGGCGAAAACCGTGTGCGCGCGAATTCGTGATCCGCGACAAAGAACAGACAAACTTTACCGCTACGAGAGTGCGAGTTGCTCATCCGTTCACCGCAAGACTGCTAAAAAGATAAGCTGGCCAGCTTAATCTCGCGACCGCGATTGCATGCCTGATAATCAATTTTCCGTACTCGAAGCGAAGCGTGCATGCAATAGCTCTGCTAACAAAGAGCGGCGAGCGATCCGACTCTGTATGTCGTCGTCGTGCGAGCGCCACTGTAAACATTAACACGCGGGCCAATTCTAGTGTAACATTTAAGAGATAATAAAAGATTCCGTCAGCGATATTAACCTTATTCACGCCGTATTGATTTCACTCCTGCAGATAGTTGGTTGACTGACACCCATTCCCTCTTACTCTCCGACTTTCGTATTTGATATAGGTGATTACGCGCGCCCATCCACACGATCGTCCGAATAAATTAATTAAACGGTAGCAACCCAACCCCGTTACAATTTATTTAAATAAATAATTCTTAAAAATAAGACAATATCTATCATTAATTATAATTATAATATTAATAAAAAAATATATATCAATACTAAAGGGGTATTTTATTATGAATTTTGTAATATTTTATCAAAATTATGTAAAATAAAATATTAAAAATTCATATGCAAGAGAGAGGTAGAAAATTATTATTCAATGAAATAAAACATTATAAAAGGTAAGCTGACAATCATGGACATAACTATTTTTGTATGTAAACTGTTGTGTACAATAACATACATGAAAATTGATATATGGATATACTGAACCATACTATACTGTGCATAATAGCACAAAATAGTTTGCGCACAATCGTCAATTTGCCTTGTAAATTTCATATTAAAAATAGTGTAAGAGAAATAGTGAGAAATGAACGAAAAAGAAAACGGTTCATGTCTGTAATAGAAAATAGTAACGGATATGCTCTAGGCAAAACAAAATTGAGGAATGTAGGGACGGTCGAGAACAGATTGAGAACAGAAATTAAACAGTTTTTTTCGATTTACAAACGAAAAAAAAGGAATTAAAGATTTTCTTACGAGAAAATATTATATAGAATTATATATAATCATTAATTATTAATTATTAATTTTTTATTTACAGCCGTCCACGTCAACCACCACGTCCATTACCGGAATGTGTGGAACTATCTCCAGACGTGTGCGTGTGCGCGCGCGCGTGTGTGCGTGTAATACTTTGTATTATACTTTTTACAGATCTGATTGCGAGATTGTGTGCGAGGTGCACTAACCAAAACCTAGGTGGATCGTGCATATAAACCTAGTCACTTCACCAATACCATGCATCGACCTTGTCAGCCTAAGGCCAATCACCACGACGCAGAAGAAAGCTATGCCGTGGATAGAATCACCTACATTTGCTGGTAGTCGATTGAAGTACCGCATAAAGTGGGAAGAATTTCTCAAAGGTATTTATATAATAATTATTTTATTTTATTTATTAATTGAAATTAATTTCAATATTTTTTTCCAGCAGGTATAGTGAGGAGGTTGTTTGACGACAGCCGTCCGAAAAGAAACAGCCCACCGCTATTGTTCGCTCCCCTCAAGAGAAGGAAAATTGTATGCGAGCTGGATGAAACAACGGCGATGCTGTTGGACGACGACAATGACGAAGACTCGTTATAAATATATATAAATTATGTAATTTAATTGTTATAAATAATATTCAATTGTATCAATTTATTTTTATTAATAAAAAAATTTTATTTAAGAAAAAACAATGTGTATATTTACCATTACCCTCCTCCTCTACTACACTATTTCATGAATTAATAATAATAAATTAATAATAATAAATTAATACAAAATTAATTAATACAAAATTAATTAATAATATATAGAAATGCACTCACCAAGACAAACAAGCACGGCGATGGTTTATCTCTAGAACAAGCACAGACATTCGGGTTTGCAGTAAGTATCAATGTGTTGCACACACACACACACACATACACACGATAACGCGTGATCTTAAAACACGTGCACACATACGGATGAAGTCGCGGCGGAGGGACGCCGTAGTCCAGTCGCTTTTTGGTTGTGTGTACCTAATATACCCAGTAAGAGATACCAAGAGCTAAAATCAGCCTTGGCTCACTTGCTAGAGGCTACGGTCTATCGATCCGTAGGACGCGACAACGATTTCCCGTGGTGTCTGCTCATTTTTTCACTAAATCTATGTATTACAAGTAAATAAATTACGTCAAATTAATTAAATGTAATTAATTACATAAATTTATGTTAATATTTAAAACGCATTTCACATTGGGCGTAGGGGGAAGCTCTTGCGCATGATCTGACAGTGCTGATCTGATAGCTCCTTCGCCTTAGATTACAGAGGGGGCGGAGGCGGGGGCGCCTGATCTCATAGATCTCAGGAGGAGACGGGGAGCCTAATCTAAGAGTGCTGTAGATCACAGGAGGAGAGGGGGACGCCTGATTTAAGAGTGCTGCAGGAGGAGAGGGGACGCCTGATCTAAGAGTGCTGATCTCATAAATCATGCACTTCAGATCACTGATCTGAGGCCCCCCTGATCTGTGGCCTGCCTAGTTTACCTACTTAAGATATTAAAAGATTTTTGTAAAATTCTTTGTAATCGGTCTTTTTAAAGTTCCCCCTTTCTCCCCCCTCCCACAGATACACACACGCAGATACACAAATACACACACATGATAAGCTACAAATTATTGACTACCTCGTCGTGGTGCTTATTGGATAACGCTAAAGTCAACGGTAATATTCGTTTTGCTCGGACATGATTTTTCCATTTCAATTGGATCATATTTAACTAAGATATGGGCAGATCCAAGAAACTTTTGATTTTTCGTCAAAAAAAGTACAAAAGGCCAATTTTTGGAGCACACTTATGAAATTTGTTCAGGACCATAGAAATTAATGTAAGAATTGATAGAAAAACTGAGCTTTATTTTTTATACAATGCTCCACCAGCTGCAACCCTTTTTTTACACATAATATAATAATTCCGAAAATGTTCCATATATCTCTATCTTTCTCCTTATACAGGGTGTCCAAAAAGTAACGATACACCTGAGAAATTTTCGAAACCGGTTATTTTTTTAACCGGGTGAAGGTTGTTCTTGAAGTAACTTTTTACGAGGAATCCGATGGTAACCTTGGATTTGACCTTGAACCTCATTTTCAAGGTTATTTTGAGGTCAACCTCATTTTTTTAAATGGAAACCCCTATTTTTTATGGCGGAATCGGAAAGAGCTGAAAATTTTACGTCCAGATATGTATTGAGGTATGAGGTTGAGGTAACCCCTAGAGGTCAACTGGAGGTCAAAGTATGAATTCTTAAAAATCTCGCGAATTCAGTGGTTAAACAAAACAAACAAAAGGATAACCCCAGGTAACTTTCAACGGTGCTCTTTAATTTGTCCTTGAACCTCATTTTCAAGGTTATTTTGAGGTCAACCTCATTTTTTTTAATGGGTACCCCTATTTTTTATGGCGGAATCGAAAAAAGTGAAGACTCTCACGTATGGATGAGTTTAGGTTTGAGGTTAATGTGACCTCTAGGGGTCAGATGAAGTTCAAACTGTGGCTTTGTAATAGTACCGGGATTTTAGTGGTACAAGGAAGCAAATAAAGGTCATGGAAACCCCCATTTTCGACAGCGGCAATCGAAAGAGCGGAAAATTTCACATCCAAATATCTACTTAGATCATAAGTCAAGGGCGAACTTCAAGTTTAAGGTCAGTCGAAGGTCATCCAAACTTAAAGACGCCCTAAAATTTTTTAAAGTTTTTTTCATAATGGAGAAGGGTATTTATTTAGTAATTGCCCATCGGAGATCCGTAACCTTGAATTTAACCTTCAACCTCATTATCAAGGTTTTTTCAAGATCAATTTTTTTTACTTTTAGCGTTATCCAGGAACAACGACGTGGACGTAGTAAAATCTGTCCCTTTGGGGTGCTTTATTTTCGTGAGTTCCCCTCGCCTCTCACGATCGGGGTGCTTGATTTTCGTGAGTTCCCCTCGCCTCTCACGATCGGGGTGCTTGATTTTCGTGAGTTCCCCTCGCCTCTCACGATCGGGGTGCTTGATTTTCGTGAGTTCTCCTCGCATCTCACGATCGGGGTGCTTGATTTTCGTGATTTCCCCTCGCCTCTCACGATCGGGGTGCTTGATTTTCGTGAGTTCCCCTCGCCTCTTACGATCGGGGTGCTTGATTTTCGTGAGTTCCCCTGGCCTCTCACGTATGATTTATCTTACATCAGCACATCTTATTTTAAGTGCTCGAATTGTTCACCGTTCACTTCTTGACAGTAAGCTAATCGGTGGTAAAAAGCATCAACAGCATTTTGGATCATTTCAGTGGGAATGAGAGCTGATTCGTCTATGATCCTTTGACGTAATTCGTCCAAGTTTTGGGGTTTAGTTTTGTATACCCGATCCTTTAGATAACCCCAATAGAAATAATCTAAAGGCGTCAAATCGGGGGACCTAGCTGGCCATTCAATTGTTCCTCTCCTTCCTATCCAGCGATTATCAAACACCTCATCTAAGTAAATTCGAACGTGTCGTTCATAGTGAGCTGCAGCACCATCCTGCTGATACCATGTATTTTCGAAGTTGTCTCCGACTATTTCTCTAATTGCTGGAACTATTTGATTACGAAGCATCTCTTCATAATTTTGAGCGTTTAAGTTACCATCAATAAAGAATGGCCCTATGATTCGATTATTCACTATTCCAGCCCAAACATTCAACTTCTGCGGATATTGCGATTTATCTTCTCGCATCCAGTGTGGATTTTCCGCACCCCAGTACCTGCAATTATGTCGATTTAATGTTCCGTCAAGTTGAAAAGTTGCTTCATTAGAGAAAACTATGTTTGATGGAAGATTTGGATTTTCAATTATGCATGCCATCATATCTTCACAAAACTCAACACGACGATCGAAATCGTCTTCATTCAACTTGTGAACCAGGTGTACTTTAAACGGATGGAATTTTGCTGTTTTTAAAATGATATGTACGGACGATGTACTTATGTCATGCTCTTGAGCAACTCTGCGGATGGAATTATGTGGATTTTCAGTGAATGATAATAGAACATTTAATAAATTCTCTTCATTTGTTGCTGAGCGTGGTCTGCCTGACTTAGGTAGATTTCTGACATGGCCAAAATTTACAAACCTTGAAATAGTATTCTGAACAGTAGACACAGCAATTGGAGTTCTATTAACCCGAAATGTCTCATTAAAAAGATTTCACTGCCCTGTAAGATCTTTCTACTTCACCCCAGCCTCTCATCATAAGAAGTGATATTCTTTCTCGTTCAGTGAGGCGTTCCATTTTAAGTCAGCGAATCGAAATTTACTCAAAAATCAATCAGAATTAAAAACAAAAAGTTTGCAACCCAAATAAATGTTTTCAAAAAATGAAAATTATAATTTGAGTACTTTTACAAAAAAGTTCTACTACAGTCCGACTAATGCACTAATGCTTTATGGAGATTTTCGAATAGTAAAATCTTTTCAAATATATTGCTTTTTTAAATATTAATTTTTGAAAATGCAATTGTCCCGAAGAATAAGCTCAAAACAATAAAGTTAGACATAGTACTTTTCCTATGGATAGAACCAAGTGAAATTGTTAGTGGATTTTCAATGAATAGGTATGGGATAGTAACCTTAAAAAGTTTAACCGGCTAATCAAGTTATTAAGAAAATAAGCGTAAAAAATCATTGTTGATAGGCGAGGGAAACTCACGAAAATAAAGCACCCCAAAGGGACAGATTTTACTACGTCCACGTCGTTGTTCCTGGGTAACGCTAAAAGTAAAAAAAATTGATCTTGAAAAAACCTTGATAATGAGGTTGAAGGTTAAATTCAAGGTCACGGATCTCCGATGGGCAATTACTAAATAAATACCCTTCTCCATTATGAAAAAAACTTTAAAAAATTTTAGGGCGTCTTTAAGTTTGGATGACCTTCGACTGACCTTAAACTTTAAGTTCGCCCTTTACTTATGATCTAAGTAGATATTTGGATGTGAAATTTTCCGCTCTTTCGATTGCCGCTGTCGAAAATGGGGGTTTCCATGACCTTTATTTGCTTCCTTGTACCACTAAAATCCCGGTACTATTACAAAGCCACAGTTCGACCTTCATCTGACCCCTAGAGGTCACATTAACCTCAAACCTCAACTCATCCATACGTGAGAGTCTTCACTTTTTTCGATTCCGCCATAAAAAATAGGGGTACCCATTAAAAAAAATGAGGTTGACCTCAAAATAACCTTGAAAATGAGGTTCAAGGACAAATTAAAGAGCACCGTTGAAAGTTACCTGGGGTTATCCTTTTGTTTGTTTTGTTTAACCACTGAATTCGCGAGATTTTTAAGAATTCATACTTTGACCTCCAGTTGACCTCTAGGGGTTACCTCAACCTCATACCTCAATACATATCTGGACGTAAAATTTTCAGCTCTTTCCGATTCCGCCATAAAAAATAGGGGTTTCCATTTAAAAAAATGAGGTTGACCTCAAAATAACCTTGAAAATGAGGTTCAAGGTCAAATCCAAGGTTACCATCGGATTCCTCGTAAAAAGTTACTTCAAGAACAACCTTCACCCGGTTAAAAAAATAACCGGCTTAGAAAATTTCTCAGGTGTATCGTTACTTTTTGGACACCCTGTATAATACATACTTATAGATACAAACACACTGTTTTTCCACCACTTTTAAAAGAAAAAAAAAACGCAACCACACACACGCGCAGGTACCACTCATTAGCAATAATTTTGGAAATGATTCTTAAATGAAAATACATAATAAAAGATGAGCCACCATCAATATTTTTATCATATCTCCTACATAAAGATCTTTCTATGTGTATTGAAAAATTAGTTTTGACATGAAACTTACTACTTCTTCTAAGTGTTGTGCACGAACTCCAAAAACATTGCGTGCTCTAGGAACCGAACGCTCTACAATTGACACTAAAAACTGATTTTAATCAACAACTTTGATTTCTTACTCCCCTCACTTCTGATTAATAGACAAATATTTGGCGCACGAAATCAGATTTGTATTTGTGTTGATAAACAGTGTAAAATTGATATTTGTAGAATTAAGATATAATGTAAATATTATGCTGAACTCAAATTAAAGGGCCAGCGTAAACATCGCATTTAAATGTCAGTAGAGCATGAAGGAAAAGGCAAACGACTAAGAGCTCATAAACAAGTTAGTGGCAATAACAAATGAAATCGATTAAAATTAATTATTGTCAATTTTATTAGATATGTTTATATTTTACGTGATCACGCTTACAAAATTCGCAATATTTCGATACAATAAATGATTTTAGATTAAACGGTAGTCGTAATTATTATACTTTCGTCAAAGGCCATCTCGGTTTCGCTAAACTCTTTTTATTTTTCGATTGTTCTTATTAGAAAAAGTGCGTCTTACATGATTTTCGAGTATCATCGTGCAATAATCCGCCGTTTGCAGACCAATCCTCTAAAATTTCATGTGAAGTAGATGAGCTCTTCCTTATTTTTCCTTAAAATCTGCGGTGGACCCGTAGATTCAAGGTCGTTATCAGTAGTTGGTAATTGCGAGATATCTGCGTACTCGTGTGTATGTGTGAACCAGCCGGTAGATCTCTCTACGATTCTTATTTGAGGATAATCTTGAGCTAGAGTTGACACACACACCATGCCCTTGTCAAAGTCTCAATTACTTCTGATACAGCGCGCGGCTGTCGTCGCTTTTAAATCCTCGCGGAGCGGATTAAAGTGCGCTCATAAGCAATTTTAGGAGAAAATTTGGTGCGCAAGGTGACCATCAATAGGCGAGAGACTGCTTAATACCGATCAAATGAGACATAAAATCTCATTGTTACAACAGACTACATTCACAAATTCGAGTCTACTAAACTTTTAAATAAAATAGTCTTGTCATCGACGTGAACATAATATTTTCAACAATACAAAAATGAAATTTTGATTGATTCATGTATAACATATTAATTTGATTATTTATACTTACTTTTCATTACGGAACATATAATATAGATATTTAAAACGTGTAAAATTAATCTACAATGTTCAAATCGTTAATATAAAAAATTGGATACTTATGATTTTTTACATTAAAATTTATAATAGCTCTATCCTTTCAATAAAAAATTTAATCAAGCTAGCATTTTGTTATGAACTGCCATAGGTGATATTAAATAGAGAACAGTGATTATTGATGGTTTTAATTTTTTATTATTTTTGTGCTACTTGAACTGGAAAAGTTTCGCGAGATATGACATCGATTTAAAAGCTCGTTTTAGCGAGCACATACTTTGTTGGTACATAAATAGCTTCGCCCTAGCCTCAATTAAACATAGAAATTGGTTATATTATGATTCATCGAATGCTCCAACCTATCGACAATAATTAAATTTACCAAAACACTAGTAACAAAACATGTCGCGACTCCTATTTGTTTTTTATTATGGGCACGTGAAAAAATGAAGATGTTTCTTTACGGGGATCGTAAATAGAACAACTCCTGAAAGTTTCATAAGAATTCAAACAATGCTTCCCATTTTACAACAGTTCGAAATTTTTTTTTTGCAAAGTAACATGCAAAATTCGTCAATATTCCGACTTTTTGACTTCTTGACCTTCAGAATCACATACAAAAATAATATTGAACTGATAATAATTTTTTTCCTGGTACATACGTTGCTGACCTTTCAATTTAAGCCATCACAACTTGGGCAAACTCATATCTATACGGCTGTAGAAGCGAGTAATACAAAAATCAAAAGTTTCTGGGATTTGCCCATATAACATTAAAACTCATGCATATGGTATTTTTAACCTGAAATATCAAGATACTAAATACACTCATTCTACAATGCTAATTTAATCGTAAGAAGGATCGAAATTATCACATTTTTAAACACAATCTAATTATGTTTTAAAATTTTCTATTCTCCATTCTAAAAAAATCATAGCAGGTAAATTTTTTTTAATTGAAGAGAAAGAGGCATACTTTAAAATGCAATGATCAGAATTATCGAAAAAAAATTACCCATACGCGGGCGTACTACGAAAGTTTACGATTTTTGAGCTTCAAATCAATTTCAAAATCACGTAAGCAGAGGATGTGTCAAATCGAAAATAGAATTCCACGGTTTTAAAGTAGAGAATTCAATCTTGTGACAGTTCAGGTCAAGTTCGAGGATCTCGATCGCCTCTCTTGAAAAAATTTGATAACGAAGGAAGAAATTGCTTCAATGCTGCAGTCGCAAAATTAATGAAATGAAATTAATAAAAACGAAACATCTGTGTACGAGGTCTGTCCGGAAAGTATCGGGCCTACCTTTATATTTTCGTGCTAACGTTATGCATTATCATCTAGTGGGTGGCATCCTTCACAGTAATCCCCACTTGATTGAATAACACGGTTCCATCGATATTTCCACTTTTCAAAACAGTCCTGGAACTCACTTTTAGGGATAGCCTTAAGTACACTCGTCGCATTGTTTTCAACCGTTGTTTTGTCATCGAATCGGTGTCCATTGAGTGGTTTTTTTAGTTTTGTAAACAGCCAAAAGTCACAAGGGGCTATGTCGGGACTGCATGGAGGTTGTCGAAGCAATGCGATATTGTGTTTGCTCAAAAACTGCTGCACAAGATTGGATGAATGCGCTGGCGCATTATCGTGATGGAGAAACCAGTCACCACTTTCCCAAAAGTGCGGCCGTTTTCTTCTTACTGCATCACGCAAACGTTTTAAAATTTGAACGTAGTTTTCTTTATTGATTGTCTGACCTGTTGGTGCATATTCGTGATGTACAACACCTTCACAATGGAAAAAAACAATCAATATTGACTTAACATTGCTCCGACTTTGCCGTGCTTTTTTTGGTCTTGGCGATTCAGAATGCTTTCACTGTGAAGATTGTTGTTTTGTTTCAAGATCATAACCATAAACCCATGATTCAACACCTGTAATAACTTTTCTAAGCACATTATCATCATTATTGACCATTTCCAGATTGTCCAGAGCGATTTCTAAGCGAATGCTCTTCTGCTCTGCTGTGAGCAATTTTGGGATAAATTTCGAACACACGCGTTTCATTCCTAAATTTTCGGTTAAAATTTCTGAAATGATAGTTTTTGGTATTCCAAGGTTTTCTTCTAGTTTTCGCACAGTCATACGACGATCTTGTTCGATTGCGAGTCGTACCCGCTCAATATTATCTGCGGTTTTTGTCGTCGAAGGTCGGCCGGAACGAGAATCACTATCGACAGATATGCGACCATCCTTGAACCGTTTATATCATTCTTTTGTTCGTGTTTTGCTCATACACTCGCTTCCGAAGGCCTTTTGCATCATTTCAATAGTTTCCGAACTGGTTTTTCCGAGTTGAGAACAAAATTTGATGCAAATTCGTTGATCTTGTTTTTCAATCATTTTTGACAATATCAAAATCCGACGAACGCGAAAAACGCACTGTAAACAAAGACACGCTACGCATGAACTATACGTCCGGCAGGTGTCAGTAAGTAACCAATAGATTCGTGAGGCTTTACTGTTGACGTTTCTGTCTGGTAAAGGTCGCTCGAATACTATGGCGCGAGGATATAAACGTAGGCCCGATACTTTCCGGACAGACCTCGTATATTAATTTATGTCCTTTATTGTTCTTTACATTAACGCTTCATATTCGTTTGAACTTTCGTTCCACATGTCATCATGGTTTTCTAGTAATCCTCCTTGAATCAATTTGTCTATTCTCGTATTTGATCTGCTTCTTTTCTGGTTGATTTATTTCTTTGTGTATTTTTGCGTTTCGTCTAGTTTGTCTTCTTAGGTGTTTGTGTCGTTGTGTGTTTATATGAATCCATTTGAGTGTAAGTGCCAGTCTCGTAAAATTCCTATTCATCTGGACGGAAACCAGATGTCGATGGTTTTATTATTTTCTCCTCACTTTCCTTCATTGCTGTTTGTAATATTGTAATGTAGCTGATATCTCTATTTTGTTGCGCCTGTACTGTTCTTGTTAATTATTCAGTATTAGTCTGCGTTGCTAAGTTTCTTTTGCGTAATGGTTTATCTATAGTGATTCGTTCGACTGTTAAATTTCTACAAAGAGTCTCGTTTAGTTTCTGTTATATTTGTATTATTTATGTGTGTTGTAGTGTGCGCGCCATTAATCACTTGATATTTATATATTAATAAGTTATGACGCTGTTGCGAGCTTGGCTCATTAAATTTTGTTTGTTATCTTTCAAATTATTTATCGATATACATTTATAAGATATATAAAATATTTTACATTATTTACAATGTGTACATATATTTATATATGAGTGATATAGAATTTCTCATGTGCTACATTTTGCCGTCAAAAAATGGTTTTATGTGCTAGTTGTATGTTGAAGTCTTGTATTTCTAAGCTCCAGCGTGTAATTTTCGCATTTAAGTGTTCATATGTTACGTCTCGTGCATCAACTACGAATAGCTAATGAATGAGACGTTCCAATATGTTGACTAGTGGTCGGATATGTCTCACTTATAATAAATATATGTAGAAATGTATGTCTGATGATTGTACTACCTTGATAATTGTAGCTTTTAATTGTTGATAAAATGTAGCAGGCTCTAACTGCTTGTTGAATTGAATAGGATAGGTTGTTGAATAATACTTGCACGATATTACTTTGTAACAGTCGTGAGTTTATTAAGTAAAATGATCACCAATTGTCGGACCAGTGTGTACGGAGTTGAGTCTTACAGGTACTTATTGACTGACTGACTACTGATCAACTGACTCGTAATGATGTTCATTGCTTTTTATATGTTAATTTTCAGGTCAGTATTGAATTGTGACATTTTGTTTTTTGCTGAATATACATTCTTGTGCTCGGTGGCTTTATTTCGGAGTGCTATTTGTTTTGCGTTTTGTCAGCTTTCTGCTGACGTGTGAATATTTTAGCAGTTTTGAATTTCCTGAATATGCATTTGTTACAAAAGAGGATGTGTCGCAAGGTGTAACAACTTTATTTCGGAGTGTCATTTACCTCGCGTTTCGTCAGCTTTCTGCTGACGTGCGAATAGTTTTAGAAGCTTTGAATTTCACGAGTGTGCAGTTGTTACAAAAAGGATGCGCCGTAAGACGTAACACATAGATAGGACCAATGCATAGCCCCTTCTTGAGACCGAATGATCCATATGAAAAAGGTCCCATGAATCGAGTTCTTTATAATCGTCATTTTCTTTGTTTTGTTTTATTTGTTTGTTGTTTTTTATTTAGTCTTTTTGTTTTATTATTATTATTTACAATTAACAATTTTGCTCGGAGTCAGTCCCAAATAGCTCATAAAGATTTAGATATTTCTTCCACTTTTCCATTTAATTACCACCATGTGTGGGTGGTTGTTCTGGTAAAGATAGCACTTCTCCCACTTGCGAAAGAAGCTCCTTTATTACCTCTTCCGTGTCTGCAATCCTCGCTTCCAGCTTGCGGATGTTTTTGCGCATCTTACGCTTCCGCTTCTTTGAACTGGTAGGTGGATGCGTGGAAGGCACAGGTGATGATGGGCGAGGTATATTAGATGGAAAGAAGAGAATTGTGGAGTTTATTTTCAATTTCACACTGACTATCAATAATTTCTTGGATGCTGTCTATGCTAGATATAGCGAAGGGAATTGTGGAGGAAACCACGATCTTTATCGTTTCTGTATCTCAATAGATACGCCTTTTATAGATTTTATTACATGTGGATCTTCATATAAGTTTAAGATTTTTAAAATTATTTCTTCTTTGTTACTTATAATTTGACTCCATAGTGAAACATAATTATTAATTTCATACTGTGTAACGGGGGAGATAAATTTGAAAATGAGAAATTTATTTAAAAACAAACTCCCACGATACAGAGCAAACCGCCGCTCCGTTAAACACGTATGATAATACGTGTATTCGTCTTAACGTCAGATGATTTATCCTAGTTGTCTTCTATCGATCGGAGTTGAACTCACCTTAAGTCACGTGTCTTGTTACACTTGATCAGTTTTAAGTGTGAGCGACTTAACTCCTAATCTTCTCAATCCCCTAGATGTAATTGAATTAAAACCTAAGCCTGTTTCAAATACTTAAGCCACCAGGAAAATCAAATGACGAAAACGGCGAATAAATTTAACAGACTTTAATTATAAAAAATCACTACAGTCTTTGTTGGGCCGAAGGACTGACGCACGAAAATAAGATTTTACAATTTAATTATGTTCGGTGAGAAAGAGAGAGAGAGAGAGAGAAGATTTGAATTCTACCGTGAACTAACGCACGACGCGAATACAAAAAATATAACGCTATCACGAATAGACAAAAAACCGAATGTATTTTGTTTCACTTAATATGACGGAAGGTGCACCTACCATGCGGTGCAATTACGGTGATCAGCCGTAATTGTTGTTGCAAAATTATCAATTGCCGCTGCACCTCGATTAATCAGCTGTACTGCCTCAATTCACCTTTATATGCTGCAAATCTGCTGCTTCTGCACTGCTGTTTGCTGCTGCAATACTATTGTTGCACCCACGCACGTATTTGTTCGGAAAACTAATTATTTTTGCGAATCAAAGTGCAAAACACAAATCGGCGGTAAACTCGTGTAAACAGCTGAGGCGTAACTGCTTATTCAAAAGATCGCACGCCCCCTCTCTCTCTCAATAGTTTGAACTAACGCGCGAGAAGCAGAATCGTGAACGAGTCGATTAATTAAATCGACTACCGTTGCAGCCCCCTCCAAGTCCTGACTACCCGGGCAGGACGAATACCCGCGATTCTTCGCCATCAGGAACCTGAAAAAAAATAAAGAAGGAAAGGGACCAAATAACAAACTCCCTTCTTTATTTGAGCTAAGTTTATTGGCCTCCAGGGACTACATCATCGTTTGGCTACACCTGGCGCTCGATGTTTCGGGTAGCGCCAGTGTGTAGCCTTCTTCGGGCACCGCTGGGAGTTGATCACCCCAGACTCCCCACAAATGTAGCAGCCCCTTAACTGCGATCGAGATTGAGCAGCTTCCCGATCTTGTGTAGGCTGCTCAGCAGTAGGAGGGGACTGCTGGACGTTGGCTCCTTGGGAGGCGGTTATAGTAACGGCTCCCACCGTGGCGGTTGCAAGACCATCTTGGGACCTAACCACGATTGTGGTATCTGGAGCCATACGCCCGTCCACATGAACCGTGAGCATTGGTCCAGCGTCAGTAGCTCCCGAGGCTCTCTTCTCCTGAGCCGGCGCCGGGAGCGCTGCGGGGAACTCCTGTCCTTTGTGTAGCAGCAGCAGGGCCTCTCTGTAGGCCCTCTGGCCCTCTGCGCCCTGGCGGCTCATGAAGCGTCTCAGGTGATCCTGCACCTGAGACTGGAGTTCTTGAGCGATCCGCCTGGCTCTCTCCACCTCGTTGATCCTCAGACGTACGTGTCTGAAGTCGAGGAGGAGAGTAGACTGCTCCGGGATGCGGGGGTGGTTGCAGACCCAGTGCGATGCCCCACAGGTTTCCCTGGGTCCTGGGCACTGGCTCGCACTGTCCGACGTCTGGGTTACGCAAGACTTGAGGGTCTACACCCCCTGGTCCACTGTGGACTTGGGATGGTCGACACTGTTCTGGTCCCCTATCTGTGTCGAAGCGTCCCGGGAAGTCTTCTTCGGGGCGACCCACGATGAGTCCCGGAGAACATCTACCACCGAAGCATTATGACGCTCCCGTCGGGTGATCCCCTCCAACTGGACCCTGGCGAAACTCCGCAGATCTTCAATTAACTGCGTCGCATCAGGGCCCAGGTGCAGATCTAACAGCATCTGAGTGACTACCTCGAAGGTCTCCTCTTCGACGACGATTCTTCGGTCCATCTGAAACATCCAAAACAAAAAATCTCGGATAAATCTACCGGCGCGAAGAAAAAACCTAACATATGCCACATCCCACCGAGTTATACATTCCCTCTCGATTCTTTGCGGGAACGTCCTGGCCCTCGTCGGTTACCGTTCGGGTTTATCGGCCCAACCGTCTTTTGCACGACGGGCACGGTCTTTCCAGGCCTACCTCTCCCTCTAGTTTCCTTCAAGGGAGAGTTGTTGCCTCTTACTGGACCGGTAACCGTCTCTGGGACCTTTCGAGGTCAACCTCGACCTCTCTTGGTTGGGGCAGATACTGGTAAATCCGACGTCTCGGTGAGATCCTTATCTACGGCCGTGGGGGCTGCTAATTCGATCCGCTCGCTATCCGATAAATCTCTCCCCAGATCCTCGCACGCGTTCGCGGAATCGTTCGCCTCCAACGGTTGTTCAACTTGCGGCTCGCGAGGATCCATGACCTCCTTGCTTTCCTCATCCTCACCCGGACCATAGTACGGTTTAAGGTCTTTGGCATGGAAGAGCTCGGACACGATCTCTAGCTGATTGTCTAGTCTGTACGTGTTGGAACCACAAACCTCTTCAATCACGTACGGACCGGCATATTTCGGCGCCAATTTGGCTGAAATGCCTTGGGCAGCCGAAGAGAGAATCCTGTTCCTCTTCCAAACCGAATCTCCGACCTTCAACTCGGGTTGCCGTCTCTTCCGGTCATAATAAGCCGCCTGACGCGCAGCTTCCTCCTTTGACTTGGAGTTGGCCCTTTCCCATAAATTAGGGAGCTTCTCTATATGTTCAGCCCATTCTACCACAGCTTGACCCTCCGAACGTTCAAGGGCCTGCTGATCTTGGGCTGTTCTGAACGTCAAAGGAGGTATCGGCTGACGTCCAAACATGAGCATCGCAGGACTATATCCCGTGGCGCTATGAGTTGCCGAGTTCAACGCGAAGTTTAACTCTGACAGGTGTTCATCCCAGCTCTTATGATCACGGCTTACGTAAGACGTGATCATGGTTTTGTGTGTCCTGTTTACTCGCTCTGTGGGATTCGCTTGGGGATGATACACGGGAGTCAAGGCGCGCTGGATGCCGTTCGTCTGGAGGTATGAATCGACTTCCTGATTCTTGAATTCGGTTCCATTATCCGACAAGAATACCTCGGGCGCGCCAAACCTAGTGACAATTCTCTCGTGTAATTCCCTTGCGAATGTCTTCCCATTGGCTTTGTGTATTGCAACACACTCTACCCAGCGAGTAAACAAGTCTACAAAGACTAAGATGTACTCAAAACCTCGAAAGCTTTTGGGAGACGGACCAGTGATATCACCGGCCCCCACCTGCCAGAGTCGTGACACTTGTCTACGACCCATCAGCCCGCAAGGTGCTCTTTGTTCCACCTTACATTGCTGACACACCGAGCAACTCTTTACGTACTCCCTGACCTGATCATACAACTTAGGCCAGTAGTACAAGGGCCTAGGCCCTGGAGAACGTACGCTCTCGTCCCTGATGCCCTGCTGTAGGAGCATCATGGACCTCTGGAGCACCTGGTGCCTTTTCTCCCTAGGCACCGCAAGCTTCCACGCTTCATCGTTGTTGATAGACCCCTCACTGTCCTCATCAGGCTGATAATGATACAGCCTCCCTTCCACCTTCCATGTGAGGTGTGAGTGTGGGTCTTGGCATACTTCCTGGTATTGTTGTAAATACCAGGCATCAGTGGTCTCCGGCCGACTATTTATGGCACTCACTTCAATCCCCTCCTCCTCATAGGCCCTAGACAATGCGTCAGGCACCACATTGAGATCCCCTTTTCGATATTCAATATCGAAGACATTGCCTTGCAATGCTAGCGCCCATCGCGCTAGTATTCCCGTGGGATTTCTCATTTTGTGGAGCCATTTCAGGCAACTATGATCAGTGATCACCCTGAAGTGATGCCCTTCAATGTACGGCCAGAACTTTCTAATAGCCCATACCACTGCGAAGCACTCTTTTTCTGAGACCGTATAATTTCTCTCAGCGCTGTTGAGTGATCGACTAGCGTATTCTATCACACGCTCTTCTCCATCGACGTCTTGCGTGAGGACTGGCCCGATTCCACTGTCACTAGCATCAGTTTGTAGTATAAACTGACCTTTAGGATCAGGAGATTGCAGTAATTCTGTATTAATTTTATGTCCGTTTTTTTTTCTTTCAGAAATATAACGAATATTATTACTACATTAATTGACTAAAATAATTTTCAAATATTACATGCATTTTAGAAGAATTATTTTATGAAATATTAACGTAATAGTTTTGAAATTATTATAGTTAGAATATTTTGAATTGTTTCAAAATTAATTTTCAAAATGATACTTAAGTAATAAAAAGCTGGCGTAAAATTAATACAGAATTGATTCACTGAAATAATTTTAAAAGATTATATCTATTTCACAAGAATTATTTTATAAAATACTATCTAATTACTTTTAGAATTATTATAGAAAATATTTAAAATTATATAACACAACTAGATATACTATAAATAAATTATTTACTGAATATATAAGTAAGTAGTAGATAAGCAATGTATGTTCTGGGACACAAAGGAGCCGACAAAGGATGCCGCCAATGTATAAGGATACGTGTATGTTCTGGGACACAAAGGAGCCGCCCGATGAAGGTGTGAAGGTAGTGACACCTTTTAATTAATGGTCAGACCCCATGGTGAGTGTCTAAAAGGGATAAGATGTACCTTTGACACCTTCCGCGTGCCAGTGGGCCCCATGCTGAGTGTTAAGGGGCATTTGATGTTGGTTTGACACCTCCCGCGTGCCAGTGGGCCCTTCGAGGGGGCCAGTCCCCCCCCCTTCGATAGTAGGACGCTTCACCCACCCACCCACCCACCCACCCACCCACAGAGGTTGTTAAGGTAGGATGCTGTAGAAGTCGGTAGGGTGTTTGGTAAACTATATGCTTATGCTGGCTGAGTGTGTACCCTCGGAGAGGGGGTAGCGTCTCTAGCTTGCTAGGCGCGTACGCCGTATAGTGCGGATGCTGTTTTCACTCTCTCTCTCTCTCTCTCTCTCTCTCTCTCTCTCTCTCTCTATCCCTCTCTCTCGCTCTCCTTCGATAGTAGGACGCTTCACCCATCCACCCACCCACCCACAGAGGTTGTTAAGGTAGGATGCTGTAGAAGTCGGTAGGGTGTTTGGTAAACTATATGCTTATGCTGGCTGAGTGTGGACCCTCGGAGAGGGGGTAGCGTCTCTAGCTTGCTAGGCGCGTAAGCCGTATAGTGCGGATGCTGTTCTCTCTCTCTCTCTCTCTATCCCTTTCTCTCGCTCTCCTTCGATAGTAGGGCGCTATGGGGCCCCTTCGACAGAGTGAGACCCCATGCTGAGTGTCTAAAAGGCATTTGATGTACCTTTGACACCTCCCGCTGAGTACCTAAAAGGTAATCGATGTAGCTTATGCGTTGAAGATGCGCCGCCAATGCATAAGGTATATGCGTATGTCCTGAGACAGAAGCTAGTGGGCCCTTCGACAGTGCCCCCCCCCCTATTCACCCACCTACAGAGGTTGTTAAGGTAGGTTGCTGTAGAAGTCGTTGCTAAGAGTCTAAAGCATAACCGATGTTCCTTTTTTAAATGAAGATGCGTTCTAGCAGCGTGCATTATCCTTTTTCAGGGCCACACATATAATTTAGGAAACTTTCGACCACCCACACCAGCTTGCACTTTCTCCAATAACGCTTTAACCTCATGCTGAGGGTTAAAACGCATTCGATGTTCCTTTTTCAATGAAGATGCGTTCGAAAGTATGTACGCAGCAGGTGATTGGAGATAGAGTAATCTTAATGATGAATTGTCTGTTAGTCATTTTATTCCTTTTTTTTGCCTTAGAGATAAGGTTTTTGAGTTAGCCTTGTTTAGTTGCGTTAACATCCTCCAACATGCTGAGCGTCTAAAGCGAAATCAATGTTCTTCTTCCTTTAAAGATTTTTATCAATTTGACTAGAGTTTCTTTTGGAGAGTAGGAATCATCCTGATTTTTCCGAAAATCTTTTCCGGAGTCAATCGTTCGGTAGTGCTCAAGAAGTATACATCGACGAAGCATTTAATATTTTTAGTAACTATTCTTTGCTTTTTATAAAAAATTAAAATGGATAGTGTACAAATAATAAATACAATAAATGCCATGATTATTTTCATGGTTAATGTAAGTATTTTTATCTATATATTCTATTAATTATTTAAGACAGTTTTTATAATAAATTGTGATGTTCGTATCACTTATAAATAAAATAATTCGAACTCTCGTAATCTAGCTAATGAGTAAGAATTTGTTTCCAATGATTTTACTCTAATTGTCAAGAAAATAGATAAATGAATCAAATATAATAAATAAGTAAATCAAATATACATAAGTAAGTGCAATATATCGAGGAAAGTCAGACAATGCCCTAGTTTCTTATGGTGCGAATTGTCCCATAAGCAGAGCTAAAGTTTTTCTTTGATAGGATATAATTCGGCCCAAGTTTCTTATAGCGCGAGATGTTCTATAAGTCGAGCTCAAATTATAAGGAAAGGATAGTCTTGCTTAGTTAATCACAATGAGAGAAAGAACTTAGGTATTAATCCAAGTTTATTCAGACTCATGCGCTCACCTTGCAAGGCTAGAAGTGAATGAACGCTAGCCTGCGCAAAGGTGGGCCTATTTATACATAGATTTTCCCGCTTATTATTGCAGGAGAGATTTCATCGAAAATTCGAGAGACATTCGCGAATTTTGAGAAATAAGTTTTCTTAATTTACAAGTAAATAACCATTAATATTAAGTTTTTAACACATGTAAGCTTTACAGAATTAGTTATTTGTTGATATTATACAATATACAATTATCGCCAATAGTGTCGTCAAAAGTTATTAACTAATAAAGTTAATTAACGTGATATTACATTATTTACAATAGAAAATTATAAAAATTTCATATAACTTTATAGTTGATTAATTTTGGAAGTATTTTCCAAAATTAATTATTTAAATTAATTAATAACATTTGAATTATGACTAATTTTTCATATTTGTAACGGTTTTTTCTAATCTTAATATGCGATTATTAGATTAATTATCTAAGATTTCTAAATCATAAAATTATCATTATCAAGTATTAACTTAATATTTTCGTTCTATATATAGCTTATTGTTTAAATAAATTATTAATTGTTTATTTATTAATAACAGTTGTCATTCAGCTGTTATTAATGAAACCAATTCTTACTCATGTTCTATGCTTATTCATTTTGTATATAAATTATTTATATTTTTCTAATATTTCATATGTTAATAAATAAATTAACTTTGCATATTGATATTCATTATTAATTTATAATTGAATGAGATATTATGAATCTACATGTTAAAATCTATATAATCGATACTTTGTTATATTCAAATTATCTATAATTAACATATTTTTCTTAATATTATGAATCATTATATCTATGTCTATTATTCTGTGACGTCACGCTGTTTATTTTGATTCGACTTTTATTTGTATACAGTCGCGTAAACAGTGAGGTAGCGCCGCTTAATGTATTGTTTTGACTAAACAGATAAATACGTTAGACTAGTTGCAGTCATTTAATAAATAGCTCATAAATAAGACCGTTACAAAATTTTTTATTTTTTCAGACTCCTCCGATCCTGCTAGCTAGTTTACCAACTAGCATATTTTATGGCTTAATGATTGCCATTTTAAGAGTGGTAAGTATTTTTTATATAATATTAAGTATATTTATTTTTAATCTTTTTATTTTTGCTTTTCAGCTAAATATAATCGTGACGGAGCCGTCGCATAGGCGACATATTCAACATATATTAACAGTAGTCATAAAGGTATGTATATAAATAATTATATTTAAATAAGTATTTTTAAATAAGTATATATATATTGTTTTCTTAGTTACAGAGCGATGTTCAAAGGATAGAAAGGGCTGCAGTCGAGAGAGCTGTGGCTGAAAGAGCTGCGGTCGAAAGAGCTGCGGCCGAAAAAGCTGCAGCCGTAGAAGCTGCAACTGAAACGGCCGCAAGCGAGAGGGCCGCTGAGCTCGAAAGGGCCGCGGCTGAAAGAACAGCAAAGGCTGCAAAATATGCAGCTGAAAGGGCTGAAAGGGCTGCTAAAGCTGCGGCTGAGAAGACGGCCAGGGCTGCAAAGTCTGCAGCCGAAAAGGCTGCGAGGGCTGCGAGCGAAACAACAGCCGTAAAAGCAGCCAAAAAAAGATGTGGAAACGCTGTTCCATTAGCAGCGTTTACATCTCTTCCACCAAAGAAGAAATTTCTTAAGATAAGATTATTTATTATAGATAAATACATTTTTTTATTTGATAACTAAATTTTTTTAAAAATAAATATTATTTTTTAGATGAATGTTGGTACTGATGCTGTGGATCGAAATGAACCATCGAGATGCCCCATGAGTAGCATCGAAAATGCCCTTCCACCGGCAGTCATCGCTACCAGCAGCAGCAGCAGCAGCAGCAACAGCATAATTTTACCTACCACGAGCAAGCAGAAAGTGGTACCTAAGGTAAAATGTATTAAAATAATCGAGGACCCTAGTGTATTTTCTTGTTTTAACAGGAAACCAACACGACCTACCAAACCATGTGGTAGGAAAAATAATTAAAAATTAAAAAATTTTTGTAATTTAATTAAATTTAATGTAATGTAATAAAATTAAATAAATTGATTTAAATTTAAAAAAAAAATATCTCTTTCTCTCTCTCTCCGTTCCTCTCTCACACTCTTTCAACAGTAAACATGCTGACTAGATGCATGTCCTAGGAGAGGGGGTAGCATCTCTAGCTGCTTGCTAGCAGCGTACACCGTATAGCCCTTGGAGAGGGGGTAGCGTCTCTAGCTGCTTGCTAGGAGCGTGCGCCGTATAGCCCTTGAAGAGGGGGATAGCGTCTCTAGCTTGCTAGACGCATACGCTGTATAGTGTAGATGCTGCTCTCTCTCTCTCTCTCTCTCTCGCTCTCCTTTAATAGTAGGGTATTTGGGCCCTTGGAGAGAGGGTAGCATATAGCTTGGTAAGCTATATGCTGCTCTCTCTCTTTCTCTAAGCAAGCGCTATAGTATTTTCATTAGATTTCGGGAACCTTTCAACCTCGATTATTATTTTATTCGAATATTAATTAATAAAACTTATAGAATTTTCGTTTAATTATTAATTTATTGTTCATTCAACTATACATGGAATATAATACAGTCTGTCTATAATCTTTATTTTCAGTAGTTGACATCGCTATATTGAAATATTGAATTGAATTTTTATATGTAATATTGTCCACTTCATCAATACCTTCCATTTCAGATTGCTTCAGTCAAGCTTTTATCCATGAAAACAATCTTTGTGCATTTGTAACGGCACATACAAAGTTAACTAGTTTATTATAATGATATGTACATATTGTTTCTAATGGGTAAGGTAATGCGCTCATTGGCGGACATCTCATCTCGCTTTCAAGTTCTAAAATTTTTCTAAAAAAGGAAAAAAATTTTTAATTAATAATGATTTTAATTTCTAACAAAAAAATAAATAAATAAAAATACTTAATTTTCAGGTAAAATTATTTGTAACAATTGTTTCTTTGTTAATCCTTTTACATAAATATTTCTAGAATTATTTAAATTATTGTTTAGTACACGTGCTAAATTTTTATATGGAATAAGACCGGATCTCCATAATACACCATCATGACACGTTTCTAAGAAATGATTCACTTTTCGATACTTGATAGGAAGTTGAAACCAATGATATGGTGGTTCGAAGAAAAACACAGTTGGAACAGTATCTATATCTAATGGTAGATATGCGAGTTCTTTACAAACAAAAGTCTCGTTTAAACTTTGAAAGCCTTGAAAATCTATTACGAAATCCATTTGAAAAGATTCTGAAGTTAATGTGAACTCTACTAGTTCCTAAAACCGTTATGAGAGTAGAGGCACGCGTTTGTTCTATATAAAGCCTATACCTCACTATTCGTAAGTAGAGGGCGCCATAGTCACCATACCTCACCAATCGAAAGTATAGGGCGTCATAGACACTATATAGTATGGTTATAGGTAGTTTTTATTAAATTCCAACAATATATATAATTTATTTTCTTTTTGATTGAAAAGCATTGTATACATTGATTACATAATGTCTTGTTAATTTCAAACTAATTTTTTAACATCACCACTAATCGGGTTATATTGTACAATACGATCGTGTAATATTAAGCAGTAGGCTGCAGTATCTTCAGGAAAATCAGTCCGAGTTTCAAATTCTAGGCGAACATCGACTGGCGCGCTTTTTAATGTTTCATTTTGTTTGGAGCAGTCTATAACTATTAGCGGCACTTTATTAATGAAATCTTTTTTATTGAGTAACGGCTCGTTTTCTTTACCATAATAAGCGTTTTGAAAATTAGTATACATATCGTAGAGAACAGCATACTCATTTTGATTAATATTAAAATTGAGATTTCCATACGGATAGCATTGTGAATTGAGGAATAGCTTCACATTACTAATATTACAATGATCAAAATTACTAGAATTAACACTCGCTGAACTTTTACGTTTAGTTTGAAAAGCTAAAATAACAAAGCGAGGCTTTTCCAATTGATTGGAAGTCTTAACACTCCAAACATGCTTTGATGTACGTGGTAATTTTGGATACTCATACATTTCCCAAGTACGATAACTCATTGTAATTGCACGATCTCGTCCGATCTGATTGAGTAATTTGATTGTACTAATATTACCCTCTACACGTTGACTTTGAGAATAGTGACGGGTAAGTCAGAATTATGTGTTTCGTTTTCAACGAGCATACGTCTAGCGAAGCTTAAAATTGATCCAATAGAATCTTCTGGATCAAAATTTATTTTTTGACTGCACTGAAAGACACTACGTAAAGTATTATTATTTGGTTTCAGGCTAAACGATATACCTTTAGATGCTAATGCTTCTTTGAGAAAGCTTTCAATATCTTCTATTTCGTAGTTACCAGTCGGTAAAGTGATAGCTTCTTGACCTTCAATGTAAAACTTATTATAACCAACGTCGTTCTTTGAATGAGTATTTATATACTAGTCATCTTTTCTATAGTTTGTTTAAAAGAAATTTGAGACAAAGATGGCCGCAATTATATGTATTAAAATCTTGATATCTAATATAATTATACATGATTCTATTAACTTTGAGATAAAGCAATAGATCTATAGGCAGTTGTAGATTACCAAAACTATCAAAATACATAACCTCATCACCTTTCTTTTTGCATGCCACCCAATAAGTACCTGGTCTACGTTTATCATCTAAATTTACAATAGCTGTCTCTTTATGCCGTAGTCCATCAGCTGGCAGAGCGTCACGCATGAAAACACCTCGAAAATTTGCAATTTTTAGTATTTTAGCATATTTTCTTATATCATGATCTGTCAGTGCTCGATTAGGTAAAGTTATTTCGAGCTTTTTTTTAAACCTTTTCCACTTGAATATGGTTTCAGATGAAGACCATAACCTTTACGATGTGGTTTCAAATAAAGTCCTTTACCAATAGCAATAGCTTCCATAGTTTTTATTGTGTCTATGAGCTTCTTTCAATTCATTTTGAGCGGCCTTAGCACTGTTAACGGCTTTTGCTATTGAAGCAGCTCCTCCAGCTAAAGCTCCAGTGGCGCTCAAAGCGGCAAATAATGGAATGAAAAAAGGAAGAGCTCCACCCACTTTACTAGGAATTGGTAGAATACGAGGAATATTTATTTTTCTTCTTCCTCCAGCCTTCTTCACAGCTTCTTTAGCGCCTTTTATAGCCGAACGAATGACAAAGAGTGATTTATTACTAGGTACAACACTTCTCGAGGCAGCATTAATAATTTTTTTCAATGCAATTGATAGATTTTTACTTTTTACATGTGTCTTTCGTCGCTGTCGTTGTTGTTGGCGATTTTTTAATCCCTTACCTCGTTTCTTTCCTCGTTTTAAAATTTTAACACCCATACCAAGTTTACTTTTAACTTTCATTATGTTGGCTACAGCAAATGCAGCAACTTTCTCACCAAAACTACTATCTTTCGCTTGCACTCTTTCCCAGGCTTGTTTAGCTAGAATTTTGTCGGCTTCGTTTCTCGCCTCAATGTTCTCTCGATTTTGAGAATAAGCAATATCGTGATCTTTACAAGCAGCGTCTAGCGGATTTTTTCCAGAAATACCATGAGCAAGTCGTTTTTTCAATTTAGTTCCCGGTCCGCAATACTGATAACCAGGCAAATGAGCTTCGAATGGTAAGATATTAATGATCTTATTCACTAAGCCAGCACCACCAGTCTTTCTTTTGTGACAAATGATCATACCTCATCGAAAGACAAAGTCTTAATGAAACTAAAAATATATAAACAGTCTTCTTATAGTTAGTAGTCTCATTCGTCCTTCGATCGGTGATTAGAAAACAATATGGACTTCAAAGAGCAACCACTTAAGTTGCAAGACATAAATTTTGATAATGTGGTTGAGACGGAAAAACGAGAAAAAAGACATGGTGAACTACTGCCTGACAGTATACGAGCAGTTTTCTGCGGTCCTAGTAACTGTGGGAAAACTAACTGTTTGCTAACACTAATCACACATCCTAATGGACTTAGATTTGAAAACATTTATGTTTATTCAAAGTCCCTCAATCAACCAAAGTATAAGTTTTTAAAAGATTTATTGGAACCGATTGATGGTATACAGTATTATGCATTCAGCGAGCATGGGGCAGTTGTTTCACCGGATAAAGCTAATCCAAATTCCATCATGATTTTTGACGATATAGCCACTGAAAAGCAGGACAACGTGAGAGCATTCTTCTGTATGGGAAGACATAAAAAGGTAGATAGTTTCTATCTCTGTCAATCATACGCTCGCATACCGAAGCATCTCATTCGAGATAATGTGAATTTACTAGTTTTGTTTCGACAAGATGACGTGAATATTAAACATATTTATAACGATCATGTTAACTCAGATATGACTTTTGAGAAGTTTAAAGTAATTTGTTCAAAATGTTGGAGAGACGATAATCATGGATTTATAGTTATTGATAGAGATAGACCAATCAATCATGGACGGTATAGAAAAGGATTCGATTCATTTGCTATAAATATAACGGAGTGAACGAATGAAGATTATTTAACTTTAGAAATTGCAAGCGTCAACATGGCTAATTTTGAAAAAGAAAAGAAGATGCTCGAGCAATTATCTGAGGCTCGTGATGCCATCAGACGTAAGTATCAACTAATAAAACGTGACAAAGCTGATTTAGAAAATACATTGGATGAAACTTTTAAACCTGTGGTTGATCCATTGAAGAAACTTGTGGAGGTAGCTATTGATAAAACTAACGATAATACTGAACAGGAAACGAACAAGGAGAAGAAAATTACGTTCGATAAAGTTTTCAAGTCAAAAACAACAGCTGACACTCCCTATAAATCTCGATATTTCAATAGTACTGTTAATGACTTAAATTCAACATTACATCCGCTTGATTCTACATTTGAATCCGCTATGTCTATTACTGATGATGGTGATGAAGACGAATTTAGTAAGACTAGTGAATCAACACTTGATAGAACCGCAATAAATTTAGACAATGTTAGTTCAAAACAACAAAAACAGCTATTGGATGACTCGATTGTAGGAAACTATATTCGACTATTGCATGAACCGCAACAGAAAAGTAATTTAGACAAGACATTTGGCGTTCGCTTGCATGAAAATACATATGTCATAGGCAATTCTCCAATTTCTTTCCAAAACGATAATGTGACTGTGAATGATAAAGCATTCAGCAAGACGCCTGGATTAATGGAACTTCTCTTTCGTAAAGAACCTAATTCTAAATTAATCAGTTCATCAGATATTGAAAATTATATAAAAATTCTTGAAATCACTAACGCTCATCGTAAGAGATATGAAACAAATGGAGAATATCGCAATAAGCGTGTAAATAAATTCAAAAAGTATATTGGTCCAAATTTATCTTTAAGTGGTAGTGCTAAGAAGCGAAAATTGACTATTGATGGAAGAGGTCTTTTTCCTAACTATAAAATAGCAAGAAAAGGAACATTATTTGATTATGTATATTGGGATGATCCAAATGAGATCGTTGATCGATTGAGATTGCTTATCGCCGAACAAACCGCTGGTAATCCTAGTCATATTAATGAAATTCATTCAATCATTGAAGAATTACGTGAAGCTGGCTATATATATTAAGACAATTCTAAATATTCCTCAGTAATAAAATTACATTGAAAAAAAAGGAGGGTAATCAAGGTCCTCCTGGAATAGGGTATAATATCACTAAAGACGGACAATACGACGCGAATGACAAAAGAATTTGTTATATAGGCGATCCTCAGGAGAGTAACGATGCTGTAAACTTACGAACGTTGCAAAAAACTATTGTAGCTAACGTTACTACGCTTACGAGTATTATAAATGATCTCTCAAAATCATTGGATACAATAAGATTAGAATTAGTAAAGCATCAACTAATTATTACTCAGTTAGAAAAAGATAATATTAGTAATCATAAAGAGAAAGAGAAAGTGATAGAAGAAACTATTGGACCGTTTCAAATTAAAAAAAAAAACTTTAAAATGAAACATCAAAGAGTGGTGGATGAGTTACACAAACCAGCACGTCGAAACTATCCTCGTCGAAAAGTCGATATACGCGGAATAGATGAGACGTGGCAAGCTGATCTTGTTGAGATGCGAAACTATTATAGAGAGAATAAAGGTTTTCGCTATCTATTAACTATTATAGATACGTTCTTTTAATATGCTTGGGGAGTTCCAGTAAAACAGAAAACTGCTACAGATGTCACTAACGCAATGGAGTCTGTATTAAAAAAGGGACGCATTCCTAAAAATCTCCAAGTGGATAGAGGCAAAGAGTTCTACAATACAAATTTTCAAAGTTTAATGAAAAAATATAAAATAAACCTTTATTCTACTTATAGCAATCTTAAAGCATCAATTTGTGAACGTTTCAATCGAACACTAAAAAATATTATGTTAAAAAATTGAGTTTAATAGGAAATTATAAGTGGATTGACTTTCTCCCCAGTTTAATAGAATCTTATAATAATCAAAAACATCGTACAATAAATATGAAGCCTAAAGACGTGACTAAAGAAAATGAAATGCAGGTCTTGACACTATTCTCTTACGATCAACGTCTTTTCAAAAAACCGAAATTCCAGGTAGGAGATAAAGTGCGAATAAGCAAGTCTAAACACGTTTTTGGCAAAAGGATATACGCCTAATTGGTCTACAGAAATTTTTACTATTCGTCGTATTTCGAGAACTAAACCTGTAACATATCACCTACTAGATTATCAAGAAAATCCCATTGTTGGAGGTTTTTATGAGCAAGAACTACAGAAAACTATGTATTCTGATATTTATCTGATATTATTCTCAGAAGACGGGGTAATGAAGTCTATGTAAAATGGCTTGGCTTTGATAATACTCACAATTCTTGGATAAATAAGGAGACTATACAACAATGAATTACAAATATAAATTTATATGTATCTAGCTTGTATTTAAATAAATAATTGTTTTCATTTATAAATATTACATTGTTTTTTTATTTTAAGGATAAGAGCCCCAACCTTCGCTCTTACCTGTGAGGTACTTCCATTTTTTACATTCGACACTAGTGAGTCCATTAAGACAAGTCGAAACCTGCTTTAATAGAAACACTAATGACTCATTTACCTCTCCAGAAAATAAATTTATATATTACAATCTTTATTGAGATCTAATAAGATATACAAATACATTTACTTAATATTAAATTGAAATCGATCACATCCATAATATTGAATAAATAATGCATATTTTTGTACTCTATCAGAAAGATAAATAAAAAGATCCAAATGATGAATTATCGCTCTTGACATTCGGTCCGGTAGAACAATTTCGAACTCACAATCGAGTTCAAGAATAATTCGAGATTCATCTTGTCTCATGAATGTTATTAGATAATTCTCATCTTCATGCAATTCATAATGACTTTTTTCAGGAAGTATATCGAAAAGCTTCATTCTAATGTTATTCAACATTTCAAAATTCATCTTGCTGTAGGTAAAGAAATCTAGAATGTCACGTATTCTTTTTCTACTAATACTACTTCTACTACTACTACTACTTCTACTACTGCTCTCACTGCTGTTTATACTGTTACTGCTGCTGCTGCTGCTGCTACTGCTGCTGCTGCTACTACTGCTACTACTGCTACTACTCGATTCTTGAGGCAGAATGAAGCTCTTCGAGGCTCACAGCTCTTTTAAAACCTTTCCCCACTACTTTGGTTTTCGAGCCGCCACAACCGCCTCCCTCTACTTTAAATTAGATTTCCATTTTATTTAACATATATATAGTGTGATGATTTTCTAATATAGAACTCGAGCCGCCGTAATTTCCCTCTCTTTTCGTCTTATCCCCACTTGAGTAATTTCTCATATGATTCCATTGCCCATACTCCTCAGACTTCAGTCGCCATGTTTGCCATTGTCCCCCACTCTACCGTTGTCCCCACCCTCTCACTTTCTATCCTTAGTCTTTTCCTAACTGAGCCTTCTTCCTTCCCACTATTACTACTCTGTTCTAAGCGACTTCTGTCGGAGGTTGGAAGAAGCTTACAACTTTCTTGAGGATTTTCTTTCATACTACTCTGTTCTGAGCGACTTCTGTCGGAGGTTAGAGGAAGCTTACAACTTTCTTGAGGATTTTCTTCCATTTCTACGATCTTTCTTTTCCTGCGTTGTTCCGCACTCTTGATTTTAAGCTTTGACGTTTCAATAGTTTTGTAATGACCCCATGGAAGTGTATCAAGATTTTTATCGAATATACATCGTTTATCCTCATATGGACTTAGTGCTACTTTCTGCACTCTTTCTGTTCTTACTTGACGTAATACACTTCGTGTATTACATTACTCACGCCTAATAATTTCTAAATCCAATAAACAGTTTCGAAAATCTTCATGATCTATTGTTTTTATGACAGTATGTGTTTTTACGCCTTTTGCTTTCTTTATTGTTTGATGGTTTTCTATTATTATACTATACATTTTACTTTGAAGTCCAATGAATTCTCTCATAATATTACCATTGCATTCATCTTTCATAATACCGAGAACCTTTTTATTAACTAACGGCATATTAAACTGATTATTTTCTGAGTAATCTGATGTATCAAATTTATTGATATCTTCTTTCATTATTTCATATATATCAACATCTTTAAATTCATATACGAGGCTATCTGTATCAGTAGAAAGTAATTTTGCTCTATGAGGTAGTCTTTCTTTTATGTAGCCATAGTGGAAGTCATATACTAATGTTTTTGAGAGATCTAGCACACAAAGTCCAATATATATTGGTTTTTTAATACTAATAGACGTCCATGATAACTGTATTGCTACTAATTTTTCATCAAAGATTGAACTACTATGAAAGTTGGGTTGTGCGATCCGTGCTTCTGCTCCATATCTTCCACTCCATGTACTAATTAATTTAACGTCTTTTCGTTTCCTTTCATCCTCCATAGTCTTTCCATATACTGCATTAATCATGAGTTTATAGAATAACTTTTCAAATTCATTTTTAGCTTGTTTTCTTTTTGCTGTATTCAAATCTACATAAGTTTTAAGCCAAGGCTTTTGATTAAACTGAAGTGCTCTGTGTATTTGTTTTATTTTGAGTCCGTATTTAATAGCCTGCTTTAGCGCTCTATAATGAATGACATATCGTTCTTTATCATACAGTGTTGTTAAAAGTTTTTTTTGTCTTGATCCAGGTGGTGTGTTGTGTTCAGGACAAAGTGGAAGGTCCTTATGTTCGTCGTGTAGTTATTTTGGATACTCTAGATCAACTTCTAAAATATATCCAACCTCATTGTTATCGGAAACATTGAAAAAATGAGGCTCATCGATGTTAGAGACCCACTTAAAATTTTTATATGGTAATGATTGCGTCATCGCCCATCCATATAAATTGTTAACGTCAAAGTACATCAAAGTCTTGCTAGGTTCTTTTTCATTATATTCTGATCCCATATATCGATTATTAGCTTTTGAGTATCTATTACAGCATTGACTAATACCTCCTCGAATGCCTTTTTGGATGAATAAAACCATGTCTATGTTACGTCTCAAGACGTATCTTTACTCATTTACATTCTTTAAAAGTGCAATCCCGAATTTCGTAAAATCAAAACTATATACACGTCCACCAGAAAACGATACAGCAGCAAAACACAAAGACCATACTCAGCATTACACAACACACAATGAACTCGTTCAGTACCCCAAATGCTTTACGTCATGGCCACATTTTAAGCGGGGAGGGAAGCGAGATATTCGCTTTAGGAATCTAAATTAAAAAAAAATTCCTTATCTAAAAAAAAAAACAAAAGAAAAATATATTTTTACAAAATTACAATTATGTTTACATTTACACTTATATACAATTACAGTGTCAATGCCGCAGAGAACACTTTGTAAACTATCAAAGCGACGCAGCCTTTATATACCAAATAATTTGTACACCTTGCAGAAAAATGATTCCACCGATGCAATCAAATTCCAACACTTCCGTAACTCGGAAATGCACATAACGAAATAATCTTTTCACCGAAAACCAACCATTGCAATCAATACATATTAATTGCAATATCTTATGCCCCGAGGTGTTACGTCTCAAGACGTATCTTTACTCATTTACATTCTTTAAAAGTGCAATCCCGAATTTCGTAAAATCAAAACTATATACACGTCCACCAGAAAACGATACAGCAGCAAAACACAAAGACCATACTCAGCATTACACAACACACAATGAACTCAAAAAGAAAATTACTCAACTACACAAGAAACATCAGCGATTTATTAAGCACAAATTTATGTATATAAGACGAACCACCCGAAAGGTGAGCAGAATTTATCTTTACTCCGTACACACCGGTCCGACAATTGGTGATCATTTTTCTTAATAAACTCGCGACTGTTACAAGTAATATCGTGCAAGTATTATTCAAACCTATCCTATTCAATTCAACAAGCAGCTAGAGCCTGCTACATTTATTCAATTCAACAAGCAGTTAGAGCCTGCTACATTTATTCAATTCAACAAGCAGTTAGAGCCTGCTACATTTATTCAATTCAACAAGCAGTTAGAGCCTGCTACATTCATACAATTCAACAAGCAGTTAGAGCCTGCTACATTTTATCAACAATTAAAGGCTACGATTATCAAGGGAGTACAATTATCAGACATACATTTCCACATATATTTATTATAAGTGAGACATATCCGACCACTAGTCAACATATTGGAACGTCTCATTCATTAGCTATTCGTAGTTGATGCACGAGACGTAACATCTATATCGGTTAAAAGTTCTAGCTCAATTTTTGTACACTTTAACATAGCATCCCATGTTAATCCAGGAGTAGTATAATAGTGTGCCGGGTCGAGTTGATACGCGTCCATACACGTTTTACGAAAATTTTCAAAAATATCGGCCAAGAGTAATACGTCAGTTTTTAAATATAAATCAGAATACTGTTCTAAATCAATGATGTCAAATGCATTCCACACTTTTTGAGCATGCTTATAGTCAGCTTTAGAGATGTTGCTATCTATCAATTGACTATGAAAATCTTCGATAGGTGGTAATTGAGTCTGTTTTAATCTTTCAAAACTGTTAACATACTCATACTATATGGAAAAACGCCTTTTCTCTTCAATAATTCTATTTGTGTTTTTGTATATTTATCTATCTTGAATTCATGCTCTACGATATTTAGTTTGGTTAAGTATGAAGACAGTTTTTCGAGAGATGATGGCATAAAACGAAACGAATCTATAAATCGAAAATTTATAGTACTACCGTCCACGTGTTTTGTGAAAGCTATATATCTTTCCTTGTTTTCAGCTAAAACAGTCACATTTCCCTCAAGATCAGAGCTAGTAGCTATTTCTTTTATTATAAAATGAGAATCATATCCAGTTAGGTTATGGAAGACAACTGGTATAAAATAAGGATTCTTATAATTTAAATTACAGGATGCGTGAGCAGCACCGCTAAATCGACCTGTCAAATGACAATGATCTCTAACTCTTGTTTCATCAGGTTGAAAATATTTTCTACAAATATGACACATTTTGCTCATCTTGAAATCCATTTGATTACGCCATGAAAGATTCATTTCTATTGCATTCTTATATATTTGATTCATTTCATCTAACAAAATCTGAAATTGTTTGATAATCCATTGTGCGGGTGATTGTTCTTCATTCAGTTTTTTTCTATACATCTTAAAGACTCATTTGGAATCATCATAACTACATTTTATATAAAGCCCCACACTAAAGGCTTCATGATCTTGGAAGGATCGTCCGTTATTTACTGGTTTCAATAAGCACTCTAAATCAGCATAGATAATAAACGGAACCATTTCTTTTCGATCATAATGATTAAATTTCAGAAGAGGAAAATTGGGTAGATTAACTCTATATTTATTTAATTTTGAACAATCTGTCTCACGAAAATTTAATTTTTCTTTATTATTAAAATAGTGGAGACAGCGTTCACACAGATAAATTTGTGCAGTATGTTTCGTTAGTTGACTTCTAACAAGAGCAGATAAGTTTTTAATCCATACATAGTGGAATTTTAATTTGAAATTATCACTGTTATTTGATCTATTAGATTTTTCTGTTTCATTCTCATCAATATAATCGCTTTGTAGTAACAAAAGATTTACATGCTTATCTTGTTTTAAAGTTGATATATAATATGGTGAGACTTCGAATTTAAAACCGTATTTTTTTAGTATGTATAGATTTATTGAAATACTATTTAATTTTTCAAATTTAGGAATATTCTTTACCTCAAAAGGAAAGTTTATATCATCGAATTTCAATTCATTCGCAAAGGGCATATAATTTTGAACTCTTTCGCTATGAAATCTAGCTGGATGAAGACAGGCAAGCACAGCCCATTTAAAACATTCATTATCTGTATTTTGAACGTTGATAATTGCTTTTTTATCTGCTATTTGTTTTGGTAGTTGAATATATGAGCCAGGTTTGAAAGGATTAAATTTATTTATATTAACAGTAATACCGATGATAGTTTTTAATGTCCAACCGGAATCTTTTTCTTGAAATTCTTCTAAATTTTTAAGTATAACATCTTCAATATTTTCTGTAAACCATAATTTAAGATCTGTCGTTTTATAAATAGAAACATTTTCGGTGTTGAAATACTTTACTTGAATGTCCTCTACATTATCTTTTATTACGGTAAATTAAGCTGACATTTCTATATTTATTTTTAGAGCATTATGAATTGAAAGATATTTTGGTATTTGTAGTTGTAATAATTTATTTGCTGCTTTTAAGAATGACTTTATATCTCTATGTTCTTGATTGGCTATGAATGCAGTAATGATACGTTTTTCAAATGCTGAATTTATTTCACGCCAAATAACTCCGTCCCCTTCAATTTGGTTTGGAATGACTCGTAATGAATTAACATTTCCTCCGACTTTTATGGAATTATTTAAATTAATTTCGATTGAATTCAAATGAGTAGCGCATGTTTGACATCTCTGTCGTATTGCTCTACTTAAGTTAGGCCGTAACATATATTCTTCAAGAGAATGCAAAGCGGTAATTATTATATTTTTCCATCTAATGAAATCATCCTTATTAGCGTCTGAGTTGTAATAGGCTTTCCATAAATCGCGTACTGTATTTTCAAAATAAGAAATAGAAGCCATTGTAATGAAAATGCACGTAGGATACTACTACTACTACTAGTACTACTACTACTACTACTACTACTACTGCTTGTCACTGCTAAGAAAGCTAGTGAAGCGGGCTGTCTTTTAAGCACTATGGTGGCGCTGAAAGCAGCGGTTTCGGCGCTGTAGGTTGAAGAGGGAGTAGTCAGACGAAAGGTAGGAGGTGGGTGGGTGGGTGGTGGCTGCGCCTAGCAAGCTAGAGACGCTACCCCCTCTCCGAGGGCCCACACTCAGCTAGCATAAGCTTACTAAGCGCCCTACTATCGAAGGAGAGCGAGAGAGAGAGAGAGAACGGCATCCACACTATACGACGTACGCGTCTAGCAAGCTAGAGACGCTACCCCCTCTCCGAGGGCCCACACTCAGCCAGCATAAGCTTACTAAGGAGAGCGAGAGAGAGAGAGAACGGCATCCACACTATACGGCGTCCGCGCCTAGCAAACTAGAGACGCTACCCCCTCTCCGAGGGTCCACACTCAGCCAGCATAAGCATATAGTTTACCAAACACCCTACCGACTTCTACAGCATCCTACCTTAACAACCTCTGTGGGTGGGGGGTGGGCGGGTGGGTGAAGCGCCCTACTATCGAAGGAGAGCGAGAGAGAGGGATAGAGAGAGAGAGAGAGAGAGAGAACAGCATCCTCACTATACGGCGTACGCGCCTAGCAAGCTAGAGACGCTACCCCCTCTCCGAGGGCCCACACTCAGCCAGCATAAGCTTACTAAGGAGAGCGAGAGAGAGAGAGAGAACGGCATCCACACTATACGGCGTCCGCGCCTAGCAAATTAGAGACGCTACCCCCTCTCCGAGGGTCCACACTCAGCCAGCATAAGCATATAGTTTACCAAACACCCTACCGACTTCTACAGCATCCTACCTTAACAACCTCTGTGGGTGGGTGGGGGGTGGGTGGGTGAAGCGCCCTACTATCGAAAGGGGGGGGGGGGAGACTGGCCCCCTCGAAGGGCTCACTGGCACGCGGGAGGTGTCGAACGAACATCAAATGCAACACTCGGCATGGGGTCTCACCTTATCGCGATTAAAAGGTGTCACTACCTTCACACCTTCATCAGGCGGCTCCTTTGTGTCCCAGAACATACACGTATCCTTATACATTGGCGGCGCGCGCGAGGTGTCAAACCAACATCAAATGCCCCTTAACACTAAGCATGGGGCCCACTGGCACGCGGAAGGTGTCAAGATACATCAAATCCCTTTTAGACACTCACCATGGGGTCTGACCATAAATCAAAATGTGTCACTACCTTCACACCTTCATCGGGCGGCTCCTTTGTGTCCCAGAACATACACGTATCCTTATACATTGGCGGCATCCTTTGTCGGCTCCTTTGTGTCCCAGAACATACATTGCTTATCTACTTATTTCGTAAATTAATTAGTGCATTTTTACAAAAATCATATCACGAATTAATTCAGAAATAATTTTATATTAATTTCTGAAATAATTCAGGTAAATCAAAATTTTCCATTTTAATATAATGCAAGAATTAATGTATTGTTACCTTTAAACTTAAAGACTTAGACTTTACCTTATTAATTTTAAAAAGTGTTTACAAACAGATAACCAAGTGTTAACTAACTATTCTGTGTTTTCTATCACAAACATAAACAAACAACATATACAAATTAATGTTGCAGCGGATACATATTCGAATAAGAACTATTCGAAAGATGCACTCGTAACAAAATAATTAATTTATAATTATATCTTGCGTTAATTTGTAACTTTAAACTTATAATTTTTCTTGGACTAATTCAACATTAATCCGTGAATTAATGTGTATATTTGCACAAAAATCATATCACGAATTAATTCAGAAATAATTTTGAATTATTTTCTGAAATAATTCGGGTGAATCGAAATTTTGCAGTTTCATATAATTTAAGAATTAATTTTAAATGAATTCAGAATCATTTGTTGCGTTAGTTTCGAGATTAAAACCTATAATATTTCTTGGATTAATTCAACATTAATGAATGATTTAATTTATGTATTTTTACAAAAATCATATCACGAAATAATTTTGAAATAGTTTTAAATTATTTCAAGATATAATTTTAGTTTTATGTTATAAATTAATTCATGGTTCCTTTCAAAATCCTTTCCTAATTAATTCATGTATTAATTTGTTTATTTTTACAGGAATCATTACCTGAATTATTTTTAATAGAATTTTAAAATATTTCTTTGTAATATTTCATGTATTAATTAAGAAATAATTTTCTTTTCTTAGAAAATTATTTTTATATTAATTCTTTGCATTAATTCTTGAATTAATTCGGTGAATTAATTCATGCTCTGTAGGAAATGTTTTTGATTCGTCAACCACGGCTCTTTTCCATTTGTGCATTCTTTTTTGTTGTAGAATGTAGAGTTATAGAATGGACATTTTTCGTTTGATATTTTATTAACACAATCAAAGAAATGCAAAACATAAAAATAATCCAATAAGCCTTTAATTTAAACCAGATAAAAGATATTTTTCATTTAACTCATTCCATTTTGATAATAGAAAAATTATGACAAATAGTTAGATAAGAAAATTAAATTGATTATTTTTTCAATCTTATTGTTAATAAAAATTTACTATTTATAATAAAAAATAACTTTATAATTCATAATTTTCTAATTTGATACAAATTAATAAATTTGATAGGGATACCAAATATTTATTAACATAAATTATACACCGGAGTAGTATAGCAATGTATGTTCCAGCACACCTGCGGGGAGTTCGTAACCCTTTGGCCACCCTGGCTTAACCCTTTCATATTAATAATAAATGTTAATGTTAACAATTATTATTAACAATATTCGTGGGGGGGGGTCCCTGGTTTAATCCTTTGTTTCCCTGGCCTAACCCTTCCATGTTAATTATTATTAATGTTAACAATTATTTATAATTTTTTGAGGAAGGTTTCTAGGGCTCCTAGTCCCTAGGGCTTCTAGTCTCTAGGGACCCTATACCTAGTGATTTCTGTCTAATGAAATTTAAATGTATTTTTTTTAAAGTTATAAATATATATTATTGACAATTTACTTGCTACATTGAAAATGAAACGAATAGAAAATAGCGATGATTTTTGAAAAAAATGAAGAGACAGACCGGAGAATCGAACCGGAGTCCTCTGGGTTGGGAGGCTAGCACTCTACCGCTAGAGCCAATACCACATGTACCTTAGATGATGCATATTGTGTATATTAGCTACACGCGCATACATTTGGTATAGAGCCTGAGCGTGCGGGGTAGGTGCATGCTGTCTATAGTTCTAACTTGTGGATGTGTGCTCTCTCTCTCTCTCCCTCTCTCTAGCTCTGACTCAGCGTGGACCACAGCGTGCGGAGGAGGAGGAGAGCGCATGCTGTCTATAGTTCTGGCCTGATGGGGATGCGCTACTATAGTAGTAGTAAACGTGCGCTCTCTCTCTCTCTCTCCTACGCTCTAGCTAAGCGTGGACCATGGTGCGCGGAGGGAAGCGTATGCTGTCTATAGTCAATGCGTGCTCTCTCCACGAAGGGAACTGTTTTCGTAAGAATGCTAGAGACTACGAGTGCAGTCGCTCGACTGACATTTCCTTGAGATGTTCCTCCTAAACATCTCTGCTAGGAGAGAACCTTATTCCCATCCGTTCGCCCTTTCTTGCAATCGTTATGATTATTTTATTATTTAAATAAGTACACATTTTATTATTTATTTAATATTTATTATTTTCAATTATACATTGAGTAGAGTACACCTTATGTATAATCTTTATGTTCAGTGTCTGACATAGCTATTTTTAAATATTCAGTTGAATTTTTATATGAATTGTAGTCATCTGTAAATCTTTCGACTGTATCGATCCCTTTTGATTGTGCTTGTTTTTGTCTTTCCGTCATCCAATCTTGTATCTTTTGTGTATTTACCGCAGCACATACTATATTCTTGCGATTTTGACTATGATATATGCATGATGGTTTAAATTTAAGACTTAAAGCTTCCAATCGCGGATATCTCATTTCAGATTCAATATCTAAAATATTTCTGTAATTAAAAAAAAACTAATTAAATTCGAATTTAGAAGTTTGTACTATTGTATATTATTTGAACCTACTTTTCAGAAGTAATGTTTTTGAGCCATTGCTTCTTTTGTAATCCTTTCACATCTATATTTCTACAATTATGTAAATGACTACGAATAGTACAATTTAAAAAATTATATGGTAAAATACCATTTCTCCATAATATACCTATAAAATTGATTATATTAAATATTTCAAATAAAATCAATGTTAATTAACGATAATAAAAAATTAATACCATGATGATGTAATTCCAACCACTTATTAACACTGATATTCAATAGGCAGTTTGAGTCAGTGACATGGAGCTTTAAAAAGTAATACTGTAGGTGAAGTATTAGAACATTCTGGTAAATAAGCAAACTCCTTACAAATAAAAATATTATTAGGACTCTGAAAGCCTTGAATATCTAAAATATAGTCCATCTTAGAGTATAAATCCAATTATTCTCTATGATATGTGAGCTGAATCGTATCTCAAAGCAATAATGACTATAATTTTTTCTGAAGTTCTATATATAAACCCTTTCATACTAAATTAATAAGTTAGATGGTGCTACAGTCGATTCACCCCCACTCTTCGTTTGAGCTATCCCTTTCCTATACTGCCTACTGCAGCCTTACTTTGTAGGCAGCGCCCTCACTTAACCTTTAAAACGGCTTCGGCCTAGCAAAAGAGCGCAGTCTTTCGAGACAGCCTGCGAGCTAAGCTTGCCTTACCTTACTCCATTTGCAAGTAATCCTTTATACAACTATGAACAAGTGATTCTACAAGAAAATAAAAAACAGATAACTAACAACATGACTTCTATCGCCTATTTTGAAGAAACAATTAAAAATTTGTGGAAAGCTTATCATCATTCGGACGATTTAGAGATAGACGATTGTATTAGTTAGAGAAATCGAACAATTAATGCTATAATTTCAATTAATGAATTTATGAAATGATCTGATTTACGAAAAGCAACTCGACAAAGATGTCAAACTTTTTCTTGTCATTTGAATGCTATTGAAGTCAATTTAAGTAAAACTATAAAAGTTGGTGGAAGTATACATCCATTAACAGCTATTCAGGATGAAATTCCAGGAGATGGAGTTGTTTGGAGGCCAATTCATTCAGCCTTTGAAAATCGAATTAGTACAGTCTTTATAGTTAATCAACATCATTTAGATATAAAAATATTTCTAGTTGCCGCAAATCAACTTTTAGAAATTAAAATACTTCAATTTCTTGCTTTCCACAATAACTTAAAAATAAATACAGAAATGGCATCACAATTTATCATAAAGAAAAATCAAGAAGAAGATATTCAAATCAAGTATTTCAATACAGAAAATGTTTGCATTTATAAGACTACTGATCTTGATAGATGGTTTCAAAATAACGTTAAAGATATTATACTTAAACAAATTGAAGTATTTCAAGAAAGAGACTCAGGCTGGTCGTTAAAAACTATTGTTGGTCTCACTATTAATACGAGTATAAATAAGTATAATCCATTTAAACCATGCTCATATACACCATTACCGTCAAGCATAGATAATAAAACATCCTGTGTTAGTGTTAAAAATGAAGACAATGAATGTTTTAAATGGGCTATACTTTCATGCCTTCATCTAGTTGAAAGAAATCCAAATAGAGTAATTAAGTACAGGCCCTATGAGAATGAACTGAATTTTGATGGTATAAGCTTCCCTATAAAAATAAAAAGTATATCTAAATTTGAAAAGTTGAATAATATAAGTGTAAATTTATATATACTTAAAAAATATGGATCGAAATATGAAGTCTCACCGTGCTATATAACTAAATTAAAACAAACTAAACATGTGAACTTACTCTTAATACAAAACGAATATATTGATGAAAATGATAATAATTCACCACGATTATCAATAGATGATGAAAAATTCAAATTAGAAACTCACTACGTATGGATTAAAACTTTATCTGCTCTCCTTCGTAGACAAGTTACTCAACATACTGAAAAAATTTATCTTTGCGAACGTTACCTTCATTATTTTATTAACGAGGAAAATTTGAAATCTCATGAAGTTGACTGTTCCAAAATAAATAAGTGTCGGATTAATTTACCTGACGATGCTACTTTAGAATTTAAAAATTTTGAGTATAAAGAGGAAGTTCCATTTATTATATACGCTGATTTTGAATGTCTGTTAAAACCTATAGAAGATCCGAATAGAAATCTCAATGTAAGGAGATATAGTTTCCAAGAACATGAAGCCCATAACATTGGATTATATGTAAAATGCCGTTATGATGTTAGTAAGTCGATATATAAGTCATATAGAAAAAAAATTAAATGAAGATGAATCACCAGCATAATGGTTTATAAAGCAATTGAAGTCCCTAGTGATTGAGTTACAACAGATATATAATAATGTAATAAAAATGGATTTATCATTTATTAATGAACAGGAATTAATATCGTCAAGAAGATGTCATATCTACAATCGATTTTCCCAAGAGAAAGAAAAATGAGTTCGGGATCATTGTCATTTAACAGGAAAAATTTGGAGGTGCCGCTCACAATCATTGCAATTTGAATTTTAAAAATGCTGCTTCATACCAGTTATATTTCATAACTTTACAGGCTGACTCACATTTTATTATAACAGAAATTGCTACTAACTCAGAATTTGAAGGAAAGATCTCTGTTCTCGCTGAAAACAAGGAGCAATACATATCCTTCACAAAAGAAGTGGCAAACAGTCGAATTAGCTTTCGTTTCATTGATTCCTTTCGAATTATGCCTACATCTCTAGATAAATTGGCATATTATTTACCTCAGCTAAATATTGTACAGAGAGAATTTCAGAAAGATAATTACACTTTAGAACAGATTAATTTACTCAAAAGAAAAAGAGTTTTCCCATATGAATACATTCAAAATTTAAATACGAGGGTCGTTTGAAAAGTACGTGCAAAGTCAGAGAAATGGCGCTACTAGTGCGTGTTAAGGTTATTTTCAGTTAGTGGCATATCTTGGAAGAGAACACACCGAGTTTCAGCCAGATCGGCCAATTACTTTGCGTTTTACATTCGTTTCAATCAAAGAAATCGAGTGGTTGTAAAAAAATGGACGAAAAAGAATTTCGTGTATTGATTAAACATTACTTTTTCAAAGGCAAAACTCCTCAACAGATTAAACAGAAGATTGATAAACATTATGGTGATTGTGCATCTTCGATTAGAATGGTTTATAAATGGTTTCAAAATTTTCGGAGTGGCCCTATGAGCACAAAAGACGCTGAATGTTGTGGACGCCCTGTTGAAGTTACCACTTCAGAAATCATTGATAAAATCCATGATATGGTGATGGCTGACAGAAGAGTGAAGGTGCGTGAGATTGCTACTACTGTAGGCATCTCGAGCGAACGGGTACATAATATTTTGCACCAAATTTGGACATGAAAAAGCTATCCGCTAGATGGGTGCCGCGATTGCTCACGATTGACCAAAAACGAGATCGTGTGAAGTGTTGCAAGAATGGTTTGCAGCTGTTCCAGCAAAATCCGCAAGACTTTAAGCGTCGTTTCATCACTGTAGATGAAACATGGATACATCACTATACTTCTGAGACCAAAGAACAGTCTAAACAATGGGTTACCAAGGGGGAATCTGCTCCAAAAAAGGCGAAGACAATTCCTTCGGCCGGGAAGGTTATGGCGACTGTCTTTTAGGATTCACAAGGAGTAATTTTCATCGACTATCTGGAAAAGGGTAAAACCATTACAGGCGAATATTATTCATCATTATTGCGTCGTTTGAAAACCGAGTTGCTAGAGAAATGTCCACGATTGGCCCACAAAAAAGTCCTCTTCTACCATGACAATGCGCCAGCTCACGCCTCAGCAGTTGTGGCCGCAAAACTGATGGAAATAGAGTTCCAACTCGTTTCACATCCCCCCTATTCTCCAGACTTGGCTCCGTCGGACTATAATTTGTTGCCTAATATTAAAAAAATGGCTGGCGGGGAAAATATATTATTCAAACGAGGAGGTGATTGTAGAAACGAATGCCTATTTTACAGACTTGCACAAATCCTATTATTTAGAAGGGATTAACAATTAGAGCAGCGTTGGATGAAGTGTATAAGCCTAAAAGGAGACTATGTTAAAAAATAAAAAAGATTTATTAAAAAAAATCATGCAGTTTTTATTTTTGCACGGACTTTTCAAACGACCCTTGTAGTCTAACTGAGAGAGACTTACCACTCGTTGATAAATTTCACAATCGATTGATAGATAGTGATATTCCTACTGAAGAATATGAGCATGCTCAAAACGTATGAAATATTTTCGGCAGCATTTGAAAGAAAATAGCTTTAAAAATATATTCTGATCTCTATATGAAGACTGATATTTTTGAAAATTGTCGACCAACCTGTAACAAGGCATATAATCTTGATCCTGCTCATTAATACACCACCCGTTGATCAACATGGGACGCTATGTTAAAATATACAAATATGAAGCTTGAAGTATTAACAGATATCGATATGGTATTATTCATTTAAAAAAGTATTCGCGGAGGATTATAAGAAGATATTAGTCAATGTTGCAATAGGCTCAATTATTACCGAATGAGGACTTTAAATGGGTTTCAATTGTAGACGAGTCAAATTTTTTCAATGTCTCTGATGACAGCGACATAGGCTATATTTTAGAAGTAGATCTAGAGTATCCACAAGAGCTACATGATGATCATAAAGACCTACCTCTTTGTCCCGAACATACTAAACCACCCGGATCAAAACAGAATAAACTTTTGACAACGCTTTATCATAAAGAACGATACGTTATTCATTTAGAGCGTTCAAAGAAGTTCTTAAATATGTGCTTAAACTCAAAAAAATATATAGAGCGCTAGAATTCAAACAAAAACTATGGCTGAAACCATACGTTGATTTAAATACAGAAAAAAGGAAGCAAGCTAAAAATGAGTTTGAAAAATTAGTTTACAAGCTCTTGATTAATGCAGTATATGGATAAACTATAGAAGACGAAAAGAAAAGAAAAGATATCAAACTGGTTAATTAGTGGGGTGGTAGATATGGCGCGGAAGCTCGAATTGCACAGCTAAATTTTCATAATAGTTCCATCTTTCATAAAAATTTAGGAGCTTTTAATTATCCTTCACAACTATCAGTATCAGAAAACCTATATACATTGGTCTTTATGTACTAGATCTTTAAAAAACATTAGTCTATGATTTACATTATGGATATATAAAGCGACGAATTGGTGGAAAATGTAAGTTATTCTATCCTGATACGGACAGCCTCATTTATAAAATTAAAGACATTCGTATGTATGAGATCATGAAAGAGGAAAGTGATAAATTTGGCACATTAGACTATCCAGTTGATAATAAATTTGGTATGCCTCTCGCTAACAAAAAAGTTATCGGTGTCATGAAGGATGAGTGCAATGCTGTTATTGTGAGAGAATTCATTGGGTTACGAAGTAAGCTGTACAGTATTGAAATAACAAATAAGGAGCCTCTGAAAAAAGCATAAGGAGTGAAAAAATATACATTAGAAAATAAAATCATTACATAAAATAAATACATTAGAAATAGAGAGAGAGAGAGAGAGAGAGAGAGAGAGAGAGAGGAAAATTTGATTGAATGCATTTTTGATAATAATCCGGATACACTTCCATGGGAGCATTATAAAACTTTCGAAAAGAGTTGTACATGTATCGTATATGAAGTAAAAAGTATAAAGAAGAAGACGAAGTGAAAGAAGAAAACAGTAATGCGAAAAGATCGAGAATTGAAGAAAATGATTCTAGAGGGCAGCACTAGCGAGGGAATTCTACTTCTTCGATAGTTACTAGATGTCACTCATGACTAGCAATGAAGAGGGAGAAACAATGGATACCAGAATTTACGGAGTGGAAGAATGGCTTCAGATGAAGAATCGTAAGGGAGAAGAGACTGAAAGAGAGCGAAGCGGCGACGGCGGCTTGATCTTTAAGAGTGAGGTAGCCACTAATAAAACCAAAAGCTCACTCTTGTTCAATACAGTTGCTCAGCTCTCGCTCAAACAGCAGTCTTACCCTTAACCTCCAGTAGATCTACTACCAACCATTGAAACAAGTAAGACATTTAAATAATTTTAGTTTATTAATACCCTAGTAATAAATAAATAAATAGTCAATTAAATGTTTGATTTTTTATTTTATAGAATGAATTTCTCATCAATAAATAAAGTTTCAAAGATGACATTCCTTCGTCGGAAGGCTATGTCCCATCTTACACAGCATACTTTATACCAAGTTACAAAAATTAGATGGTTAACAGCGAAATACGGATTTAGCGTTGTCATTACAATTGATGATGAACTTGAGGTGTTCCTGCCTAAAAGAGTGAATATAATTCTTGAAAAGGATGAATAAAAGCTGAAAAACCTGCACTAAACTAGTGAAAGGGAGGAGCTCTTCATTTTTCGTATTGTTGGTTCAAACTTTGAATTTAAACATAATTGTATCTTTAGCGAATAATTAATATATTATAACACTATTGAAAATAGCTGCTCTACAATTAAAAAAAAATATCTAATCGAATAGTCTTTTTTCCTTTATTTAACTATCCTCTTATTTTCTGGGAAAAGAAGTCCATAATGTGTAGTCCTTTCCAATAAATTTTCGCTGATTGTAAAGGTGACTCACGAGTGACGATTTGAAGGGAAGTATTCCACAGGTGAGAGCGAAGGTTGGGGCTCTCACTATTCCTAGAATAAACCTTAAGTCTGTAACATTTAAATGGACTGGAATATAAGATATCACGTAAATATTATGGTGGACTTGATTTAAAGAGCCAACGTAAACATAGCATTTAAATGTCGGTAGAGCAGCGGCGAATTATTATTCTTGCTCGTGGATAATCTTGAGCCAAAGTTGACACACACTACGTTATTGTCGAAGACAGAGAGTCCAAGTTACTAGTGATCCAGCGCGCGGTTTTCGTCGCATTTAAATCCTTGCGGAGCGGATTAAGGTGCACTCATAAGCGAGACCACTTAGTAGCCAACGAACGAGACATAAAATCTCGTTGTTACAAGTTCCCGATAGAGGGCAGTCATTCAAGTTCTATTATATTTATAAAAAGGATGCATAGCTTACGCTACCATCATTCAGTAAGAAGAAACAGCTATAGCAAGACTATCTTCTTTTCATTCATCATGGCACCTATTAAAAGAAACAAGAAGAGCATTCATGTTTCAAAGGACGCATGATTCTCAGATAATGTTCAATTTTACCATCTTCCTATTAAAGACAAAGACTGGAGGAAAGGAGTGTGGAAGCAGCTTGCACGAGATCGAGAACACTTTCCACGATATATTATGCAACTAATTAGCATAATATCGCAAGCACTATTTAAAAAACAATAACAAACTAATAATATAACTGGAAGTGGAAGAAGCAGCAAGTGAAGGGAAGCGGTCGTGGCGGCTAGAAGAAAGTCTAGTAGTAGTGGGGTTAAGGTCTTAAGAGAGAGAGAGAGAGAGAGATGACCTCGGAAAACGTCATTCTGTTAGAAGAATCTTCGGCAGTAGTATCCACTTCCTTTTCCACTATTCTGAATTCTTCGATGGCAGATGGACTTTGAAATCTTAAATAAAATTGCTATGAAGCTCTTTAATCCACTACCAGAGAAAAATCATTATGAACTTGAAGAAAATCATTGTTATTTAGTGACAGATTTTAAGAAAGAAGATAACAATCGAATCATTCTTGAGGTCGAAGCCGAATTCTAACTTATTTTACCAGAAAGAATTTCAAGAGCCATCATGAAACATAATAATCTTTATATATTACTTTCGGAACATGTACAAAGATATTGTTTACAGATTGAATATCATAGCGCTAATAAATTTCAATTTATTATTTAATGTAACAAAATGTATGTTTATTTCAATAAGGCATGTACAATAAATTTATTATATAATATATTGTAGTTTTGTACGCGTAATAAACATCTTTACTTAAACGTGTTTATTCTTTCATACGATGCATGTTATTTCTCGTATATACGACGTCTGTCCGGAAAGTATTGGGCCTACGTTTATATCTTCGCACCATAATGTTCGAGCGACCTCTACCGGACAGAAACGTCAACAGTAAAGCCTCACAAATCTGTTGGTTACTTACTGACACCTGCCGGACGTATAGTTCACAGCGTGTCTTTGTTTACAGTGCCTTTTTCGCGTTCGTCGGATTTTGATATTATCAAAAATGACTGAAAAACAAGATCAACGAATTTGCATCAAATTTTGCTTTTAACTCGGAAAAACGAGTTGGGAAACTATTGAAATGATGCAAAAGGCCTTCGGAAGCGAGTGTATGAGCAAAACACGAATAAAAGAGAGGTATAAATAGTTCAAAGATGGTCGCACTTCTGTCGATAGTGGCATCCCAAAATTGCTCACAGCAGAGCAGAAGAACATTTGCTTAGAAATCGTTTTGGACAATCTGAAAATGGTCAATAATGGTGAAAATGTGCTTAGAAAAGTTATTACAGGTGATGAATCATGAGTTTATGGTTATGAATTGTGCGAGTTGTCGAATCCCAACCATTTAACGTATAATTGATTACCATGTTTCCTTAAAACTTTTTCAATGAGATAAACATCAGGATACATAGCTTTCTGTAGTTCTTGCTCGTAAAAACCTCCAACAATTAGATTGCCTTTATAATCTCATGAATGATAAGTGACAAGCTTTGTCTTCGCAACTCGTTGAATAGTAAAAATTTCGGTAGATTAGGAGTGTATCCTTTTTCGAAAACGTCTTTAGACTTGCTCACACGTACTTTATCGCCTACTCGGAATTTAGGGCTCTTGACCAATGGGACGTTGGTCATAAGAAATTCGTCACAGCACTTGCATTTCATTTTCTTTAGTCACGTCTTTAAGCTTCATATCTATTGTACAATGTTTTCGATTATCGTAAGATTTCAATAAATCAGGTAGAATGTCCATCCATTTGTAATTTCCTTGTAGACTGAATTTTTTCCACATGACATTTTTAGCGTGCGATTGAAACGTTCACAAATAGATGCCTTCAGATTCCTATAGGTCGAATATAGATTTCGAAAACTTGAATTGTAGAACTCTTTGCCACGGTCCACATAGAGATTTCTAGAAGTGCGTCTTTTTTTTTATATAGATTCCATTGCACAAGCAACATCTGTATCAGTTTTTTGTTTCACAGGAACTGCTCAAGCATACTTTGAAAATTTATCAATGACAGTTAATAGATATCGAAAGCCTTTGTTCTCTCTCGAGTAGTCTTGTACCTTAACAAGATCAGCTTGCCACGTATCATCTATGCCTCGTATATCAACTTTACGACGTGGATAGCTACGACGTGCTGGTTTATGTATCTCTTCAACAACTCTTTGATGTTTCATGCTTTATTGATTGTTAATTAATTTATGTTAGGTTAGTCAAATATTATTTTTTATTTTTTTCTGAAGTTCATTACATTGTACCAGGAGATGATCTAATACATGATTTACAATTGCAACCTCCTTCTCAAATTTATGTTGTACTTCAATAATTTTTTCTTTAATATTTCTAACCTCCGTTTCGATTAATCGAGATACGAAGTATAAATATACTGCGTCTTTAGATTGCATAGGCTGAGCAATATTACAGATCCTTTTTCCGTCTGCATTAATATGACTAGAATTACCAGCCGGTTGTTCGGCTATAAGTAATCTTAGTCGATCAACAAGCTCATTTGCATCATCCCAATATAAATAACCAAATAATGTTCCTTTTCTTGCTATTTTACAGTTCAGTAAAAGACCTCTTCCATCAATAGTCGGTTTACGTTTCTTAACACGATCGCTCAAAGATAAATTTGGACCAATGTACTTTTTGAATTTGGTTACATGCTTATTGCCATATTCTCCATTTGCTTCATATCTCTTACGATGAGCATTAGTGATTTCAAGAATTTTTATATAATTTTCAATATCCGATGAGCTGATTAATTTGGAATCCAGTTGTTTACGAAAGAGAAGTTCCATTAAACCGGGCGTCTTGCTGTATGTTTTATCATTCACACTTACGAGTACATTATCTTTTTCGAAATAAATTGGAGAATTGCTTATGACATATCTATTTGCTTGCAGGCGGAATCCAAATGTCTTATCTAAATTACTTTTCTGCTCAAGTTTATACAATAGTTGAACATAGTTTCCTACAATCGAGTCATCCAATAGCTGTTGTCTCTGTTCTGTAGTTACATTTGAACTAATTTTGTTCCAATTTATAGCAGTTGTATCAAGTGATGATTCAGCAGTCTTATCAAATTCGTCATCATCATCATCAATAGAAATAGCAGAATCAAATGTAGTTATAAGCGGTTGAAATGTAGAATTTAATTCATTATCAGTATTATTGTAGGGAGTGTCAGCTGTTCTTTTTGACTTGAAAATTTTAGTAGTTTTTGTTGGTAGTGGTGGTGGTGGTGGTGGTGGTGGTGGTGGTGGTGGTGGTGGTGGTGGTGGTGGTGGTGGTGGTAGTAGTAGTAGTAGTGGTAGTAGTAGTGGTAGTAGTGGTAGTAGTAGTAGTAGTAGTAGTAGTAGTAGTAGTAGTAGTAGTGGTCGTAGTAGTAGTAGTGGTAGTAGTAGTAGTAGGAGTAGTGGTAGTAGTAGTAGTAGTAGTTTTTTTTTTTTTTTTTTTTTTTTTTTTTTCGGGGGCGAGAGGAGAAATGCATTGACGCAAGAAGGCGGGACGGCCAACACTGTTGGGCTCGTGGCGAGCGCCACACTACCAACTAAAACTCCCCTCGTGGCTCATGGTTTAATCCACCTTGGTACTGCGTTAGCATTGCTTCAAGGTGGGCCACTTTTAGGTCACTTACCGTCCTATCGTCCGGTGACCTACGCCTTATTGCGAGCATATGCTCGCTCGTACCTAACCGACATCCACGGTGGTGGGGGGCTTATAGGCCCTCCCTGTCCCATCCCATCGTGGTCGAACGTCGGTTCTCCCCCTGCCGCAGCGGTGTGTCAGCTGCGGCCACGACTGCGTGCTCCAGACCTGTGCGGGGACACCCCGGTTGAGCGCGCCACCGCCCACTCCCTGGTCCGGGCTCTGGAGCTTAGTCTCGGGGCCAGGTCCTGGGCGTCGAACAGCGCGCCCCGGGCGTCAATCTTCCATGCATGTCCCTTCCTCCGGGAACAGACCAGCGCCGTACTGCTAATCCTGCTGCTGCTCCAGTCGTTTCGTTTTGAGGACACTCCTGACGAACGATTCGATCACCACCCACTGTTCCCGACCCTGGAGCATTGTCGGAACCACGTTTTCAGGTGTGATCCGTTCGCCAAGACTATCCTCCATCTCCCGTTTACGCGCCGCCCAGCGGTCGCACGCGAAAAACGTGTGCTCCGCGGAGTCCATCAGCCCATGGCAGTACTGGCACCACGGGTATGCCACCCTACCCATACGGTGGAGATACTCCGCAAACGCGCCGTGCCCCGACAAGAGCTGCGTCACGTAGAACGACAGCTGCCCGTGCCGTCGTTCGAGCCAGGGCCGGATTTGGGGAATAAGGCGATGTGTCCATCGACCCCTCTCCCCCCGGTCCCACTCCTCCTGCCAGCTCAGCTGTACTGAGTCTCTTCTTGCCGGGCCTCTCGGCATCTGTCGTGGAACCTCCGTTGCCTTTCTCGAGCGAGCCACACGGCGGGGATGACCCCCGTGATGACCATGACGGCGTCGACCGAGACCGTACGGTACGCCATGGCCACCCGTAGCGCTCCAATGCGCTGCACCGAGGTGAGGTGCCTCCTGCAGTTTTTTTTCTGCAGGGCCTGCGCCCAGATCTCCGCGCCATAGAGGAGTATCGAATCGGCGACTCCAACCAGCAGCCTCCTTTTGTCTTCCCTCGGTCCGCCCATATTGGGCATCATCCGGGTCAGCCCCGCGAGGAGCTTTGACGCTTTTTCCTGCGTCCTCCGGAGATGCTCGCCAAAGCCGAGCCGCGAGTCGATCCAGACGCCGAGGTACTTTGTGCACCGGACGCTGGTGACCGTCACTCCCTCGACGTTTACCCGCAGGTCGCCAAAATCTCTCCTCCCCGTAAGCACCACCACCTCGGTCTTTTGGTACGCAAGCGCAAGTCCATGCGCCCCGAGCCACCGCACGATCCTCCGTATGGCCCACTCGATTCTCCTTTTGAGGTCTTCCCTTGTCCTGGCTCTCACCACGAGCGCAATGTCGTCGGCGTAGCCCACCAAGCGGGTGCCGGGGGGCATCTCCAGTCGCAGGAGTCCGTCGTACAGGATGTTCCACAAGTCGAGACCGACCGCGGAACCCTGTGCCACGCCACACGTGACACGCCTCTCCTGGCGGCCCCCTGTAGTGTCGTACCGGAGCACCCGGTCTCGAAGATAGTCATCGAGGATTTTACACAGGTACTCCGGCACTTCGTGCTGCTGGAGGGAGCCCATTATGTCCCTCCATCTCGCCGAGTTAAACGCGTTTTGCACGTCCAGCGTGACCAGCGCGCACGCGTCCCGACTCTTATGTGGAGCACTCCATGCCTCGAGTACCTCCCGCTTGACCGCGTCGACCGCCATCACCGTGGACCTGCCCTCGCGGAAACCGTACTGATTATCCGCCAGGCCCCTGAGTAGTAGTAGTAGTAGTAGTAGTAGTAGTAGTAGTAGTCGTAGTAGTAGTAGTAGTAGTAGTAGTAGTAGTAGTAGTAGTAGTAGTAGTAGTAGTAGTAGTAGTAGTAGTAGTAGTAGTAGTGGTCGTAGTAGTAGTAGTGGTAGTAGTAGTAGTAGGAGTAGTGGTAGTAGTAGTAGTAGTAGTAGTAGTAGTAGTAGTAGTAGTAGTAGTAGTAGTAGTAGTAGTAGTAGTAGTAGTAGTAGTAGTAGTAGTAGTAGTAGTAGTAGTAGTAGTAGTAGTAGTATTCCTGTTCAGTATTATCGTTAGTTTTATCAATAGCTACCTCCACAAGTTTCTTCAATGGATCAACCATAGGTTTAAAAGTTTCATGCATGTCTTTTCTAAATCAGCTTTACCGCGTTTTATTAGTTGATACTTGCGTCTTATGGCATCACGAGCCATGGATAATTGCTCGAGCACCTTCTTTTCTCTTTCAAAGTCAGCCATGTTTACGCTTGTAATTTCTAAAATTAAATAATTTTCATCCACTCACTTCTCTATATTTATAGCAAAAGAATCAAATCCGAGTTAACTTGATCATTGTAAACGTGTTTAATATTCACGTCATCTTGTCGAAACAAAACTAGTAAATTCACATTATCTCTAATGAGATGCGCCGGAATGCGAGCGTACAATTGACAGAGATAGAAGCTATCTACTGTTTTATGTCTTCCCACATAGAAGAATGCTCTTACGTTATCTTGCTTCTCAGTAGCTATATCGTCAAAACTGATGATAGAATTTGGTCGTGTTTTATCTGGTGAAACAACTGCCTCATGCTCCCTGAAAGCATGATACTCTATACCATTAATAAGCTCTAATAAATCTTTCAAAAATCTATACTTGGGCTGATTATGAGATTTTGAGTAGATATATACGTTTTCAAATCTAAGACCATTAGGACGTGTGATTAATGTTAATAAACAATTAGTTTTTCCGCAGGTACAAGGTCCGCAGAAAATGGCAGGTATACTGTTAGGCAATAGTTCACCATGTCTTTTTTCATATTTTTCCGTCTCTACCACTCCATCAAGATTCATTACTTGAAGCTTAAGAGGCTGTTCTTTAAAATCCATATTGTTGACTCGTCACCGATATCTCAATGAATGAGTTTGTCGGGGATAAAAAAGACTGCCTATATCATTTATTTCATTAACATGTTGTCTTTCGAAGAAGTATGATGACGTACTATAAAAGAAAGACTGGTGGTGATCTAGTGAACAAGATTATAAATAATCTCATATTTATATATGAGATTATTTATAATCTCATTGTTTATATATGAGATTAGTAATATTTCGAAGGAAAATAAAATAGATTATAAAGATTATAAATAACTTGCCTATTGAAGGTCACTTACCTGGATATCAGTATTGTGGTCCTGGTACAAAATTGAACAAACGATTGGCACGTGGAGATCCTGGTAAAAATCCACTAGACGCTGCTTGTAAATAACACGATATCGCTTATTCGCTAAATCAAGAGGATATTGCAACAAGAAATAAAGCTGACGAAATTCTAGCTAAAAAAGCTTGGGAAAGAGCGCTAGCGAACGATAGTAGTTTTAGTGAGAAAACAGCTGCCTTCGCCATAGCCAACATTATGAAAATTAAAAGTAAGCTTGGTATGGTCTCCACCTCAAACCACATGTGAACAGACAAGGTTTAACAAAAAAAAAAACTTTGAAATAGTTTTGCCTATACGGGCTCTGACTGATTTCGATATAAAAAAATATACTAAAATACTTAAAATTTCAAATTTTCGAGGTGTTTTTATGCGTAACGATTTACCATCTGACGAACCTCACTATCAAGAATCAGCTGTTATCAATTTAGATGACAAAAATGGACCAGGTACACATTTGATCGCATATAAAAAGAAAGGTGATGAAGTTATATTTTTTGATAGCTTTGGTGATCTTCAACCTCCTATAGATTTATTACTCTATCTCAAAGTCAAACGAGTAAAATATAACTATGTAAGATATTATGATTTCACTACCTACAACTGCGGACATTATTGCCTAAAATTTCTTTCGGATAAGCTATAAATAGATGTAATGAATGAGAAAACAGTCATTTAATGAAACACTCTGATTGAGAACACACTAGCATTGAGTCTGTCAGGAAAGTCATCAGTTCTTCAAGCAAATGATTTTCCACCTATATATCCAAACAGCATCTACTTCTGTAAGAAAAATTTTTCAGACCTATTTTTATTGAACTACAAAACACTGTATAAGATTACTTTGACAAGAATTTTTGGATGCAATTTACAAGTTTATTTTACAAATATTTTCAATTTTCGTTAATTAAATACAGTCGATCAATCATTAAATACTATGACTTGTCTTATGACAAACAAATTTTGATAGAAACACAGTAGTTAGAAATTAGAACGTCCCCAGGCATACAAGTTGTAGTTATTTGACCCATTAAATTACTGGTATCTCTCTCGGACTTTGCCTATCACGAAATTTACGAGGTCAAATCAAAGGGCTACGATATTATTAATATTTCAATTTATATTTTTCTATTAAACTGTTTGTTGCTTGGAAAGTGATCACTACAAAGATTTTTATTTTCATCAAAAGATAGATATTATATGTTTACATACTAAAAAGCTCATCCAAAAACATTTTTTTTATACAAATTGATTTTTTTATTGTAGATATCAAAACATATATTTATCTCGTTCTTGGGACCCAATAATCGGGCTAACTTGCAGATGAGTTTCTTTGAAGATGGTTTGCATTGTAATTATGCATATGAGATGAATTTTCATTGTAGTTATTGGTTTGTGTCCACTTATCCTAGTATTTTAGGTTAGCTATTTTCTCAGTCTAAACTAAATCTTCAATACCAAGATGTTTCATGGTACAGTGTGTACCTCTACCATCGACTTAATATTCAATAACTTGCTAATTATTTTTGTTAACACGTTTATACTTCACAACATCACAGACCAGTACCCAAGACTTTGGTATAAATACTTTTTTCCTCATTAAATGCATTGAATGCGATAACCCTATTTCAAAAATAAGATATTGATTTGTTTTCAATCTATTCCTTTTATAATAAAAAAATATACTGACAAAAGCTATTTACGTGAAGTTTGATGACATAGTATGCAAATTTGTCTCAATCCAAGCTCTTTATTTACTTGTTTGCAAACTCACTTTATATTTTAGGGTTCAAAAATAAGCTCATACTATGATGTTTACAATATATGTATCATAACAATTCTATATTACTTTATAACTTGTTATTTGTACATTGACTTTTTCGAGGGTCCTATAAATTTTTTTTATTTTTATTCTTTTCTTTTTTTTCTATTTTTGTAAGATTGTACCGCTTAAAATTTACTATGTTCAAAATATATTATATTATTCAAATATATTTGTTATCTTATACCAGCAAATCAGTTTAATAACACTTGTTATCTTGTATGCGTGTTCATTAACCAAGGACGATAAGTAATCTGCATTATTTTCGATACTGTTAACACCTTATTTACAAGATAAAAGATAATATTAATTATTTTATTTGTAACATATACAAATATTTATTTTCAACAATATCACTTCTTAAAAACGTAAAAAATTAAAACATACAATATGTAAATTATTCATTTGCCTAACCTGTAATATTCTTATTAAGCACAAAAGCCAAAGATAGTTAGATTACAGAAATTTTTGTTGAAAAAAACTTCAAAATTACAATAAAATAACAGATCTTGGAATGTTTGGTATCAATACCAAATAAATGAAAACATTTAAGTTCGGCGATATTCACAAAAAAAAGGATTTTTTCTCCTTGCGCCCGCTCCATCAGAGCTCGAAAACCAAGTGAAGGAAAATCGGAAGAGACAAGCAATTTGAAAATACTTACAATTCTTGGATAAATAAGGAGACTCTTCCAACACTCCCTCCTGGTGTAACCTGGCTCTAGTCCTCATCCCAGTCTTCCTCTCTTGGCTGCTCTTCTTCTGTAGTGATTGTTTCGACAACCTCTACGATTTTCTCTGTCGTCTCCATCACCTCTAGTCCAATCCTCCAGTCTGGTGCCACGTCCCGGTGAGGTCTGAAGATACCCTCGTATCTGTCATCTGGCAGAGGATATGGACAGTCGTGATGTTGACCATGTCCAAAAGTCGACCTTCCCCAGCCTCGTTGCATAAAGGTCGTTCTGTCTGACAGATCTATGGATATTGTTTTTCTTTCATTCGTTTGCATTCTTTACATATTCAATATTTCTTTCATTAGTCTTTCGTGAATCATGAATGTTAGAGGCTTCGTAAAAATGTCAGCTAATTGCTGTTTTGATGATATCCAATTTAGTTTGATTATTTCTCTCGATAAGCATTCTTTTACGTAGTGTTCGCGAATCTCCGTAAGATGTCTCAAACGCGTTCCGCCCTCTATCTTCGTACTTGCAATAGCCGCGTTGTTGTCGCAATACAGTGTTGCAGGACACACTGTCTCGCTTGTCAATCCCTCAATCGCTTTTGCTATAGATATCAACTCGACACATGCTTCGCTCATTGCTATGTATTCCGCTTGACAAGTTGACAACGAGACATATGTCTGCTTACGCGTACGCCACGATACCGCATCTCCATACATCTTTACCAAGTATCCGCAAGTCGTTTTCGATCCTTTGCAGTCGGCCAAGCTTACATCCGAATATACTTGCAGCTCGTCTAACGTTCCCTTGTATGTCAAGCCATAATCTCTTGTTCCGTTTAGATAAGCGAATACTCGCTCTACGAGTTTCCATTCAACTTCTGTCGGATTCAATTGATGACGACTTAACACATTCACCGCGTACGACAAGTCCGGTCTGGTAGTATTCGCGAGATACAGCAGAGAGCCGATGATTTCGCGATATTTCGTTGGTTCTATGGCGTTTTCTTTCTGTGGTTCCGTTTCTCTTTCGCGTTGTTCTCGATTTAGGACTTGATTCGACACCATAGGTGTTCGTTTCTGATGAGTTTCGTTATATCCGAACTTTCGTAATATTTTATCAATAAACTTTCTTTGGTGCAGTCTCATCGTTTTTTTCTTTTTTATCTCTTTCTATTGTTATTCCCAAGTACTCCTTAGGTGTTCCTAAATCTTTCATGTTAAATCTATTTTGCATCTTTTGTTTTATTTCGTTCATCTTGTTTTCGTCGTTTCCTACCATAAGTACGTCATCTACGTACAAAATGATTATTATCATTACGTTCGCGTCTTTATATACAAAACATGCACGGATCCTCAGCTTTGAATCCAAAGCTCGTCAATACTTCTGCAAATGTTTCGTACCATCTTTTCGGACTCGTTTTTAAACCATACAACGCTTTTTCTAACTTAAGTACTAGTTTATGTTTTTTTTCGCTTGAAAAAAGGCATTCCGTCTGGTATTTCCATATATACTTCGTCGTTTATTTTACTGTTTAGAAACGCGTTTTTAACATCTAGTTGATACATTATAAAGTTGTTCTTATTCGCGAGTACTATTACGGTCCTAATAAGCGGTAGTTGCGATACCGGCGCGTAAGTTTCGCGTAGATTATAGAAATTCTTATCTTTGAACCCTCGAACTACTATACGCGCTTTCTTAAGACCTTCAGTCTTGGTTTAGAATATCCATCTCGAATCGAATAAATTAGGTTTCCGTCCTTTACTGTCGACCTTGGGTCTCGGTACTATTTTATATACTTTGTTCTCGTTCAGCGATTTTAATTCTTCTTCTACTGCTCGTTCCCATTCAAATCTATCGACACTACTCATCGCTTGTTTGTATGTCGTCGGATCGTTATTTATTTTAGCTAAAAGTGCATAATATACACTGCCCGTCAATCACTTTTGCCATGCTTACCTCAAAATTAGGCAAACTTGAAAGTTTTGTATCTCGGTCGGAAATCATCGTATCACAAAAAACAGCAGGGCATTTTAAAGGTAATTGCAAAAACTTCCATTTAAGACGTGCAGAGACTTAAAAATGAAAATATGTGTTTTTTACAGTAAAAAAACTGATTAAAAAAATTTCAATTTTTTTAACCTCGACTTAAATCAATGCCAATTTAGAACCAGGCGGTGGAAGGCAAATCGACTGGAGGGGTTCGGAGAGTAATGTCTTTCCCTTTAAAATTAGCCCCCGCGGGGTTCTATCCGATGTTTTTTAACCGAGTTACGGCGTTTTTTGTAAAAAAATAACCTTTTTTTTCAATCCTCAATTACTTCGACTTGCGTACGTTTTGGAAAAAAATGCCAAGGAGAAAAAAGTTTCATTTTGTGCCCAAGAATACGAAAATAAAGTCAAAATAAAGAAATAGAGAAAAAATTTTTTTTCGGTTTTTTAGCGCAATAAAAAAATAAAGGATTTTAACTTGTTTTTTACGCTTCGTTTTAAAATGTCTAGGGACGTAGTAAATCACAAAAAAACTAAAACTTAGCGTAAAAAAAAATTAAATTCCTTTATTTTTTTTAATGCGATAAAAAAACCGAAAAAAAATTTTTTCTCTATTTCTTTATTTTGACTTCATTTTCGTATTCTTGGGCACAAGATGAAACTTTTTTCTCCTTGGAATTTTTTTCCGAAACGTACGCAAGTCGAAGTAATTGAGGATTGAAAAAAAAGGTTATTTTTTTACAAAAAACGCCGTAACTCGGTTAAAAAACATCGGATAGAACCCCGCGGGGGCTAATTTTAAAGGGACATTACCCTCCGAACCCCTACGGTCGATTTGCCCTCCACCGCCTATTTCTAAATTGGCATTGATTTAAGTCGAGGTTAAAAAAATTGAAATTTTTTTAATCAGTTTTTTTACTGTAAAAAACACATATTTTCATTTTTAAGTCTCTGCACGTCTTAAGTGGAAGTTTTTGCAATTACCTTTAAAATGCCGTGCTGTTTTTTGTGATACGATGATTTCCGACCGAGATACAAAACTTTCAAGTTTGCCTAATTTTGAGGTAAGCATGGCAAAAGTGATTGACGGGCAGTGTAGCTCGTCGCTCTCTTCATTTTCGTTGGTTTCTATCAAAGTGAGCAAGGTTGTATTAATCTTTTTCGGTCTACCGCGCTTTCGTTTTCCTACTTTCGTTTGGTTTACTCCCTCCGTTTCGGTTCTCTCTTTATCATTTTCGATTTCGTTTTTCTCTCCCTCCGTTACTGTGCTCTCCTTTCCATCGAATTTCAACTCTTCATGTTGCTCATTCGCTTTCTTATACACTTTTCCATATGTCAATCTTTCAGCAAATCGAATATTTCTGCTTTCGCACATTTTCCTTTTTATCGGGTCATACAGAATGTAACCGGTACGCATGTAACCTACGTGTATAGTTTTAGTCGTTACTTTGTCGGATTTCCTTGTAGGGTTGGTTGTGATGTAAGCTATACAGCCGAATCGTTTAATTTGATTGATGTCTACGTTACAATTTGGAGCAAATAGTTTGATAGGAGCTTTAAAATCTAGCGTTCTATGTGGAGTTAGATTATACACGTATGTCATTGCGCCCAAAGCCACATCCCACATAACAGTCGGTAGTCCTGAATCTAACAACGCAGAGCATATTTTCACTTTTATTCACTCGCGATCTCATTTTATTCACTCGCGTTCACGTAATTATCTTAATTCTATTACTCACGCATCGAAGAATTCAATCTACTCGACGACTCTTCTCCCATGGTTTTTCTTCTTTGTTCTTTCGTTCGTTCTTCGTTCTTTCTTCTTTGTTCTTTCTTTCGCCTTTCTCACTTTTCGTTTTTCACTCGCGATTTCACTTTATTCTCACTCGCGCAGTGGAAGAGTGCTGGGCCCAAAACCTGTTGTATTAGGTGTTAAATAAATAGGCGTTTTTGTAATCGTAAATCTCCGCTGCGCAAAGAGTTTTATTTATTATATATTAGTGAGTCGTTATATTCTATACGTCCGAACTACAGCCCTGACGAAAAAGAAGTGCCAGTCGGCAGGCACAGCTCGCGCTTCAGCACACGGAACAAAAGGTGGGTGGGGACAAGTGTCAGAGCGCAACAAGAGCAGGGGTGCGCCACCTCTCTGCCAACAATATGTATCTAGCTTGTATTTAAATAAATAATTGTTTTCATTTATAAATATTACATTGTTTTTATTTTATTTTAAGGATAAGAGCCCCAACCTTCGGTCTTACCTGTGAGGTAACCCCATTTTTTATATTCGATACTAGTGAGTCCATTAAGACAAGTCGAAACCTGCTTTAATAGAAACACTAAATGACTCATTTACCTTTCCAGAAAATAAATTTATATAATACAATCATTATTGAGAAATAATAAGATATACAAATACATTTACTTAATATTAAATTAAAATCGATCACATCCATGATATTGAATAAATAATTCATATTTTTTTACTCTATCAGAAAGATAAATAAAAAGATACAAATGATAAATTATCGCTCTTGACATTCGGTTCGGTAGAACAATTTCCAACTCACAATCGAGTTCAAGAATAATTCGAGATTTATCTTGTCTCATGAATGTTATTAGATAATTCTCATCTTCATGCAATTTATAATGAGTTTTTCAGGAAGTATATCGAAAAACTTCATTCCAATGTTATTCAACATTTCAAAATTCATTTTGCTGTAGATAAAGAGATCTAGAATGTTACGTATTCTTCTTCTAATACTACTTCTACTACTACTTCTACTACTGCTCTCATTGCTGTTGGTACTGATGCTGCTGCTGCTACTACTGCTACTACTCGATTCTTGAGGCAGAATGAAGCTCTTCGAGGCTCACAGCTCTTTTAAAACCTTTCCCCACTACTTTGGTTTTCGAGCCGCCACAACCGCCTCCCTCTACTTTGAATTAGATTTCCGTTTTATTTAACATATATATAGTATGATGTTTTTCTAATATAGGACCAAGCATTCGATTCATCATCAATATACGTTTCTTGAGTAATACTCGAGATATAACTTTATTCAATTCAGCAATACGTCTTTGGAAACGTTCGTGATCTCGTGCTATCTGCTCCCAAATACCTTTTCTAGAGTCTTTTTCTTCGCATGGGAGATGATGTATTTTAACTTTCTTCGCAAACCATACATGCTTAGAAGAGGAGTGAGATCTCCTGTTGTCTCTTATAGCTGGCATGGCTAAGCTTCCTATTAACATCTTATCGCTATTTTAGAATATAACCCCACTACTTCGCTTTTCGAACCGCCGAAATCGCCCCCTTCTCTCTTTCTTAATTTTTTTTTTGTTAGGCAATGGTGAGAGCCACAACCATCGCTCTCACCTGTGAGGTGCTTCCACTACTAACATTGCTTATGAGACCTTTACACTAAGTCGAAACTCGGCAGAAAGAACGCACAACTAATTACTTCAACCTCTCCAAAAAAAGGATTAGAAGGAATAATTAAATTAGGATTAAAGACATAATTAAAATTTTAAATATAAATTTATTTACTATATATACATTTACACATTATACTAGATTAATTTTTAAATTCAAAATTCGAGCCTTCTCGATGGTAAATAAACAACTCCTTTTTCTCCATAGTATCGAATAATTTCTTGAACATATCTTCGTCTTTTTCTAACGTTAAGCTTACTCGCTTAGGTAGAAAAATTTTAAATTCGTCATTTACGGTTATTATAACACTGAATCCATAACGAGTATTCAGCCATCTTAATTTCGTTATCATATAGGTGCAGTTATTTTCTAATTGCGACATTGTTTTTCTAGGTAAGAATGCCGATTGGGCTATTTTGTTAATTGATGAAAAATCCATTCTACAATAAAAAAACAATCAATAATTAATACTACTAGGATATAGTTAGAGAGCTACTCGTATACAAAAAACTTACTTTTAAGAGAAAATCAAGTAGTCGAATAGGAGAACTAGGAAGAGAGACTACTGCTGTTGCATGAACCTACTGCTGTATAACTGCGACGGACTGAGGTGTGTTCTCCGTTTTGTACCATGCATCCCCTCTCTGAGAACTCGAGCGGCCGTAATTTCCCTCTCTTTTCGCCTTATCCCTACTTGAGTAATTTCTCATATGATTCCATTGCCTATACTCCTCCGACTTCAGTCGCCACGTCTGCCGTTGTCCATCACTTTACCGTTGTCCCCACTCTCTCACTATTCTATCCTTAGTATTTTCCTAACTAAGCCTTCTTCCTCCCCACTATTACTACTCAATTCTGAGCGACTTCTATCGGAGGTTGGAGGAAGCTTCCAACTTTCTTGAGGATTTGCTTCTATTTCTATGATCTTTCTTTTCCTGCGTTGTTCCGCAGTCTTGATTTTAAGCTTTGACGTTTCAATAGTTTTGTAATGACCCCATGGAAGTGTATCAGGATTTTTATCAAATATACATCGTAAACGATCATATGGACTTAGTGCTACTTTCTGCACTCTTTCTGTTCTTACTTGGTGCAATACACTTCGTATATTGCATTGCTCACGTCTAATAATTTCTAAATCCAATAAACAGTTTCCAATATCTTCATGATCTATTGTTTTTATGACAGTATGTGTTTTTACGCCTTTTGCTTTCTTTCTTGCTTGATGGTTTTCTATTAGTATACTATACATTTTACTTCAAAATCCAATGAATTCTTTCAGAATATTACCATTGCATTCATCTTTCAGAATACCGAGAACTTTTTTTATTAACTAACGGCATATTAAACTGATTATTTTCTGAGTAATCTAATGTATCAAATTTATTGATATCTTATTTCATTATTTCATATATATCAACATCTTGAAATTCATATACGAAGCTATCTGTATCAGTATAAAGTAATTTTGCTTTATGAGGTAGTCTTTCTTTTATGTAGCCATAGTGGAAGTCATATACTAATGTTCTTGAGAGATCTAGCACACAAAGTCCAATATATATTGGTTTTTTAATACCAATAGACGTCCATGATAACTGTATTGCTACTAAATTTTCATCAAAGATTGAACTACTATGAAAGTTGGGTTGGGCGATTCGTGCTTCTGCTCCATATCTGCCACTCCATGCACTAATTAATTTAACGTCCTTTCGTTTCGTTTCATCCTCCATAGTCTTTTCGATTACTGCATTAATCATGAGTTTATAGAATAACTTTTCAACTTCATTTTTAGCTTGTTTTCTTTTATCTATATTCAAATATACATAAGTTTTAAGCCACCGCTTTTGATTAAACTGAAGTGCTCTGTGTATGTGTTTTATTTTGAGTTCGTATTTAATAGCCTGCTTTAGCGCTCTATAATGAATGACAACCGTTCTTTATTATACAGTGTTGTTAAAAGTTTTTTTTGTCTTGATCCGGGTGGTGTGTTATGTTCAGGACAAAGTGGAAGGTCCTTATAATTGTCGTGTAGTTCTTTTGGATAATCTAGATCAACTTCTAAAATATATCCAACCTCATTATTATCAGAAACATTGAAAAAATTACGCTCATCGATCTTCGAGACCCACTTAAAATTTTTATATGGTAAAGATGCGTCATCGTCCATCCATATAAGCATCCATATAAATTTAAAGCGATTGTACGATCGGGCCATCCAATCTGGTTATTGCGAGCATCTTTAGAAAGTAGAGATCTGCAGCTCATACGTGCATCCTACCGATAGTACTGTTATTTTATTTTAAATAATTTCAATATTACTAATTTCTTTTAAATTAAGGGAAGCGCATTTGCTTGCAGATCTCTTAAAAAAATGCGAAATTTATCTATTGTAAGTAACATTCAAGTAATCAACAAGGACTATTTTAATTAATAGTTTTTGTTTATTGCTCGGATAGTTTTAATTTTATATTTAAATATATAACTGGAAATAATTCATTATATTTCCGTATTTATTAAGATTTTTTTTTATTGCGAATATTGTATGTTTAATCGTTGAATGCGCTCAACTTTGCGTTAGAAAATTTAAGAAAGGCTTGAACGAAAGTTAATGACTGTATTTATTATAATTAACTCTGATTTTTGAGCATTTCTTAAGGCTTTTTGATAATTAATTAATAGTTAAGACTATTAATATTTTGTTTGTTTTCAGATAAATATGATCCTTAATTTTTGTTCTGTACTTTAGTTTTATTATAGATTAAGTAATATTTTTGTAAAAATTAGAGTACCACACACACAGTTGAATTTAAATAGAATTAGTTTAAATAATTAAAGGTCAAAATAGTACATAGAGGGCCATCTATGTGAAGAAGGCCCAAAGCACTTAAATGAGGCCATTCCCGCACACTCCGCCCGGCCAATTAGGGTTCGAATTTCGCTTACGCTTGAGACACTCCTCAAATTTTCCAACGAATTAAGTTAAGAAAATTTGAGTTCTTCCTACCCAAAAATAACAAAGATTTTCGAGTGGGAATCTCTTGCGAAAAGCATAAAAGGGAGCTTTTCAAGAAAATTAGTCAGTTATTTTTCTAATTTGTTCGTGCAACCATTTCAAATTCGTTAGCTATTTTTCAAGTTCGTCCAATCTAGTTAGTTTCAGCTATTCTTTCCAGCGTGTGTGTGGGAAACTAAGATAAAAGTGAGTAAGGAAAATCAAATAAAATTTTTTTTATTCTAACTTCTTTCTACATTCTTTTCTCTCCTTATTCTTTCCTATTTTAGTTTCGCGAATGGCCTGTCTTTTAGATAGTTACACTCGATTGCCAAGCGTGTGGTCGAGTGCATATTATATAGGCCCCCCTTTACATTATTTTAATGCCAAGAGTGTGGTAAAATAACGCGAAGCATTGCTATATTGCCAAGCGTGTGGTAAGCGTGTGGTAAGTAAGTAAAGCTTCGATCCTCCGTCGCCGAAAAAAGAATTTCCCGTGATAGTGGTCACGCACGTCCCGGTTATTTTCCGTAAGGATAGACCAAAAAAGTGCGCCTGAGAATTGTATCGTCAACCGACGTTACATTATTATTATTTGTATGTAAATATTGAATTGCTTCTCCATACGATGGTTTTTTTTTTTTTTTTTTTTTTTTTTTTTATTTTTTTATCCATACAATGGTAATTGTATTCTTATTATATTTAAAGATATTTAAGATAATTTATTGTATTCATAAGCGTATCGACGTTAGCTTCACTAGTTTTTTACAACTTTCGTGAGTTTACAGCATTGTTACTCTCCTGAGGATCAGCTATACGAGGTGTGTTCAAAAAGTAAGGTGACTTTGTATTTTTAAGAAAAAATATTTATTTATTTATCAATATTTATGTTGTCCCCTTCAAAGTAATCCCCCTCAGATACAATACACTTATACCAACGGTTTTTCCAATCCTCAAAGCAGTTCTCATAAGCACTTTTCGGTATAGCCTTGAGCTCTTCCAGCGATGCAGTCTTTATCTCTTCAATCGTTGCAAATCTCCGTCCTTTCATAGGTCTCTTTAGTTTTACGAACAAGAAAAAGTCACATGGGGCCAAATCCAGTGAATATGGTGGCTGAGGCATGATTGTGGCGTTGTTTTTGGCTAAAAAATCTCTCACAAGCAAAGATGAGTGAGCAGGGGCATTATCGTGATGCAAAAGCCATGAATTGTTTTTCCACAATTCTGGGCGTTTTCTTCGTATTGTTTCTCGCAAACGGCGCATAACTTCAAGATAATACTGTTTATTGACCGTACGTCCATATGGTAAGAACTCCTGATGCACCATGCCATGGTAATTGAAGAAAACAGTGAGCAAAACTTTGAAATTTGATCGAACTTGGCGTGCTTTTTTCGGTCTTGGCTCATCTGGGCTCTTCCATTGGGACGATTGGACTTTGGTTTCGATATCATAACCATATACCCATGATTCGTTATGACCCTTTAGAGTAAATCTGGGTCGTTGTTGACGTCATCCAACAGTTCTTGAGCGATGCTCATGCGACGGTTCTTTTGGTCAAAATTTAGCAATTTCGGAATAAACTTCGCTGACACACGTCTCATGTCCAAAACGTTAGAAAAAATTTCATGGTACGAGCCAAGCGATACACCAACATCCTCAGCAACTTCTCTGATAGTGATTCGACGATTTTCCAGAACAATTTTCTTCACTGCTTGAACGTTTTCATCCGTTGTTGACGTGCTTGGGCGTCCAGAGCGAGGCTCGTCATTGGCATCTTATCGGCCATCTTGGAAGAGTTTGTACCACTTGAAAAAAACATTTTTTTTACTCAGAACAGTTTCACCGTATGCCACCGTCAACACTTCAAGTGTTTTGGAGCACTTTATTTTATTTTTTACACAAAATTTGATGTAAATCCTTTGATCCATATTTTTCGATAGCAAGAAATCGCCGAGCACGCAAAACATTTATAACCTTTACGCCTCTCACAACCAAACAAAAAATGCTATACACTTGAAACTTGGTACAGATGTTCGGGAAGAATGTACCAACATAACAAAATAAATAAATCGATAATCGAAAGTACGTTACCCGTGAAATTTGAAAAGTCACCTTACTTTTTGAACACACCTCGTATTAGAAACTCTTTTGTTATCCACGTCGTATTGTCCGTCTTTAGTAATTTTATACCCTACACCAGGAGGATCTCGATTACCCTCCTTTTTATTCAATATACGTCCAAACACATCAACACTCATTTTATTACTGAGGAATATTTAGGATTCTCTTAATATATATAGCCAGCTTCACGTAATTCTTCAATGATTGAATGAATTTCATTAATATGACTAGGATTACCAGCGGTTTGTTCGGCGATAAGCAATCTCAATCGATCAACGAGCTCGTTTGGATCATCCCAATATACATAATCAAATAACGTTCCTTTTCTTGCTTTTTTACACGACGAATGAGACTACTAACTATAAAAAAACTGTTTATATATTTTTTAGTTTTATTAAGACTTTGTCTTTCGATGAGGTATGATCATTTGTCACAAAAGAAAGACTGGTGGTGCTGGCTTAGTGAATAAGATCATTAATATCTTACCATTCGAAGCTCATTTGCCTGGTTATCAGTATTGCGGACCGGGAACTAAATTGAAAAAACGACTTGCTCATGGTATTTCTGGAAAAAATCCGCTAGACGCTGCTTGTAAAGATCACGATATTGCTTATTCTCAGAATCGAGAGAACATTGAGGCGAGAAACGAAGCCGACAAAATTCTAGCTAAACAGGCCTGGGATAGAGTGCAAGCGAAAGATAGTAGTTTTGGTGAGAAAGTTGCTGCATTTGCTGTAGCCAACATAATAAAAGTTAAAAGTAAACTTGGTATGGGTGTTAAAATGTTAAAACGAAGAAAGAAACGATGTAAGGGATAAAATAATAGCCAACAACAACGACAACGACGAAAGACACATGTAAAAAGTAAAAATCTATCAATTGCATTGAAAAAAATTATTAACGCTGCCTCGAGAAGTGTTGTACCTAGTAATAAATCACTCTTTGTCATTGTTCGGCTATAAAAGGCGCTAAAGGATCTATGAAGAAGGCTGGAGGAAGAAGAAAAATAAATATACCTCGTATTCTACCAATTCCTAGTAAAGTGGGTTGAGCTCTTCCTTTTTCAATTCGATTATTTGCCGCTTTGAGCGCCACTGGAGCTTTAGCTGGAGGAGCTGCGTCAATAGCAAAAGCCGGTAGAGGACTTTATTTGAAACCACATCGTAAAGGTTATGGTATTCATCTGAAACCATATTCTAGTGGAAAAGGTTTAAAAAAAAGCTCGAAGTAACTTTACCTAATCGAGCACTGACAGATCATGATATAAGAAAATATGCTAAAATACTAAAAATTGCAAATTTTCGAGGTGTTTTTATGTGTGATGCTTTACCGACCGATGGACCTCTACATCAAGAGAAAGTTATTGCAAATTTAGATAATAAACGGGGACCAAGTACTCATTGGGTATCATATAAAAAGAAAAGTGATGAGGTTATGTATTTTGATAGTTTTGGTAATCTACTGCCGCCTATAGATCTATTGCTTTATCTCAAAGTTAATAGAATCATGTATAATTATATTAGATATCAAGATTTTAATACATATAATTGCGGCCATCTTTGTCTCAAATTTCTTTTAAACAAACTATAGAAAAGACAACTAGTATAAAAAATACTTATTCGACGAATGACTATCATTTGATATGAATCTGTCATGGAGAATACACTGACATTGAGTCTCTCGGGAACATCATTCGTACTCGACTGGGCTTTGCTCAAGATTATCGGAAAATTGTAGTCAATGTCAAGCATGAACTTATTCTCACAATATCAATAGATGATTTGAATGCTATTTTAAGTATTCCAGTAGAGAATCCTGCTGATTCAGAAAAATCAAAAATTACTTTAACTAATGTTGAATGGTTAATGCCATATGTGATGTTTGCAGGCAAAGAAAAAATCAACTTACTCAATCAGATTAGACGAGATCGTGCAATTACAATGAGTGATCGTACTTGGGAAATGTATGAGTATCCAAAATTACCACGTACATCAAAGCATGCTTGGAGTGTTAAGACTTCCAATCAATTGGAAAAGCCTCGTTTTGTTATTTTAACTTTTCAAACTAAACGTAAAAGTTCAGCGAGTGTTAATTTTACTAATTTTGATCATTGTAATATTAGTAATGTGAAGCTATTCCTCAATTCACAATGCTATCCGTATGGAAATCTCAATTTGAATATCAATCAAAATCAGTATGCTGTTCTCTACGATATGTATGTGACGTCGGGGTCACTCTCAGTTACGCTTGGAGCAAGCGTAAACTCAGGGTTGCTCTGATTTGGCTATCGTGTAACACACAAGCCGGGACGAGCAATATTGTTGCGTTGAGAAAACTGTATGCTAACGGGGAATGTAATAACCAAATGTTATTACGAACACACCAGACTAACGCTTAATGTGTTCTTAAGGGACTTTAATGGAAATTCACCAGACTCACGCTTAATGAATTTCCAAAAGAAAGACGGATTACTTAAAGAAAGAAAAGGATAGCCAGATTTAAGATTTTACTTACTTTTATTTTATCAAATCAGTTATTATTATTAAAGTTGCGTTCTCTCTGCTCTTTGGCCTCTTTCTCTCTCTCTATGTGCTCTGAATATACTTGGGTGATTTTTCTTCTTTGATGCTTCCTCCGGGACTCACTCACTGGTAAATACTTCTTATTAGGGACTTCCTGGTGCTCACTCCGCACTTACTCTGACTTCCTCTAACTTCCTCTGACTTACTCTCCAGCCTTGTACAGAGCTTTTTATAACCCGTGGGTGGTTGGGTGGAAATCCCTTTCCTCAGGCCCATGAAGCGATAACGGCCAAATTTTGTATTGGTAGGAAATTTTCTAATCATATCCAGAATTTCTTTATTGGTCGGTGGACGTGAATTTTCAGAGAGAGAAAGGGCGGTCCCTTTTTAACTTGGGCCCTTTTCTCCAGAGATGGCTCTCGGAGTGCTACTTTTAAGAGCAAGAGTAACGCTATAGCTTATAATTACTTATACATAATTGTACTAGACTTAATTAATTATGACGATACATAGTGACTATTATAAACATCCAGAAAAATTCAAACCTTTTACGATTTATTATAAAATACATTATTGTTCTATTTATTGGTTATTCGGTGACAAAAAGATGCGCATTATAATGGCTTACAAAATTGATGAAAATCTATTTAATATTACGGATATTTTCGGTGGGAAAAAAAAGATAGATTGCATTTTTATGGTCCCCTTCCATTACACAGGCCGACAGAATTTGACAAAAATATTTTACCAAGAACCCGAGTATAGTTTTCCGAAGGTTTTTTGCGCGCTGAATCCGAATCCGAGGTCAGAATTACTCTAGTGGCTCCGGTTTTCGAGATATCCTAACCTTAAAGTGCAAAAAACGCGATTTTTGCCTATATTTGAGGTTATGTAGCAAAGAAAAGAAATTTTTTTTCAAAAAACTGTATACATCAAATTAAAGTATGAGTTTTGTTCTTTCAAATGCCGTTGAGTATGCTCGAATATCTTTTTTTTTCACGAAGTTACACAAATTTGAAAATTTCAAATTTTATGAATTTAAAAAGCACCACATCATTCAGCCCAAGCTATCTAACAAGTAACCATATTAAAGAGCCACTCACCAATTTAAACCAAACTTGGAAATATGACAAAACACTAAAAAATATTGTGAGCATCGTGCTTCTATTTACAAAATGCTCTCTTATGGGTAGAAACTACCCCTCCAACCCCTAAACAGGCTCACCCACATATCCCTGGGTAGAGCAAGTTTAATTAACTGCTTTTTGATAAAAAAACTCATTTTCTAATCACAGGTATGCGTACTAATATGATCTAGATAGGCCTCATCCCCAAATACCTCCTCAACCCTTTAAAACCAGCCCTCCCAACCCCTAAGCAGGCACACCCACATGACGCTGTGTAGAGCAAGTTAGCCAAGTGCTTTTTATTTCAAATTTGTGTAACTTCGTGAAAAAAAAAGATATCCGAGCATACTCAACGGCATTTGAAAGAAGAAAACTCATACTTTAATTTGATGTATACAGTTTTTTGAAAAAAAATTTCTTTTCTTTGCTACATAACCTCAAATATAGGCAAAAATCGCGTTTTTTGCACTTTAAGGTTAGGATATCTCGAAAACCGGAGCCACCCGAGTAATTCTGACCTCGGATTCGGATTCAGCGCGCAAAAAACCTTCGGAAAACTATACTCGGGTTCTTGGTAAAATTTTTTGTCGGCCTGTGTTATCAGCGTGATAACACTTCACGATGTATACGCGATGATCGTAGGCCCCTGTCAACACATGCGTGTGGGACAAAGCAGGATAGAGCATTGATTGTAAGCTTGAGTACGCAGGCTCGGGCCACTATCAAAGTTTATTTTTCGAATGCGTTTTCATCGTGGGAAATCAGGAAGGTTCCCACTCCGTTCGTCATATTTAATAATTAAAAAAATAAAAAAACTAAGTTACGGCTAGCCGTCATACCCCCACACTTAAACGATTGCTAGAGGAGTGCAACGAGGAAGAGCAATCGAAATTTTTAATTATAAAGATCTTGTCGTATCATGCTGTAATCAAGGTTTTATCATTATTTTTATTATTTTATTAATCTCGAAGATCTTACCCTAACATGGGAGGAACCCAAACGATGGTCTAACTGCTTGAGATTGTGATGCTGGAATCGAATTACTCTGGTTGTGTTGTGTTATTTCATTTTCTGTTGTATGTAGAGTCGGATATAACTCCTGTCCAGGAGCGGTGGCAATATTTGCTGGTGATTCTACATCCCTTTTCGCTTCTGTGGATTTTGGTGCTAAATGTATCAGAAACGTAGTTAAACTGTTCCATATGGCCCCAATCAGATGAAAAGACCATCCATAAATGCTATGTAGAGTTATTCCATTGATGAGGACTTCTATTAATTTTTTTGTAGTTTGGACAATTAGTATAATTGCAAGTATACCGGCACTGAAAGTACCAAAGGTCATAAATTTCATCCACATTTTGTTCCAGGTATTGACTATTAACTGCTCCATTACATTCTCATTCATTAACCTTCCAATTATTCCGTTACTGTCTCTTATGGTGTGTCCACGAATTTCTCTGGTTACATCATTTATTACTGCAGGTTGCTCCAAGGGGAACAGGATTCTGTTCATTAAATCTTGTAGATCCTTTTCTGTATATATTCCGCTGGTGGCTAGTGAGGGAATATTCTGGTACTTCCAGGTTAATCCAGAAAAAGGCTTAAGAGTGGTGGGAGTTTTTGCTTCTACTGCTCTTGGTAAAAACTTATACCAGTCATCATTAAAGTAAAAAAATGTGGGTAGGACAGCATTACAATCAACTACTGTACCATAAGCCTTCAAAATATGTGTTTTTGGAGATAAAAATTTGGTATGCTTGTTATGGATTACTTTTAGTTCAGCATAACATTCGTCTCCTTGCGATACCTTCACTCAACGGGTATACACTTAACGATGTGTACTACCTCTCCTGCTGTCACAGCCATGTATCCGGGTCCTTTCATGAGATTATAGGCAAACTGATCGGGAGATTGACTAGCAATTGCAAGTGCATTTTTCATAATTTCTCTTTCTTGCTTACAGCGATGTACGACAACATCCTTGTACATACGACTTAATTGTACTTTTATGTGACGTTCTACATATACAAATTTAGAATTTACATACGCAAATATATCTAGGTTGTTCATTGATATTTTCTTACTTAGAAAAAATGCATTATTTTCGACAATATAAACAAATAATTTTGGGTGTTCAGTAACTATAATTTCGTAACCACATAGATTACGTTTAGATTTGGATATTAACGCAAAAGCAATGTCTTGTGTTACTAACGAGTATAATGTTTGTTCTATTTCACCTTCAATTTGATTAGCTGTCCCTTCATACAATATTTGATACCGATTAAATTTGCATACATCTTTAGGTACACTTTCCCAAAAAGTGTATCCTCCTTCAGAATCTATACAATGTTCACTACCTAAAATACATCTAACGCCACTACGTAATATTATTTGGTTATTATCTAAATCGACAGAAGCGGCATATTCTTGTAAAGTTACTTTTATTTTAGCTTGGACAACTACGGAATTCCAGCTTCCATAAGCATCGGAATAACTACCATAGGTACATTCTCCATTATGATCTACGCTTCCTGCAAGTATAGCGGGTCTAACCGTGGTTTGATTAACTTTAATATCTCGAAATACACGTTTGTTGGCTTACATCCATTAAATATTCTATTGCGCCATTCTCTATTATGGAATTATGTGAATGCATTCCACAATAATAAACAGTTCGGTCTACTTGGACTTTACATTGAATCACTTGAGCAGTTTCATAGTTATTTAACTGTAATAATTGAATGTACTTTCTTGTTGCGTTTATTTTTGTAGAAGGCATTTCACATTCTTCCACGCTTAATAAAGATATAGTGGTTATATTAAGAGATCTTGCTCCGCAGTCGTATCCTATGATGGCTGTAACTGGATTAGTTATTGTTAAAAATATCAGTGATAACAGAGAAGAATGCATCATGTTTTTGGTTCTGTAATCAGAAAATATTTCATTATATATTCCTTTTGTTCAATTATCTATTGTTTGTTTCATAATATATATATATATATATGTATTTTGTTTTATGATTGATCTCATTTTATTTTATATTATATTATATTTTTCCTCTCTACCCCTTTTTCTATTTCGGCTTATTTTCTTTGGTTGATTTGTTTATATGCGAAATTCGGAGTCTATTTGAATGAACTATTTTTGTGCCCTTTTTAGTCTATATTTTGACATTATGTTTTGGAAGTATACCAACTATTTTATAAGGCCCTGAGTAATGATCCCCGAATTTCCCTGGTTTAGGTCCTGATTTTAAGAAAACGTAATCACCTAAACTAAAGTCTTTTGGATTTATATGTCTATCGTAATATTTTTTTGATTTTTCTTTAGAGCTAACTAAATTTTCGTAAGCTAATTTTCGTATACTACATAAACGCGCAACTAAATCTATTATATATCCTTTATATGTAGGTAACGTATCGCTTTCACGAAGGGGATTATTTGAGGGCATTCGAGCTAAGCGGCCAAATACAACTTCATACGGCGTATGTTTGGTACTTTCTTGTACACAGGTATTGTAGTTTAGGATAGCTAGGTCGAGCCAATTATCCCAATCGTTGTCAAGATCGGTGTATTGCTTTAAGTACTCAATTAACACGTGATGAGATCTTTCTAGGGAACCGTTCGACTGAGGCATGAATGCTGTGGTTTTTAATTTCTTTATTTTGAATCGCTTGGAAATACGCGTCATTAGCGAACTCAAAAAATTTCTGCCTTGATCAGTAAGCACAGCTTTCGGACATCCAAAAACACAAATGAATTTCTTAAGAAATGCATCCGCTATTGTTGATGATAAGATGTCTGCTAATGGGACAGCTAGACAAAATTTGCTTAATTGATCCTGTAAGGTTAAAATGTATTCGTTTCCTTTTATTGTTCTTTTTAGAGGGCCTAGAATATCCATAGCAATTTTATCAAACACTGTAGCACATGTATCAGTTATTATCATAGGTTGTTTGGTTTGTAAACGAGTTAATTTCTTTAATTGACATTCTAGACACTGTTGGATTCGCCTTTGTATATCGTCTTTTAGATTTTCCCAATAATATTCTTGTCTGATCCGGTGAAAGGTTTTTGAAACGCCACGATGTCCTCCAATTGGGGATTTATGGAATTCATAAAAGATTCCGTCGCGTTGTTCTAAGGGTACATACTTTAACTTATCTGTACAAATTATTAACTTTATTCCACTATTTCTAAAGACACTATCTAATAAATACTCTATTTCTAACCAACTTAAATTTTCTACATGTTTACTCTGAGCAATACAGACTTCAGTTTGATTAGTATTAATTAGTAAATCTCTTAATATTTTTAAAGTAATGTGTATATAATCCTTAATATAAGTTAACGATTCTGGGCGGTCTCCTCGTATGCAGAGTCCAAATTGATGATAATTCTTCTTCTTCTTTTCTTTTGAGACTTCACCCACTTGTAATATTACCTTAGTATTAATTTTCTTATTTTCTATTAATTTTCCAGCGCCTTCATCACAAGGTTGTCCATTGCTGCTTATAAAATAAGCAACATTGTCGTTGCGCACATGTATGGCTTCTTTAACCTTAACTATATTAGCGGTATCGTTGTCGTTATTTACGGACTCATCCGAACTATTATTCATTGAGTCCTCTTCGGAATCGGGATCTTGTATATTGTGAGGTAGATTCTGATTGGGTTGCACAGGTATTTTGGGTATAACTCGTGCCTCACCTTCAAGTTCACTATCGTCTAGATCACTTTCTACGTAATCAAGTATCTCATTTCGAGTTCTTTCGGGGTAACGTTTTGAAACAACTTCGACAGATTCAGGTATAGGCAACTTCTCTACGGGAGGTGTTCTTGGGTGTGGGATAATATTTTTATTATCATTATTAATAGGAATTTTCCGGGGTCCTCCGCGTGGACGTTTTATTGGTTTGATTTCTTCAGTTACCTTTTGAACTACCAAAGGGTCAGATGACTGTTCCAATCGTTGTCTTTGCCTTCTAGTAACTACATTTATTTCAGGAATTTGATGTGTTTTGTCTGCTTCGGTGATTACAGATATGTAACTATCATTTTCTTGTGTTGGTATTTTCTGTCTTCTAAAAGGAATGTAAGTGTCTCCTATTTTTATTGTCTTCGTGTAAAAATTAACACTTGCTTTACTAGAAAAAAGGAAATCAGATCCTATTATGCCTTCGCAATTTACAGGAAAGTCATTTTGTACAATATGGAATTTCATTGGTATCTCAAATAATTTCAGTGTTATTGATCCTAAAGTTCTATGGGTTAAACCATTAATATCTATTAGGTCAATTTGATCGGTCTCATCACGAATTCCTAAAGCATACTTTTCCTTTATTAGACTCTGTTCAGATAAACTATTAATCATATACTGTGTCCATCCGTATTTTGGATTATATATATTCAATAAAGGAGGTTCTTCGTCAACGAGTGGCGTATATAAATTATAAATTTTTCTATATTTTTTTATGTTACTATCACTAACAACAGGTTTTATTGCGTTACTTTCGTTTATGCTATTGTTATTATAGTTTATCTTCGTACTGGTGTTGTATAAAAAATTTTTACCTATGATTCCGTGATATGGTATTTGACAATTTGCAACAACATAAAATACTATTTCATTTCCCGCTATTGTTAACTTGACAAATCCACATTCTTGGTAATCATCTTCAGCAAAAATACTCTGCATGGGTAAGATATTGGACATTTGGATAGGTATATCGTCCGGTACACAACAGGATTTAATGATATTGGTAGTGGAAGTAGAATCAATTAAGAATTGAACCTCTTCACCTGTCTGTTTGCTAATATAAGAGTAAACTAGATTTTTAATTTCTCTATCATTCTGGCGTATATGTTTTACATTAATTGGTTCTATCGGATTCCGTGATAATGCATCGGCTGTCGCATTGGCTTTACCTGGGCGATAAATTATCTCATAGTCATATTCAGAAATTTGGAAACGCCATTTCAAAACCCTGGTATTGAGGTCGGCTGACTTAAACCAAACTAAAGGTTGGTGATCAGTAATAATGGTGATTTTCCTTCCGAAGACATATGATTTGAATGCTTTGATACTGTGAATAATTGCGAGCGCTTCCTTTTCGTAAACCTCGTAATTCAACTCCGGACCACGTAGTACTCGAGAGGTGTATGCGATAGGTTGGTCTGATCCAATAGTGCCTTGTGAAAGTATTCCTGCTATTGCAATTCCAGAGGCATCCGTACGGATTATGTAATCTTTATCAAGATTTGGGAATTGTAATAATAGAGCGCTACACAGCAACTCTTTAAGTTCACAAAATGAACTTTCGATTTTATCTGTCCATTCGAACACCGTATCTTTTTGCAAAAGTCTGGTCAAAGGTTTAGCAATTTTCGCAAAATCTTTAATAAATCTACGATAATAGCCACATAACCCTAAAAATTGACGTACAGCTTTAACCGACTTTGGTCTTGGGAATTCCTTAACTGCTTCAATTTTTTTCGGATCTGGTTCTAGACCATTTTCACTTATTATATGACCTAAGTAATTAACTCGTCGCATTAAAAATTTGCATTTTCCAATCTGCAATTTCAATCCTGCTTTTCGTAATCTTTCCACTAACATTCGGAATTTGCGATCATGTTCTTCAAGTGTATTTGCATATATAACTATATCGTCTAAATACACGAACAGATCTAACCCTTGAAGTCCGCGGAGCAACGTATCCATTAAACGTTGAAAAGTCGCGGGTGCATTCTTCAATCCGAATGGCATACGCACAAACTCATAGTGACCGAAAGGAGTACTGAAAGCCGTTTTATGCGCATCTTTTGGGTGCATCTTGATTTGGTAAAATCCCATGGCGAGATCAAGTACGGAATAGAATCTAGCACCTCCTACTTGGTCAAAAATTTGTGTAATGTTAGGTATTGGATACGAATCAGCGATTGTTTTTTCGTTCAATCCTCTCATGTCCAACACCATTCTTCCATTACTGTCTGTTGCCTTAGGTATGATTCATATGGGGATGTTGTATGGTAAAGTAGATTCTTGTATTATACCAGCTTTTAGTAATTTTTCGACATGATAGTTAATCTTATCCTTCATCGCGTGAGGAAATTGATACTGTCTACTATTTACTGGTACATGATCGATTGTTCTTATCTCATGCAAGACAAGATCGGTTCCCGGTAACTTGTCGCTAGGAAGATAGAACACATCTCGTACTTCCTTAATGAGATTAACAATGTAACATTTTTCAGTATCGTTCAGGTGACCTAAATCTAAATAATCTTCTATGTTTTTATTACTATCTTCGTTGGTTTCATCTAAGATTACGTCGGCTATCCCTAAATCATTATTTACATCTTCTATATCTAATTCTTCGTTAACGCTGTCTTGTGCAATACTATAAACGTGTCTGACGGCCGAATTAAACGGTACTCCAAAATCTAAGGGTATCAATTCGTTTAATATTCTGTCAAACTCATCAGGACTAAGCTGCACTTTATTGACTTGTGGTCTTGGCATGATTTTTCCGAGATCTCGTTCTAATAATAGAGGTACAACAAAGTTTTCTCCTCTAAAATTATTAAATCCAAAGTCTATGATGGCTTTAGCTTCTTCGAGAAATAGAGCGCCTAATATTCCTTCGTAAGTCATTACAAAAGCATTATCGACTACATGAAAGATAATGTAAGTGTCAAATATCCTTATTTCGGTTGTACCAAGAGTTGATATTATTTCTTTTCCTATTCCTCGGACTTGTGTTTTTTGCGTGGTATCAATTTCGTTCCCAGGTGACAGAAGACGTTTCTTTATTAGATTGACTTCGGACCCGGTGTCTATTAGGAAATATTCTTTGGTACTAGTTGCTGGATTTAAAACTTTGACTTTTGGAGAAATCTTTTGTATTGCATTTATATTAACTTCTTCTATTCCTTCTGTACTATGTAAATAACAAAAATTGCTACATTGAACATTATTTTCTTGAAATCGTATGACATGATCTCCTACAATAAATTGTCGTGTTGCGAAATTTATTACAGAATTGCTTTCTGAAAAATATGTAGCCCCTAAAACTACTTCACAAGGTATTGGAAAATCATCTGGTACTAATTGAAATTCCGTCGGTAAACCAAATATTGATAGTGTAATTGTTCTTAATGTGATAAACACCTCTGACCCTATTCCCTTTAACTGTTTGCATCTAGTACTATTTATATGTTCTGTGTAACTTTGAATCATTCCTATTTTCATTATGTTAGCTTCTGAGCCTGTATCAATCATAATTTGAAATTTAATATCACCTAAGAAGTTTGCGTTAATTATTGGGACTTTGGCTGAAATTTTTGGTTCATTTGTTACGGTATAAGACTGAGCGATACTTCCGTCTCTTGTAATTGATGCGCTTGATTCGAATTGGTCCTCTGCATCGTGCTCTGATGAGAGGACTGCTGCCCGTTTCCCTGAAACTGATGGCGATATGGTTGTCTTTTTGGACAATTAGCAATATAATGGCCTGGTTGCTTGCAATAAAAACAATTAGTGTTTGGAGTAACACTATTACTATTATAACATTCTTTTGCTGAATGGCCTGACTTGCGACAAACTTGGCAAATAACTTCTGTATCACGGTTGATGCTTAAGTTTTTGCGACACTCTTTCGCTGAGTGGCCAGGTTTATCACAAATTTGACAAATAACTTGATTTATCATTCTTATTTGTGTTCGAGTTCGGCAGTCTGCAGCTATATGGCCGTTTCTATTGCATATTTGACATTTGAGATGTGTTCGACAATCACTAGCAACGTGACGTTTCCTATTGCAAATTTGACATGTTGTAATATTATTCCTTAACTTGGAGAAGCATGAATTTTCTTCGTGACCGACCTTTTTGCAGAAATTATATCGTTTACTTTCTCTAATTATACTATTGCAATTTAGGGCATTGTGGCCTTCTTTATTGCAATTTTGACAGAGGGTTATTGATCTGAAAGAACGAGAATTATTAGAGGCTCGTGCTCGCAATGTTGATTGCAATTCCAGGTCTTTTTCGACTTTTATGGCATTCTTTAGCGCATTCAGGATAGTAGTGTCACTAGGTAAATTTAGCCGAATTTCGGGCTTTAGTCCTCTTCTAAAGCATTCAAATATGTTTTGTTCAATTATCTGTTTTTGTGTAGGCGTTAAAGATTCTAGATTCTCTTCTTTCTTTTTGGCTTCAATAATTTTACTACTTAACAGTCGTAACCTATTTCCAAAAGTTAATACCTTTTCTTCATTCCTTTGGAACTCATTGCCTAATTCACCTAATAATTGATTTAGTGTTTGGATAGGATCGAATATGTCAGCTAAATGATTTAATAATTCGTCTACACTAGAAAATGTTTGTCCTACTACTGTAGCACGTGCTTCTCCTTCTAATTTCGATCTTAAGCGTTTGGTTAAATTTTCTTCTATGTTTGGCGGTATTATACTTAATGCCTCTTTGCATCCTTCTACAAATTGGGTCCATTGGTTTGGTCTTCCATCAAATGTTGGCACTACACTTAATGCATCATTTAACGATACTACATGTCCTGGTAATGCTTTGGTTTCGGCGTATATTTCTGCTTCGCTATTATTATTGATTTTCGGCGGCATTTTGTTATAATTAATAAAAGGGATCGGTAAATCAATAATAGGGTCGCTTAAGATATGTGAAGTGGACGCAGTTTCGACTTGGTGTAAAGCTCTGCTTCGATTAAAATCTGGATCTAAAGCAGGACTGTCTTGAATATCATTTAAGTCAGGGAGTGACTCTGTTGATCGCTTTAGATTTCCGCCAACTTTACTAATTGTCCAGCTGACACTCGAGGTTCTCGACTGGCTGCGTGTAAGTCGCTTATCCTTGTTTTCGCTCATTAATAAATATACTTATGTGCATTTATATATGTCAGACAAAGGGAGAAGAGAAAAAAAAAATGAAATTTGTACTAGAAGGTATAAATTTATTTGGTGTTTTATTTTGCTAAATATTACAAGTATTTATATATTTTTACATAATTTTATGTTAACAAATTGTTAAGTAATTACAACTTAATTAAGGAATTCTTATAATCGTTTATTAATCCGAAAAATTTGTCTATTCTAGATATCGGCTCACTAGCAGAGGATAAATTGGGAGAAACCTTACAATTTACATTCTTTTTTGTTATCAGTGGTAAAGGCGGACTCAAAAGAGCTTTGGGGATAGAAGGAGGCTCTGAAGATTTCTTTTGTATCTTAATTTTTTTAATCGCGCGCAAGGATCTTTGTAAAACTTCGTAAACCTCCGCGTTTACTTTTGTACCATCCTTCAGTATTTTAAGTTTCTCGTCACTTTTTGCAATTTTAATAACAGCGTCTTTAATATTATGCTTTTTTTTTTAATTTTTGATTTTCGCAAAACGGTATTTTGTATTCCCTCCTAAATGTTTGTTGACAACGAACACACTTTTCCGGGATAACAAAATGTCGACATAAACATCTTCGAAATTGGGCGACTTTTTCTTCTAATGTTGTAGGCGAGTTACTTGATGAAGGTGCAGGTTGTTTTGGTGGACCCTGTACCTCGTCTTTTGGTGTTGACCAAATCTCTATCGGACGAGCTAACTCTATTTTATTCTGCTTAGATATCTCTTTTAATCCATTTTCATACTTGTCCTTTGGCAATCCTAACTCGTGCTTTCGAATCTCTCTCCCGAGAGCTCTTCGTTGTGTTTTAGTTAGCCGTTTTCTAGTTGTTCTATATCCTAATTCCACTAGAACAATATCGAAACAAAGACACCAAACTTATATTAATACTATATTTCAATAATTAGAATGATTTTAAAAAAAAGTCTGAACTTCATATACTTTTACTAGAAATCTCAATCTAATTTATTGTAATAAAACCTTATCTATTTCTGTGTATAAACTAAGGATTATCACGAATTATTTTACTTATAATTGTAAATTTTCAAATGACTTTGCTAATTTATCTACTTTATTTGCTAAAGCCCTTTTTGAAATCGTATTCCTATTAATTAGTTTGTTATTAATTTGTACTTGCTTCCTAAGATTTTTAACTTGTTTCTTTAGGGCAGTATTTGTTTTGATTAAATCTACACAAATATTTCCCAAACTAGCTATTTGTTCAATTCTATGCTTATTCTCTAATTCAAGTTTCGCGACACGTGCGCTAAGACTACGACCGTTATTGTTTATTCTTGTGATATCGGAGCTATGATTATTAACCCTATTAATTACGGATATTTGACTGTCCTTTAAATGTGTAATGTCTTCGATTAATTCATCTACCGTGACGACTATGTCGTTAGAAAAAGTATTAAAACTTACGAACGGTGGCATTACAACTAAAAGAAAGACCAAAAATCTTATCTATCTAACAACAAAATTTTATTAAAACTTATTCGTTTGTAGAATTATGAAAACTGTATGTGAACGTTTTATTAAAATCTTATTTTTACAGATATATTGCGGCAATTCATTTCTTAGATATAAATTTTGATTCCTATGTAACGTCGGGCCGTTCATTAGAAATAAATTTTTTTTCCTCATGTACTTTTGTGTAGCTTAAATTTTAACTCGGTAAACTAGCGAAGGAGAGCCTTCAGCTGAAGCAGCTGGAGGACACGTGAAAATAGTCGTCCCTTTATCGCGCGCTTTCCGATGTTTACCTCGCACGATCATAAAGTTTTTGAGTAGGTTTAGATAAAGAGTAAAGGAGCCGCGGAATTCCACCTGCATCCTGTTACTCGATTTCACCCAAAAGATTTCCACTTTTAGAAGTCAAAACTTTTGCTATATAAAAAAACCTTAATAACTAATTTTACATAAATGAATCGGGAAAATAACAGCATGATAGGAAAATTTCGCAGCTTCTTGAAACCTCCCACACACTTTTTGATTAGAAACATAGTTGCCGCGCAATCATTGAAAATAACTCGAAGTTTTTAAATTACAAATTAGAAAAATGAGGTAAATAGTCGAAAACAGTTACTTGAACGAATTTTAGCAAATCAGTTATACATTCCACAATTAAATAATACCCTTTTTTCGTTCGAATTTATTTAAACAACGAAGTGAGTTAATTAATTAAGTTACTAATTGTAAACATGTAGGATCAACAGATTTTCGCGTAAAATATGTTAAATAATAAGGAACTTACGTTATTTTTAAGAATTAATTGTAATAATTTTATATAATAAATAACTTAATAATTATAAGAGAAACTGTACTAAAAATGGTACTTGGAGAGTCATCTAGCGTCATAAAATCATAAAATTTTTGGAGGCCCCGGAGGGATAAGTTGGAGAAAAAGAGCTTTATAGGGTACTAACAACCTCATACTTTCCTGTCTTCTTTTTCTTGTATAGAAAATTACGGATTTGAAAAAGTAACGGATTTAATACAAATTAACGAAATTGAAAAAAAATCAACGAGCTCGAAATAAAAACAAAGTATTCGAAATAAATTAACGAATTTGAAAAAAATAAAAAAAAAAATTTTTGAAATAAAATAACGAATTTGATAATTATATAAAAAATTCGAAACAAATTAACGAATTTGAAAAATATAAAAAAAAAATTTTTTGAAATAAAATAACGAATTTTATAAATATATAAAAAAATTCGAAATAAATTAACGAATTTGAAAAAAATAAAAAAAAAAAATTTTTTTTTTAAATAAAGTAACGAATTTGATAGAAATATAAAAAATTCGAAATAAAGTAACGAATTTGAAAAATATAACAAATTTGAAATAAAATAACGAGGTAGCAAAAATTGAGAAGTTGCAAAGATTTAATTAATAAAATAAATCAAAAGCGAAAAATTAGAGAAAATTATCACGTATTAAATAAAATAAAAAATTTTTTAGTGAAATCTAACCTTTTTTTTTTTCTTTTCTCTTCTGCCTCCTGTTATGCCTCCCTTTGTAGAATTTAGCGGTGTTTCGTACGATTTAATAGAAACGGTAGACCAAGTTGTAGAAGATATTTCAACAATTAGAGAAAGTCAGGACGCGGTAATAAGTCGGGTAAATAATCATAGTAACGATATCGCGAAAATAAATCAGAACGGTCGTAGTTTAAGTGCACGTGTTACGGAATTAGAGCTAGAAAATAAGAATAGAATTTACCAGATAGCTAGTTTAGGACATCTCTGCGTCAACCTTATTGAATCTAACACAGCCTTAAAAAAGGAAATAAAAAAACTTAGGAAGCGATCAGGAATTAAAGATAAATTAATCTCCAAAACCGCAATTTCGAATAAAGTTTTAACCGCAAAAATCGCGAAATTAACCTTAAAATTAGAAAATTTAAAATTATAAAATAATATTATTAATTAATTAATTTAAAATATTTTTAACATAGTAATCTTATTAGTTAAACCTGAAAAAAATAAGGAAACTTAAGATAGTGTTAGTTTTTCGTTTGTATTTTGACTAAGCGTGATAATTAATAATTTTTTTTTTTCCTTTCTTTTGCCTGTTCAATTTTAGTGAACGCAGAAAACCGGCCCATTAGAAAGAAGTTGACTAAGTGTCAACGCAGAAGGTTAGCGAGGGAGATCCAAAAACATCCCGACGCTCTACCAAAACACATTTATGAGGCCGAAAGAAAAAAACAGTTTCAAATAAATAGGGAAAGAAGAGACTTAGACCTGCGGATAAAGACCTTGTTAGCCGACAACAAACCATTCAGCTGCAAACACGGGAACGACCCGTATTACTGCAGGCTTTGCGTGCAGACGTTCGAAAAATTAGGGCCTATCCCTAAGAAAGTAATAACCCCACCGAGTCTGCAAGAACCGGAACAAATTAATAAACAAAATTGTGGAAAAAGGGACCCAAACAGGTTATATAAAAAACTATTTGCTCCAGATAAAAAAATATTGAAAAAAATAAATCAACACAAAGAAGAAAGGAAGAAAACAGAAGAAAACAGAAAAAGGGAAGAAGATAGAGCGAAGGAAATAGAAGAGCTAGAAAAGAAAATAAAATTAAAAGAAAAAGAAATAAAAGCAATTTTAAAAAATTTATAACTTATTTTGTCTTTTTTTAAAAAAATATATTTTAGTTAAAATAATAAATTGGTGTTATTTTTTTTTCTCTCTCTATTCCCCTATAAAATTATAAAATATTTTTTCCTCTCTTAATGAATAATAAAGAACCGGGTGATAAACGATTGACGCGTAGCCAAGCCCGAAATCCGTCTACATCTTGGACGGTAGGTATTGGTTCTGGGCGGCTTAGGCATTCCGACGAATTTCAACAGGAGAAATCTGACGAGAAAGGAACCATAAACCCAAAATCTAACATAGGCGATAACTTATACCCTGACCTAGATAAGTTAAAAAAATTTAACGAAGAATTAGATAGTCTAAAAATAAATAACGAATTGGAAGGGCTAATAGGGAGGTCAGCTCCAAATAGTCAATCAGGATCTAGTGAAGATTTAGACAACGTCACTATAGAGATCAGCGACGAGGTTTTAAATAAGTCCATACGCGAAAATCACGGCATAAAATCAAACTCGGCTAAAATGGATCAAGAAATTCAAAGGACCATGAAGCAAACCATCCAATTGAAAGATGCCTTAAACGTTGTACCCAACTTCAATGGAAACCCTAACCAATGGGTACCATTTACAGAAGGTTGTAGGGAAGCTTTAAATATGCTGCCCTCAAAATGCGAAGAAGATCTAGTAAAATTAATAAAAGGTAAACTAGAAGGCGAGGCCAGATCAACAATGGTTGGCATCAATTTTAAAACCATTAACGAACTTATATCTCATTTAGCTGATATCTTCGCGCCACCTCAAACCATGAATCAATTATTAGGAGAATTAGGAAATGAATATCAGAAAGATAATGAAAAAGTCTTAACGTACGCTAATAGAATTCGCCTATTAACCACTAGGATAATAGATGCAAAAAAGAGACAAGACAATACCGATTCTATAAACATCGATGAGAAAAATGCTTTAGAAGAAAATGCATTTATATGTTTTAAACGAGGATTAAAGCCAGAAATAAAAATAAATCTCCCACCAGGGATTACTGCCACTAATGCCTTAAAGGAAGCCATCAAAGTAGAAAAAGAATTAGAATTACAAAGAAATCTAAGAGGAAAAATTAACTACACTTCAGATTATCTACAACCAAAGAAAAATGTAAGAATATGCCAAATTTGTGAAGAACACGGACATGAAGCTTTAAACTGCAACACGCTCGTGAACAAACAAAAATTATGTAATTTCTGTAATAAAACAGGTCACGATACAAATAATTGCTTTGCTAAAATTAGGTTAGATAACCTAACTTGTCAAATATGCGGAAAAAAAGGACATAATGCACGCGAATGTAAATCGAGATTACAATGCCAAATTTGCAAAAAGATGGGACACGCTGCTAAAGAGTGTAGGAATAGAATTAGGACACAGGCTATACATGAAATAAAATGCCAATTATGCAATAATTTGGGGCACAGTGCTCAAAGTTGTCGAGATATAGAAAGGACACAAGTAAATAGCGAAATCGTATGTCAACTTTGCAATAACAGAGGACATACTGCAAAAGACTGTAAAACAAAAACTCCCAATTTTAACAATAATCAATTTCTAGCTAGTCAACCTTCTTTTAATAGATTTGATAAATCCAAAATAGAATGCCTTTTTTGTAAAAAACGCGGGCACATAATGGCTGATTGCTATAGGAAGAAATGGGTCGATGGTCAGAACCAGGGAAACGACAAGCCGTCCTCTGTAATTCCGACACAGAGGACGAATATGACTCGGATAGACAACAGCGAAGAATCAGAGGATGTTCGACTATTCCCATAAAAAATCAACCTCGATTTGCCGCCAAAGTACCCATAATAAGTGTCAGTTTTTTTGGAACTATATATGATACAATGTTAGACAGCGGATCAGAAGTTAATATTATGAAGATTGAAGTATTACAAGAATATTTAGAATACGTAGACATGACTAAGCGACACACATTGAAAGGTATTGGTCTAGAAAGTTTCCAAACCATGGGAGTAATTACTCTCTATGTGTATGGAAGGGAAACTGAATTTTTAATAGTTGAGAATGATTTCCCAATTCCCTGTGATATAGTGATAGGAGCAAGTTATTTGTCATCCAACAAAATAATTCTTGATTTCGAAACCAGACAGTTCATCCTACCAGATAGAACAATAAATTTCAAAGAAGTCAAAGATTTAGTTTATACTGGTATCTGCTGCATGTATAATGTCAAAGATGAATCAAAAATAGACCGAGTTATTCCAAGAATCGAGGTAAAGAATCCACCCACTGGCTCGAAGGAATATTTCTTAATAGACACAGGATCAGAATGTAATTTGATTAAAAAAGGATTATTACCACCTGGTAATAGTATTGACGATTCACTCATCATTAACCTAAAAGGAATAGGTAGAAATATGCAACTAACTCTGGGAATAACCGAAATTAAGCTTTTCGATACGGATACAATTTTCCATGTAGTCGAGGATAATTTTGAAATGATTCATGCTGGAATATTAGGTGCCGTATTTTTTGAAGACAGTAAAGCAAGAATAAACTTCAAAGATAATACTTTTGAAGTTAAAAATTTCCTAGCACCATTAATCATAGAAACATTGGACAAGAAACTTACACAGACAGAATTCGATAAACTATTACAGGAATTAATCCCTATGGAAATACCTAGTTTCGCAGTACGTCATGTGTTTAATATATCTCAGAGTGAAATCTTTCAAGACCTTAACATTGAAGAATTTGACGATGTCGATTTTAACATAGCTGAGTTATACATCGAAGAAGAAACAAACGATGTTGAGAAAAAAATAGAAGATCATCTAGAATTGGGTCATTTAGATGACACAGAAAAAGAATATGTAATAGACTTGGTCAATAAAGTCGCCGATGTTTTTTACTTGCCTGGAGACAAACTACCAGGTACTGAATTAGTAATGCATGAAATACATACTGTTGATGACATACCCGTGAATTGTAAACAATACCAGTTCCCACATGCAATGAAAGATAAGCTTAATTATCATATTGACAAATTATTGAAAGCTGGTATCATTAAAGAATCTAATTCACCGTATAATATACCTGTATGGATAGTTCCAAAAGCTACAGATCCGAACGGCAGAATGGTGCTCGACATGAGAGGGCTTAACGAAAAAACCGTAGCAGATTCTTATCCTATTCCAAATATCACACAGATATTTGACCAAGTAGGAGGAGCTAAGTTTTATTCCGTGCTTGATCTCGCAATGGGATTCTATCAAATTAAGATGCACCCAAAAGACGCTCATAAAACAGCGTTTAGTACCCCTTTTGGTCATTACGAATTTGTCCGCATGCCATTTGGTTTAAAGAATGCACCTGCAACCTTCCAACGGCTTATGGATACTTTATTACGCGGACTACAAGGCCTCGATTTGTTTGTTTACCTAGATGACATAGTCATTTATGCTAACAATATTGAAGAACACGATCGGAAGTTTAAGTTACTAGTCGAACGGTTAAGAGAAGCAAAACTGAAGTTACAAATTAATAAATGTAAATTCCTCATGCGAAAAGTCAGCTACTTAGGGCACCTTATAAGTGAGGATGGTCTAGAAGTAGATCCCAAGAAGGTTGAAGCCGTACAAAAATTCCCAAGACCAAAAACCGTTAAAAACGTCCGCCAATTCTTAGGACTAGCTGGGTACTATAGGCGCTTTATCAAAGACTTTGCCAAGGTAGCTAAACCATTAACTAAATTATTACAAAAGGATATAAAGTTCGAATGGAATGAGAAAGCCGAAAAGGCATTTATTGAATTGAAAGAGATGTTATGTAATGCACCTCTTTTACAATTCCCTGATTTGTCCAAAGGGTATAACATACGTACCGATGCCTCTGGCACTGCTATCGCTGGAATATTATCCCAAGGCCCGATCGGATCCGACCGTCCTATTGCATATTTTTCTAGAGTTCTGCGTGGATCAGAGCTAAACTATGAAGTATATGAAAAGGAAGCCTTAGCGATCATACAGAGTGTCAAAGCTTTCAAATCCTATGTATATGACCGGCCTATCCAAATTATTACCGATCATCAGCCATTAGTTTGGTTTGAAACAGCAGATTTAAACACGCGAGTACAAAAATGGCGATTTTGGTTATCACAATTTAAGTATAAAATAATTTACACCAAAGGAAAATCTAATGCCGCAGCAGATGCACTCTCAAGAAATCCAGCAGATGTAAATGTTATTGAAAAAGCGCCCACTCTTCAAGAGTTTTTACCTGAAATTGAATTAGGAAATCTAGTAGTGAACATCACCAATAGTCTGATCGATAAAGAATTCGAATTTCTTATCGATACAATCTCCAGTGTAAATATAATCAAAATCAGTTCTATACCCAATGGATTATTAATTAAGCTGAATAAAGAAATATTACTACAAGGGCTTTTTTCAGATAATATCGTAGTAACACACTATACAGAATTGGCTATATTAGGACGCACTTTTGAATTTTATGCAGTAGAAGATAAATATGATTTGCCGTATCATGGAATCTTTGGTTCCAAATTTTTATATGAAATACGAAGTAGAATAGATTTTGATAAATTACAGTTAACACACTCAGGAATAGTCACACCGCTTAAGTCAGTATATAGCAAAAACAATGAAACAGAATTTAGGGCAATGCGAAATATTGATTTACACATTGTCAAAGATGATTTGTTGTTAGTGGATTCATACATTCGTAATCTCGAATGTCGGATACAACTCTCAATTAATACAATATGTGAAAAAAGTATAATTAAGAAACAATATGTAACTGAAACAGAGAAGATAGATGAAAGCGACCGAATTATCTTACGAGACATTAGTGGGAAAACCTATCAAACACTTGGTACCATACAAATAGAAATCTTTTCCATAATAAATAAATTTTGCATAGTACCTAATGACTTTCCTATAAATTCCGAAGGATTATTAGGAATTGATTATCTCATTAGGAGTAAAGCGGCACTAAATTTCAACACCAGAACAATGCGCCTTGGAAATATGATTATCCCATTTCGTATACGGAATATTAGAATTGACAATCAAAACTCTTGTAAAAACTTACTCCCACAAACAAGCCGTGAAATAGCGGAAATAAATATAATGACACGAGGACAAAAACAAAGATTAGATAATTTACCATCTGCTATACCTACCCCACCGACTGTTAACGAAAGGATAAGTCCTGAGAAACGACCCCGAGGAAGGCCTCGCAAAAATCCACTCCAAATTCCCGGAAACACAGAACCAGCGCCAATCGAATCATTTCAACAATCGGAAAGCCATTCAAAAAAACCTCGAGGCAGACCAAAGAAGATACAATTATCTTCGACAAGTGAAGAAGAACCAGATCATGCCGATGCTTCTAACCAATCTGACGATGAATCGATTCTTAGTGACTTTGATGAATCTTCAACTGGGCACACTAAACTGGTTAAGATCAAGGATTCAATCCATATGCGTACTGACAGCGTAGTTTATTTTATTGATAGTAATGGCGCACCATGCGACGAAGGCGCCAAAATGATGATCGAAAACAATCAGATAGAAAGTAAACAGATTATTAATGTAGGAGAAGTTGTGAAAGAAAGAAAAGGAAAAAAATACTATCGCTTTGGACTCTGTATATGCGGAGAACACCCGGAGTCGTTGAGTCATTTAAGAGACAATATGCCTACAACTTTGAATGTATTAAGAGATATGTTGGTTAGCCTAAAGCTAACGGAAATTTGTATCGCCAAAAGTAAAGAGATAAGAAATCTAGAATGGGGAGAAGTAGTAAATTTATTGGATACTGTCTTCAGAAATACAGGAATAACGATTTTAATATGTATGAATAGCCTTGAGTATGTGCCTTTAGAGAAACGTGATATAGTATTTTACGAATGTCATCAATCTCCGGTCGGAGGACATCGTGGTGTTTCTAAAACATTTTATCGAATACGACAGAATTTTTATTGGGAGAATTTGAAGGAAGATATTCAAAGACGAATACAACAATGCCTTGAGTGTCAGTTAAAGAAATTAACTCGCCTACAGACCAAACAACCTATGGTAATCACCGATACCTGTGCCGCTACTTTTGACAAAATAGCAATGGATATTGTAGGACCCTTGAAAAAAACCCCGAAGAACAATGAATACATTTTAACCATGCAAGACCAACTAAGTAAGTTTTGCCTAGCCGTACCTCTAGTCGACACTTCATCCACAACGATCGCAGATGCATTCATAAAGAAATTCATTTGTATATTTGGTTGTCCAAAATCCGTTTTAACTGATCAAGGAAGAAATTTCTTGAGTAATTTGATGAGCCGTATAGCTAAACGTTTCAAGATTAAGAAGTTAAAGACCACAGCTTTTCATCCACAATCTAATGGTTCGCTTGAACGCTCCCATCATGTTTTAGCAGAATTTCTGAAACAATATACCAATAGCGATAACAATTGGGATGAATGGTTAGACTTAGCCATATTGAATTATAATACTTGTGTTCAAGAGAGTACCAAACACACTCCATATGAAGTCGTTTTTGGCAGATTAGCTAGACTGCCCTCAAGTTATCCATTACAAGAAGGAGATTTATTGCCCACTTATAAAGGGTACATTACAGAGTTAGTCACCCGAATAACAGGAATTCAAAAGTTGGCATACGACAATTTAATAGCATCAAAAGAAAAATCAAAGAAATATTATGACAGACACCTTAATCCGAAAAATTTTAAGCTTGGAGATTTTGTATTTTTGAAAAGTGGTCCAAAACCCGGTAAATTAGAAGATCATTATTCAGGCCCTTTTAAAATAATAGGAATTTTACCGAAAAACAATGTCAAAATACAAATGAAAAAAGGAACCAAAGTAGTTCACGCGAATAGGCTTAGAATATCGTATATTAATAATAATAATAATTCATAAAAAGGAGGAGAGGCATAAAACTAGAAAACACAAAAAAAAAAAAAAAAAAAAAAAAAAAAAAAATAAATAAATTTTTTTTTTATAAATAAATCATAGATAAAATGAACAATATCATTTCCAGTAAAATAATAATAGTAAAATAATAGTAATAAAATGATAGTAATAATAAGTATAAATAAATATACCGAATTAATCATTGGTTTTCCGTTCCAGCAATTAATAGTTAACATAAGAATTAACATTATTTATTTTTCAGAAAATGGATATGAATAAATTTGGATTTTACATATTAATCTTATCTACCATTGCATATCAAGGCCAAGCCATCATAGGATACGATTGCGGAGCGAGATCATTAAACATTACCACTGTTTCTTTGCTTGGCGTAGAAGAATGCGATATACCTCCCGGAAAAATTAATAGCACTCAGATCCATATACAGTTATTACAGTTAAACCAATTCGAGGAAGTACACGTGATACAATGCAAGATACAACTACAATGTCACATTTATCATTGTGGAATGCACTCCCATAGTTCGGCTGTCAAAGATGGAATACACGAATATATGGTCGAGATCAGCCAAAAACGCTGTTCAGACTTGTATAATACCGGCACATTATATTTCGATGAGATACGTGTACTACGCGATATTAAAGTTAACCAAACCATAATCCGACCCTTAACACTAGCTGGTAGTTTAAAAATCGATGGTAGTTGCAACGGTGGTGTGTATTCTGATGCATATGGTACCTGGGAGAATGTTGTAGTTCAAGGTTTAGTAAAAATAACCGTGCAAGACTATACTGCACCAGTTGACTTAAATAACGATCAAGTAAGACTACGCTCAGGTATCAAATGCACATTAACTGAAGAAACCTGTATAGACCCGGAAGGAGGTAATACTTTCTGGAAAACGATACCACGGGATATATGTAAATTCAATCATTACGGGATATTATATGAAGGCATAGCTAACAAAATAATAGACGAGCACCAGAACCGTATATATTCCTTGATAACAGAAGATATTACCTTCGCCTTAATGGCCAAAGGAAAAAGACAAATCTGTGGATATGAAATAGTTCAAACAGAACATCCAAAATTATTCATTTTTGAAACCACTAGAGGAGTCTCGACCTTTGCCGTAGCAAAGAAATTATCATTAAGCAATTTAGACATATTTGCGTACGTTAATTCTAAATTTGTATTCGTCGAGCGTTATATCAAAAATCAAATAAATAGTTTGTATAGAGATGTAGTTGTACAGCGTTGTAGACAAGAACGCGAAATTTTAAAAAATGCTTTAGCAATAGCCACGTATTCACCTGATCAATTCGCATACAATTTAATGAAAGGACCTGGATATATGGCGGTAACGGCTGGCGAAGTAGTTCACGTCGTCAAATGTATCCCGGTAGACGTAAAGATTTCGCCGGGGACCAACTGTTATGAAGAATTAAAAGTAGTCCATAACAATATCACCAAATTTATGACACCCAAAACACATATTCTCAAGACTCAAGGAACAATAGTGGATTGTAACGCTCTGCTGTCCACTCACTTTTATGTCAACGAAAATTGGTATAAATTCATGCCACGTCCTGTAGACGCCAGAACACCAGAGATTTTGAAGCCTTTTGCCCAAATGACCTGGAAATATCAAGATATTCCAACTCTCGCTACAAGTGGTATTTATACTGAACAAGATCTGCAGGATCTTCTAAATCGAATCATGTATCCTCTCGAACAATCAGCTGTCATCAATGATGTTGCTCGAGGAATCAAAGGTCATGCGATGAAAGATCAAGAAGGAGTAATTAATAAATTGCTCAATGAGAACACTTTAGAACGCTTAGTTCATACCACTTGGAACCGAATGTGGGGTAAATTCATGACGTTTGGAACATTCAGTGCAGGAGTGATAGCTATCCTTTTTATTATTCAAATAATTAAAAAGGTGATAGAAATCTTTATCAACGGCATGGCTCTGCATAGTATTTATGGGTGGTCCTACCAACTTTTTGGAGCCATATGGAACAGTCTCACAACTTTCCTTATCCACTTAGGCCATTCAACGCAGAAGGAAAATGAAAAATCCCAGGAAGAACCAAGTAGAGTTCCTATGCCAATACAGATACCCCATTACATACCAGTTCAGGTTCAAGAAACAGATGCCAACGTACCAAAAGAACATCCAGTGTCCTCAATCCAAACTAACAATAGTTTCTTTTCTCGACAGTAAATGTTAATAAATCTTGGTTACCATGCTCTACAATCACATCTTAATTAGCGATTACTTTGCCTCGCTGCGCTCCTTAAGTAACCGTTTAAGTGGGGGGGTGTAACGTCGGGCCGTTCATTAGAAATAAATTTTTTTTCCTCATGTACTTTTGTGTAGCTTAAATTTTAACTCGGTAAACTAGCGAAGGAGAGCCTTCAGCTGAAGCAGCTGGAGGACACGTGAAAATAGTCGTCCCTTTATCGCGCGCTTTCCGATGTTTACCTCGCACGATCATAAAGTTTTTGAGTAGGTTTAGATAAAGAGTAAAGGAGCCGCGGAATTCCACCTGCATCCTGTTACTCGATTTCACCCAAAAGATTTCCACTTTTAGAAGTCAAAACTTTTGCTATATAAAAAAACCTTAATAACTAATTTTACATAAATGAATCGGGAAAATAACAGCATGATAGGAAAATTTCGCAGCTTCTTGAAACCTCCCACACACTTTTTGATTAGAAACATAGTTGCCGCGCAATCATTGAAAATAACTCGAAGTTTTTAAATTACAAATTAGAAAAATGAGGTAAATAGTCGAAAACAGTTACTTGAACGAATTTTAGCAAATCAGTTATACATTCCACAATTAAATAATACCCTTTTTTCGTTCGAATTTATTTAAACAACGAAGTGAGTTAATTAATTAAGTTACTAATTGTAAACATGTAGGATCAACAGATTTTCGCGTAAAATATGTTAAATAATAAGGAACTTACGTTATTTTTAAGAATTAATTGTAATAATTTTATATAATAAATAACTTAATAATTATAAGAGAAACTGTACTAAAAATGGTACTTGGAGAGTCATCTAGCGAGATAAGGCCCAAACTCTTGAACGCGCGCCCCCAATTCTCACCACGCCCCCGAACCAATTAGGGCCCGAAATCCGAAAGAGAAAAGGAGGGAAAATCTCGGTTGGCCAATTAGAATTCACTGGCATTTCCACTCTTCCCAAACTTCGAGGGACTGAAAGAGGGATTTTCCTCCCAACCACCCCCAGGGTTTAAAAGGGCATGCGCAAGCGAAAATCGCTCTCTCACGCTCTCACGCTCTCACGCTCTCACGCTCTCACGCTCCACACAAGCTTTTAAGTGCATCTCATTGACCAAGTGCCAGGTCCAGATTGACTTCTCCAGTACCAGTTAACTAAATAAAAGAAAAGTAAGTTGAAACAAAATTTTATTCACTATCTCTCCTTTTCCTCTTCTTGTTAGAGTAGCTGATCGAAACTCGTGAAAAATAGGTCTTCGAAAAAGTATTTCAGCAGGAATTGGGATACTTTTTCAATAAGACAGTCGCGCCGTTAAACTAAAATAAAATACTTTTTATGTGATAATTCCGGCAAGGTTTGGGATTTTCACATCCAAGTCCCGACTCCATTGGACCCTGGTGTTTGATGGAAGGCTTGTAGTCCAGTTTAATTTTTTCACTCTTTTTACGCGAAACGCGAAGTAGAAAAGCTCTAATTCTCCAATCGCTCGTCCCGGTTTAAGCGTACGCACGCAAACCAAATAGAGCGCCTGAGATTACGTCCACCTCAGACGTACCTGAGATAGTGACCCGGATGTCACACCTACAAAAAGATATTTATCTTTATTTTTACTTAAACTTTCTTAATTAAACCCTTCATTCTCTGATACTATTTATTTTTAAATTATTTATTTTACTTATAACAGGCAATTTTCTTATTTAAATTTTTCTAATTTGCAAAATTATTTATTTCAAAATTTCTACTTTTATATTATTTTTCTCAGCAAGATTTCCTAAATTTCTTTTAAACACAATATTCTAAAACTCTTTTATTTTTACTCCGAGTTTTATTTATATATTTATTTTTAAATTTTCTTCCGCAGGATTTCTAATTTCTCTAATTAATTTTTATTTATAATGTATTTCTTTCTGACTCAGACAAGATTCGTAATATTATCTCAAAATTTTTTCTGTATGTTATTTTCGATCTTTCTAAATTAACCTTTTTATTTCTAAATACAATTTTTAGAACAAAACATAAATTCAAAACCCTCTTTTTTCTGTAATAAGCATTTATTCTTATTTCTCTCTTCAAGGCACAAAAGAAGACTTTTCTTTGGACAAATTTTCTATTCTGATTTATAATTTTACTTTCATAAAAAATGATTCTTCTCTGAAAATTTTTTTAAATTTCAAATATTTTTCAAACTCTTTTCTTAAACAACTTAATTTTCTTTATTTTTCTCTAACTCTTCTATTAATTTACTCATTCAAATTTCAATAATTTTCTAAATTATTTCACTATTCTTTATTACAAAATAAATTCCCATTAATTTTCCCAAAATTTTCCTAAGTTCAATCCAAATAAACTCCAATTAATTTTCACTTTTCAATTTAACCTATCTCCTTGTTTGACACAAAACTTATTTTCTATTTTCTCAATTAAATCAGTGATTTTCTGACTAATAAATTTGTATTCTTATTCAAAAAAAAAATTTTATTTCTTTACTTTATTTTATTCTTCACAGATTTCAAATTCAACAAAATACTTTAAGTAGTATCTATTCTTAATTTTCTTTTACTCTAACTAATCACTGATATAATTTAAGAAAGGAAAGCCCTAACAGTTTTCTTTGCAACAATTTTATCCCTCCGGGGCCTCCAAAATTTTTATGTGACGTCGGGGTCACTCTCAGGTACGCTTGGAGCAAGCGTAAACTCAGGGTTGCTCTGTTTTGGCTATCGTGTAACACACAAGCCGGGACGAGCAATATTGTTGCGTTGAGAAAACTGTATGCTAACGGGGAATGTAATAACCAAATGTTATTACGAACACACCAGACTCACGCTTAATGTGTTCTTAAGGGCCTTTAATGGAAATTCACCAGACTCACGCTTAATGAATTTCCAAAAGAAAGACGGATTACTTAAAGAAAGAAAAGGATAGCCAGATTTAAGATTTTACTTACTTTTATTTTATCAAATCAGTTATTATTATTAAAGTTGCGTTCTCTCTGCTCTTTGGCCTCTTTCTCTCTCTCTATGTGCTCTGAATATACTTGGGTGATTTTTCTTCTTTGATGCTTCCTCCGGGACTCACTCACTGGTAAATACTTCTTATTAGGGACTTCCTGGTGCTCACTCCGCACTTACTCTGACTTCCTCTAACTTCCTCTGACTTACTCTCCAGCCTTGTACAGAGCTTTTTATAACCCGTGGGTGGTTGGGTGGAAATCCCTTTCCTCAGGCCCATGAAGCGATAACGGCCAAATTTTGTATTGGTAGGAAATTTTCTAATCATATCCAGAATTTCTTTATTGGTCGGTGGGCGTGAATTTTCAGAGAGAGAAAGGGCGGTCCCTTTTTAACTTGGGCCCTTTTCTTCAGAGATGGCTCTCGGAGTACCACTTTTAAGAGCAAGAGTAACGCTATAGCTTATAATTACTTATACATAATTGTACTAGACTTAATTAATTATGACGATACATAGTGACTATTATAAACATCCAGAAAAATTCAAACCTTTTACGATTTATTATAAAATACATTATTGTTCTATTTATTGGTTATTCGGTGACAAAAAGATGCGCATTATAATGGCTTACAAAATTGATGAAAATCTATTTAATATTACGGATATTTTCGGTGGGAAAAAAAAGATAGATTGCATTTTTATGGTCCCCTTCCATTATCAGCGTGATAACACTTCACGATGTATACGCGATGATCGTAGGCCCCTGTCAACACATGCGTGTGGGACAAAGCAGGATAGAGCGTTGATTGTAAGCTTGAGTACGCAGGCTCGGGCCACTATCAAAGTTTATTTTTCGAATGCGTTTTCATCGTGGGAAATCAGGAAGGTTCCCACTCCGTTCGTCATATTTAATAATTAAAAAAATAAAAAAACTAAGTTAAGGCTAGCCGTCACATGTATAATAATTTTCAAAACGCTTACTATGGTAAAGAAAACGAGCCGTTACTCAATAAAAAGGATTTCATTAATAAAGTGCCGTTAATAGTTATAGACTGCTCCAAACAAAATGAAACATTACAAAGCGAGCCAGTCGATGTTCGCCTTGAATTTGAAACTCGGACTGATTTTCCTGAAGATACTGCAGCCTACTGCTTAATATTACACGACCGTATTGTACAATATAACCCAATTAGTGGTGATGTTAAAAAATTTGTTTGAAATTAACAAGACATGTAATCTATGTATACAATGCTTTTCAATAAAAAAGAAAATAAATTATTTATATTGTTGGAATTTAATAAAAACTACCTATAACCATACCATATAGTGTCTATGACGCCCTATACTTTCGATTGGTGAGGTATGGTGACTATGGCGCCCTATACTTTCGAATAGTGAGGTAGAGGCTTTATATAGAACAAACACGTGCCTCTACTCTCATAACGGTTTCGGGAACTAGTAGAGTTCACATTAACTTCAGTATCTTTTCAAATGAATTTCGTATTAGATTTTTAAGGCTTTGAAAGTTTAAACGAGACTTTTGTTTGTAAAGATCTCGCATATCTACCATTAGATGTAGATACTGTTCCAACTGTGTTTTTCGTCAAACCACCATATCATTGGTTTCAACTTCCTTTTAAGTGTCGAAAAGTGAATCAGTTCTTAGATACGTGTCATCATGGTTTATTACATAGATCCGGTCTTATTCCATATAAGAATTTAGTACGTGCACTAAACAATCATTTATATAATTCTAGAAATATTTATGTAAAAGGATTAAAAAAGAAACAATGGTTACAAAAAATTTTACCTGAAAAGTAAGTATTTTTATTTTTTTTTTGTTAGTAATTAAAATCATTATTAATTAAAAATTTTTTTCCTTTTTTAGAAAAATTTTAGAACTTGATAGCGAGATGAGATGTCCACCAATGAGCGCATTCCCTTACCCATTAGAAACAATATGTATATATCATTACAATAAACCAGCTAACTTTGTATGTGTCGTTACAGATGCACAAAGATTGTTTTTATGGATAAAAGCTAGATGGAAGCAATCTGAAATGGAAGGTATTGATGAAGTTGACAATATTTCATATAAAAATTCAAATTAATATTTCAATATAGCGATGTCAACTACTGAAAATAAAGATTATAGACAGACTGTATTATATTCAATGTATAGTTGAATGAACAATAAATTAATAATTAAAAGAAAATTCTATAAGTTTTATTAATTAATTGTGACGGAGAATCACGGCTCGACCGTTGCTCTCCGTCGGGCTCTCGCCTTTTCCCCGTGCGCTCTGACGGGCTGGGAGTGTGCATTAGTTGAGCACACTCTCATTGCTATCTTTTTCTGTTCTGTTCTTGAGGTGCGACGGCGACGGCAGCGAATTGGGGAGAACGAGAGCCGACACAGAGAGCACAGCGAAAGAGAGAGAGAGATAGAGACAGAAGATAAGCGCGGGCCAGCGAGGCGTCGGCAGATCTGCGCGCGTATCTCGCTGGCTTGAGGCAGGAACGAGCAGTAACTGCTGAGCTGCCGCACGGGCCACCGCGCGCACACGGTTTTCTCTACCAAGTTTTGTTTGTAATCTGTGAGTTCCCGCGCCCTCGCCGACGGTTTGCGTTTTTGGTTTGGAGACACGTGGCCGGTGCGCGAAAATTGTGTTCAAGGAGACCGTTCGTGGAGGCGGCTGGATCGGCACCGGTACACGTGGCAACCGGCGAGGTGACGCGGAAGTATGCGCGCGTGGCCATTTTGAAAGTGAGTTCCGTCGCCGGTCTGCAGCGTGAGGCGGAACGCCGACGCACACGGATACATACACACGTACACGGATACATACACACCAACACGCACACACATACACGTACGCAGCCACGTAATACCCAACACAGCAGCAATAACAACGATAACAACAGTAGCAGACACAACAGTAATAACAGCGATAACAACAGTAGCAAACACAATAGTAATAACAGCGATAACAACAGTAGCAAACACAATAGTAATAACAGCGATAACAACAGTAGTAAATACGGTAACGACAACGGGAGCAACAAGTACACGACTAACAACACCGACCGGAGCAGCGAGATTGGCGAGAAAGGATCCACGGAGCTAAAGGGGATTTTCATTTAGCCGCCGTCTTTGTTTCTTCTCTTTCCAGAGTGCCTACTTGTGGAATCTGCGGGGACGAGGACGTGATAGGAGCTCTAATTCAACCCGGGCAAGGTTGGTGCGGTGTTCTCTTTCTCTCTCTCTCTCTCTCTCTCTCTCATCCGAGGCGCCGGACGGACACCTCGCAGTTCGGCAGCTCTGCCGATTGCGAGGTCGCGTTTATTGTGTTCGGGCGGTCGTTGCTATTGTACATCGGGTCGTCTTTATTTTCTTTGTAACCTTTTTCTTTATATTCGAATTTTCTTTGATTTGTAATTTTATTTTATTTTATAGTTTTCTTCTTATATTTTGTATTTCTTTTTATTTGTTCGTTCTGATTATTTTGTAATTTCTTTTTCTTTTGTACTTCCTTATTTTATATTTCTTTAACCGTTTGTTTATTTCACCGATTATTTGAGTTGATTTAAGTTCCTTGGTTGGTTTAATTTCGCGTTGGCGTTTGCTTATTCTTTTGTTTTTTTCTCTTATTATAATTATTATTAAAGATTACTGTTCCACCTAGTCTCCGCCTCTTTTTTTTTTACCTATACAGTCACTCCTGTCCCGAATACAACGGTCCACGTACGATTAACGCGCGTGCTCGGCGCGTCATTCAGCCGTGGGAACAGTTTTTAGCTACCCGAATCCCCAACTAAATAATTCGTGCGGGCAGTCGAGAGCTATCCAAAACGGACGACTGAGATTTCCCGTTACATAATATTCAAATTAAATCAAATTGTGATGTTGAAAGGTTCCCGAAATCTAATGAAACTACTATAGCGCTTGCTTAGAGAAAGAGAGAGAGAGAGCGCAGCATATAGCTTACCAAGCTGTATGTTACCCTCTCTCCAAGTGCCCACATGCCCTACTATCGAAGGAGAGCGAGAGAGAGAGAGAGAGAGAGCAGCAACCCTACTATACAGCGTATGCACCTAGAAAGCTAGAGACACTACCCTCTCTCCAAGGGCTATACGGCGCACGCTCCTAGCAAGCAGCTAGAGACGCTACCTCCTCTCCGTGAGCCTAGACTCAGCCAGCTTAAGCTTACTAACGAAGCGCCCTACTATCGGAGGAGAGCGAGAGAGAGAGAGAGAGAGAGAGAGAGACACTTTTTATTATGTAACTTATTAATTTTTTTATTTATATAGATAATTAGTAAATATGCAACGGTAGTCGATTTAATTAATCAACTCGTTCGCGATTTTGCTTCTCGCGTTATTTCGAACTATTGAGAGAGAGAGGGGGCGCGCGATCTTTTGAATAAGCAGTTACGCCTCAGCTGTGAACGTGAATTTGCCGCCGATTTGTATTGCACTTTGTTTTCGCCGAATAATTAGTTTTTTGGGACAATTTCGTGCGTGAGTGCAACGGTATTTTCGAGATAACCAGTAGCAGTGCAGAAGCAGTATCTTTGTAGCTAATTTGAGGCAGATCGAGGCAGCGCAACTGATAATAGAGGGGCAGCGGCAGTTGAAATTTTGTGCAACAACAATTACGGCTGATCACCGTAATTGCACTGCGTGGTAGGTGCACCTTCCGTCATATTAAGCGAAACAAAATACATTCAATATTTTGTCTATTCGTGATAGCGTTATTTTTTTGTATTCGCTTCGTGCGTTAGTTCGCGGTAGAATTCAAATCTACTCTCTCTCTCTCTCTTTCTTACCGAACATAATTAAATTGTAAAATCCTATTTTCGTGCGTCAGTCTTTCGGCCCCTACAAAGACTGTAGTGATTTTTTATTAATTAAAGTCTGTTAAATTTAATATTCGCCGTTTTCGTCATTTGATTTTCCTGGTAGCTTAATTATTTGAAACAGGCTTAGGTTTTAATCCAATTACATCTAGGGGATTAAGAAGATTAGGAGTAAAGTCGCTCACACTTAAAACTCATCAAGTGTAACAAGACACGTGACTTAAGGTGAGTTTAACTCCGATCGATAGAAGACAACTAGCGAGCGCTTAGGAAGGTTTGTGCGGGTGGTAGCGCGAGATCGTGAGCGGTACGCCCTCTGCCGGGGAAAAACGAAACCACTTCGAACCTTTTGATTAAAATTGTTAAGTTGATTGTAAAAAGGGCCGAAAGCAATAATTATAAGTAGGTCGAAGTGATTTCAGGTCGTTCGGAGTAATCAAATGTTAACCTATTTTAGACATAGTTTGGTGGATACAGGGGGGTTGGAAGCACCTGATCGACGATAAAAGCAGAGAGCGCGACCCAAGCGCGCAGTCCAAAAATATTAGCCAGGCGGAGCAAGCAAACAGCAGGGTCCGACCTTAGGTAGGATATATTTATAATATTTATAGATAATTTGCAGAGACTGCGCGCGCTCATAATCTCGCGAGTTTGTGCCTTCTAAAAAGGAGGCATTAAGGGTAGTTACACTAAATAGTCTATACCCCGCTCATACCTTGGGTGATAGGAAGCGGTAGTGGTCGATTAGGCCGATAATTTCAAATCTCGACCGCATTCTACACCCGTGCGGAGGCAAGATAGCTCTGTTGTCAGCTCAGATCGACAATTGGGCATTAGAGCTGACCTCCGCACAGCGCGAACGCTACTTGGCGGATTTAGAGCTGCGCAAGGATGGAAGTGTCATCCAGCAGGCGGCTAGGCTTGGGAGATGGTTGCTAGGAGAGTACACCGTCACAGATTTCGAGGAGACCACACACAGCAAAGAGGTGGCGGGGCGCAGGAGGCGCACCCGACAAGCGTGGCTCGACACAGTCTGTGACGAGTTGGAAAACCACAGCGCAGATGAAAACAGCGACCATCCCCTCAGAATCATGAATAGGGGGGGAATATCCTTGACAGATATGTCAAGGACATTCGCCAGCCCAGATGAGAGTTGTGAATGTGAAGCCAGCCGTCAGGAAGAGGACGAACTCATCCGCAAGGCCCTCCACACTCAGGAGCAGGAGGAGGGGGAGAGGAGACGGAGCAATCCGGATCTCAGGTCGCAGGAATCCTGCACCCGGAAGGAACCTCAGGAAGAATTATCCTTGAGTGAAGCTTTCCGGGAAATAGAGTATCTGATGGAGGGAGTCGACCATAACCGCAAGCTGGTAGGTCGAATCCTAGAAACCCTTCAGACTCTGAAGGGAATACAGGTGTGTGCGGAGCGCGAGGCACAGGACATGCGCCTACGAATACGAGAGCTGGAAGACGCAATGCATGAGATGGCCAATGCTAGCCGTTCTTCTAAGCGCGACTCGGTTCAACCTGCTGCGGACGTAATGTGGACTTTCAGGACACATTCACCTGTCACTACGATTCTGGGATTCCGGGAAGCACACAGGCTCCTCCAAGACCGCCACCCAGAAGAAGGGACGTCACCCCACCGGAAGCCTTCCGAAGAAGAGGAGGTGAAGAGGATCCGGAAGAATATGGGAGATCCGCACCTGTTCGACAGAGGAGTCGAAGCGGATCATCTGGCACCGGTCCTCAACTATCCTCAGGGCTCTCCACAACCCGAGATGTTGGAAAAATTGTCCGCGGATGGAAATTGAGGTTTGCGGGCAGTAGAGTACAGAGCGTAGATACGTTTTTGTCAAGGTTGGAAGATCTGCGCGTAGGCGCAGGGCTAACTGATGACGAAGTGGTTTGTTCCGTATCAGAGATCCTCGAAGGTAACGCGAGGACCTGGTACAATAACAAAAAGTACCAGTGGTTCAGTTACGCAGAGTTCGTCGCTGACGCCCGGGATTGGTTTGAAACTAGTACGCAACAGCAACAAAGGCTGTTGCAGGAAGCCCAGAACCGGTTTCAGGGTGAGGACGAACTAGTGCGAGACTACGTCTCCAACCTGGTGGCTCTCGTCAATAGACTGGAACCACCAATGCCCTTGGAGAGGTTATTAGACCTACTCCATGCAAATCTCCTTCCAAACGTCCAAATTCAGCTGCGTCGGAGCGAGATGAAGTCGATACGCGAATTCAACAGGAGGGCGACCGAGGTACAGAACACCTTATCTTACGGTCGTCGTCCACGTGTGTTCGCGGACCCCAACTCGGCGATCTTTCCTCAGCACGCCTACCAGCCGAGCAAAAGAACAGCTGGTAATAAATCCCAAACCGCTGCCATGGCCAGCAAAGGGAAGGCGCGTGCGAAGAAGGAGGGAGATCCGCAGCGCGGACAGGGCGTGGAGAACCCTGCCAGGAGGCCTACCGAATCGGCTACGCAGGCTTCCACTTCTGATAAGAAGATGGAAGAGCGTCTGGAGGGCATCGAGTGGATGTTGCGCAAGTTGGCCAATGAGAAGCAAGGTAGCCCTCCAGAACAGCGTAAGAGCCGATGGCGTGGGGGAAGGAAAAATTCTCCTTCTCCCAGGTCTCCTGACGAGCGGCGAGAAGGACAGAGGCGGAAGATCGACTTCACCAAGCCTCTCCAGTGTTCCGCTTGTAACAAACTGGGATTTAGTCGTAAATTCTGCCCAGATTGCAACAAGGGAAACGGCAAGGAGAGGGAAGAGAAGAGGTCATCTTCGCGCCTCCAGTAGATTCGACCTCTAGCTGCGGGTCGCCGATGGGAAACAGCAAGTTGTCGGCGACCCAGGGATCCAAACAGGACCTGGAAGGGCATCAAGAGAGCCCGGGGCCTAGCGGTATGTTGGAGCAGAAGGCGATCGAACCTGATGAGAGCCCTCGGTAGAATAGAGAAGTGGTTATTCTGGAGAGACCAGATGGCCACATACAAATTGTGGAGGAAGGGGAAGTCTCCAGGGAGAGCCTCTCCACACAAAAAGCTCCTCTGCCGATGGGATCCACGAATAGGAGCAAGCCCACCGTCGTCGCAGCAGCGGAAGGGAAAAAGCCGCTGAAAAGCACGACGATGGGAGGCAAAGATGCGACTCGTGGATATGACCCTGAGTATGAAACCAGGTGGTGGTTGCGGGTAGACATAGGTGACTTTAAAATTAGAGCACTCTATGATACCGGCGCCTCATGCACGGTCATGGGTCAATTAGAGCTGAGATTGGCATCGGAGATGGGACTCGGATTGAATGTGACCAGAGCGGGCGATGCAAGCCTCGCTGATAGGCGACCATGCCCTATAATTGGTCACGTGATGTTCCCCTTTAAAGTAGGAGGAATCACGAAGGAAATCAGAGTAGCCATTACGCTACTGCTCACGGACGACTGCTACGTAGGCGCGAACTTTATAAGAGAGTTCCGCGCAGTTTTGGATCCCGACGAGGATGAGTTATGGCTTAAGGACGCCCCAGTGAAAGTACCAATGGAGGTCGCTGGAATTGATGGTACGGCATTTCTCGCACCGGTAGGACTGTAGGAGGCCACGGAAACACAGCTGGAGGAAATAGAACTACTCGTTAATGGATTGATTCCTGACGGAGGTCAGGCTTTAGGCTGTGCCGTGGGGGTTGAGCACGAAATAGACGTTGGAAATGCTCGACCCATCAAACAGAAATACTACCCAGTCTCTGATAGAGTGCGAGAGGAAATGTACGCGCTGGTCAAAGATATGCTGGAAAAAGATGTAATTGAACCAGCGACCATCGGATGGTCAAGTCCAATAGTAATGGTAAAGAAAGCTGATGGAAAATATAGGTTTTGCGTGAACTATCAGAAGGTAAATGCTATTACCAAACCTGATGCCCTTTACCATATATGAACGACATCCTAAGACGGATAAGAGATGCAAAGTTCATATCTACTCTGGACTTGAGCAGTGCAGACCATCAAATTCCCCCAAAGAAAGAATCGCGTCCGATATCAGCGTTTACAGTACATGGATTAGGGTACTTTCAATTCAAGAGACTGCCCTTCGGTCTCTCATACGCAGGAGCAACATTCCAGAGGTTGATGGACAAGGTGATAAGCCCGGATATGGATCCATTCGCTTTTGCTTACCTTGACGACGTAATTGTGTTTTCGTCGTCCTTTGAGGAGCATAAGCGGCACCTAGAAATGGTATTAAAGAAAATTCTAGGTACGGGCTTAACCATCAACAAAGCCAAATGTCACTTCTCCAAGACGGAAGTCAGGTACTTGGGAGTTCTTGTAAACCAGGACGGAGTAAGACCAGATCCAGAGAAGATACGACCGATATTGGAATATCCAACACCCCGGACTGTCAAACAGGTGAAGCGATTCATGGGAATGACCTCGTGGTATAGACGTTTTATACCCGACTTTGCCTGATCGCTGAACCTATAAACCGCTTGACAAAGAAGAATGTACGTTTCTCTTGGGAGGAGGAGCAAGAGCAAACTTTCTCGAGGTTACAGGAGGCGATGACTTCCGCTCCAATACTGCAATCCCCCGATCCTAACGGTCAGTTTATACTACAAACTGATGCTAGTGACAGTGGGATCGGGCCAGTCCTCACGCAAGACGTCGATTGAGAAGAGCGTGTGATAGAATACGCTAGTCGATCACTCAACAGCGCTGAGAGAAATTAGATGGTCTCAGAAAAAGAGTGCTTGGGAGTGCTATGGGCTATTAGAAAGTTCCGGCCGTACATTGAAGGGCATCACTTCAGGGTCATTACTGATCATAGTTGCCTGAAATGGCTCCACAAAATGAGAAATCCCACGGGAAGACTAGTGCGATGGGCGCTAGAATTGCAAGGCAAAGTCTTCGATATTTAATATCGAAAAGGGGATCTCAATGTGGTGCCTGACGCATTGTCTAGGGCCTACGAGGAGGAGGGGATTGAAGTGAGTGCCATAAATAGTCGGCCGAAAACCACTGACGCCTGGTATTTGCAACAATACCAGGAAGTATGCCAAGACCCACACTCTCACCCCACTTGGAAGGTAGTGGGAGGGAGCCTGTATCATTATCAGCCTGATGAGGATGGTGAAGGGTACATCGACAACGATGAAGCGTGGAAGCTTGCGGTGCCAAGGGAGAAAAGGCACCAGGTGCTCCAGGAGGTCCATGATGTTCCTACGGCAGAGCATCAAGGACGAGAGCTGACGTTCTCCAGGGCTAGGCGCTTGTAATACTGGTCTAAGATGTACGATCAGATCAGGGAGTACGTAAAGAGTTGCCCGGTGTGTCAGCAATGCAAGGTGGAACAAAGAGCACCTTGCGGGCTGATGGGTCGTAGACAAGTGTCACGACCCTGGCAGGTGGTGGCCGGTGATATCACTGGTCCATTTCCCAAAAGCTCTCGAGGTTTTGAGTACATCTTAGTCTTTGTAGACTTGTTTACTCGCTGGGTAGAGTGTGTTGCAACACGCAAAGCCAATTGGAAGACAATTGCAAGGGAATTACACGAGAGAATTGTCACTAGGTTTAGCGCGCCCGAGGTATTCTTGTCGGATAATGGAACCGAATTCAAGAATCAGGAAGTCGATTCATACTTCCAGACGAACGGCATCCAGCGCGCCTTGACTACCGTGTATCATCCCCAAGCGAATCCCACAGAGCGAGTAAACAGGACACTCAAAACCATGATCACGTCTTACGTAAGCCGTGATCATAAGAGCTGGGATGAACACCTGTCAGTGTTCAACTTCGCGTTGAACTCGGCAACTCATAGCGCCACGGGATATAGTCCTGCGATGCTCATGTTTGGATGTCAGCCGGTACCTCCTTTGACGTTCAGAAGAGCCCAAGATCAACAGGCCCTTGAATGTTCGGAGAGTCAAGCTGTGGTAGAATGGGCTGAACATATGGAGAAGCTCCCTAATTTATGGGAGAGGGCCAACTCCAAATCAAAGGAGGAAGCTTCGCGTCAGGCGGCTTATTATGACCGGAAGAGACGGCAATCCGAGTTTAAGGTCGGAGATTCGGTTTGGAAGAGGAACAGGATTCTCTCTACGGCTGCCCAAGGCATTTCAGCCAAGTTGGCGCCGAAATATGCCGGTCCGTACGTGATTGAAGAGGTTTGTGGTTCTAACACGTACAGACTAGGCAATCAGCTGGAGATCCTGTTCGAGCTCTTCCATGCCAAAGACCTTTAACCGTACTACGGCCCGGGTGAGGATGAGGAAAGCGAGGAGGTCATCGATCCTCGCGAGCCGCAAGTTGAACAACCGTTGGAGGCGAACGATTCCGCGAACGCGTGCAAAGATCCGGGGAGAAATTTATCGGATAGCGAGCGGATCGAATTAGCAGCCCCAACGGCCGTAGATAAGGATCCCACTGAGACGTCAGATTTACCGGTATCTGTCCCAACCAAGAGAGGTCGAGGTCGACCTCGAAAGATCCCAGAGACGGTCACCGGTCCAGTAAGAGGCATCAACTCTCCCATGAAGGAAACAAGAGGGAGAGGTAGGCCTCGAAAGACCGTGCCCGTCGTGCAAAGGACGGTTGGGCCGATAAACCCATACGGTAACCGACGAGGGCCAGGACGTTCCCGCAAAGAATCGCGAGGGAACGTATAACTCGGTGGGATATGGCGTATATTAGGGTTTTTCTTCGCGCAGGGAGATTTTTTGTTTTGAATGTTGCAGATGAACCGGAGAATCGTCGTCGAGGAGGAGACCTTCGAGGTGGTTACTCAGATGCTGTTAGATCTGCAACTGGGCCCTGATGCGACGCAGTTAATTGAAGATCTGCGGAGCTTCGCCAGGGTCCAGTTGGAGGGGACCACCCGAAGGGAGCGTCATAATGCTTCGGTGGCAGACGATCTCCGGGACTCATCGTGTGTCGCCCCGAAGAAGGCTTCCCGGGACGCTTCGAGACAGACAGAGGCCAAGGACAGTGTCGAGCGTCCCAAGTCCACAGTGGACCAGGAGGTTCAGACCCTCAAGTCCGGCGTATCTCAGACGTCGGAGAGTGCGAACCAGTGCCCAGGGCCCAGGGAAACCTGTAGGGCATCGCACTGGGTCTGCAACCACCCCCGCATCCCGGAGCAGCCTATTCTCCTCCTCGACTTCAGACACGTACGTCTGGGGATCAACGAGGTGGAGAGTGCCAGGCGGTTCTCTCAAGAACTCCAGTCTCAGGTGCAGGAGCACCTTGACTGGAGGTTGTGGTTCATTTGTGGTTCATCTACCGCAAACGGTGTTTATCGTTTTTTTTTCTGACGAAAACATATGTTGTTGTTTTATGTATGGTTGAATTTCCCCATGAAATGAATAAAGGGAAATTCAATATGAAATTCAATATAAAATGGACATAAAAAAAAAAGAAGAAATATACGAGTAGAAAATCATAGAATCATGAATATCATATTAAAAACTAAGGCTAACAACATTTATATTGCAAATAACTCACCAGTATTCTTGTGAGTTTTTTTTAGCCAATTCGGCTGGGCATGAAATGAATTTCTATATTATTGGAACATTGTAGCATCGATATATGAATGTAATTATTTTCAGATGTTAGTTTTTTTAAAGTATCCTGTTTTATCGTTTTCGACAAATATTACTATTGGAATCCATATTTATAATTTCTTTATATTGCTATCCTCGTGTATGGTCTATCGGCTCCTCCATCGTCAGTTTTGAAATTCAAAGTATAGATTAGATAGCAGCGATTTTCATATATTATTATGTATTAGGGCTTATTGATGTACGTATTAGATATACGGCCATATTGTATATTGAAATTCTGATAAAATAATACTTGAACAAATTTTGATAAAAATATAAATTATCTTTCTCATTTGTCTAAAAGCTGGCAAGAAATTATGATATGCTGTTTTCTAGAATCATATCGAAGTTGCTATTCCATTAATTTATATAGAACCCTCGACTAATTTGGCATGAGGATTGATTGACACGGTTTATATAACATCTTCATCTTCATCTATCATCATTGAGCTGGAAAAAGATAAGCTTTGCAAACCTTGTTACGATTGTTATATAGTATAAATTAAGTACCACATATTTCTTACCAGGCTTCATAAAATTGAGAAATTTCAGAGGCTATTTCTTGTTTCTTGTGAAATTTCATGCGTTTTTTAATTAATAATAAAGATATCTTAGGATCTGACAAATACACTGATCAACTGAATACATCAAGCAATCTTGTATTTCTACTGATCTGTAGTGCATTTTCAGTAATATTTTTTCTATACAGCTTGTGCCACAACTTGTCTACATCTTCAGAGTAAGATTATATGGGTAATGGGAATTTTCGTGCCACTTAACAGCCATGTCTCAATAGTTTCTTCGTAGATGGATTTATTCTATTCCATGGATATAACTGATAATGTAAATTGTAAGTTTCAATACATTAAGATTCTAATACATCTAGATTTAATTGATCTTTGCTTTTGAATACCGATAAAATATTTGATAATTTACAGAAAAGTGTACAATCAATTTCCAAACATTCGACAAATAAAATTGGATCACTAAAACATCTGCATGCTATGTTTCCAGTATTTGTAGTGTCATGTTCTTGTAAAATTAGATCAGTCTTTACCCCAAACTTTTCATAAATTTTTTTCTGAATTTTTGTTTTTCGCTGACTAAAGCTTTCTGCAAAAAATCACAAAACATTATAAAATATTACAATAACAAGTTCAAGGATTATGAATAACGATTATATCTCACCAATGATATTATTACGAATGTCCCAATCTTTGAAATCGAAACGATATGAAAGATGTACTAAATGTTTCAAAGCTTCAATTTCAGCATGTAATAAGCTCAATCCATAATACAATGATGAATCAGTAGTATAGCAATGTATGTTTTAGCGCACCTGCGGGAGATCTCCGGTGAGCTGAAAGATACGTATGTTTCAGCACACTTGCGGAGGGTCCGTAACCCTTTGGTCCCCTAGCTTAACCCTTTCATGTTAATAATAATTGTTATTGTTAATAATAATTGTTATTGTTAATAATAATTGTTATTGTTAATAATAATTGTTATTGTTAATAATAATTGTTATTGTTAATAATAATTGTTATTGTTAATAATAATTGTTATTGTTAATAATAATTGTTATTGTTAATAATAATTGTTATTGTTAATAATAATTGTTATTGTTAATAATAATTGTTATTGTTAATAATAATTGTTATTGTTAATAATAATTGTTATTGTTAATAATAATTGTTATTGTTAATAATAACTGTTATTGTTAATAATAATTGTTATTGTTAATAATAACTGTTATTGTTAATAATAACTGTTATTGTTAATAATAATTGTTATTGTTAATAATAATTGTTATTGTTAATAATAATTGTTATTGTTAACAATTATTATTAGCAATATTTGTGAGGGTTCCGTAACCTTTTGGTTCCCTGGCCTAACCCTTCCGTGTTAATTATTATTAATGTTAATAATTGTTTATAATTTATTGAGGAAGGTTTCTAGGGCTCTTAATCCCTAGGGTCACTATACCTAGTGCTTTCTGTCTAATTTAAATGTATTTTTAAAAAAGTTATAAATATATTATTGACAATTTACTTGCTAAATTGAAAATGAATGAAGTGAAATGAAACGAATAGAAAATAGCGACATTTCAAAAAAATGAAGAGACGGATCGGAGAATCGAACCGGAGTCGTCTGGGTTGGCAGGCTAGCGCTCTACCACTAGAGCCAATGCCACATGTACCTTAGAGAGTGCATATTGTGTATATTAGCTACACGCGCATACATTTGGTATAGGACCCGAGGGTGCGGAGCAGGGGAGCGCATGCTGTCTATAGTTCTAACTTGAGGATGCGATGCTACAGTAGTAAATGCGTGTTCTCTCTCCCTCTCTCTAGCTCTGACTCAGCTTGGACCACAGCGTTCGGAGGAGTAGGGGAGCGCATGTGCAGCTATACTGACTACCTATCCTCTTATCTTAAGTTAACTATGGCTATCACAAATGTAGATCAGAGCTGGTTTGAGGGAGATCAAGCTTCTCCACTACTTTCTGGAAGAGAGAAAGAGAGAGCAGCTATGTTTTGCTACCAACCCCAGTTATAATATAGGCATGTATGCAGCTTATCTTATACTCATATTGTAGAAAAATATTACCTGTTAATATTACGAGCGTTCGGTAGGATTTTCGACGGTCAGTCTCAAAAGAAACTTCGAGTTGGTCATAGTACCCTGTGAAATTAGTTTTTCTGTTTATTTGTGTAAAAAAATTTTTGTTAGTGAAAATAGAAAAAATAGTTAATGTCTGTCAGGTTCGAGAAACCGTAAATAATAATTTAAAAAATAAAAAAAAATATATATATATATATTGTAACGGGGGAGGTTATCTAAAAAATGGGAAATTTATTTAAGAACAAACTCCTACGATGCAGAACAAACCGCCGCTCCGTTAAACACGTATGATAGTACGTGTATTCGCCTTAACGTCAGATGATTTATCTTAGTTATCTTCTATCGATCGGAGTTGAACTCACCTTAAGTCACGTGTCTTGTTACACTTGATGAGTTTTAAGTGTGAGCGACTTTACTCCTAATCTTCTTAATCCCCTAGATGTAATTAGATTAAAACCTAAGCCTGTTTCAAATACTTAAGATACCAGGAAAATCAAATGACGAAAACGGCGAATAAATTTAACAGACTTTAATTAATAAAAAATCACCACAGTCTTTGTAGGGCCGAAAGACTAACGCATTTGAATTGGATTTTACAAATAGTTATATTAGGTGAGAAAGAGAGAGAGAGAGAGTAGATTCGAATTATACCGTGAACTAACGCTCGACGCGAATACAAAAAATAACGCTATGACGAATAGACAAAATATCGAATGTATTTTGTATCGCTTATAATGACGGAAGGTGCACCTACCATGCGATGCAATTACGGTGATCAGCCGTATTTGATTTAATTTTCTTACATTGCCGCTTATAGGATCTGCCAGTGGGCGCTCCGACAGAGTGGCTCCCCCAACCGCCCATCCACGTACTCCAACCACCCACAACCACCTGCCCACCCACACCCACCCATCCACCCACACCCACCTACAGAAGTTATTAAGGTAGGATGCTATAGAAGTTGGTAGGGTGTTTGGTAAGCTATATGATGGTCACTTACACTCTCCTCCGATAGTAGGACGCTTAGTAAGCTTATGCTGGCTAAGTTTGGGCCCTCGGAGAGGGGGTAGCGTCTCTAGCTTGCTAGGCGCGTAATCCGTAGTGTGGATGCGGATCTCTCTCTCTCTCTCTCCCTCTCTCTCTCTCTCTCTTTCTCTCTCTTTCTCTCTCTCTATGATTATAGGTAGTTTGTATTACATTCTAACAATGTATATATATATATATTTTATTTCCTTTTTTATTGAAAAGCATTGTGTACATTAATTACATGTCTTGTTAATTTCAAACTAAATTTTTAACATCACCACTAATTAGGTTATATTGTACAATACGGTCGTGTATTATTAAGCAGTAGGCTGCAGTATCTTCAGGAAAATCAGTCCGAGTTTCGAATTCTAGGCGAACATCGACTGGCTCGCTTTTGTTTCATTTTGTTTGGAGCAGTCTATAACTATTAGCGGCACTTTATTAATGAAATCTTTTTTATTGAGTAACGGCTCGTTCTCTTAACCATAATAAGCGTTTTGAAAATTATTATACATATCGTAGAGAACAGCATACTGATTTTGATTGATATTCAAATTGAGATTTCCATACGGATAGCATTGTGAATTGAGGAATAGCTTCACATTACTAATATTACAATGATCAAAATTAGTAGAATTAACATTCGCTGAACTTTTACGTTTAGTTTGAAAAGTTAAAACATCAAAGCGAAGCTTTTCCAATTGATTGGAAGTCTTAACACTCCAAGCATGCTTTGATGTACGTGGTAGTTTTGGATACTCATATATTTCCCAAGTACGATCACTCATTGTAATTGCACGATCTCGTCTAATCTGATTGAGTAAGTTGATTTTTTCTTTGCCTGCAAACATCACATATGGCATTAACCATTCAACATTAGTTAAAGTAATTTTTGATTTTTCTGAATCAGCAGGATTCTCTACTGGAATACTTAAAATAGCATTCAAATCATCTATTGATATTGTGAGAATAAGTTCATGCTTCACATTGACTACAATTTTCCGATAACACAGGACCACAAAATATTTTTGAGAGTCTACTGAGATCCTAATGGGTATACTTTACGTTTTTGGGGTTGCTGAACACGAATCCATGCACAGAATCGAGCCAGCACGTCAGGTTTTGTAGTAAAATTGAAAAAATAGTAAAAAATTGCCGATTTTCGCATACATTCATACCTAAACTTATATACCCACGAGTGTGATATACGAATATATATATACGAATACCCCTGATCAACTCCACTTATATACCCTCTGATTAACCTAATGCTGATCAGGGGGTATACAAGTGGAGTTGGTCAGGGGTATACGAGTGGGGTTAAGCAGGGGGTATACGAGTGGGTTAATCAGGGGGTGAAGTTGATTAGGGGGTATACGAGTCCCCTTGCCTCTCACGTTGGGGTGCTTGTTTAGCGTGAGTTCCCTTGCCTCTCACGATGGCGCGCTTGTTTAGCGTGAGTCTCCTTGCCTCTCACGAAATTTGCTCTGCATTATTTTCTCAATGCTTATCCTTTCTTTTCAGAATAACGTGTTTTTTTAGTTTCACATGATCTGCGATTGGGTTTTCGTTTATGTCATATTTCAGTATCACGTTTGAGGTTCCAACAGTGATCGGCCATCATATTTATATTCCAGATACCCTGGTATCTTTGTTCCATTGTTTTGATGTCTTGATGAATCTTTCACCTTGCTCCCCACTGAAGGCGCCAAGATTCTCCGGAAAAAAATCAAGATGTGAATGGAGGTAATGAATTTTCGAGTTCATTAAGCATCCTAATTTTTGGTAGGCGGTTAACATTTGCTCAACATATTGTTTATAATTCGGATCTTTATTGTTGCCCAAAAATTTTGAGACGACATTTTTAAAACCTTTCCATGCAGCAAATTCAAGTGTTGTCATTTTGTTTTGAAACTCTTTGTCATTTATAAGAGCCCTTATTTGAGGTCCATCTAGAACTCCCTCGTTAATTTTTGCTTGTGATAGATTGGCAAACTTGATAAAGAGGTAGTTGAAAACATTACTATTATTTGATTTCATGGCTTTAATAAATTGCTTAGTAAGCCCGAGTTTAATGTGCAAAGGTGGTAATAGTATCTCTGTAGTGTTTACTAATTGATCATGTAATATATTCTTAGAACCTGGAGTCACGGTTTGATGAGCTTTCCAAACTTTTATTATGTAGTGGTTAGTACGATCGTGACTGTCCCATTCACACAAAAAACAAGGAAACTTAACAAATCCACTCTCTTGACCAGGTAAAATTGTTATGTTCTTTAGGTCACCGCATATTTGCCACTTATGTTTATCATACTCAAATTTAGTCAGCAACAGTTTAAGATCATCATAGCGCTCCTCTAAACTTCTAGAATATGCTACGCACACACATTTCCATTGTGCAATAAAACTGCTTTAAAACTTTGTGTGGATGAATCAAGAAACAATCGCCAATCATTAGGATTGTAATTGATGCAATTAAACTCAGACACTAAACCTTCAATATTATTACAAAAAACTAACGAGTCTTCATGAGAGAAATAAGGCCTAAAAGTTTCATCTCTGTTTCTAAAAAAAGATACATTAGCATCTTTTGTAAGAAGTCCTTTTTCTTTTATCCTAGATTCGAGAAGTTCAGAGTTCTCTTTTGAGAGTCCCGAATCTCTGATTAGATCATTAAGTTCTGCTTGATTAAACGTTTTAGTATTTTTCCCATTTTCTTTGTCAACTTCTTCAAGATCAGATGCATCATATGCATTATTTGTTGACATACGAGGTTTTAAAATTTCTTGATTTTCTTCCATGGATTCATTACTATTATCCTCTACAGTTCTATTAACGAAGGATTCTGAAATGTTTTCTCGAATTCGCATAGTAACAGAAGTGACCGATAGATATGAAATATTTGATCTGTTTTTTGCATTAAATCCTAATATAGAAACTAAGCAAAAATAGCAATCATTTGTAAGATTCTTAGGTTTTCGCCAGATCATAGGGGAACTGAAGCGTTTCTTTGTTTTATCTCCATTTTGCCATTTACTAAGGAATGTCGCACAATAAGCGCATAAAGTTTTTGGGATCCAAGTCTTATGAAAATCAGTCATAGCATTTGGATAGCAACAGCTGTAAATATTTTTGTAACGATCAGTAAAAATTTTACGGTTCCTTGTTAATACGAATTCTCCACAAACAAAACAAAACTCATCCGGACTATTAATGCACATTCTGATTTTTCTTTATAAACAGATAACACAACTATAGATCAAAGAATAATAAGACAACAACTTGAGTTAAGTAAAACGCATATATTTTCCTAGCTCAATAACAACTTAGTATAGTAATACAAAGTTAAATACTCGAGTTACTCACAAAAAATATTGATATAGACAGTGAACACTAATTTACTATTTCGAATTATAACTTTTCCATTAATATAACGTTTTATAACTGCCCTAAGTAGTTCTAGCGACAAAAAGACAAATAACTAAGCGCTAACGATATTACAAACGGTGGATATCTTGGAAAGTAAATAAATCTTTCTTATTTCAAATTCTTACATCAATATTGCAAATATGTTGCTATGACTCTGCCCAATTTGAAAATAAATTAGTAAAAATAAATAAAAATTACAGCTTTAAATAGAAGCTCGAAAAATATAAAAAAACTGCCTCAAATTCGAAGAAGTTTACGAATTCACGTGAAAAAAGAGCATCACACCAACAAGTATGGACACCCCTAAAAATCTTGGAAAATAAAGGTGCTAGAAAAAAACTTTAAGTACAAAAGTTCCCGCAAATAAAAAGGGCCACCTGAAGGTCACCTCGGATTCGACCTTAAGCATGACCTTCAAGGTCATCTCAAGGTTAACTTTGTTTATTTAAATGGAACTCCTATTTTCAACAACGGCAATCGAAAGAGCGGAAAATTTTACATGTAGATAAGCCCCCATAAACCACCCCAATTACCCTCTCATAACTCCAGAAAAATCCTAGAGAATTTCCTCATTAACCCCTCATTAACCCCTCATTAACCCCTCATAGGATTTCGACAGCGTATTCCTGATAGGGTGAAGTTAGCCCTTACATTTTTTAATATTTCACATTTTTGCATCTTTCTAAATTTTTGTAATTTGAACATTTGAAATTTTCTTAGTTTCGCAAATTTTGATATGAGGATTATTGAGGGTTTAATAAGGGGTTAATGAGGGGTTAGAGATAATGAGGAAATGTTCTGAAATTTTTTCTGCAGTTATGAAGGGGTTGTGGGGGGAGGGGGTGGAGCTGATCAGGGGGTATACGAGTGGGGTTGACCAAGGGGTATACGAGTGGGTATATAAGTTTAGGTATGAATGTATGCGAAAATCGGCGATTTTTTACAATTTTTTCAATTATACTCTAAAACCTGACGTGCTGGCTTGATTCTGTGCATGGATTCATGTTCAGCAACCCCAAAAATGTAAAGTATACCCATTAGGATCTCAGTAGACACTCAAAAATATTTTGTGGTCCTGTGTAATCTTCAGCAAAGCCCAGCAACATACTGAGAGGGATAGTCACATCAAAAAAACCTAGAGCGTCACATATTGAAATTTCATTGTTAACACCATTCCATCCGGCATTTTCAGCGATAGAGCTCTTACAGGGGATTGAGTGAAAGCCAACTTTTCATGAGGATCGGTAAACGTACATTTTTCACTTTATCAATTTCAATAGCATTTATTTCATATCGTATTTCCACAAATATGAATCTTACTGCGTGATGGAGGCAGAGATAAATCCTCATGTTGAATTGCTATTTGGATTTCATCACTATTATTGAAATATGATAATGAATAAGGCTGATGCGCATGAACTTCATAATGAGCTATAGACTCATCGAAAGTAATCAACGACTTTTCGTCTCCAGTTTTTCAGGAATTGAATGTTCTGAGGTATGAGCGGTCTGATAGCTCGCTGTTGACTGGTTGCTGATTGACATTTTTGTCTTTTAATATACCCTCGACGGGTCTTTATATTGTAAATGATACCCATTACTAAGATATGGTCTTTATATGTACTGGCACTGTGATGACTTCTCCTCGAAAGTTAACTAGGTTTCCGTCTTGATCAACTGTATCAATTTGAAAATGATCAATGCTCCTCACAGCGACTGGAAGGTAAATGACTTGAGAGGGAACTTCTATAATCTTATATCCAGGAGGAACTGCTGGGAAAAATTCATATAAGTATGTACTTTGCGATCATTTACGAGGGTGGTCCGATAAGTACTTATCCTAACCGCCCGATGGCGCCACTCTCGCAAAAGAAATATTCTATCACGTAGAACAACCTTCTCGATGGTTACTGTCAAGATTTCAGCCGGATCGGAGTTGTAGTTTATTTTTGAGAGCGTGTGAAAGCAAGTGTGTCCGTTGATTTTTGAAAACTGGAAAAGGAGCAGTATTGGTCGGTGATTCGATTCTTGTTTTTGGAAAAGAAATCGCGCAGCAAAATCAAAAAGCGCTTGGATGCTGTGTACGGTGACTCTTCTTCTTCGATGGCGACCGTCAAAAATTGGTTTAACGAGTTTCAACGTGGTCGCACGTCGATTTTTGAAGAGCCACGTCCAGGTGCTCCGAAAACGGCTATCACGGAGGATAACGTGACAAAAATTCATGATCTCGTATTGGCAGATCGACGATTGAAGATACGCGAGATAGCTAAGATCGTAGGCATCTCAAAAGACCGCGTGGATCATGTCCTGCATGAAATTTTGGGCATGAGGAAGCTGTCGGCGCGATGGGTGCCGCGTTTGCTCACTCCGGACAACAAGCGCAACCGTGAGACAACTTCAGAGCAATGTCTGACGCTGTTTAAGCGCAATCCGAAGGAGTTAAAAAGTGCTGTTCCACCATGATAACGCACCGGCTCACATCTCCGCCGTCGCCATGGCCAAATTGGTCGAATTAGGCTACGGACTGCTGCTCCATCCACCGTATTCTCCAGATTTAGCCCCGTACGACTTATTTTTGTTTCCAAACTTGAAAAAGTCACTCGCCGGGCAGAAATTTGAGTCGAATGAGTAGGTAATCGCTGCCACGGAAGCCTACTTTTCAGACCTCGAGGAAACGTATTTTTCAGACGGGTTAAAGAAGTTGGAACATCGCTGGGCTAATTGTATCGAACTAAAAGGAGATTATGTTGAAAAATGAAACGCCACTTTTCCAAAATTTTCGTTTTTCTTTTGTAGGCTAAGTACTTATCGGACCACCCTCGTATGTAAGAGCCTGTAGTAATTTTACACTCGACACGTAAAGCGCTTAGTTTCAGAATAGTGATGGCTAAGTCAGAACTATGTGTTTCGTTTTCAACGAGCGTGCGTCTAGTGAAGCCTAAAATTGATTCAATAAAATCTTCTGGTTCAAAATGTATTTTTTGACTGCACTGAATGACACTGCGTAAAGCATTATTATTTGGTTTCAGGCTAAACGATATACCTTTAGATGTTAATGATTCTTTGAGAAAGCTTTCAATATCTTCTATTTCGTAGCTAAGTGATAGCTTTATGACCTTCAACGTAAATTTTATTATAACCAACGTCAATATTTGGTATTGAATTAAATGTTAATAGCTCAACTAGACCAAGATCGTATTTTTTGTTTAATATCATTTCGATCGGTGGAAAATAATTTGTTTCGAGTACGGATGATGTTCCCGAGAGACTCAATGTCAGTGTATTCTCCATGACAGATTCATATCAAATGATAGTCATTCTTCGAATGAGTATTTTTTATATTAGTCGTCTTTTCTATAGTTTATTTAAATATGGTTTCAGATGAAGACCATAACCTTTTCGATATGGTTTCAAATTTTTAGTTTATTAAGTGTACGAGGTGTGATCAAAAAGTAAGGTGAATTTTTATTTTTCTCAAAAAATATTTATTTATTCATCAATTTTTTTTTTATCTCCTTCAAAGTAATCCCCCTCGGATATAATGCACTTGTGCCAACGCTTGTGCCAATCCTCAAAGCATTTCAAAAAATCATTTTTTGTGATCTTGTTTAGTTCATCCTTCGATGCCGTCTTTATCTCCTCAATCGTGGCAAAACGCCGTCCTTTCATGGGCCTCTTCAGTTTTGAGAACAAGAAGAAGTCACAGGGGGCCAGATCTGGGGAATACGGTGCCTGTGGCATCGTTACGGTTTTAGCCAAAAATTCGCGCACAAGCAACGATGTGTGAGCAGGGGTGTTAGGATGGTGCAAAAGCCAATTTTTATTTTTCCACAAATTCGGACGTTTCTGGCGGATTGCTTCGCGCAAATTGCGCATAACTTGCAGGTAATATTCCTTATTTACTGTTCTACCCTGTGGCAAGAACTCATGATGCACCACGCCCCTGCAGTCAAAGAAAACTGTAAGCAAAACCTTTACATTTGATCGAACTAGGCGTGCTTTTTTTGGTCTTGGTGATCCAGAATGCCTCCACTGGGACGATTGAGTCATAGACTCGACGTCATAACCGTATACCCATGTTTCGTCACCTGTTATAACCCTGTTGAGTAAATCTGGATCATCGTTGACGTCATTCAGTAGCTCTTGGGCGATGCTCATGCGACGTTTCTTTTGGTCGAAATTGAGCGATTTCGGAACAAACTTCGCTGACACACGTCTCATGTCTAAAACACTCGTCAAAATTGATTGGCACGAACCAAATGAGATGCCAATATCATCAGCAATTTCTCTAATGGTAATTCGACGATATCCCAACACTACTTTCTTCACTTCTTCAACATTCTCATCAGTTGTTGATATGCTGGGGCGTCCAGAACGAGGTTCGTCGTCGGTGTCTTCTCGGCCTTCTTGGAAGAGTTTATACCACTTGTAAACATTTTTTTGGCTTAAAGTAGACTCACCGTATGCCACTTTCAGCATTTCAAGTGTTTTGGAACATTTGATTCCATTTTTCACACAAAATTTAATGCAAACTCTTTGATCCATGTTTTTAGACAGCAGCAAATCTTGGAGCACGCAAAACACTTCTAACCTTGATGCCTCTCACAAACAAACCAAACATACTACAAAGCTGAAATTTGGAACGTATGTTCTAGACGAGTGTACCGACATAACCAAATAAAAAAGACGAAGATCGAACGGACGTAGCCCGCTAAATTTCAAAATTCACCTTACTTTTTGATCACACATATACTATACAATGATTTTTTAGTATATGTTCAAGAATATGTTTAATCATTACACAGGCCTGCAAAATAGAGAGTCGTCACTGTTCTTTTACAACTTACGGTCATTTCCGAAGTAATTTTTGGCGTAGAATTCGAATCCGTCATCAGAATTTCTCCATCACGTCAGGTTTTTGAGTAATCGTCCCCTAAAGGTCGAAAAAACACGTTTTTTGGCCATATTCAAGGCTTGATTACATCGTGAGTTTATATTCTTTTCAAAAACGGTTGACGGCATCTTAAAGAAGCACTCTTACCCTTAAAAACCCATTTTTCAAATTTAAGATATCATTTTTTTCATCAAGATATCGTCAATGGAAATTTACCATTTTTGAGGTTTCACCATGAGCTTAAAAATTCGGCCAATTGTCCTGGAAGAATACGATATATTTCTTAGTATTTTTTGTATAATGAATTTTTAATAAATTCTAGAATTATTATCCAAAAAATACTAAGAAATATATCGTATTCTTCCAGGACAATTGGCCGAATTTTTAAGCTCATGGTGAAACCTCAAAAATGGCAAATTTCCATTGACGATATCTTGATGAAAAAAATGATATCTTAAATTTGAAAAATGGGTTTTTAGGGTAAGAGTGCTTCTTTAAGATGCCGTCAACCGTTTTTGAAAAGAATATAAACTCACGATGTAATCAAGCCTTGAATATGGCCAAAAAACGTGTTTTTTCGACCTTTAGGGGACGATTACTCAAAAACCTGACGTGATGGAGAAATTCTGATGACGGATTCGAATTCTACGCCAAAAATTACTTCGGAAATGACCCTCAGTTGCAAAAGAAGAAAACCTTGCAGGCCTGTGTTATACGTTTTTTAAATATTGCTCGCGATATTATATTATTTAGTTGCATAATACGACGTTGGAAGCGTTCTCGATCTCGTGCAAGCTGCTCCCATACTTCTTTCTTCAAGTGTTTGTCTTCAATAGGAAGATAATGAATTTGAACATTATCCGAGAACCTTACGTGCTTGGAAGCACGAATGCTCTTCTTGTTTCTTCTAATAGACGCCTTGGTGAATCACAAGAGGATAGTCTTGTTATAGATATTTCTTTTCACTGAATGATGGCAATGCAAGCATAATCAGATTTCTCTAACGGAACTTAAGGTTTATTCTAGGAATAGTGAGAGCCCCAACCTTCGCTCTCACCTGTGAGGTACTTCCTTTGGAATCGTCACTCATGAGTCACCTTTACAATCAGCAAAAATTCATTGAAAAGGGCTACATTATGGTTTTTTTTTTACCTCTCCACAAAAGGAAATAAGAAGATAGTGAAATAAAGGAAAAAAAATACTATTCGATTAGATATATTTTTTTTTATTATTTATAGTGCAACTACTTACATTAGTATCATTATACATTAATTCTTATTCGTTGAAGATACAATTATGTCTATATTCAAAGTTTGAACCGACAATATGATAAATAAACAGCTCCTCCTTCTCACTAGTCTGGTGTAGGTTTTTCAACATTTCTTCATCTTTTTCGAGAACTATATTTACTCTTTTAGGTAAAAAGACCTCAAATTCATCATGAATTGTAATGACAACACTAAATCCGTATTTTGTTGTTAACCATCTTACTTTAGTAACTTGTTATAATGTATTCGATGTAAATAGGGACATCGCCTTCCGAAGAAGGAAAGTCGTCTTGGAAATCTTATTAATTGCTGAGAAATTCATTCTATAAAATAAAAAAATCAAACATTTAATTGACTATTTATTTATTAATTACTAGGGCATTAATAAACTAAAATTATTAAAATGTCTTACTTGTTTCAATGGTTGGTAGTAGATCTACTGGAGGTGAAGGGTACGATTGTTATATGAGCGAAAGTTGAGCAACTGTATTTAACAAGAGTGAGCTCTTGGTTTTATTAGTTGCTACCCCACTCTTAAAGATCAAGCCGCCGTCGCCGTTTCGCTGTCTTTCAGTCTCTTCTCTCTCACGATTCTTCATCTAAAACTATTCTCCCACTCTGTAGACTCCGGTATCTATTGTTTCTTCCTCTTCATTGCTAGTCATGAGTGACATCTAGTAACTATCGAAGGAGTAGAATTCCCTCGCTAGTGCTGCCATCTAGAATCATTTTCTTCAATTCTCGATCTTTTCGCATTACTGTTTTCTTTTTTCACTTCGTCTTTTTCTCTATGCTTCTTACTTCATATACATGTACAACTCTTTTCGAAAGTTTTATAATGCTCCCATGGAAGTGTATCCGGATTATTATCAAAAATGCAGCGTTTGTCATCATGACGGCTTAGTGATGTCTTTTTTTCTCTCTCTCTGTTAATACTTGATATAACTTAGTACATTGAGTATACATTGGGTACGTTTAATAATTTCTATTTCGTTTAAATTTTTTCGATAATCTGAATAAGTGATTGTATTTTTTACTCTATGTTTTTTCAATCCTTTTGCCTTTTTCAAGGGCTCCTTATTTATTATTTCGATACTGAATAGTTTACTTCGTAACCTAACCCAATGTACTCTCTCATAATAGCAGCATTGCACTCATCCTTCATAACACCGAGAACTTTTTTGTTAGCTAGAGGCATACAAAATTGATTATCAGTACGATAGTCTGATGTGTCAAATTTATCAATGTCTACTTTCATGATCTCATACATATCCACATCTTGAATTTCATAAATGAGGCTGTGAGTATCAGTATAAAGTAATTTACATTTTTCACAAATTCGTTGCTTCATGTAACCATAATGAAAGTCATAGACTAATGTTTTTGAAAGATCTAATACACATAGACCGATGTATATAGGTTTTTTAATACTAAATAGTTGTCCAGGATAATTGAATAGCAGCTAAATTTTCATGAAAGATGGAACTACTATGGAAATTTGGTTGGGCAATTCGAGCTTCAGCGCCATATCTACCACCCCATTAATTGTTCAGTTTGACATCTTTTCTTTTTCTTTCGTCTTCCATCGTTTTTCCATATACTGCATTAATCATGAGCTTGTAAAATAATTTTTCAAACTCATTTTTAGCTGCTTTCTTTTTTCAGTATTTAAATCAATATATGGTTTCAGTCATTGTTTTTGTTTGAATTCTAGCGCTCTATATATCTTTTTGAGTTTTAGTCCATATTTGAGAGCTTGTTTTAACGCTCTATAATGAATAACGCATCGTTCTTTATCATAAAGCGTTGTAAAAAGTTTTTTCTGTATTGATCCAGGTGGTTTAGTATGTTCGAGAATAAGAGGTAGGTCTATATGATCATCATGTAACTCTTGTGGATACTCTAGATCTACTTCTAAAATATAGCCTACGTCGTTATTATCAGAGACATTAAAAAAATTTGACATTTCTACATTTGAAATTCATTTGAAGCCCTCAAATGGTAGTGATTGAGTGATAGCCCAACCATAAATGTTGTAAACGTCATAATACATTAAAAGTTTGTTTGGCTCATCCTTATTGAATTCTTCGCACATATATTTATTGTTTGCTTTTGAAAATCTATTGCAGCATTGACTAATACCTCCACGAATACTTTTTTAAATGAATAATACCTTATCGATATCTGTTAGTAGTTCAAGCTTCATATTTGTATATTTTAACATCGCGTCCCATGTTAATCCACGGGTGGTGTAATAATGAGCAGAATCAAGACTATATGCATTCTTACAGGTTGATCGAAAATTTTCAAAAATATCAGCTAGTAAAAGTACATCAGTTTTCAGATAGAGATCAGAATACATTCCTAAATCTAGTTTCTTCCAAATACTACCGAAAATATTATATACGTTTTGAGCATGCTCATATTCTTCAGTAGGACTATGACTATCTTTCAATCGACTATGAAATTTATCATAGTAAAGTTATGAAATACGACTGGTATGAAAACAGCATTTTTATAATTCAAATTGTAATGATTGTAAGCTGCACCTCTAAATTTTCCTGTTAAATGACAATGATGACGAACTCGTTATTGGTTCTCTTGAAAATATTGGTTGCAAATATGACATCTTCTTGCCGTGTTGAATGCTTGTTCATTAATAAATGATAAATCCATTTTTATTGCATTATTATATATCTTTTCTAACTCAATCACTAGGGAATTCAATTGCTTTATAAACAATAATGCTGGTCATTCGTCTTCATTTAATTTTTTTTTTTGTGGCTTATATATCGATTTACTATAATCATAACGGCATTGTACATATAATCCAATACTATAGGCTTCATGTTCTTTGAAACTATATCTCTTAACAATGAGATTTCTATTCGGATCTTCTATAGGTTTTGACAGACATTTAAAAGCGGCTATTTTAGAACAGTCGACTTCATGAGATTTAAAATTTTCCTCGTTAGTAAAATAATGAAGGCAACATGCCCAAAGATAAATTTTTTCAATACGTAGTGAGTTTCTAATTTGAATTTTTCATCATTTATTGATATTCGTGGTCTATTAGTATCCTTTTGATCAATATATTCGTTTTGTATTAAGAGTAAGTTCACATGTTTAGTGTGTTTTAATTTCGTTATATAGCACCGTGAAACTTCATATTTCTATCCATATTTTTTTAGTATATAGAAATTTACACTTATATTATTTAACTTTTCAAATTTAGGTATACTTTTTATTTTTACAGGGAAGCTTATATCATCAAAATTCAGTTCATTCTCATAGGGCTTGTACTTAATTATTCTGTTTGGATTTCTTTCAACTAGATGAAGGCATGAAAGTATAGCCCATTTAAAACATTCATTGTCTTCATTTTTAACATTAACACAGGCCCTTTTAATATCTATGCTTGAGTCTCTTTATTATCCAGCCTGAGTCTCTTTCTTGAATTTCTTCGATTTGTTTAAGTATAGTATCTTTAACGTTATTAGGAAACCATCTATCAAGATCAGTAGTCTTATAAATGCAAACATTTTCTGTATTGAAATACTTTATTTGAATATCTTCTTCTTGATTTTTCTATATGATAAATTATGATGCCATTTCTTTATTTATTTTTAAGTTATTATGGATAGCAAGAAATTGAGGTATTTTAATTTGTAAAAGTTGATTTGCATCAACTAGACATGTTTTTATATCTAAATGATGTTAATTAACTATACAGACTGTACTAATTCGATTTTCAAAGGCTGAATGAATTGGTCTCCAAACAAATCCATCTCTTGGAATTTCATCCTAAATAGCTGTTAATGGATGTATACTTCCACCAACTTTTATAGTTTTACTTAAATTGACTTCAATAGAATTCAAATGACAAGCACAAGTTTCGCACCTTTATCGAATTGCTCTACTTAAATCAGATCGTTTCATAAATTCATTAATTGAAACTATAGCATTAATTGTTAGATTTCTCCATCTAATACAATCGTCTATATCTAAATCGTCCGAATGATGATAAGCTTTCCACAAATTTTTAATTGTTTCTTCAAAATAGGAGATAGAAGTCATGTTTTTAGTTATCTGGTTTTTATTGTCTTGTAGAGTCACTTGTCTATAGTTGCATATAGTTGAGAAACGATTCAGTTCACATATCATAGAGAATAATTGGATTTATACTTTAAGATGGACTATATTTTAAATATTCAAGGCTTTCAGAGTCCTAATAATATTTTTATTTGTAAGTAGTATGCCTAATTACCAGTATGTTCTAATACTTCACCTACAGTTCTACTTTTTAAATCTTCATATCATTGGCTCAAACTGCCTATTGAATATCAAAGTGTTAATAAGTGGTTGGAATTGCATAATCATGGTATTTATTTTTTATTATCGTTAATTAACATTGATTTTATTTGAAATATTTAATATAATCAATTTTATAGGTATATTATGGAGAAATGGTATTTCACCATATAATTTATCAAAAGTGTACTATTCGTAGTTATTTACATAATTGTAGAAATGTAGATGTGAAAGGATTACGAACGAAGCAATGGCTCAAAAAAATTATTCCTGAAAAGTACGTTCAAATAATATACAATAGTACAAACTTCTAAATTCGAATTTAATTAGTTTTTTTTTAATATCAGAAATATTTTAGATATTGAATCTGAAATGAGATATCCGCGATTGGAAGCTTTAAGTCTTAAATTTAAACCATCATGCATATATCATAGTCAAAATCGCAAGAATATAGTATGTGCTGCGGTAAATACACAAAAGATACACGATTGGATGACGGAAAGACAAAAACAAGCACAATCAAAAGGGATCGATACAGTCGAAAGATTTACAGATGACTATAATTCATATAAAAATTCAACTGAATATTTAAAAATAGCTATGTCAGACACTGAACATAAAGATTATACATAAGGTGTACTCTACTCAATGTATAATTGAAAATAATAAATATTAAATTCATAATAAAATGTGTACTTATTTAAATAATAAAATAATCATAACGATTGCAAGAAAGGGCGAACGGATGGGAATAAGGTTCTCTCCTAGTAGAGATGTTTAGGAGGAACATCTCAAGGAGAGGTCAGTCGAGCGACTGCACTCGTAGTCTCTAGCATTCTTACGAAAACAGCTATGGTATTAAGTGAAGGTCCCTTCGTGGAGAGAGCACGCATTGACTATAGACAGCATACGCTTCCCTCCGCGCACCATGATCCACGCTTAGCTAGAGCGTAGGAGAGAGAGAGAGAGAGAGTGAGAGAGAGCACACGTTTACTACTACTATAGCAGTGCATTCCCATCAGTCCAAAACTATAGACAGCATGCGCTCTCCTGCTCCGCACGCTCGGGCCCTATACCAAATGTATGCGCGTGTAGCTAAAATACACAATATGCATCCTCTAAGGTATATGTGTCATTGGCTCTAGTGGTAGAGCGCTAGCCTGCCAACCCAGAGGACTCCGGTTCGATTCTCCGGTCTGTCTCTTCATTTTTTTCAATCGTCGCTATTTTATATTCGTTTCATTTCACTTCATTCATTTTCAATGTAGCAAGTAAATTGTCAGTAATATATTTATAACTTTTTAAAAAATACATTTAAATTAAATTTGACAGAAAGCACTAAGTATAGGGTCCCTAGGGACTAGGAGCCCTAGGAACCTTCCTCAAAAAATTATAAACAATTATTAACATTAATAATAATTAACATGGAAGGATTTGGCCAGGAAACCAAAGGATTACGGACCCCTCACAAATATTGCTAATAATAATTGTTAACAATAACAATTATTATTAATATGAAAGGGTTAAGCCAGGGGGTAGCAAAGGGTTACAGACCCCCCGCAGGTGTGCTGAAACATTCATTGCTGCTATACTACTTGAATAAATGGGTTCGAAATCATCTTCTAAATTACCAAATTGATGTGATGTTCTCAAACATATTGGACATCTGCTTGTTGCTTTATTGCCGACAAGAGTATTTACGTATTTTCACCCTTATCGAAGTACCACTGAACATCTTGAATCGATGTCTTTTTAGATTTTTTATTTCGACTTTCAATCTTCCATGTTCTTTCTCTATTACTTTATCAGTTTCCTTTTCAAATGACAGTCGCAGGGTTCGAGTAAATTGAATGCTTTGCGTTGTTGGATTGATCGAAATACTTTTTCACTCCGAATTTTCATGGCTGCAATTTTCAAGATAAAGTATGTTCATAAATGTTATAAAAAGATTTTATTGTACGTTTGATATTTTATCTGTATTAGAAATTTGTGACTCGTTAAACTTTTGATGAGGATCTAAATGATCCAATGAGCTGTCAAAACCCAAACTCACACTCAATTCAAGTTTCTTGGGGACTGTCTTTTTCAAGTTATTTACTACTGTATTGCATAGACGTAAATCCGTCTTATCAAGTATGCCTTTCCGTGGAACACAAATTTCACTCTCTGTATCTAATATCTTATCAAAGCTACATTCTTCTCTAGCTTTTTCAATATTATCATAGCATGGATATATAAAACATCCTCTAGATCTTGCATCAGATACTAAACAATTATATGCATATTTATATAATTATTATTTATAATTATTATATATTATTCTAAAAAAAACCAGTGCTGAATTATTATCATGTCTTTCCCATTGAAAATTTATATCAGGTCCTTTGTTGTGTTTGATTTTTTTGCTAACAACTTGTTTTTTCATTGTAATTTTTAAAGCTAAATCTAATAGAAAAACATCATAATTGACAGAAACAACAACTTTTTCGCTCTCCTTTGCTTTGTCTTTATACAGGCTTTTTCAATGGGAATTCGTTTCCTGCCACATCCATATTTAATGTTATTCGCTTTCATTTTCCGTGGTCTACCACCATTGCGTTTCAATCTTGTATCTCTACGCGTAACTGATATAGGACATTATTATGAAATAATATGAGTTGCTATAGATGTAGGAATCTTTTTAAATCTATTTATTCAATTACATAAAACAATGAAAAATATACTAATTAATTAAGTTAACTAGCATCGAAATTTCGAAATGAATTAATATTTGCTTAATCGTACTATATCCATCACAATTTAGAAAGATAAAATTATGTAAGAGTATCGATCGAACAGATTTCATCACAAGAAATCAGTAACTTTTATGTACGTAAATTGGGACTATAGTGAAAATTCTAATTTTTTTTTTAATTTCAGACTTGAAATTAAAACTCTAAAACATTAAATTGTTGCTTGTACATACTACTTTTATCAAAATGGTTATTTGAGCGCTCGTTTCCTTCTATAAAATAAGCCCTACAAAAGTTACTTGACATTTATTGTAGAAACCCATTTCACTAACTGAAGTAAACTTTAAAGTGTGCATTTAATTTAAAAGGTTAGTATCAAATCAATTTTTCTTGGAGCATTTTGTGGCTTATTTCAGTATTTAAAGTAACTTTTATAAGGCTTAGTTCGTCTTAAAAAACGAGCAGCCGAAATACTGTTTTGATTGAATATTATGCATGACACATTTGCAGTGAAAGAAGACATAATTAAACTTATGTAATCATAATTGAGGATAGAATTGTGCTAACAGTGTGAGTTAATTCAAATAAGGAAGGAATATTTGTTGATCCTTCCGTGATATAATGTGTGAGTTTTAGAAACCTAAAGATTACTAGGGGTGTGATTTTTCAAGAAGTTGTATTTTAATAAAAATAGCCTGATAATGTTCGTGAACTAGCTAAAGAAACGTTGTATATCAAATATATGCTACTCTTTTTTTCTTCCTAGAAAATCATACCCTTATCATTCTTTAAATTGTTAAAACTAACACATTATTCCTGCATTAAAAATTAAAAATTTAATGCTTAATGAAGTCTTCCAAATACCATAAGAAATTCCATTAGAGACTCACTTGAGTAATATAACGTTTTCAAATTAATAAAAAAGACAAAAATTATTTCAATTTTATTTAACAATGTGAATAAAAAATCTATCCGTTTTTCACATCTGAATAACAAAATTTATTCAATATAATTGAATGTACCGATAAAAATAAAAACGTACTACTTCTGTATTCAAAAATCAAAATATTCTGAGTAGATAAACTAGAGAGGCCACAGATCAAGGGGGCCTCAAATCAGTGATCTCAAGTGCATGATCTATGAGATCAGCACTCTTAGATCAGGCACCTCCCTCTCCTTCTGAGATCTATGAGATCAGTATTCTTAGATCAGGCGCCCCCGCAGTTTGCCCCTCCTCCTTCAGTGATCTTAAGCGTAGGAGTTATCAGATCAGCACTGTTACATCATGCGTAAGAGTCGCCTCCTCCCCCACCGCCGCGCCCGACCAATGTGAAATACGTTTTAAATATTAAAATAAATTTATGTTTAATTGAACTTAATTAATTTGATTTTCGTGTATAAAGTGTAATACACAGATTTAGCTCAGTGAAAAAAATGAGCAGACACCACGGGGAATCGATTTCGCGTCCTATGGATCGATAGACCGTAGCCTCTAACAAGTGAGCCACGGCTGCTTTTAGCTCTTGGTAGCTCTTATTGCGTATATTAGATATACATAACCAAAAAGCGACTGGACTATGGCGCCCTCCCCGCCTCCTGCGAGTTCGTCTGTATGTGTGCACGTATTTTAAGATCACGCGTTATGGTGTGTGTGCGCGCGCGTGTGTGTATTTGAATATATATATTCATATATATTGTTTTTGATATATGCATATATGCTGATTATTAATTCATGAAATAGTGGTGTAGAGGGGGGGGGGTAATAGTAAATATACACATTGTTTTAACTTAAATAAAATTTTTTTTATTGAAAAAAAATTAATCTTATTCTACAAATCATTTACATTAAAAGAATATTTATAGAAATCCTTCAATAATTCCATCACTCTCTTCCCAATCCGTGCAGCAACCATTTAAGTAAAACTTTTTCATAAATTTGACATTTTGATATGCGCACGTCGTTACGTATTTACCGTTATGATTAAATGATGTAAATGACTAAGAATAGTACAATTTAAAAAATTATATGGTAAAATACCATTTCTCCATAATATACCTATAAAATTGATTATATTAAATATTTCAAATAAAATCAATGTTAATTAACGATAATAAAAAATAAATACCATGATTATGCAATTCCAACCACTTATTAACACTTTGATATTCAATAGGCAGTTTGAGCCAATGATATGAAGATTTAAAAAGTAGTACTGTAGGTGAAGTATTAGAACATACTGGTAATTAGGCAAACTACTTACAAATAAAAATATTATTAGGACTCTGAAAGCCTTGAATATTTAAAATATAGTCCATCTTAAAGTATAAATCCAATTATTCTCTATGATATGTGAACTGAATCGTTTCTCAACTATATGCAACTATAGACAAGTGACTCTACAAGACAATAAAAACCAGATAACTAAAAACATGACTTCTACCTCCTATTTTGAAGAAACAATTAAAAATTTGTGGAAAGCTTATCATCATTCGGACGATTTAGATATAGACGATTGTATTATATGGAGAAATCTAACAATTAATGCTATAGTTTCAATTAATGAATTTATGAAACGATCTGATTTAAGTAGAGCAATTCGATAAAGGTGCCAAACTTGTGCTTGTCATTTGAATTCTATTGAAGTCAATTTAAGTAAAACTATAAAAGTTGGTGGAAGTATACATCCATTAACAGCTATTTAGGATGAAATTCCAAGAGATGGATTTGTTTGGAGACCAATTCATTCAGCCTTTGAAAATCGAATTAGTACAGTCTGTATAGTTAATCAACATCATTTAGATATAAAAACATGTCTAGTTGATGCAAATCAACTTTTACAAATTAAAATACCTCCATTTCTTGCTATCCATAATAACTTAAAAATAAATAAAGAAATGGCATCATAATTTATCATATAGAAAAATCAAGAAGAAGATATTCAAATAAAGTATTTCAATACAGAAAATGTTTGCATTTATAAGACTACTGATCTTGATAGATGGTTTCCTAATAACGTTAAAGATACTATACTTAAACAAATCGAAGAAATTCAAGAAAGAGACTCAGGCTGGATAATAAAGAGACTCAAGCATAGATATTAAAAGGGCCTGTGTTAATGTTAAAAATGAAGACAATGAATGTTTTAAATGGGCTATACTTTCATGCCTTCATCTAGTTGAAAGAAATCCAAACAGAATAATTAAGTACAAGCCCTATGAGAATGAACTGAATTTTGATGGTATAAGCTTCCCTGTAAAAATAAAAAGTATACCTAAATTTGAAAAGTTGAATAATATAAGTGTAAATTTCTATATACTAAAAAAATATGGATAGAAATATGAAGTCTCACGGTGCTATATAACTAAATTAAAACACACTAAACATGTGAACTTACTCTTAATACAAAACGAATATATTGATCAAAAGGATACTAATAGACCACGAATATCAATAAATGATGAAAAATTCAAATTAGAAACTCACTAGGTATGGATTAAAACTTTATCTGCTAGACAGGTTACTCAACATACTGAAAAAATTTATCTTTGCGAACGTTACCTTCATTATTTTACTAACGAGGACAATTTGAAATCTCATGAAGTTGACTGTTCTAAAATAAATAAGTGTCGGATTAATTTACCCGACGATGCTACTTTAGAATTTAAAAATTTTAAGCATAAAGAGGAAGTTCCATTTATTATATACGCTGATTTTCAATGTCTGTTAAAACCTATAGAAGATCCGAATAGAAATCTCAATGTAAGGAGACATAGTTTCCAAGAACATGAAGCCTATAGCATTGGATTATATGTAAAATGCCGTTATGATGTTAGTAAGTCGATATATACTCGTAAGTCATATAGAAAAAAAATTAAATGAAGATGAATCACCAGCATAATGGTTTATAAAGCAATTGAAGTCCCTAGTGATTGAGTTACAACAGATATATAATAATGTAATAAAAATGGATTTATCATTTATTAATGAACAGGAATTAATATCGTCAAGAAGATATCATATCTACAATCGATATTCCCAAGAGAAAGAAAAATGAGTTCGAGATCATTGTCATTTAACAGGAAAATTTAGAGGTGCAGCTCACAATCATTGCAATTTGAATTATAAAAATGCTGTTTTCATACCAGTCGTATTTCATAACTTTACAGGCTATGACTCACATTTTATTATAACAGAAATTGCTACTAACTCAGAATTTGAAGGAAAGATCTCTGTTCTCGCTGAAAACAAGGAGCGATACATATCCTTCACAAAAGAAGTTGCAAACTGTCGAATAGCATTCGTTTCATTGATTCCTTTCAATTTATGCCTACATCTCTAGATAAACTAGCATATTATTTACCTCAGCTAGATATTGTACAGAGAGAATTTCAGAAAGATAATTACACTTTAGAATGTAATTACACTTTCCAACAGGATTTACTTTCGATGAGAATTGGAAAAAACAAGTCGTTAATGTTTAAGAGATTCCTGGCGTAATCAATATGCGCTCTGTACTTTTTTGATGACTCGCTCCCTATTGCACCGTCTTCTAATATAGGAAAATTTTCCGGTACTAGGTGAAAATCTAGTACAAAGTTATGAAAGGTTAATGAAATTTTTCCTAATACATTTTTGCGAGATCCTTCGTAGTTCGTATCTGTCTGAAATATTTATGTGGACACCGTCTGGTTTGCTTGAAATGTTAAGTAGTGAGACTGCTGCCCCGGTGTCTACGATGAAGCTAAATTTTTGTTTAGTTGTTTTTATTTCAAGTTGAATTGTTGGTGACTGACTGTTAAGATGTAAAAGGATGATTTTTTGTGCGTCCGACGTTTGAGGCGCTAATATTTACAGGGGCTCCCGGGCAGCGCCGAGTGTCTGGGAACCCTTGTCTTTTTCCGCTTGTTGCAATTTTTAATTTCTGAGTTTTCGTTTTTTTCAATCACTCTTCCAGTGTCCCGTTTCTTTACAGTAATTGTAAATCAAGAAATTAGTTTGTTGCAATTTTTCTTGCGAATTTAAATTGACTGGGGCGCTTGTGTTTATTTAATTTTGGGCAGCCCAATGTGGCTGCTGGTTGGAGCCGGGACTAGTGCTATTGTTAGCTGCCGCGCGAGTCTCCGCCCACGGCTGCTGTTTGGGCTGCTGTCGTTGCTGTTGCGTAGTTGGCCGAGTCTGATTTTGATTCTGCGGTATCCGATACCAACAGTCTTTAGCTGTGTGTTTTGGCCTATTGCAAATTTGGCAGGAGTTAGTATCCTCCGCTTTCAATAATCGAACCGGCTCTATTTTAGGCTGGATTAGAGCTTTTACTGTTTCGATTATTTCCTCAGGTTCCTGTACGTTGAATTCTCGTTCAATTTCTATTGCTTTAGTTGTTGCTAATTCTAAATTTTCGGCTTCCCCCATACGCGCTTTGATGACCCAATATAAACCGCGGATGAAGAATTTTACTTTATCTTTTTTAAGTTGGCTTTTAAATCTAGTATAGTTTCGATTTTCCCTTACTGCTGCTTCAAGAAGTTCGTCAGCTACGGTTTTCACTCTATTAGAAAATGTGACTACATTCTCACCACGTTTTGGTTTAAAGTTGCTAATTCGCCTGTTAATTGATTACCAGTTTTTGTTGATCCGAACAGTAGGTCTACAAAAAATTTAATCATTTGTTCTACATTATCAAACGTTTTTCCTTGCACGCTTTTAAGTACCTCACCGCTTAGTTTGATTTTAATTAACTTGGTGAGATCATTTTCATTGATTGTCGGTACTATGCTGCGTGCCTCTCGATGACCGTCGATAAATAAGTGTAAAGGTACGTATGTTGAATCCATCGAATTTAGGTACGAAGTTAACAGCGTCTTTCAAGTTAAAATTTTTTATTGGTGATACTATGTTTTGTGTGGAATTCATTAGTCCTGTTCTAAAAGTCCCCGGCGTATAATACGTAGTAAATGGGCTGCTTACAAAATTAGTTTTGTTTGTAGTGGCAAAATGTCGAGTTGGAGTGAAATCAACTTTTTCCTATTTATTATGAGTCATTTCTGGTGATTTGGAAGCGGATGCTGTATTAGTCATAGACACGTTTGTAGTGGGTGCGTGATACGTGTCTGAATTTTCAATTGCTGTTTCGTAACCTGTTTGATTTTCTATGAGTTCAAGTAATGGAATTTCAGTTTTATGTAGTTTTAATTTTTCGAAGTTTATATCCGTAATAGCATTAAGGAATAATGCAGGATTTTAAATTTTACTAGTTATTTCATTGAGGATGTCGAATATTAGGTCATCTTTGCATAGAAAGTCTAATGGGTTTTTATCAATGTAGACTTGTAAATTATATTTTAATCTTTGTAATTCCTCGACTCGGGTAATTTGCTTTGTTTCGGCGGGTGAATTCCTTTGATGCAAATATGCGAGACATTCTGTAAGCGTAGGTTCCCTGTTTATCGAAAAGTTTGGTTCTATTTCGCTAATTTTTTTAATTAGTATTTTGAGTGTAATTAGTTTTCGTTCATAAGGTGTTTCGACCATTGTAATATTTTTGCGATAAGATCCTAATTACCAAGAATGAGGGTAATAATGTTTAAATTACTGTCGCGTTGGTAAAAGTTGGATCTTAGTCAGGAGTTAAGCAGAGGTTGGTTAACCCGTTTCGGCCGAAAACGCCACTCGCGATAGACTAGTCTTTTCCGATAATAAACTCAAAGTTGCAAAAAATTATTGTTATTTATGCAAAAATGGGGATTAAACAAATAATTGATTTTCACTCTTTCTTTTTTTTTTCAAATCTAATTTTCAAAGCCTTTCGCATTGGAAATCGAGCGGGAACCTTTTTAACCGGTGGAATAAATGTCTGAACTTTAAGAATTCATGGCTCAGAGATCAATGTTTTGCCTTGGTATTTTCAAAATGGCACCTGAAATGGAAATATTTTTTATATAATTCATGATTTTTTTACTCGAAAACTACGATATTATGGAAAAAGTCTCAAGAGATGAAAAGTTCTTAAAATCGATCAAAAAATGCGCCTGGATTTTTTTGAAGAGTTTAGAAAAAAAATTTTTTTTATCCCAATTGCAACTTTTTGCAAAATCAAAAAAATTCTTCAAATTGCTTCTAAAAAATTGTCTGTAATCTATGACGATATCTAAAAATATTTTATTCTTGGCAATTTTCTCTGTAAATGCAATGTTTTTTGATAAAAAAATTGTTCAGCTGCAAATAGAGTCTCTTATCTTCTTTCGCGTTTTCGCGACACCGCTTGATAACACGGTTCGGAATTTATAATTTTTCCTAAATTCTAAAAATATTTTATTCTTGTCAATTTTCTTGTTTGGTTGATTGTTGTCAACAAAAAAATTATCAAATTTCAAAGTAGTGTCATAAAAAAAATCAATTGTTTGTCTGCCGTAATCAAACTTTACGTTGCCAAACTATCACCACCGTGGAGGTCGACGAATATAGATAGTCTCTTTTCTTTCTTTTTACGTTTTTGTGATTTTTTATTTTTTTTTTACTTTTTTAATTTTTTTTAAATATTTTAAGACTGATCAAGTATGTGATTCAAATATCAGATTATTATATTTACGTTCCTGGAGAATGCAACTTTGAAAAACAGTTCATGCAATAATATTTGTCACAATTGATGCAAAATCTGCTTGTCCTTTGACGACATCCTTCGTAGTCACACGATGCTCTCTTTCTTGATTCATATTTGTGAGATTTGAAATCACCCAAATTGGCAAATTTTGACAAATATTTTCTGCTTACTTCCTTACAAAAATATTTTGTATTCATGTGAGCCTTTTTGTCCTTGTTGCAAATGTTCCAAATTGTTATGGTATTTGTAATAGATGCTTCAATAATTCGTAAAAATATTTTGAATGGCCATTTTTCGAACTAATAGAAGGAGGAGCCTTCTTACATCGAAAATCATACAAATCCACGCCATTCATGTATTTATTATATACGTATACAAAAAGCAGAAAGAAATCCTATTTCTGTTTTATCGCAAGCAGTTCGTGAGTATCTCTTCATTGGCCTGATAGGACTAACACCAACAGCTGTAGAAAGAATGGAAACCTCTTTTGAATCAATGACACTGATGATATTCATGTTACTATTGGTATCATAGCTTACTTTGAACGTTCCCCTAGGAGTTTTTTTTTCAAACACATGCTTTTCCTTTATTCTATCTTTACGAACAGTTCCCGTCGATCGTAAGCCACATTTATCCAAGTGAATCACTAAATCTGGACTAGTGAAATAATTATCAAAGTAAATATGATATTTAGATAGTTTTCTTTTTGAAAGACCAAGTAGAAGTGGATTGATGATTTGTAAAACTACTCTGGAACCAAGTGGGCACTTCGATAAATTTATCCCAATACTTGTATCATTTTTACCACAATAAATGTCTAAATTGAATATGTATCCATTAACTCCACACAAACCCCAGAGCTTTATACCATATCTATCAGGTTTGCAAGGTGAATATTGTTTTAGACACGTACGTCCGAAAAATCGAACCATCATTTCGTCCACGGAAAGAGCAATTAAGAAAAACTCAAACTGCTAAATATTTTTCTTGAAAAGATTTAAAATTTCTCGGACTTTCCAAGCCTTATCAGCATCATTTTTATCACTTGTTTTCGAATACTTTATTTTTGATTTGATTTCGTTAAACCTGTCGCGAGACATCGCTGAAGAAACATCTGAGTACTTGATGAGAGAGTCCCTTTCCCAATACTCTCTTTGATCATTCCGTATGTTGTATGATGATAACAAGAATATCCCTAAAAATGTATCAAGTTCATCCACCGATAAATTCAAGCCGTTTTCTTCACTACCTTCAATAATTTAATTTTTTATTTCTGTAGAAAAAAATAGTTCAAATAATTCCACAGGTGACATTGAAAGCATTTTTTTTTGCACTGCATCACTCAATAATGATTCATCATCTAAATTTCCAGTGAAAACTTTTTCTCCATCATTCCATGAAAACTCATGATTTGGTTCTAACTTTGACTGATTTTCTGTATAATTATGAAAAATAGATTGATAAGATATATTTGGAACTGAAATTTCCGGTTTGAAATTTTCATCACCTGACTCAAAATCTCCATCAGAGCCTGAGTCATCTAAATCAGGTATTATGACATGTTGATCTTAATCAGAATACTCATTCTCCATTGATTCAGAATCGTTATCTCTTGAAATTTCTTCTGCTTTACGCTTGGGCATTTTTTCACACTATCTAAGAAGTCTGATTGTCTATTACAAAGTTGAATAATCTGTTTCTACAACTGCAGAGAGAATCCCGCTGGTGAGAGCTTATTTATTTTAGTGCGCCAATGGCTTACTCCGCATGAGTGTCTGTTTTCGGGTACGACGCGACGTCGTGCAACTCGACCAGGATCAAAAATCGATCACTGGAAAATTTTCCATTGAAGAGTGGAAAAATCCAAAGTGCCGCAAACTCTCAAGCTCAAATTTAGGAAAAATTATAAATTCCGAACCGTGTTACCAAGCGGTGTCGCGAAAACGCGAAAGAAGATAAGAGACTCTATTTGCAGCTGAACAATTTTTTTATCAAAAAACATTGCATTTACGGAGAAAATTGACAAGAATAAAATATTTTTAGAATTCATCATAGATTACATTACAATTTTTTAGAAGCGATTTGAACAATTTTTTTGATTTTGCGAAAAGTTGCAATTGGCATAAATAAAATTTTTTTTCTAAACTCTTCAAAAAAATTCAGGCGCATTCTTTAATCGATTTTAAGAACTTTTCATCTCATGAGACTTTTTCCATAATATCCTAGTTTTCGAGTAAAAAAATCATGAATTATATAAAAAAAATTTCCATTTCAGGCGCCATTTTAAAAATACAAAGGCAAAACATTGATCTCTGAGCCATGAATTCTTAAAGTTCAGACATTTATTTCACCGGTTAAAAAGGTTCCCGCTCGATTTCCAATGCGAAAGGCTTTGAAAATTAGATTTGAAAAAAAAAAGAAAGAGTGAAAATCATTTATTTGTTTAATCCCCATTTTTGCATAAATAACAATAATTTTTTGCAACTTTGAGTTTATTATCGGAAAGGGCTTATTTCAAGCTTTCAAAATATGTCTGTCTCAATTTTTTCTGACTACTGTGGAATCAATTATGAGATCCCGAAGACTAGTCTATCGCGAGTGGCGTTTTCGGCCGAAACGGGTTAAAGGGATAGCGCCTTTATTATATGTAGCGTGTTTAGGTAGATAACTTAGTTTCTTACCTTGTTAGGACTGGGTTTCACAAGAGGTTTTTATAAACAGTCTCTGGTGTTTGGGCTTGATTTAAGATTTATTGTTTAAAGACAAGTTTATAATGCTTAGCAGAGTATAATTCCGGTTCTGAACAAATTTAATTTGTGGCTATGTATATGTAATTAGAATTTTTCATGAAAATAAGACAGACTTTTAATGAAACGGTAATTAAAAAATACCTACCTTATACTTACCTATTAACTTTGCTGCAAATTGGATTGGGAAAAGATAAAACACTAGACAAAGTTTTGAATAAATTTTTTGATTTAGTACTAAAAAGTGCTGTTTCATGGAAAATTTAATAAATTTTTCAAATGTAATTCGTTTATTTATTGAACAAATATTTTTTCATACGTAATTTAGCACTGAAAAGTGCTGTTTTATATTTCAATTGAACGTTGGTATAGCTGTGCGATCGTCTTGAAAAAATGGTCCTCAAAAAATGGGCCGTTCAAATCGTTGCAGCTATACCACTCATGGCCTGCTCGTTGATTTTTACGACTGTCCTGCTGTGTGTCAAAAGCCGTTGAACTGATGTTTGTCTTGCCTGCTGCGTCAAATGAAAAGCGCACGCGCGAATAAGAACACACATTAATATACCCATGTCAAGCTGCTGCGCACCAATCTCCTTAGAAGTAGCTAGTCCCACTACTAATTGTATTCGACTTATGCGCGCGACAAAATCAATGCTCTTACATAATCCCCAGCCTCGACTACTGGACCAATGAATGATTGGGTATATTCTCTTTTTGAAAATATGAAATCAGTTAGTGTGTGTCCAAATCATAACGGTAAATACGTAGTGACGTGCGCACATCAAAATGTCAAATATATGAAAAATTTTCAATTAAATATTAACTGCATGGATTGGGAAGAAAGCGATGAAATTATTGAAGGGTTTCTATAAATATTCTTTTAATGTAAATGACTTGTAGAATAAGGTTTATTTTTTATCAATAACAAAAATTTTATTTAAGAAAAAACAATGTGCTTATTTACTATTACTCCCCCCCTCTACTCCACTATTTCATAAATTGATATTTAGTATATATATGCATATAGGAAAATAATATACGAATATATGCACTCAAATACACACTTACACACACACACGATAACGCGTGATCGTAAAACACGTGCACACATAAGGATGAATTGGGGGGGGGGCATAGTCCAGTGGATTTTTAGTTGTGTTTATCTAATAGACGCAATAAGAGCTACCAAGAGCTAAAAGCAGCCGCGGCTCACTTGTTAGAGGCTACGGTCTATCAATCCATAGGGCGCGAGATCGATTCCCCGTGGTGTCTGCTCATTTTTTTCACTGAGCTAAACCTGTGCATTACACTGTATACACGTAAATCAATTGCATCAAATTAATTAAATTCAATTAAACATAAATTAATTTTAATATTCAAAACACATTCTACATTAGTTGGGGGGGGGGGGGGGGAAGCCGGGACTATTGCGCATGATCTAACAGTACTGATATGATAGCTCATGCACTTCAGATCACTGATCTCAGAAGGAGGAGGTGGCGGCGACTGGGGCTCGACTGGGATCTCAAAGATCAATGATCTGAGACCCCCCATGATCTGAGGCCACCCTGATCTGTGGCCTCTCTAGTTTATCTACTATTCTGTTGTCACATCATTTTTAATTTCAATTATTTTTATGATTTATGTACTTACCACAAGTAGTGCTTGCACGAAAAATAAGCAGACCAAATTATTTCAATATATGTTGTAAATAAATAGTAACAAATTATTCTTGAATCGATAAAAATTCCTATATAGCCATGAAATTTTTGACAAAAATTTATACACTTATAAGCTGACTATTGATATCTTTATAAGATAAGACTATTGATATCTTTATATATTGACTATTTGATATCTTTATAATTACAAATGATATACAAATTTTAATTCCCACTGTCAGAGATACAGAATGACATGTTTGATCTTACTATCTAATTTTATTTTATATTTATTGAGAATCTTAATGACTTGGATTTGCCAGCAAAATTATCGCTAGTCCAAAATTTGAGCTTCATAAATAGCAAACTTTTTTATATTCAATAGTAACTTGATAATAATTCAACAATAACTAAAATAAATGTGATTGCTGTGTGACTAATTGGTCTACTTATTAAAGTAAATATATAATTTTTCTAAGCGTCTATCAATAAGGAAATCCCGAAAAACACTTTGGATAGGATAATAGAATTTAAATCTACTGTAAAAAAGTAAAATCCAGAAGAGGACTATAAATGAGAAGTTAGAATATATAACTTCGAAAAATAATTTCTCTTCATAATGTGTTGTAATATAATCAATTATATTTAATTATTATAGCTTACATTACAGTTGTCATTTTAGGTAACATAATTTTTTATTTAGTATAACACCATATATTAAATGAATGATTGTTTGCGTCCAGTAACAATCTTTTCATTCAAACTTATTTTCGTCCAAATCGAATGTGTGAACCGGTTTTAAAAATTGTATTATAATATTCCTCACCTAAAAATCAAGCCCAACAGAAACTTTGATGTAGAAATAAATTTTTATTCAAAAATTCTCTGTGCATTTTAATCTAAAATCATTATAAAAATGTTAGAAAACGTTTTAAATATGAATAATTAAACCATTGGTTGTTCACTTTGATCTAGAGGCCTACTTAATTTAGTGAATCCGATGGCGGCTTTTGATGACAAAGTAACAAAAGAATGTATCTACTTAATTACAGAATTAAACTATAAATAAATATATACTTTTATCATGAAATAAGATAATATCCGCCATTGTCAATTAGTTAAACAACAAGAGTCATGGAAAATCGGGGTTTCCTCGACTTTGCAAGATCTTATCTTAATGATCAATATAGATAAATGAAATTCTGATAATAAATTCAGATAAATTGATGTATTCTGTCGATCAGTGTATTTGTCAGATTCTAAGATATCTTTATTATTAATCAAAAAACGCATGAAATTTCACAAGATATAATAAACAGCCCCTGAAATTTCTCAATTTTATGAAGCCAGGTAAGAAATATGTGGTGCTTAATTTTATACTATATAACAATTGTAACAAGATTTGCAAAGCTTATCTTTTTCCAGCTCAATGATGATAGATGAATATGAAGATGTCATAGAAACCGTGTCAATGAATCCTCATGTCAAATTAGTCGAGGCTTCTTTAAAAATTAATGGAATAGCAACTTCGATGTGATTCTAGAAAATAACATATCATAATATCTTGCGAGCTTCTAGGCAAATCAGAAAGAAAATTTATATTTTTATCAAAATTTGTTCAAGTATTATTTTATCAGAATTTCAATATACAATATGGCCGTATATCTAATACGTACGTCAATAAGCCCTAATACATAAAAATATATGAAATTTGCTGCTATCTAATCTATACTCCGAATTTCGAAACTGACGATGAAGGAGCCGATAGACCATACGTGAGGATAGCAATATATAGAAATCATAGATATGGATTCCAATAGTAACATTTGTCGAAAACGATAAAACAGGATACTTTAAATAGACTAACACCTGATAATAATTACATTCATATATCGATGCTACAATGTATATAATATAAAAATATATTTCATATCCAGTTGAATTGGCTTAAGAAAGCTTACAAGAATACTGATGAGTTATTTGCAATATGAATGTTGTTAGCTGTAGTTTTTAATATGAGATTTATAATATTATGATTTACTATGTTTCTTCTTCTTTTTGATGTCCATTTCATATTGAATTTCCCTGTATTCATTTCATGGGGAAATTCAACCATACATGAAACAACAAAATATGTTTTTGTCATAAAAAAGATGAGAGACGATATCTACCGTTTGCGGGAGATAAGCCACAGATGACAAGGAAAATTTGGGCTTTCCTTGATTTTGGACGCGTTTTTCTCAATGACCACTATACTTAACCGAAATTCTGATAACGGATTCGGATTCCTCGTTCGAAATTCTAAAAAATTATTATATTTATACGTCTAATTATCATCCGTTCAAAGGCTAAAAGTCGGAAATGTTTGAAATTTTTTCATAAAATGTCAACTTTGATTCTTCATAATACAGAAGGAATAGTTCTTTCTTCTTACATGTTTCGTAGAGTTTTTTCAACATATTGCTATCTTTTTCAAGAGCCAAGCTTACACTTTTTGGTAAGAAAATCTCAAATTCTTCATCAATAGTAATAAGGATGCTAATACCATATTTCATTATCTGCCATCTCAATAAGTAATCAAGTAGGTGTAATTTTTGTCTAATTGCGAAATGGTCTTTTTTTGGTAAAACAGCCAATTTGGAAACCCTATTGATTGAAGAAAAATCCATTCTACAACTAATAAAATGAATAGGTTAATTCAATCTATTTTGTATTAGGAAATAATGAGATAATTGTATATAAAGACAATATTACCATAAAATTATTAGAGATTTACTAGAGGAGAAGAATGAGGATACGACTGCTGTTTCAATTGAGTGTTTAACTTTCCTGAACTTAAGAAAGTTCCTAGTTTTGTTACCAGTATCCTCTTCTCTTCCTTCTTCCTTATCCTTCAACCTTAGTCGCTTTCTAATAGGCTCTTTTTCCTCCCCATTGTAAATATCTTGTTTTGAGCAATATCTGTAATGGTTGGAAAAATCTGAATACTACTCTGGATGCCCTTGCCAGCGGGACTTTACTTTCACCGTACGAATGCGTAAATAAAGGATAGCCTATTGTAATTTTACTTTGTTAAATTACTTGATATCGCCTTGTCACAACCAGACCGAACAATGGACCTGTGAAAGTTAGCGCCAGCTTTTTTCACCAAAACAAAACCTATAAATAATTTTGCAGAGTTCAGCCCAAAGCGCACGGAGGCTTATCACTCTCGCATGGCATCCCTCGTTTAATCAAGCATAGCTGTTTGCACCATTTTGTTCTGATTGGAGACAGAGAAGTGACCGCGAAGATTTTCTTTGTATCAAGTATTGAGCAGTGCGATGACTTAGTCGATAATTGCTTTCCGGCTAATTCGCGAAGTAGTGAGCGAGTGACATTGAACGTTTTGCGTGAAATTTTGAATTTTATTTTGCATGTGATATTTTATTTTACGGTTTGTTATTGTGTTGTCAACACGCGTGGTTCATGTTACGCTGAAGCCCGGAGCTAGTGAAACGGGCAGAAGCCAAAGTTGCTGTGTTAAAATTAAGCGATTATGCTGTAGAGTAGAGCGTGCGGTTATTGCACAGTTGGCGACTGCACGAGCCTAGTGTTTCGGCTATAGGTGAAATTTATGTGGGTGTTCGATTTATGAGTATTTAATTTATGAGTTGTGAAACTCTCAACGGATATTTCTCGGCTGTAACGAATTCCGATAGACAATAACTCAAGGTAAAGCGAGTTTACAGGCAGTTTAAAGTCTTTGTGTTGCGCATTCACACCAAAGTCACCGCTGCTGTTGAACATTGCTTGCGCGCGTTAAACTGTTCTTGATAACATAGAGAACAAACGTGTTTAGGCGTGTTTGAGGTGGAATAGGTCAGAGAACATGAGTAGACTGGGTGTTTGTTTTGTTTTTTGCGTGAGTTCGAGACTAATACGATACCGAAGACGAGATCGTCCAAGCGCCAGAAAGCGGAATAATCGTGTCTGAGGCTAGAAACTTTTATAAGGAGAATTATGAAAATTCCCGCAGTAAAATCAATATAGGAATGCATTCAAAGAATGTAACTCCAAGAGCTTTTGGCTTGGATAACCGTGAACGGAAACAACAAGAACAACAGCAACAAAAGACACCGGCATCAATGACTACACATGCACACACACACACACACATACAAACACACTCAACGATAAGCAGCAACAGAGACATCAACGACAGCAATGGACTGAGAAGCACGACGGAGAGGAGTAAGGCAGGTGGACGAGGTCGAATCTTCGGTTTTCTCTTTCTCTCTCTCGCATATTCCGGGTATTATTGCTACGCGGGCAGCGTAGCAGATCTGTCAGCTACCTCGCCGATCGCGAACGTTGTCGAATTTTTTCTTTGTTATGGATGTCGATTTGAATATTTCGAAGGGCGAAAGTAGTAGGGAAGGCAGATCGGGTGACAGTTCTGCCACCAATTCATGCTTCATCGCGAGCGCGAAGATACCTCTCGAACGTAAACGATTCGGGAATATTGTTGTTGTTACGTTTTTTTATTGGTTTGTTTATTTTGATCAATATGTTGTTTGTCTGCAATTGACATCCTATTGATCTTAAGATTAATACAGTAAGAACTCGTAATCATATTCCATATCTCTCTGAATTTGTTTCTCTTTTGTGCTTATTTTGAACTCCGCGAAACATATATCAAAAAACACCCGGTATATAAACGACGGTTAGTCTCGCAGCGAGAGACGATTCATATCTTAGCAATGTTAAATAATAATTTATTTAACACACCATTACAATTTATTTCATGTAAATATTTTTTTTGATCTTGTTTAATATGAGTATAGTAAAAAATAAAATTTTTAAATATGTTAGAAATATTCTTTATATAAAACTTATTAAAATAATTACAAATTGTTTACCTACATCATAATATAAAAAACTGGTATTATTTTGTAAAGTATAAAAATTTACTTTATTTTGTACCTGTATAATTTTTGCACGTGTTTATATATATTATTGAAATTTGAAATTATTCTCTTAAAAAAGAAAATCTAATCGAAAAATTAGAAAACAAAAATTTCTTTGACAAAGTTATTAATACTGCATTCTAATTTGCATTGTATAGAAAATATATAAGATTTTCGATGAAAGATAATTTTTACAAAAAGATCTTTAATATAATAAAAAATAAGATAAAAATAAAATTCAAACTCTAATTTCAAAGTTTTCACGCTGACCTTTGAAAAGGCTTTACATTTTTTTCAATACGATTATGACCAACTGCCATGCAAGCGATATAAGATGATAAAAAATTTTTGTTAACTTTGACGAATTTATGTATCCGTAACATAGTCTTAAGTATCGTAAAAAAATGTTATTCACAGTATATTGTAAAGGCATCACAACAGTTTTCCAATGAATGGTATATAATTTTGTTCTATGACATCGAACCTGAAATAAAAAGGGTTTTCAAATATGTAGTTATTTTTTTTGAGTAAGTTTAATCTATTGTAGGGTAGTGTATAGTTTACTCAACAGAAACATTGACATAAAGTTTTTGGAAGTTATAAATAATAAAATAACTTTCGAAGATTTCGGGAATAGCCATATTTTTGTAGATAAGTGTTGTAAGCTATCACATTTTGTTGTAAATTTCAAGTCTACTCGCATGCAAACCGATATCAGATCCCTGGATATTTTTTTTATTATTAAGTAAACAATTACCAATGAATTTAATATTTCTGCCTTACATATAATAAATGGAATTTGATAAACAGCTGGAATCGTTAATCCGACCACCGCACGGGTAGCTGCCCAACTCCAAAAATCAATAGCTACTGCTGTTAGAACCGCTCCAATGATCAATATAGCCAAACATGCAAAGAACGATAACCTTCGTCCAAATCTGCAATAAATTCATAGAAAATAAATGAATTAATCGATGTTCCAGCAGCTATAAAATATTTTATATAAATACAAAATAAACACCTTTAATCATGATATAATATAGATCTGCAAAATATAAAGTTGTGACTGTTATGGAGTAGCTGATAGACATTTCCGAAATAATTTTCGGCGTAGAACTTAAATTTAGGCTCAGAATTACTTCATCATGTCAGATTTTTGAGTAATCCTAACTTAAAAATGCGAGAAACACAGTTATTCGCCATATTTGAGCTGAGCATCCATAACATCGCCATTTTTTATTATTTTTCAAATCTGAAATAACCATCAGAAAGGGCTACTTTCTAGTTTTTCATAACACTATTTATATGTATAATTATCATTTCTTAAACCGCAGATATCATCGGTTGAAAAGAACTTAATTACAGGTTTCGCAATGACCGATACACGAAAGGAAAAAATGACAGGACGTGTAAGTTCCTTTGACAAATATTTGTTGAACGAGGCATTATATTAACAAAAAGTCTTAAATAGCTGGTAGTGCTCGGTATATAAAGCCTTAATAAGCTATAATCCCATAACCTCAAACACAATAACATTAAGCCCACGACAGATAGGACTCTATTGTTGTAAACCGAAATAAGTCATAACTCCAAAAAGTAATAACATCAAACCCACGACAGATAGGGTTCTGCTGTTTCAAACCTGAGTATGCTGTTATTTTTACCATTCATATATCGGTCATTGCGAAACCTGTAATTTTGTTCTTTCCAATTGACGATATCTCCAGTTTAATAAATGATAATCATATATATACATAGTGATATGGAAAGCTGAAGAATAGCCCTTCCTGATAGTTAGTTTGGATTTGAAAAATAATAAAAAATGGCGATATTATGAATGGTCAGATATGGCGAATAACCGTATTTTTCGCACTTTTAGGTAAGGATTACTCAAAAACCTTACGTGACGGAGTAATTCTAGATACAGATTTGAGTTTTACGTCGAATATCACTTCGGAAATGGCTATTATCTAGTCTATAGTAAAAATATGGTGACCTGTGATAATTCTAGCTAATAATTTAAGACACCACAAATCCGGGTCATTTTGTTTAATATTAATACATAGTTGTTACAGTATAAATCAGAAATTTTCATGTTTATTCCATAGATCTTTTTCAGCTTTTATAGCGGTTCAGAAATACCCGAAAGTAAGTGTATTAGAAGCCGGTAACCACATATTCTGTGTCTAAAAGTTTCACTTATAGACACTTTTTGAACAATGTTTTGTATACATTTTCGCGTGTGCATTATATTAAATCATTTTTTATAATTAATATATAGCACACGAATACTTTTATAGGACCAAATCAATATGGTGAGATACAAGGTAATATTGTATTATCTTTGTATTTTAAGATGCTATACTTTATTCTGAGATTATAATACAACTCGTAACTTTTCGGTAAGTGCGGACTATTATGTAAAATGCCACATTCATACTTTACTTCGTATATATCGTAATACATTGTAACGTTTGATCTTTATCCTATGTTATATAAATAAATAGTTCAGACTCTAAGATGTAATGATAATCGCGTTTTCGAGAGTAAGCAAGAAGTTGACACGTGTAAGTACTTTGTGTTTTGATACTGTTACGACCATCGAATAGCGAAAATAGTGTTATCCACGAAATTCGCTGTTTCGATGGGCCGTTTGAAATACAAGTAAGTACAGTTACATCTTTCGAGGAAAAGCCCGACAACGCTGCAACGAATACTTAGTCCAATTTCTAAGCAATATTAATTTTGAAAGAGGAAATAGTCTAAGGCTGATTTTTTCTCATAAGAGAGAAAGTCTTATGAATTCAGCGCTTAGATTATTATATAGAAAAGGAATAACAGGGTTAACCACTGAATAATGAAATTCGATCTCAGAAATACGTCGGAGTCCGTCGAAATCTAGGCGTCAATAAGCCTACATATTTACATCATTTGATAGTCAAGCTTCTCCATTATTTTCAGCGGCATCTATAACCAAGGAGAGCGCATAGCTTATTTTATTTACAATGAATTGAACTACTATTACATTGTACATTATATATTTTTACTGTAAATATGTCCAGTTTTTAGAGAAATAAGGAAACGCGTAAGACCTATCTGACTTGAGAAAGTATGTATGCATACCTGTATCGTTATTCATATTGTAGAATAAATGAACTTGACAAGATTGCGAGCGTTTAGTAGGATATTCGATAGTCAGTCTCGAGGAAAACTTCGAGCTATTAATGAAGTCTCCTTTCTTCCTTCCTTACTTCTGTTTTAAATTTTTATAGAAAAACTTCTTTTATATATATTTTGATATATAACATATATTTATATGTACGTAAGCAGTAAGGTTCTAGGCTAATCTATGCAGCGAAGTTAAGTTTTTGGGATTTTTTCGAGTTCTGGAACATTTCCGAAAAAGTATACACAATGCCTAACCTTCCACGACATACCGGAAATTATATAATAATAACCCAAAATTGAAACATACGAGGTGTGATCAAAAAGTAAGGTGAATTTTTATTTTTCTCAAAAAATATTTATTTATTCATGAATTTTTTTTTTATCTCCTTCAAAGTAATCCCCCTCGGATATAATGCACTTGTGCCAACGCTTGTGCCAATCCTCAAAGCATTTCAAAAAATCATTTTTTGTGATCTTGTTTAGTTCATCCTTCGATGCCGTCTTTATCTCCTCAATCGTGGCAAAACGCCGTCCTTTCATGGGCCTCTTCAGTTTTGAGAACAAGAAGAAGTCACAGGGGGCCAGATCTGGGGAATACGGTGCCTGTGGCATCGTTACGGTTTTAGCCAAAAATTCGCGCACAAGCAACGATGTGTGAGCAGGGGTGTTAGGATGGTGCAAAAGCCAATTTTTATTTTTCCACAAATTCGGACGTTTCTGGCGGATTGCTTCGCGCAAATTGCGCATAACTTGCAGGTAATATTCCTTATTTACTGTTCTACCCTGTGGCAACAACTCATGATGCACCACGCCCCTGCAGTCAAAGAAAACTGTAAGCAAAACCTTTACATTTGATCGAACTAGGCGTGCTTTTTTTGGTCTTGGTGATCCAGAATGCCTCCACTGGGACGATTGAGTCATAGACTCGACGTCATAACCGTATACCCATGTTTCGTCACCTGTTATAACCCTGTTGAGTAAATCTGGATCATCGTTGACGTCATTCAGTAGCTCTTGGGCGATGCTCATGCGACGTTTCTTTTGGTCGAAATTGAGCGATTTCGGAACAAACTTCGCTGACACACGTCTCATGTCTAAAACACTCGTCAAAATTGATTGGCACGAACCAAATGAGATGCCAATATCATCAGCAATTTCTCTAATGGTAATTCGACGATATCCCAACACTATTTTCTTCACTTCTTCAACATTCTCATCGGTTGTTGATGTGCTGGGGCGTCTAGAACGAGGTTCGTCGTCGGTGTCTTCTCGGCCTTCTTGCAAGAGTTTATACCACTTGTAAACATTTTTTTGGCTTAAAGTAGACTCACCGTATGCCACTTTCAGCATTTCAAGTATTTTGGAAGATTTGATTTCATTTTTCACACAAAATTTAATGCAAACTCTTTGATCCATGTTTTTAGACAGCAGCAAATCGTGGAGCACGCAAAACACTTCTAACCTTGATGCCTCTCACAAACAAACCAAACATACTACAAAGCTGAAATTTGGAACGTATGTTTTAGACGAGTGTACCGACATAACCAAATAAAAAAGACGAAGATCGAACGGACGTAGCCCGCTAAATTTCAAAATTCACCTTACTTTTTGATCACACACTAGCTAGTTTCTAGGACACCTAAGATTTTTATAGAACAATTTTTGAGCTGATAAGGCTGAAGGTAGGCTGAACTGAAGGTTCCAAGACGTATGATTTTATCATTTAAAAAAAGTTTATTCTATAAATACATACATTTATGACATTACCAACGTTGAATTAGATATTGAATCGGGATTATTAACGTTTTAGCTTTTAAATAACCTGTGTCCCAGCGTTTTTCTGCATAAATGCTTAGACAAGAATTATGGAGCCTTACATTGAAAATTGTAACGGGGAATCTCAGTCGTCCGTGTTTGGATAGCTCTCGACTGCCCGTACGAATTTTTTAATTAGGGATTCGGGAAGGTAGAATCGTTCCCACGGCTAAATAACGCGTCGAGCACATGCTTTAATCGTACGCGGACTATTGCACGGGTACAGGAGTGACTGTGAGGGTAAATAAAGGAGGCGGAACCTAAATGAAATAATGGTCTTTAATAATAATAATAACAATAGAAAAATGATAAGCTAAACTTAAACGCGGAAACTAATCGAACAAAAGGAATGACAACGGAAAGGACACAAAGGAATGACATGAACAAAATTAAATGATCGGCGAATATGAACTACGGAAAATTACAAATAAAGAAAATTACCAAATAATCTAAATAAACAAATGGTAGAAAATAAAAAATAAGGAAAAATACAAAATAAAGAAAATTACAAAATAAACGAAATAAACAAATGGTAGAAAATACAAAATAAGGAAAAATACAAAATAAAGAAAATTACAAAATAAAGAAGACTTCGCTGTGTACGAACAACGACCGCCCGAACACAACAAGCGCGACCTCGCAATCGGCAGAGCTGCCGAACTGCGAGGTGTCTGTTCGGCGCCTCGGATAAGAGAGAGAGAGAAAGAGAAACACTGCACCGACCTTGCCTCGAGTCGACTTAGATTCTCTGTCAAACGTCCTTGTCCCTGTAGATCCCGAAGTTAGATACTCTGGAAAGAAAACAAAGGCAACGGCTAGGTAAAAAGTCTCCTTCGGCTCCTCGAATGCCCTCTCGGTGAGGCTTTTGTTATTGTCGCTGTTCTCGTTGTTCCGGTTGGCGTTGTTAATGATGTTCTTGTTGTTGTCCCCGTCCTCGTTGTTAGTGATGTTATTGTTATACCCCCGTTATCGTTACTGCGCTCACTATCGTTGTTATTGTTGTTATTGCTACTGTTGTGGTTAACGTGTTGGCGTGTTGGTGAGTTGGTGAGCCCCCGTGGACGTGACTGTATACGTGTGTATGCGTATGTGTATCCGTGTGCGCCCGTGTTTCGCCTCACGCTCCAGACCGGCAAAGGGATTCCTGCTCACCACTTCTAAGATGGCCACACGCGCGCACACTCCCGCGTCACCTCGCCGGTCGCCACGTGCACCGGTGCCGGTTCAGCTGCCTCCGCAGGTTGTCTTCAAATACACAAATTCCGCGCACCGGCCACGTGTTTCCAAAACCACAAATCGTCGGCGAGGGCGCGAGAATTCACAAGTCACGGGCGAAACCCTACAGAAAATCGTGTGCGCCGGTGGACTGTGCGGCAGCTCAACAGGTACTGCTGTCCCTCCGTCAAGCCAGCGAGATGCGCGCGCAGATCTGCCGACGCCTCGCCGGCTTGCGCTTATCTTCTGTCTCTCTCTCTCTCTCTCTCTCTCTCTCTTTCGCTGTGCTCTCTACGTCGGCTCTCCCTCTCTCCAATTCGCTGCCGTCGCCGTCGCACCTCAAGAATAGAACAAAAAAGAAATAAACGGAGCGATCAGAGTGTGCTCAACTAGTGCACATTCCTAGCTCGTTAAAGCGCACGGGGAAACAGTCAGAGCTCGACGGAGAGCAACGGTCGACCCGTGATTCTCCGTCACAGTCCCCCCGAAGCAACCGATCCTTAACTAGGGTCGGGGGCTGTTCCCCCGCTCTCACCATCCGCGCGCCGTGTGCGAGCTGGGAGGATGCTAGGTCAAAATATAACAAAATAATATTAAAAGATCATAATGGTCCGGAGAACAAAAAATGAACGGTCGGGCAATGAAAATCCGTACAAGATCGTCTTCCGGACCGTCGACAGGACGACCCTTAATTTCTAGGTAGGAAAGATAGTCAAAGAAAAAGATTAGTTTGAGGCAGACGCAGAAGTAAAGACGGGGGACGCCCGAAGTGAACTAGATAAAACCACGCAAGACTTACCTCGTCGCTTCCCCGTCTTACTGGTCTTCCTGACGGGGTGGAGGCTGTGAGAGCTCGCTCGCCTCAGCGACGAGACGTAGCCGGTCCCCGATCGACAGTCCGGCAAGGTATGCCAGGGCGATCGAACGGGGAGAAGGCGATGACGGCACCGATGGCTCCGGCGGCGCCAAGGGTGGTGCGGCCACTGACGCCACCGCTGGCGTGGCTTCCAAGGATGTTGGCAGCGACGCCACCGACGCCGAGGGAGCGGCCCCCGCCATCCCGGTGGCGTAGTGCTCCAGCGTTCGGCATCGTGGAGGGATCTGGCATAGACTTGGGCCGGTCCGGTTCCGGCCTGTCGGCCTGGTGTCGGTCCGGTCCCCGCTTCTGCCGCGGCCTCCAGCTAGGGTTCTGAACACCGAGCGGCGGGTTCATTTGTCGACGCGAGAGGGGGCGTCTCCGGCGTACCCAAGTTTGCGGCGAGGAGGGCCCTCTTCTTGGCCGGGACGCGCCTGGCTCCAGCCCGTGTCCTTCGGCAGCGACGGCCATCCGGGTATATCATCCAGAAGACTCCGTCACCGTCGATGAACGGGCGCCACAAGCGCGTTTGGCCCGACGTCTCCCCCTCAACCGCAGGTTCACCGCCAGCCATCCCCGACCTCGGGGGCGAGACCAGCCCAGGGCTCTCCACCCCCACGGGATCGGACTCGTCCGGGTTCACCCCTTTAGGGAGAACCGGCTCCACCCTCGAGGTTTGGGTTCGCCCGACCTCTCCGGACGCGCCTTGGTCCGTCTCACGCCGACTCGTCGCCTCCACCCTCACGGTCAAAGTTTCCTTCGAGGACGGGCTATCGCCGACGTAGCGGAACTCTACGTCCATGGAGAAGTCGGGAAGCCGCCCAGCCTTCTTTTTCCTCGAGGGTTCGAGGACGTCCTCGTCTCGATATCCCTCAGGGGGGAAAAGGCCCCGAACGCCGGACCGCATCGGCGGGAGCACCCTACGCGGCCTTTCCTCCGGCTCGGCCGACGCCGGGAGGAACTGCACCTCGAAGGGGATTTTTACTTCCGCCCTCGGGGCACGCGGTGGAACCAGGGGATCCTCTCGGACCGTCGGCGGGGAGCCACTGTCCTCCTTTTTTGCCTCTCCGAAATGCAAACCCGGGGTGCCCGGTTTTATATGGGTTCGTAAACCCCGGGTGCGGGCGGTTTGGAGGCCCATGGTGACCCCAGCGTAGGTGCGCTTGACCCGAGTGCAGACCCGCGGTCCGCGAGAAGCCAAGTTGGCCAGCGCCTGCTGGAGCGGGAGCGCCTGACGGGCTGGGCCGGTATTGAGATGGTTATCCCACTCGGCCCGGCCCGGACGAGGGACCAACCCCAGTGGAACGAAGTTGGCCCTGAGGGCCTCCTTCTCCCGCTGCTCCCGAGCCTGCCGGTCCAGGAGCGGCGGGAGTGGGCCAGCGGCCGGCGGCGCCAGGGGCGCGCCACCACTGACCTCGCCCATAGCGCCCGCGTCCGACTCGGGAGTCGAGCCGGAATCCCCATCCGGGCTCTGCCCATCAGGACCGGGGCGGGGGGCGGGTCCCCGCACCCCGGGAGGGTCCGTTGTTGGCGGGTCCGTAGTGGCAGGGCTGCCAACCACGGTCACCCCCGAGCCCTCCAGAGGTTCTACGGGAGTCGTCACGTCCCGTCCCCGGTCCGGGTTCACCAGCGCCTGAAGGTGGCCGATTTCCTCGTCCAGACTCATGTCAAGAGCCTCCTGTAAGCAGACAATACAAGTTACGTTCTCACTCGGTACCCCCTTTGAAAATTGGGTTAGTAGCACTGAAGTGGTTCCCCGCCAGGTTAGTGCAGGAGTGGACGCACACGGGGCCTATATAGGTCTCTCAGATCGGGGGGGGGGGGGGGGGATGGACGCATGTGCCGTTATCTGCGGAAATTCCCTAGCTCGCGGCCCCCCCACCCCTTTTCCTTCCTACATTCTAATTTTCTCTTCGCGGTGGGATATACCGCTTTAATTCCTTTACGTGTACGCGGTTCACCTGCTTCTTGCTGTCCGTCGTCAGGATATACAGCTCTGGGGACAGCACTTCTAGCACTTTATACGGTCCGATATACAAGGGATCTAACTTCGCGCTCCTACCCTTCGGCGCGTTAGAGAGGGTGTGCGACCTTCGCCACACCATGTCGTCCTCTCGAAATTGGGCCAATCGGCGACCGCAGTTGTAGTGCTTCTTTTGGTTATTTTGTGCCTGCTCGATGTGTCTGATCACGAGGCTCCACAGGGCGTTTAGACGCTTCATCCGATCGACTTATTCCTCGGGGGAGAGGCGCACCAACGGTCCCTTCTTCTCCACCTTGCTGCGTAAGCTTTTGGCTGGGCGAGGTTCTCTTCCGAAGTTCAGGAACGCGGGCGATACCCTCGTAGTCGACTGTACAGCCGTGTTCATCGCGTGCCGAAACTCGTGCAGGTGCTTGTCCCAGTCGCGATGGTCGTGATCTATGAAGATTGAGATCATGGTCTTCAGTGTCTTGATCGCACGCTCGCAAAAATCGGCCTGTTGGTGGTAGGGTGGCCAAGGCACATGTTCAATCTCGAACTCCTTGAGGATAGCTCTGAATTCGGCCCCACAGTAGTTCTTGCCACTGTCGCTAACTAGGTAATCGGAAATTTCCCATCTGAAGAGGATTAGCTCCTCAAAGGCACTCCCAAGGGTCTTTCCGGTAGCAACTGTAAGTGGTTTGAACTCCACCCATTTAGTGAACAGGTCTTGAAATACCGCTAGGTATTTATACCGGTTCTTACTGCGGGGTAGTTCGATTACGTCCGTGGCAATGACTGCCCACAGGCGCTCGACCACCCGCTTGCTCATCAAGCCCTTCGGTACGTCCTGCTCACCCTTATGACATTGGCATAGTTGGCATGACTGCACAAATTTCTGCACATCGTACCACATGCCCGGCCAGAAGTATTCGCGAGCAATGCGGTCATACGTCTTCTCGCGGCCGAGGTGTCCCGCAGACGGTTCGCAATGGGCGTCTCGCATAACCCGTAATCGGCGCTCCTCCGGTACGACGAGCCGCCAACACTGCTCTTTATGGGTTTCTGGGGTCCAGGAGCCCCAGTGCCAGACTTGGTTCTTGCGCAACAGCTTCGTTAGGGGTACTTTTAGATGCGACTCGTGCTCGATAAACTTGGAGTACCATCCACACATTCCCAGGAATCGGCGCAACTGTTTGATGTTCCGCGGGGCTGGAAAATCCAGAACGGGCCCCACGCGGTCTGGGTCTGGCCGCAGCCCTATCTCGTCGAGGAGGTACCCCAAGAATTTCACACTAGAGCAGCCGAACTCACTCTTCTCGACGTTAATTTCCAGTCCCGCCTGGACCATGCGCCTTAAGGCCTTCTCGAGCCACACCAGGTGGTCCTCGAACGTTTCCGTGACTATAATCACGTCGTCGAGGTACTTGAACACGTGCGGCTCGAAATATGGTCCGAACAGTGCGTCCATCAAGCGCATGAAGGTTGCCGGGGCATTCACCAACCCAAAGATCATCCGGTTCCCAAAGACCACAACCCGGTGCCCCGAAAGCCGTGTACTTCTTGCTATCTTCGTGCACGGGTACCTGGAGATAAGCGCTCTTTAGGTCAATTTTGGAAATGTACCGGGCCCCCCGCAACCGATCGAGTACCACATCTACCCAACCCCCGGCATCGGATAAGCGTCGATGCGAGTGGTTTTGTTCACCGGTCGCAGGTCGATACACAGTCGATAGCTTCCGTAGTGCTTTTTGACGACCACCGGTGCACTGCACCACTCGCTCTGAGACGGGCGGATCAACCCCTTTTGTGTCAATCCGCGACCTCCTGACGGATGAACTCGGTGACCTGCGGGGAGTACCTGCGCATGGGTGTCTTGATTGGCCTCGCACCTTGTACATCGATGACGTGTTCAATCAAGTCCGTCTGCGCAGGTGACTCCTTCGGTACTACACGTCGCACCAGCGCCTTAATTTGAAGTCGTTGGGGTTCCTGTAATGTCGAGAGCCCTCCCACCTCCGCTACTAAACTCAGGTTCCTCGGCCGGTCGGGAAAGTATATACGGTCCCCCACTCTGCGCGAAGTGGTACCACATCTCTCGGCCTTCGACACTCCATGTGTCCTCTTTGGCATCCAACCGGAAACCAAACGCACGGATGAAATCCTGTCCCAGAACCATATCGTACATAGCGTAACATAGCTTCCCCAGCATGCTGACTGATGTGCCCGAGAAACCATTCACCACGCCAGGGGTTCTCTGCACTTGAGTTCGGAAATCTTGCGTGATCCGGCGGCCCACAACCGATACTTGTGCCCCTGTATCGAACAGGGCGCTGTATGGTTTACCGCCAATGAGCAGTATGAGTAGCGGACGGTTTTCTACGGTGGCGTCTAGTACGGGGTCCTCACCGTCAGATGCAGCCGAGCAGTCAGTCGTGACCTCCACGACCATCGCCCCCGCCGGAACCGACGAAGCTTCCAGTTCCTTCGTCGCGTTCCCGCCCACCAGAAGACACACGGGTGCTGCATCAGGTGACGACCCAGTAGAGTTCGGTTGTTCATCGGTACCAGTCGACGCCTTGGCCGAGGGGGCAACCCGCCGCGATATCTCGCCAGGGGGGGGGCCGCCACCCTCGGCCGGCGCCACCCATCCTCTTGTCCGTTGTGCGAGTTCTGGTCATTTTCCCCGTTCATAACTTGCCAGCGGCTTTCAAGACGTTCCTCAAGCTCTGCCAATATTCCCTGTTCGTTCCCGTTTCCTCCCCCCCCCCCCCCCCCGGATTCGTAATTTTAGATCAAGTTCGTCGTGCCTGAGTTCTGCGGCCCACCACGAGCCATCGCCGAGAGCGTTGGGCCACCGCTCTCCGCGGACTGGTTTTCCGCTAGTCTTCGTATTGGTTCGCAAAGTACGGAACGTACAATTTGGGGCCTGGCAGTTTTGGCACGACTCCCTTGGTCGACTAAGGGGGCAACCCGGAGCGTAATGTCCTGGTTGGCGGCAACGGAAACAAATTGGGCTTCCTTGTGCTTGGTTGATTTGGCCTCGGTCAGTACTTGGGCACTCGGAGATTCGGTGGCCTTCTCCGTTGCAGCCGTAACACCTCCCCTGAAAATAGACCCGGCCCTGTCCGGTTCTTGCGTTTTGCTGGCGTCTCGCAGCCTGCGCTGGCGCCTGCAATGATGGGGCGGTACGCGGGTTGTCACTCGTACCTCCAGTGTTCCTCTGGGTCGGCTGGTTGGCGTTTCGTGGCAGTGTGGGCGGCATCGGACTGCTCGCCGCACACTGCCCCCCCCTCGATTCACTGTTAGATGAGTGTTCGGTTGTTGCGGCGCCGGAAGCTTTCCCCTTCTTTTTCTTCTTCTTGGCCTTAGACTTGTTTGTTGTGGTCGTCTCTACTGGGGCGGGTACGGCATTGGCTGCCACATGTGCCCTTTTTCCCTTTCCCCGGTAGGCGGCGTCCTCAACTGGCAGATTGTCCTTAGCGGAGGGAAGGTGCCATTTTTTCTCGCATTCCCGATATTTCTCCAGTCTCTCGCCGTAGTACTCCAGATCGCGCAGGGTGTGGACGGATCTCTCTCTGATATACCTTCCGTATTCAGGGTTAAGGCCCGCTTTGGCCAGCCGGACCTGTTTCCTCTCCGAGGGGGGGGGGGGGGGTCTCATCCTTCTGACGACGCTCTCGAACGCGGTCAGGTAGTCCCCAATGGATTCGTCCTGAGCCTGCGTCCGACGAGCCAGCACATCATACAGTTCCTCCCTCGATAATGCCCGACAGTAATGCCGGCGAAAGCTTTCCGCGAAGTCCCGGAACGTGCGCCACGTTCCAAGTTTGTTGGCCAGCCATACCTCCGCGCGGTCCAAGAAAATCACATCTAGGGCCGGCAGCACCTCGCGATCCGGGAGTCGGTACATTCGCACACAGCGCTCGAGTTTCTCCAGGAAGCGTTCCGCGACCGAGCTCAATGCACCGCTGAATTTGAGGTTCCACGTGCGGAAATCTGTGACCGCGTCCGCGCGTTTCCACCTCCCCCTCGGGGCTCAGGCCCTCTTGAAGCATCAACTAAGTGAGTTGCTGCAGGGGCATACGCAGGATCCGTGCACGCAACTGCTGCAGCTTAGGTTGCCTCTTTAGCCGACGGATAAACAATTCTTGTTTCCCCGAAGTGGACGGCATTGTTGCTGGGTCCTAGTCTTGGAACACGGCATGTTACCCCACCTGCCGATTTGGGAATTGGGGCGGCAACAGAGGGGGGAGCAAAGGTGAAGATCCTAGCCGGCCCGCCGGCAGTAGTGCCACCACTTGCCCAAATGCCTCCGATCTATAGGACCGGACCCACACACACGATGCGATCAGCGGGTGAACAATGATAACAGGTTGACAGTCACTCCTGAACAACACCCGAAAGAAAGAATAAAAAAACACAAGTAGCCGCAAAAGAAAGAACAGCTGCGCGTACGCGCCACTAAATCCACACCAGGGATGCCATGTAACGGGGAATCTCAGTCGTCCGTCTTTGGATAGCTCTCGACTGCCCGTACGAATTTTTTAATAAGGGATTAGGGCAGCTAGAATCGTTCCCACGGCTAAATAACGCGTCGAGCACACGCGTTAATTGTACGCGGACTATTGCACGGGGACAGGAGTGACTGTAAGGGTAAATAAAGGAGGCGGAACCTAAATGAAATAATGGTCTTTAATAATAATAATAACAATAGAAAAATGATAAGCTAAACTTAAACGCGGAAACTAATCGAACAAAAGGAACTTAAATTGAAATTAAATGATCGGCGAATATGAACTACGGAAAATCACAAATAAAGAAAATTACCAAATAATCTAAATAAACAAATGGTAGAAAATACAAAATAAGGAAAAATACTAAATAAAGAAAATTACAAAATAAACGAAATAAACAAATGGTAGAAAATACAAAATAAGGAAAAATACAAAATAAAGAAAATTTCAAAATAAAGAAGACTTCGCTGTGTACGAACAACGACCGCCCGAACACAACAAGCGCGACCTCGCAATCGGCAGAGCTGCCGAACTGCGAGGTGTCTGTTCGGCGCCTCGGATAAGAGAGAGAGAGAAAGAGAAACACTGCACCGACCTTGCCTCGAGTCGACTTAGATTCTCTGTCAAACGTCCTTGTCCCTGTAGATCCCGAAGTTAGATATTCTGGAAAGAAAACAAAGGCAGCGGCTAGGTGAAAAGTCTCCTTCGGCTCCTCGAATGCTCTCTCGGCGAGGCTTTTGTTATTGTCGCTGTTCTCGTTGTTCCGGTTGGCGTTGTTAATGATGTTCTTGTTGTTGTCCCCGTCCTCGTTGTTAGTGATGTTATTGTTATACCCCCGTTATCGTTACTGCGCTCACTATCGTTGTTATTGTTGTTATTGCTACTGTTGTTGTTAACGTGTTGGCGTGTTGGTGAGTTTATGAGCCCCCTTGGACGTGACTGTATCCGTGTGCGCCCGTGTTTCGCCTTACGCTCCAGACCGGCAAAGGGAATCCTGCTCACCACTTCTAAGATAGCCACATGCGCGCACACTCCCGCGTCACCTCGCCGGTCGCCACGTGCACCGGTGCCGGTTCAGCTGCCTCCGCAGGTTGTCTTCAAATACACAAATTCCACGCACCGGCCACGTGTTTCCAAAACCATAAATCGTCGGCGAGGGCGCGAGAACTCACAAGTCACGGGCGAAACCCAACAGAAAATCGTGTGCGCGCGGTGGACCGTGCGGCAGCTCAACAGGTACTGCTGTCCCTCCGTCAAGCCAGCGAGATGCGCGCGCAGGTCTGCCGACGCCTCGCCGGCTTGCGCTTATCTTCTGTCTCTCTCTCTCTCTTTCGCTGTGCTCTCTACGTCGGCTCTCCCTCTCTCCAATTCGCTGCCGTCGTCGTCGCACCTCAAGAATAGAACAAAAAAGAAAGAAACGGAGCGATTAGAGTGTGCTCAACAAGTGCACACTCCCAGCTCGTCAAAGCGCACGGGGAAACAGTGAGAGCTCGACGGAGAGCAACGGTCGAGCCGTGATTCTCCGTCACAAAATATTAAATAATTGAATTTATCTTTCATCTTTTTTCATTCAACACTTTTCATGTTATTTAGATAACACCTAGAATTAGCTTTTTTGACAATATCAATGAACGAAATGTATTGAACGTTTGATCCTTATCTTACGTTATTAAGATAAATAGTTTGGACTCTAGGATATATTCATAATGGCATTTCCGAGAGTAATCAAGAAGTTGACACGTGAAAGTTTTTTAAAATTTGGATATTGCTACAATCAACGAATAGCGAACACAGTGTTATCCACTTAGTTCCCCACTTCGATCAGCCGTTTGAAATACAATTAATTACTGTTGCATCTATCGAGGGAAAGCCCGCAGCGAATACTCAATTTAATTTCTAAGCAATATTAATTTTGGATAAGAGATAATCTAAGGATGCTTTTTTCTCATAAGAGAGAGAGAGTCTTATGAGTTGAGCACTTAGATTATCGTGTAGAAAAGGAATAGCAGGCTAACCGCTGAATAATGAAAATCAGTCTCAGGAAATAGCTGAGTCTTTATTTCAATCAATGCTCGCGCTGCTAAGCAAGGTAGAATAGTAAATCCTCTTGCCGCAGCGCTGAGCGAATTTATATTTGCGAAAACGGCTCCTTTCTACGCTTGGTAGCCCCTACGACACCATTTTTGATATTCGCATAAATGTTGCACAGGTTATGTCACGAAAAGGCTCGCTTGAAATTAAAACTTAATGACTTAAAAAATCAAATCGAAGATAACGAATTTTTTAGTATAAATCACTTTTCAAGGAAAAATTGTCACTTAATGTTATAAGTGGTGAAAGTTAGGTAAATGAATAACACGAACTTTATAATAAATTTATGGAAAAATTTTACATAAAACAATCACTCGTGATATGCAGAACATTATTCAAAATAAAAACCACCAAATTAACAAACCATTTTCAAATAAAAATTAAATAATGAATTCGTAAATTACTCTTTTAGCCATTATAAAATCAACAAACGGGTAACAATCGTTATCAGTAATTTTATATGTATGTACAGTTGAATCGCTATGTTCTAACGCAATTTTAATTGTTTAGATAAATTATAAATTTTTTATTTATTGATAACTCAGTTAAAAATCAGTTATTAAAGTGTCAAAGTCTCAATTCTTTTTTTTAAGGTGCTAGGATCGCTGTTGTATATTTGAATTTGCATCTTATTTATTTGTTGCAAAACTACTAGCGATATTTACGTGCAAAATAGATTAAATTAATAAATACATATTGAATGATTATAATAACTCGAGATTCGGGATTAGCGCATAGAAATTGGCTGAAAAATATTTTTGTTTGTTAAAAAAAACTTTGCAATTATTAATTTTGTATCGTAAACAATAAATTTCTCACGCTCGTGATGTCACGCTCCTTATATAGTCTTGATTTTCGATGAACTGCTCTTACACATTTACGCGTATAGGTGAAGTAGCGCCTTAGTTCTGATACCGCTTTTCTTCAGTTTTCTTATGCATGACGGATTATTGTGTCGCAGTGTGAAGCGAAAGAAAAGGCAAACCAGTCTGGACCGTTACAACGTATACACTATACTTCCACTGCTGTTTACGAAGAGAGATTTCTATAGTATTTGGTGATCACGTTCAGATCGACATCTACAGGGTGTCCAAAAAGTTCCGGGACCCCCTAGTAAGTCCTGAGATATAACTATTTCCGAGGAGATTAAGGTCATTCCTGAAGTAACTTTGAACGAGGAATCCAGTGGTGACCTTGGTTTTGACGTTGAGCTTGACCTTCAAGGTTATTTCAAGGTCAAATTTTTTTTCAAATGGGAACCTCTATTTTTGACAACGACAATCGAAAGAGCGGGAAATTTTACGTCCAAAACGGTATTTTAAAATTTTTTTTCATGGCCTTGTGAAAGTCGATTTAAGGTCAAATGCTTGAAAAACTGCCTAAAAGCTTTTTTTTAATTTTTAAGATATCGAAAAATGACCTCTACAAAATTTGTTCAGAACAGAGTGGGCCACTCAATGTATTAAAAACCTTTGACCTTTAAACTCATTTTGAAGGTCATTTCAAGGACGAAGTGTTTTTTGTAATGGAAACTCCTCTTTTTGACCCCGGATTCGCACATAACGCGAAATCAGAAAGAAACATTCAAAACGCAGTGAGTGGAAAAAACTTATCCCGCAAAAAAACTACCTATGTCTCTGCTTGCTCCTCATTTAAAACAACTTGACTTTCGGACTTACTGGGGTGTCCCGGAACTTTTTGGATACCCTGTATATCTGGTTATTGGGTTATACCTGGTATGTAGATGGTAACAATTCTCCCTTGTATACATTTCCTTTCTAAATTACCATAGTTGTTGATCATAACCTGATTCTAACATTATTTTCGCAGAAATAACCCGGCAGTTACCTCATACTCTAGCATCGCGTTGATTTTTTCTTAAACGGGGACCGACCAAGTCAAATCACATATAGAGTGTACATCTTTTGATTGTACATCACTTTTGCTGGTGTTTCATCTGTTATACAGTATACTTTACTGTATACATTTGCTACGATAGTCAAACAAGAATTTAGGTATTGTAATGTGACGAGAGCAAGCAGTACGCTTGCTCCTCGTCTGCCCTCTTTCTCTCTCTCCCTCTTATCGCTTGGCATGGCGACGTGGTCAGCGTTTGTCGCATATATTTATTGCGCCTAACCACTGCCCTTTATGTTTTTCCAGCCGCCGAAGATTGCCGAGCAAGGTTGAGAGCGCCCGAAGAAGCAAGAGCGCAGCGACTATGAGACAGAGAGAGAGAGAGAGAGAGAGACAGAGAGAGAGAGAGAGAGAAAGTTAGCGAGCATGCTAGAGTGCGCGTCTATGCACGCACTATGCAGGTTTGGGCCGGCGTGTGACGCGCGACCAATTAGCGCTTTTGTCGCACGCCGCCTAATGAGTGGGCTTGGTGGGAGAGCCCGGTGAGAACCCGAACGCTGACCATGCGTCAAGTCGCGTGAGTCAGTTCTCGAAAGAAAGTTAAGGAGAGAAGTTGGAAGTAGCAGCGCAATGAGAGAAGAAGAAGTACACGTGCAGCAGTGACCAGACCAGGGCGAGCCGAGGCAACGTGTGGCGGCAACACCTGCAGCAGGGCATTCAGTGTCGCCCTCGCCGCCATGCACGGCATGACTTCCAGGGGGTTCACCACGGGCTACGCCGAGGAAGACGTCCAGCCAGCGACCAGGTCAACTCCCCGTTGCCGGCTCATCGCCAAGGACAAAGGTCAGGTTATCTCTCTCTCCCGGTATTTCTCTCTCTCATGGTGATGCGCAGCCGCGTAGGAACGATAGGTAGCCAGGCGATCACTTGCCGGCTACGCTCATCGTAATGCGGTAGAGAGATTTCGACGTATTCTTTCCTTTGTAAGGAGGCAAATGGTCAAGGCGATTTAGTCGCCGGGCCATTCATCCTCCCGCGTTGGTTTAAGTTGTTCTGTACATGTGCGCGTCATGCAAACTTTATTATAACCGATTTTGTATTTGTTTGTCTGAATAGATTTAAGTTGTATGTTCCAAGTAAGGAAAATTATTTATTCGTTCGACCTATCCTCTCGTTCCCCGATTGTTAAAGAGCGAAAGTGCCTCTCTTACTCTCCCCTTAATAAATTGGTGACGTCAGTGCCGAATAAGGCGCTGCCCCCGTTACAGTAATATCCATACTCCCTTCCCTTGAACAATTTTAGTTATTTGAATGTATCCACAAAATTTTTTGTGGCTCTGTTAGTTGGAAGTGGCAGGGAGGGGGCATCAATGTTTTAATCCGGTGTGTTTTAAGGCTTAAAAGTTATAAAATCTGTGGAAACTTACAAATCATTCGCGAAATTTTGGCCGTTATGTTTGACCACAATCTCTGCCAGGTCTTACCTAATAACACATTCTTCAAACACTTCTATCAATGAAATTGCTTTAGTATTTTTTTAGAAATCCACCGAAAAGTGTACAATTTGACTATATATCTACTATCACAAGATACATATCCCCATAAAACAGTCCTAAAAATGTTGTATTCTTTTTTATTGTTGTTCGTACCATAGCCGATATATTGAAATTGCGGATGAAATTGATTTTTGAATGGTGACGGGGAAAATTGCTATGCTAGCAATTTTCCCTTCATTCGTTGCTTTTGGTATCTGTATACGAGGTGTGATCAAAAAGTAAGGTGAATTTTGAAATTTAGCGGGCTACGTCCGTTCGATCTTCGACTTTTTTATTTGGTTATGTCGGTACACTCGTCTAGAACATACGTTCCAAATTTCAGCTTTGTAGTATGTTTGGTTTGTTTGTGAGAGGCATCAAGGTTAGAAGTGTTTTGCGTGCTCCAAGATTTGCTGCTGTCTAAAAACATGGATCAAAGAGTTTGCATTAAATTTTGTGTGAAAAATGGAATCAAATGTTCCAAAACACTTGAAATGCTGAAAGTGGCATACGGTGAGTCTACTTTAAGCCAAAAAAATGTTTACAAGTGGTATAAACTCTTCCAAGAAGGCCGAGAAGACACCGACGACGAACCTCGTTCTGGACGCCCCAGCACATCAACAACTGATGAGAATGTTGAAGAAGTGAAGAAAGTAGTGTTGGGAAATCGTCGAATTACCATTAGAGAAATTGCTGATGATATTGGCATCTCATTTGGTTCGTGCCAATCAATTTTGACGAGTGTTTTAGACATGAGACGTGTGTCAGCGAAGTTTGTTCCGAAATTGCTCAATTTCGACCAAAAGAAACGTCGCATAAGCATCGCCCAAGAGCTACTGAATGACGTCAACGATGATCCAGATTTACTCAACAGGGTTGTAACAGGTGACGAAATATGGGTATACGGTTATGACGTCGAGACTAAGACTCAATCGTCCCAGTGGAGGCATTCTGGATCACCAAGACCAAAAAAAGCATGCCAAGTTCGATCAAATGTAAAGGTTTTGCTTACAGTTTTCTTTGACTGCAGGGGCGTGGTACATCATGAGTTCTTGCCACAGGGTAGAACGGTAAATAAGGAATATTACCTGCAAGTTATGCGCAAGTTGCGCGAAGCAATCCGCCAGAAACGTCCGAATTTGTGGAAAAATAAAAATTGGCTTTTGCACCATGATAACGCTCCTGCTCACACATCGTTGCTTGTGCGCGAATTTTTGGCTAAAACCAACACAGTAACGATGCCACAGGCACCGTATTCCCCAGATCTGGCCCCCTGTGACTTCTTCTTGTTCCCAAAACTGAAGAGGCCCATGAAAGGACGGCGTTTTGCCACCATTAAGGAGATAAAGACGGCATCGAAGGATGAACTAAACAAGATCACAAAAAATGATTTTCTGAAATGCTTTGAGGATTGAAAAAAGCGTTGGCACAAGTGCATTATATCCGAGGGGGATTACTTTGAAGGAGATAAAATAAAAATTGATGAATAAATAAATATTTTTTGAGAAAAATAAAAATTCACTTACTTTTTGATCACACCTCGTATATCTTCATCAAACACATTCAGATCAAACAGATGTGTGTGTTCGTAAATACATCACTCATGCACGCCCGATTTTGTTGTTTAAGATTTTGATTGGCGGAGCCAGGACTAAGGAGCGAATTCACTTTTGGTAAGTCGTGAAGGAAAAAATGTACGCTAGAGGAGACTGATAAAGAAATAGAAAAAGATAAAAAGAGTGAATAGCTTAAGGTGAGAGTTGCGCTAATACTTAAAGCTTCTGAAAATAATATATAATTTTTTAAACATCTTTTGGTAACATTACCAGTATTGGTGGTACTATGTTCTTACAATACTTAATTGACTCAAACACCAATTTTATTCAATATAACTTTTTGAATGACAATTTTATGCTCTTCAATCACGGTGGGTCTGAGCGACATTTAAATAAAAGTGAAAGCAGGTTCCAATTTTTTTGCATATTTCGGTAAAAATACTAATAATTAGAAGATCCCAGAAAGATATAAAAAAAATCCTTGAGCCCTTTTTGAAAAAATCGATTTTTAAAAGTTTTTATCAAACAAAAAAAATAAAAAAATAATTTTGGTTGTGGTTGATGGTATTAATAAATAAATCAATATTTTTTCGATATTTCCTCAGATGCACATTTAATAATAAAAAATTCAACACCAGCATTTTGAAAATTAATTTTTTTTTATTTATTGACTGTTTTTACTAATTTTTATCTCTCTATTCTCCCATACACAATCATATTAATGGAGAAACACATGTATATATAAATATCAGTGTTTATTAATAGTATACATACGATAAGTACATAGCAGTATTGTAAACATGTGTGTTTACAGCGCGCACCTGTATCTAAGGAAGTAGTAGCTAGAATAGCGTGCTCAAAAGTTTTAACGTGTAAGTACATGTTCGAGTCCCATTTCCGATGCCAATCTCAGCCCTAACTGACCCATGACCGTGGATGAGGCTCCGGTACCATAGAGTGCTCTAATTTTAAAGTCACCTATGTCTACCCGCAACCACCGCCTGCCTAGTCTCATCCTCTGGGTCATATCCACGAGTCGCATCTTTTCCTCCATTCATCGCGCTTTTCAGCGGCTTCTACCCTTCCGCTGATGCTACGACGATAGGCTTGCTCGTACTCGTGAATTCCTTCGGCAGGGGTGCTCTTTGTATGGAAGGGCCCGAACCGTTCAGTTCTTCGGGTTGCTCGATCCTCATATCAATCGAGTCTTCCCCCTCGTCGACAACTTGTATGTGGCCACCTGGTCCTTCCAGAATGACCACTCCCCTATTCTGCCGAGGGCTGGCATCGGGCTCGATCGCATTCTACTCCGATGGGCCGCTAGGTTCTGGGCTCCCTTAATGCCCTACCAGGATCTGTTTGGATTCTTGAGTCGCCGACAACTTGCTCTTTCCTGTCGACAACACGCAGCGAAAGGTCGAATTTACTGGAGTCGCGAAGATGATCTATAACATGTTGTAACTCACTAATGTTGTAACTCACTAATGTTGTAACTCACTAAATTCTAACTAACCTTCCACAAATTTTTTTCAGTTTAGCCTTCTTTTTTTGACAAACCAAACAAATTTTCGAACGATTCTCAGAGTGCGTTAGTGCACGTTGCTTCATGTTGCTAATTCAATTATTTTGAAGAAACACAGAACGTTAACTACAACAAAATTCTTATTGTATTTCTTATCACGAGAACACTATTACTGGCAGATTTCATTGTTGATCGGTCAATCAAGCTGGGACAACTGTGAAAACTTTTGAGCACGCTATTCTAGCTACTACTTCCTTAGATACAGGTGCGCGCTGTAAACACACATGTTTACAATACTGCTATGTCTTTGTCGTATGTATACTATTAATAAGCACTGATATTTATATATACATGTGTTTCTCTATTAATATGATTGTGTATGGGAGAATAGAGAGATAAAAATTAGTAAAAACAGTCAATAAATAAAAAAAAATTAATTTTCAAAATGCTGGTGTTGAATTTTTTATTATAAAATGTGCATCTGTGGAAATATCGAAAAAATATTGATTTATTTATTAATACCATCAACCACAACCAAAATTATTTTTTTATTTTTTTTGTTTGATAAAAATTTTTAAAAATCGATTTTTTCAAAAAGGGCTCAGGGATTTTTTTTAATTCTTTCTGGGATCTTCTAATTATTAGTATTTTTACCGAAATATGCAAAAAAATTGGAACCTGCTTTCACTTTTATTTAAATGTCGCTCAGACCCACCGTGTGGCGCTCAAAGTGGCAAATAATGAAATTAGAAATTAAATTAAAAGAAATAGTTTCACCAATAGCTTTAGGAATTGATAATATTTGTGTCATATATATTTTACTGTTACCACCAGCTTTCTTTATACCTTCTTTGATATCTTTTACAGCTGACTGTATAACTCAGAGCCATCGATTTGTAGGTCCAGTACTCTTTGAAGCAACTTTAATAAGTTTTTCAATGTAATTATCGATGTTTTAATTTTTCTACATTTCCTTCGTGACTATCGTTTTTTGATACCTTGACCTGATTTCCTTCCATACATCTGTCAGTCAGACATTTTAATTCATATACCAAACTTAATACTCGCTTTCATAATGTTAGATACACCAAAAGCAGTATTCTTCGTACTCTATTTTACGTCTTGAGCTAGAATATCGTCGGTTTCGTTTCGTGCTACCGAATTCTTTTTGTTGATATAATATGCCATTTGTGATCTACATAAGTAGCATCTAGCATAGTACTTTGGCCAGATATGATCCTGGCCAATCGTTTTTTCAATTTACTTCCCGATTCATGGTACTGATAACAAAATAAATGATCTCTGAAAGGAAAGTTATTGATGATTTTATTTACTAGATCACGACCAGATATTTGTTTCTTTTTTTTTTATCATGAGTAAACGTGCTTTTTTAAAAGATACCACGTTAATGAAACAAAAATATACAAAAAATCTTCTTATTCTGTGCAATCATTCATCATTGAGTGAATCACATGTAAACAATATAGATTTCAAAGAGCAACTTCTGAAACTTCAGGTTATAAATTTTGATAAGGAGGAGGAAAAGCGATAAAAATATATGTGAACTACTACTTGGTAGCACATAAGTAGTTTTCTGTTGATTACTAGTAACTCTGAGAAAAATACCTGTTTCTTAACCTTAATTACTCACCCAACGATCTTAGATTTGGAAATTTATTTGTTTAGCGAAAGGCACTTTCACTAACTTAATTATAAACTTCTATGATAATGATAATGAGCCTATCAAAGGCATACAGTATCATGCCTTCAGCGAACAGGAGATGGTCGTCTCGACAGATAAGGCAAAGTCAAACTCCACAATGATTTTTAATAATATATAAACTGAGAATTAAGTAATGTGAGAATATATTTTTGGATGGAAGAACTTAGAAAAGTGGATGATTTTTATCTATGTCAATCTGTTTGTGCTGTTTGCGCGTCTACCGAGTTTGAGCATGCTTTTGAACATCTTTGTTTGAAATATGAAAATTTATCAGCTGCATAGGTCATGTCAAAGGTATACTCAATTCGTTTTCACCACAGGTAAAAGTGACACTCGAAGGAAAGAAATTGTTCGGCAACCCGTCAACACATGAACGGGGTAATAAATGGTGTTGCATACGTTGTATATCTGTTGGAAGCCTATGGACTCGCCGCGCGTTAGGCCATAAAATAAGGATAGGATGCCGCGAGAGAGAGAGAGAGAGAGAGAGAGAGAGAGACGCGTGAACGATGCGTAAGCCCAACTAAACTACGTCCTGCTAACTCACTGATTGGGCCTGATCAAATAACTAAGAAAGTAGGGAAAAGGAGGAGAGACAATTTTGCTTTCTACGTCGCCGAAGAGCATGAGACGCAGCCAGTTTCTTCCGGAAGTTCATCGAGATTGATTTTCTCTCTCTCAATACGTTACGCGTTGTGCTCCTATTGTCCATCTTTGCTGTACGTGCCAACAAGCTTATTTATATTAGTGCTTGTGCTTGCGAAACTGTTGCGTGCGTGTGTGTAGACATGCACCTTTCTTATTTGCTCGAGACGATCAGCGACGCCTTATCAGGGGCTAAGGACAGGAGTTCCCGTTGCCTTAGCAGACGAACTTCCTCTGGAGCGTCTTCATCTTTGCGGCAGTTTGCCCTTGAATCTATCTCAATAGAAACGTTAGCGAAGGCACCACCCGTTGGAGCTACGTTTACGCTAGCTAGTGAAGACGTTTCCCTACATCGATTTCTTGTTGTGCAAGCATCAAGCTGGTAAGCGCGCAACTTTTCATTAAATGGCCATTCAGTTCAGCACTGCGACATCCAAGCTATTTAAGCGTGATTTATACAATTAATTCACACTGTCGTTTTGTTTTAATCCTTTTAATTAATCGAAGAGCTCGTGACATTTGTTAACTATAATTTTGAGTGAATTTTTGTTTGTTTTATTTTAAGTTTTTTTTGTATTTTCTTTTATTTAAATGGTGTTTTTCTCATCTACAACTGGGGTTTTCTATGGCAGCTGAATCTTTGTGTCATTCATGTTAGTTAAAGTACATATTTACTGTTTAAATTCTGACTATTTATTTCTTGTTATCACGAATTTAACTTCAAGGTGAGACTTATAACATTGAGCACTTTTATATTCTAAATATTAATCTAGTTAAACTTTAAACACAATCATACATACCTACGCATCCGAATGCATCTCATTGAAGATAATGTAAATCTGTTAGTATTATTTCGATATGATGACGTATAAATAAAGCACATTTATAATGACTACATTAACTCATATCATCTGCACATATCATCTGCACATATCATCTGCATAAGCAATGAGTCAAATGCGACAGCAGTATTTGCGACCACCATGTTATATATTCGTCGTTGATAGGGGTACAGTATGAGAAATCCGTGGACATTCGAAGGGAGATTTTATTGCTGTAGAATCTGACAGAGATATTAAAAAGCCTGAGTTCATACAGCAAAAAATGGGGCAAGACTAAAAAGTATATCAAGAAGGGCATACAGGAGGCCGTTGTCTAATCGTTGTCTAAGAAACAGCATCACGAACAGAAATGTTGCTGTGAAATGAGAGAAGATTATGGAATATAATTCAACCTTGAATGACAACCCAGAAGTCCCGGAGCAAGTCTCTTCTCTTTCCTACAGTTGATGATCAACAGGAAGGACAAAGAGGAGTATTGATAACTCAGACCTCTACGAAGAAAAAAAAGAAGAAGAAAACAAAGAAGGTTTGGATGATAAGAAAATCAAATCCAAGACCAACAAGGCTAAGAGTATCCGGAAGATGATCAGGTTGGAGGTAGCGTTGGTAACGTAATCATAGGCCAGAGCTTACTCCGTGGTCTTGGCCAAAATTACGGAGGGGATTTATATAGAAAAATTTTGAGTTAGGGTTCCTTTCAACCATGAGACAAGAAAGCGTGACGTCCTCGTCGAGTTGGGCAAGACGAAACTCCAAACTCGCGCTCGAGTGGAGAAGCCCATTACCTTCGCTGTGGGAGGAGATGGAACGCCTAAGACTCCATTGCCCTCGCTCACGATAAAATTCAGAGGAGTGATGACGATCTGTACCTAAATGTAAATGGAAGAAGTTATAAGTAATATATTAGTAGAGAGACTTCCTGGTATGTAGTATGGCTCATCCCACCACATCTAAATGAACGAAAGATGGCCAGGGACACAATGAGGACGCATTCGGCAATAGCACTGGTTGCTAAATATTTTGTCCGCGTAGGCTGAATTGACTACATCATACAAATCAGGAAGATGGAAACTCGCTTCTATAGGTATTTGAAATAAGTCAAATAGATTCTACCGATGTTAGTGGTGTAGTGAAAAGGATCACCAGATAAAGAACCATCTGAATGCATCCTACGTGTTACCTGTGCGTGATGCCTGTGCAGGAAAGTTGACTCAGGGAGTTTCACAGGAGTTGAAGCACGTTCAGAGCCCTGCAAAGTACGCTCCTTACTCGGTTGCAATGTCCTCCTTACAAACTAGTCAAGAAAGGAGGCGGCTGACTCAGGATTTGCCGAATCAGTTTACCATTGACCGCAACGCAGACCTACAAGTAAGTCACATATTAAGTGAGTATCTGATGTATTTGTAACAACACTTAGTTATCACCTATCTTGTAACATACGATTTCCTCTACGTAACAATATTGCTCGTCTCGGCTAACGCGTTACGTGCAAACCAAAGCGTACCTGAGAGTGACCCCGACGTCACAATATACTTCTCTATTTGTATACATATTATTTACATACTTACTACGTTTATTTTTTGTCCGAGAAATATGAGTTTAAATGTTTCAGGTGAAATAATACACGATCGTAATAACTTTCGAAAAGAATTATACATACATCACTTGTATAATCATGAATGATTATACATTATATAAGATTATACATTTCTTATATAATCTTGAATGTTTTAAATAAGCCAGTATGTCTATATGCACAATAAAAATCACTAACAAAAATTGTAAAAATACTTTACGGAATAATTCTTTCATTCATAGAATTTACTACTTATTTGAAATTTTATCTCTTTTCTTATCACAACTAGTACATTAATTTTTTGATAATATACTAGACTCTATAATAATTTTATTGTGTCTTTAATCAATTTAAATTTTGCTATCGCTTTAATTTTGATATCAGTATCTTCGTCAATATCCGTTTTTTGAGCCATTTGACTACTCAGATAATCTGTGCTCAAGTTCTGTTTACCTTTTATGTATTCAAGCGAAATATTAATGTTGAATCGATAGGCTCCAACGAATTATTCTCACGTTAGTGGATCTACTACAATTTAGAAACGTGATAGCTTCGAAATAGGTGCGAATATAATTTTTTTCGCCCCCCTTAAATGTGATTGTAATTTGTGTAATGCCCATACTATTGAGATTATCTCTTTTTCCGTGGTAAAATAATTGATTTCACTGTCTTTCAAAGTATGACTCACTAAACAAATCATTTATTCTTCATCATTATCGTGTACTTGTGACAATAATACCGCAATTGCCTAATAACTCGCATCAGTAGTCAATATAAATTCGTTTATTTTGATCGATATATGCTAGTATTATATCTTTAGCAAAAGTAGCGATAATTTTGTGAAATGTTAAAGAATGTTCACGAAATCATTTGAATTTAACACCTTTTCTCAGCAAATCTAATAAGAAAATAGTTAATTATGTATAATTTTTTACGAAGCTAGTATAGAAATTTATAGATCCTAAAAACTATTCACCGATGTTTTCTCCTTAAGATCTGGTATATTTCCATTCGGAGTATATGTATATACCTTAAAAATGCAATTGTTTCACGAAAACGTTATAATTTTCTTGTTTTGTTTTTCAGCATTTTCAAAAAGCAATTATAAATGTTTTAAATGTTCATTAAAAAAACTAATATGATTTTTAATAATTACTTCCCAAAAAAACCAATCAATGCAACCACTTCATCTTCTTCAGTAAAGCTCAGTATTTATTATCAGAATGTAGGCGGTTTTAAGTCAAAGTTAGAAGCCTTTATACACAGTGCTATCATATGCTCTCCAACTGATATAATAATAAAAATAATAATAAAACTTATATAATAATAATTGTTGAATCCTAGTTTGACTCATCAGTGCATCACGCTGCACTTCATATTCCGGGATATAGTTATGTTCTTCAAGATCGTGATTTTGTTGATCAGTGGCAAAGTGCGGGAAGGTGGATTGCTTGTCTGGCTAAAAAATCAGTTCTTGTATGATATTGTAGTATATTCGATACGTTCCAATTTGTTGGTTACTAAGTGATTGTTTGGTTGCTAAGTAATCTGGATTATTATTAGTTAGTTAGTTGTGTTCATGAGCTGATATTATATACACACGCTGTTTTCAACGATTCTAATACAAGTTTTAGTTTCTTTTACATATCGTTGTATTTTATTTCATTAATTAGTAGTGGTTATAACATTTTGGGGGCTCGTCCGGGATCCGACATTTGTTTCTTCTGTTAAGTTTGAATCTCAACTATGTCTACACACCGGACACCACCGAGGACAAGAGCGCAGGCAGCGGCAAGCGCTAATACAATTACAACGAATATTGCTGCTCCGCATGTTGCTGATGCCGCTTCGGTTGCTGCTGCAATAGCTGCTGCCTCTGATATCGCCACTAATACACAAGGACATTTCGAACAACAATCGGATGTCACAGACATAACCCAACATACAGGTACTAATTTATTTTTTCCGAATTTAAGTGGCCCTTCAGATACTCCTGCACTGCACCCTGTACTTCCTGCTGTTGCTTCGACCGCTAATTCGGCTCTGCAAGAGGCATTGCTGTCGTTGAGCGAGTCGCGAGCAATGTCCGATGATCTTCTTCAAGAAGTGACAACATTGCGCGCTCAGCTGGATGTTGAAAAAGCTCAACGCTGTGAACTTGAAGAGGCGCTACGGCTACAGGCCAGCCAAGAGCAAAGTCTCGTAACAGAGCTGCGCGCGCGTAATACAGACTTCTCTGAGCTTCGTCGAGAGTTCAACCGACTTCGTCAGGAAGTCAACCAGCTAAGTCGCTATCCTTCTAACCTCACAAACACACGTATTTTGTCACATGCTCAACCCAACCTCGCGCAAGCATATCCAGCAACGAATACACCGATTCCACTCACAGATCTAGGGATAGGTTACACTCTAAAAGTCGATACATACGATGGTTCAGCACCACTTTGCGAATTTTTGTGTCAGTTTGAGCTTATTTCAAAAGCTAATCGTTGGACAGATGATAAAAAGATGGTAGTTTTAGGTTCGTGCTTACGTGGTGATGCTCTTAGAAGTTATCCGACATCTGAAACAATAACTTTTCATTCACTGATACAGAAATTAGAAGAAAGATTCGGGGACAAACATTTAGAATCTATTAGTTATTCACTCTTTCACACCAGATGTCAAAAACTAGGAGAAGATTTTCCAACTTTGGCTGCTGATATTGAAAGATTAGCTACTTTAGCTTATTCGGAATGTTCTAGTGAAGTTCAGGATAAAATAGCTTGTTCTCAATTCATCACTGGTATTTTTAATAAAGGGATTAAAGAAATACTTCAGTTAGAAAAAATTACGTCATTAAAGATTGCCGTATCTCGAGCACAAGAAATTAAAACTATCAGGGAACAGAATAGGACTTCATTTTCACAAAAGAATGAGATTAAAACATCTCAAACTTCACCACAAAATATATCAGACAAACAAACTAACTTCAAAACTCCGAATGGAAAAGCTAAGGATTTCAACGTTAAGGATTGGCTTAAAAACGTTGAATGTTTTGCTTGTAAACAAAAAGGCCACGTTCGTACACACTGCTCGAACTCTCAACAGGAAAACTGAATATTGTTAGACTTTCGGGAGCGAGTTTAACTACTGATGTAAGAGCTCCTCAATTTACTCCTTTTCCTTGGGTATGTAGAGTTCTTAGAAATTTTAAAACTTTTGAATTCGAAGGCACGGTAGATAATAAGACTTGCATACTCAAAATTGATTCAGGTTCAGATGTTTCTATTTTGAATTCAAAATTTGTTGACAAAAATTGCCTTTGCATTCCTCTCATTCAGGATTCTTTGAAATACCCTACAGGTGAAAGTGTTCCTATTAAATTTAAGACTATTGTTCAGATTTGTTTAGGTAAATATTCTGTTCGTATGATAGTTTTTGTTGCCGATATAATCGATGATTGTATACTTGGCTGCGATTATTTTGAATAACTCTGGAATTGCAGATTCTATTAATGACATTTTTTCTGATGTTCCAAACTCTGTTAGGACTAACGTTAACCAAAAAATTTGTTCTAGAATTATACAATTAAGTACTGAATTTCCTGCTCAACTCCAAGATTTACTTGAGAAAAATTCAAAAGAATTGAATTTTTCTCAAAAGAATAAATTTTCACAACTTCTTACTGATTTTCAAGATATTTTTGAAGATAACGATGTAACAGGTAAATGTAACCTTATTGAGCATACAATTCAATTAACAGATTCAGTTCCTATTAAACAATCGGTTCGTCCTATACCATTTCATCTGAAAGCTGAAGTCAATAAAATGATTTCAGACATGCGAGACCAAGGTGTTATTGAAGAATCTTCCAGTTCTTGGTGTTCTCCGATAGTGTTAAAAAAGAAAAAAGATGGTGCGTGGAGATTTTGCGTTGATTTTCGTAAATTAAATTCAAAAACAGTTAAAGATTCTTATCCTTTACCTAGAATAGATCACACTCTAGACAAACTGGCTGGAAATTCTTGGTTTTCCACTGTAGACTTAAAAAGCGGTTATTGGCAGGTAAAAATTCGTGAAGAAGATAGAGAAAAAACTGCTTTTTCAATTGGTAACGGTTTATGGAAATTTATTGTTATGGCTTTCGGGTTGCGCAATGCTCCCGCTACTTTCGAGCGACTAATGGAGAAAATTCTTCGAGATATTCTTGATGATATTTGCTTAATCTATCTAGATAATGTCATGGTTATGGCTAAATCATTTGATGACATGATAGACAACCTTAGGACTGTTTTTTCAAGGATTCGGCAAACAAATTTGAGATTAAATAAAAAGAAACTAAAACTTGTATTAGAATCGTTGAAAATAGCGTGTGTATATAATATCAGCTCATGAACACAACTAACTAACTAATAATAATCCAGATTACTTAGCAACCAAACAATCACTTAGTAACCAACAAATTGGAACGTATCGAATATACTACATTGCTCCTCCTTCATTCAAATTGTCGCCCCGACAATCTAAATAAAACAAAATACTCAGAAATCTTGACTCTTGAACCTTGAACCTTGAATCGTAAACCTTGAACCAAGATGTCAACTTTGTCAAGCGAGTTTATTCTATAAGACAGCTAGACATGTTCATTTTCCAGTAAACCAAAAAGTATGGTTCTTTAACCCTAGCAAAGTCAAAGGAAAAACACCAAAACTTCAGAGTACTTGGGTAGGACCTTACAGAATCGTCAAAAAGATTAACGACGTGGTTTTCTGCATCCAGCAATCACCAAAACACAAAAAGAAGATTGTACATATTGATAGGTTAGCTATATACCACGATAGGTAACACACTTACCTTTCTCACAGTTATTTTGAGCTGTGGTTTTTCCCGTGAGATATAAGACGAATGTTAAGGTAATATACAAGGTGAGGTCCACAGCATGATAATTCCCCACCCTTGTAAAAATCCAACACGTTATACACTACAACATTACACAACAGACTCAAGGTTTAAGATTGAAGATTCAAGGTTTAAGATTGAAGATTCAAGATTTAAGATTGAAGCTTTTCAAGACACGGGCTTCTGTTCTTTAACGGAAGAATAAACTCGCTTGACAAAGTTGACATCTTGGTTCAAGGTTTACGATTCAAGGTTCAAGGTTCAAGAGTCAAGATTTCTGAGTATTTTGTTTTATTTAGATTGTCGGGGCGACAATTTGAATGAAGGAGGAGCAATGTAGTATATTCGATACGTTCCAATTTGTTGGTTACTAAGTGATTGTTTGGTTGCTAAGTAATCTGGATTATTATTAGTTAGTTAGTTGTGTTCATGAGCTGATATTATATACACACGCTATTTTCAACGATTCTAATACAAGTTTTAGTTTCTTTTACATATCGTTGTATTTTATTTCATTAATTAGTAGTGGTTATAACAATATATTATCATCTACTTCCTTCAATTTAGAGTATCTGATTCTACGGCTGGACTGCCCTTCCAAACTCTTACTATCGATTGCATATTTTCCACCAATTAGTTCTCTATTGGCTATTTCTTATGCTGCATCTATGTTATACCTTATTGTTATACATTGTAAAATATCTATTTTTCTTATTCTGATATACTAATTATGATACTGGGTGACTGTAATCTGCCTCTGCGCACGTGGCCACAAGACTCCGGTCGGGGTTTGGTAACTTATACATATATATATTTATAATCAGCCTTCGTCGTTGTTGGACAGGATCGCCGTTGTTTCGTTCTACTCGCATAAAATTTTCCTTCTCTTGGGGGGAGCGAGCAGTGGTGATATGTTGTTCCTTTTTTGAGATCTGACGTCATCAAATAGCCGCCTTACTATACCTACTGGAGAGAAACATTGAAATTAATTTTAATTAATAAACAAAATGAAAGAATTATTTATTATTATCTACCTCTTAATAGATGTTCCCGATTTATGCGATGTCTTGTTCGGGTACCAGCACACGTGGGTGAATCAGTCCAATGCGGCTAGTTGACGGCTGCAGGAAGCGGACCTTCATTTTCATCCTGCAACGTAATGATGTGGTCAGGCGTGACAAGGTCGATTACTTGAGACGTCAGCAGATCAATATTTATGATGTACCGCACATACAATTTTCATACCAGATCTGTAAAAGTAAAAAATATAAAAACGATTGATATACGTAAAAATAAAACTGTTAAATAATACTTACATATTTGGTGACAGTTCCACATATAGTATACCAGTTCGGAAATCGAAAAAAAACCGTTTAATTCTTTTTCTCAGTCTTATCTCGACTGCCTCTGCATTCCTCACTTTTTGTTTTGTCTAGCGCATATCCGTTACTATTTTCTATTACAGATATCGACCGTTTTCTTTTTCGTTCATTTCTCACTGTTTATCTTAGACTATTTTTTCACTATGAAATTAACAAGGCAAGTTGACGATTGTGCAAATAACTATTTTATAAATGAACTATTGTATATAGTATAGTATGGTACAGTATATCCGTACATCAATTTTCACTTAAGTTATTGTACATAACAGTTTACATGCAAAAATAATTATGTGCATAATTGTCAGTGTTTTGTCTAGGTGAGGAGATGTTATGGTTAGGCGTAATAATGTTTAAAATACTGTCGCGTTGGTAAAAGTTGGATCTTAGTCAGGAGTTAAGCAGAGGTTGGTTAAAGGGATAGTGCCTTTATTATATGTAGTGTTAAGTAGATAACTTAGTTTCTTACCTTATTAGGACTGGAGTTCAGAAGAGATTTTACTAAATAGTTTCAAGTGTTTGCAATTGATTAAGATTTACTGGTTAACCCATTAACGTCCAAAATGTCAAAATTTCTTGCACGTTTTTAAAGTGATTTTTTCCTATGTAATTGGCGTTGAAAAAATTCTTGAACCACATATTCTGATGTAAAATTGCATGCTCTTTCAGAATCCGTTGCCAGAATCATGATAAAACTCACAGGAAAAGAGATATGCTCGATTGAAACATAAAAAACACCTAAATTTTCGAAAAAAAAATTTTTAGGATTTTTTTTCGAAGTGTTACGGTGAAGATATCACCTTGCGACCGTGATCAAAGGTGATCATGGGATTTGAAGTTTAACAGGGAATTTTTTTGTTTACCTTGAACCATCGCTTCTTTACAAAATGGCGGAAAAAACGAATTTTTTTTTTCAATCTTCATCAATTTTTTTCTCAAAATCTATGGACTTTAGAAAAAAATTCATAAGAACAAAAATGCCTTAGAATCGCTTGAGGAATATTGTCAAATTTTTTCAGAATTTTTTGTTTTGAAAACCTATTGGTAAAAAAACGTTCTGTCTACGAAAACTCGGAAAAAATTTTAATATTGCTCGAATGATTATAACTTATTTTCATTCTTTTTTCAAAGACTTATAGATTCCGACAAAAATTCCATCCTTTATTTCCATTTCATTTCGGCAGATAAGCGTAATTTTTGGTCTCATGTATTCATGAATATTCGTCTTTTTTTGTTCTCTTCTTTCGTGTTTTTGTACATACGGATGAGTGATAAATAAACGAAATCATTAATTTCATACATTATGTCGCGGAAACGTGTAAGATCTTCTCAATATGAATCAGATTCTTCAGATAGTGATTCAGAACGCAACGTATTGATTCCGGATCCTGACTATTCAGGTTCCGATGATTCTGGTTCCGATTTTGATTCAGATTACGAACATGAAATACCCAATATCACTTACAATAAAGCTCGTGCAAATTATTCTGAAAAACAAGATAAACTTGAAAAAGGTCATGAATTCACTTGGATTGAGGGTGAAAAGTTACACCCTGATTCTTGTGAAGATAAAGTATTATTGTCCGAATCGCAAAAAAAGAAAATACGTAGGAGCGAACCTTCTCAATTGTTTGAAACCTTTTTTTCTATTGAAATGAAAAAATATATTATTGATGCGTGTAAAGACAATGGTTATGATCTGAAATTGAAAGATCTTGATACTTTTATTGGAATAGTTATTTTTTCTACATTCAATCCTAGAAAATCACAGAGAGATTACTGGTCATCTGATCCGTATTTATCTAATGAAGTAGTTTCTTCTGCAATGTCTCGCCAACAATTTGAAATCACAAAAACTAAATTGAAGTTTTCAAAAAACAAAGACAAATATTCAAATGATCGAGGATGGCGCGTTCGTTCTCTACTGAAACTTTTTCAAAATAACATAATGAAATTCGGAATATGGAGAACTGCTCTATCCGTTGATAAGATGATGGACAAATCCTATTCAAAAACTGTTTTGAAACAATTTATTCGAGGAAAACCGATAAGATTTGGTTTGAAATTTTGGGGCTTGTGTACTTCGGACGGCTATCTACTGAATTTGGATCTTTATTGCGGCAAGAATTCTCAAATTGGAGATAAGTTATCTAAATGTGCTTTAGGTTCACGAGTAGTATTATATTTATTACAACCATTTTTTCAAATAATAAGTTATAACAAAATTTCTCAATTTCATCTGTACTTTGACAACTTCTTCACGAATATGGATTTGGTATTACATTTGAAGAAATTGCGTTTGAAATGCACTGGTACTATCAGAGATAATCGAGTCAAAGAAAAAAATGTGCTTGATAAGAAAGCTCCAAGAGGGACATATGTGGTGAAGTACGACGTAAACAGTGGCATAAATTTCATTACTATCATGGATTCGAAGCCCGTCTCAATAGCTTCAACTGCAGCAGGTGTCAATCCTCTATCTATTTTAAAAAGATACAGCGCAGAGGCTAAATCTAAAATTGAAATACCTTTTCCGCAAGCTTTTCACCTATATAACAAATTCATGGGAGGTGTTGACCTGCACGACGGACATTGCAATGACATACTCCCAAGTATACGATCAAAAAAATGGACATGGGTAGTTTTTATGAGACTTATACAGGCGTTTATTACTAATTCTCTTGTAATTTTCAATGCTGCTAACGATGGAAAGAAAAAAGTTGGAATAAAAGAGTTCACTATTTCGATTGCCAAATACTACTTACAAAAAAGTAGTCGCAAAAGTAAAGCACATGAACGATCTAATAGTGACAAATTGAGGATTTGTTCGAATGGAAACTGCCCAATAAGAACAAAAATTTTCTGCAAAACATGTAATTTAAATATTTGCAATAAATGTTGGCTAAAAAAGCACAGCTTAAAGTATGAATAAGTGAGAGGCAAGGGGACTCACGGAAAACAAGCACCCCGAGACGTGAGAGGCAAGGGGACTCACGAAAAACAAGCACCCCGAGACGTGAGAGGCAAGGGGACTCACGAAAAACAAGCACCCCGAGACGTGAGAGGCAAGGGGACTCACGGAAAACAAGCACCCCGAGACGTGAGAGGCAAGGGGACTCACGGGAAAAAAGCACCCCAAAGGAGACAGAATTTTACCACGTCCACGCCGTAGTCTCTGGGTAACGCTAAGAGTAAAAAAATGTTCCTAAAATTTGCACAGAAATCGTTTTTTACCAATAGGTTTTTAGAACATAGCGGCCGAAACGAATTTTTATTTTTTCAACTTTATCAATTTTTTTCTCGAAATCTATGGACTTTAGAAAAAAATTCATAAGAACAAAAATGTCTTAGAATCACTCGAGAAACATCTTAAAATTTTTTCAGAATTTTTGGAGACATTTTTGAAAATTCCATTTCCCAAGTTTCCCGGAAAATCAAAAATTGTCTCAAAAAATTCTGAAAAAATTTGAGAATATTACTCGTGCGATTCTAAGGCATTTTTGTTTTTATGAATTTTTTTCTAAAGACCATAGATTTTGAGAAAAAAGTTGATGAAGATTGAAAAAAAAAATATTCGTTTTTTCCGCCATTTTGTAAAGAAGCGATGGTTCAAGGTAAACAAAAAAATTCCCTGTTAAATTTCAAATCCCATGATCACCTTTGATGACGGTCGCAAGGTGATATCTTCACCTAACACTTCGAAAAAAAATCCTAAAAATTTTTTTTTTTCGAAAATTTAGGTGTTTTTTATGTTTCAATCGAGCATATCTCTTTTCCTGTGAGTTTTATCATGATTCTAGCCACGGATTCTGAAAGAGCATGCAATTTTACATCAGAATATGTGGTTCAAGAATTTTTTCAACGCCAATTACATAGGAAAAAATCACTTTGAAAACGTGCAAGAAATGTTGACATTTTGGACGTTAATGAGTTAAAGACAAGATTATAATGCTTAGCAGAGTATAATTCCGGTTCTGAGTAGCCGGGCAGCAAAACTTAGAAATAACTAAATCAGTATAAGTACGAGTATGAGTACTAGCTTGAATATGAGCTTGAATATGAGTTACCGCGGATCCTGATCCAGCCTTTTTATACCATAGGCTGATGTGCCCCTTCCCTTGTTTTTGCCAAATTAATATGCGGTGAGTAATATTCGCGAAAATATTATGGAGAACGTGGTTAGACTAATCTATCTCGCTAGATAGATTTAGAATTGTTCCCGGGAGGGTTGATACGATAGGAAGTTAAATTACCGATACCCGATCCGTTACCATTGCCCGTCATGTGTGACACTTTTTTACTTATCATGGTTCGTCACTACTTTTTATTAGTATCGACGTGACATCAGCTTACCTTTTATAATACTTTATTTCATTAAATAATATTTTTTTATCTCTCTCTTGCATATGAATTTTTTATTATTTTATTTCACATAATTTTAATAAAACATTACAAAATTTATAATGCAAGAGAGAGAGGTAAAAAATTATTATACAATGAAATAAAACGTTATAAATGACAAGCTGACAATTGAGCACATAATTATTTTCACATGTAAACTCTTATGCACAATGACATACGTGAAAATGAATGTATGGATACACTATACCATACTATACTGCGTACAACCGTCGACTTGCCTTATAAAATTCATCGTAAAAATAGTGTAAGAGAAATAGTGAGAAATTAAAGAAAAAGACCAAATAAGTAATTAAATTAATAAACTTACCTAATTGATTGAGGCGGTATTAACGGTATTTTTATAGTTTGTGCCGAATGAATCGATGCCTCTTCCTCTACATTCGGTTCTCTTACCGGTGTCCGTAATGCATCGATGATCTCTTACTCCACAGTTCATCATTTATGGGGAAGTCTTTTCCCAAAGCTTCATTAGCTCAGTCGAGAATTTCCTTCCACAACTCACTTTCCCGTAAAAAACCTCATTGACAATATCTCCGCACTGCATATTGTTGCACTTTACACTTTCACGTAAAAACTTAATTCTTTATTATATAAAATAATGTAAAATATGTATTTATTAAATATATATACAAGAACTTATCAGAATGAAATTAAATTAATCTTAGACTTGTAGTTCTAACGCATAAAAAACGTATACTGATGCAACGAGGCGAACTGAGAGATATTTTATTCTTTTTCACCAAATTTGAGCGCTAATCGATCATTGGTCCATTAGTCGAGGATGGGGGTTATGCAAGAGCACTGATTTTATCACGCGCATAAATTGAATATAATTAGTAGTAGAAGTAGCTGAGTCTAACGGGATTTGTGCAGAGCAGCTTGGCATGGATATATTAATATGTGTTCTTAGTCGCGCGTGCGCTTTTCTTTTCACGCTGCAGGCAAGACATAAACGCCAGTTCAACGGCTTTTCACACACAGCAGACCATTGTAAAAATCAACGAACAGGCCATGGGTGGTATAACTGTAACGACTTGAACGGGCCTTTTTTTTCAGAACCATTTTTTCTTATTCTTATTAAAAACTTTCTCTAGTGTTTTTTTTCCAATCCAATTTGCAGCAAAGTCAATAGGTAAGTATAAGGTAGGTATTTTTTAATTACCTTTTCGTTAAAAGTCAGTATTATTTTTATAAAAAAATTCTAATTATTTATACATAGCCACAAATTAAATTTTTTTAACAATCTTTACCAATTTTTATAGATTTAATTATATTACAGAATATGAATATTTATTAGAGATGATAGATATTAAGAATACGCAACGTGTATAGTGACTAGTACTCTTTGAAAGAATGGCTACGGTTCAAGCAGCATAGCGTAGTCGAGCGATCGCATGAGGAGCACGAGTTCGATTCCCCGTAGTATTGATATATTGAAGCCTGCAATGGCTCGGTCGGTAGGGCGACGGACTCGCACCCGGTAAGCCCGGGTTCGATTCCCAGTCCCTGCTAATTGATACAAGCACCACTGAAAAATGTTTCATGTGCTTTGTTCTCAAACACATTGCAAGCCTCCGTCGCTGATTAGCACTGATGGAGCACAAATAGAGCGACGTTAAATAAAAAAAAAAAGTATTGATATATATTTTTTTATTAATATTATAATTGTAATTAATGATAGATATTGTTTTATTTTTTAGAATTATTTATTTAAATATAATGTAACGGGGTGGTGATCTAGCAAAAATGAGAAATTTATTTAAGCACAAACTTCCACGATGCAGAGCTAACCGCCGCTCTGTTGAACACGTTTAGTTATGCATGTATTCCCCTTTACGTTCGATGATTTCGTTTCAGTGTCTTCCTTACAACCGAGTTAAACTCAACTTAAGTCACTTGACTCGTGACACTCGATCTATCTTTAGTATGACTCACTTAATGTCTAATCCGCCTAATCCCCTAGATGAAATCGGATGAAGACTAAAGCTTTAATAGATTAATTAAGCTAATAGGAAACGAAATGACGTATACGGCGAATAAAATTAACAAAGTTTAATCAATAAAAAAACTAGTCTTTTATGGGCCGAAAGACTAACGCACGCGAATAGGATTCACAATTATTTATTATCGTTCGGTGAGAGAGAGAGAGAGAGAGAGAGAGAGAATTCGAAAATTGCCGCGAAAACTAACGCTCCGCGCGAACACAAAAATTTACAATTGCGATTGACAAAATACTTTCGAAAGTATTTTGTCGCGCAACAATAAAGGAAGGTGCACCTACCCTGTGATGCAATTACGGTGATCAGCCGTAATTGTTGAAGTGAAGTTGAAAGATGCTCCTCGGATCAATCAGCTGTGCTGCCTCGCTCTCGAATCTGTTGCTACTTGCTGCTACTACAATGCTGCTGCCGCTGCTTAAATGCTGCTGCTATTGCTTCCTCGTATGTCACGGACGTATCAAAAATCATCCCAGGAAACTTTCAATTTATAACGGCGAAACACAGTGCAAAAACTGCGGCGGTAAAAACTGCCTATTTTCAAATTTTCGCGCGCCCTCTCTCTCTCTTTCTTTAAGTCGTTCGAACTAACATCGCGAATTGACGAATCGCGAACGGATAGATTTATCGAATTGACTACCGTTGCAGCCCCCTCTAAGTCCTGACTACCCGGACAGGACGAATACCCGCGATTTGCCGCCATTAGGAACCTGAAAATAAAAGAAGAAAAGGAACCAAATGAATTTAAACGTCCCTTCTTTATTAAAGCTACTTTATTAGCCCTCCAGGGCATACATAATCTCTTGGCTACACCTGGCGCTCGATGTTTCGGGTAGCGCCAGTGTGTAGCCTTCTTCGGACACCGCTGGGAGTTGGTCACCCCGGGCTCCCCACATATGCAGCAGCCCTTCAGCTGCGATCGGAAATGAGCAGCTTCCCGATCCTGTGTGGTCTGCTCAGCAGACCGAGGGGGCTGCTGGGCGCTGACTCCCTGGGAGGCGGTGATGGTTACGCTTCCCACCGAGACGGTCGCACGTCTATCCTGCGACCTGACCACGATTGTGGTGTCAAGAGCCATACGTCCGTCCACATGGACCGTGAGCATAGGCTCAGCGCCAGTAGCTCCCGGGAGCGCTGCAGGAGGCTCCTGTCCATTATCTACCCGCAGCAGGGCCCCTCCGTAGACTCTCTGACGTTGAGCCATCTCTGCCCACTTCCCGAGCAGTTCTTCTGCGCCCTAGCGGTTTATGACGCGTCTCAGGTACTCCTGCATCTGAGACTAGAGATCCGTTGCGAACCGCCAGGCACTCTCCACTTCGTTGATCCCCAGACGTACGAGTCTGAAATCGAGGAGGAGAGTTGGCTGCTCCGAGATACGGGGATAGCTGCAAATCCAACAACATCTCCGTGACCACCTCGAAGGTCTCTTCCTCCACGACGATTCTCCGGTCCATCTGTAACATCTAAAACAAAAAAACATTTCGGATGAAACTCCCTGCGCGAAGAAAAACTTTATCAAATGCCGCATCCCACCGAGTTATGCGTTCTCGCACTATTTATCGCGGGAACGCCATGGTCCTCGTCGGTTACCGTTCGGGTTTATCGCCCAAACTGTCCATTGCACAACGGGCACGGTCTTTCGAGGCCTACCTCTCCCTCTAGATTCTTCAAGGGAGAGTTGTTGCCTCTTGTTTGACCGGTGAACTTCTCTGTGACATTTCGAGATCGACCTCGACCTCTCTTGGTTGGGGCAGATACCGGCAAATCCGACGTCTCGGTGAGATCATTACTTATGGCCGTGGGGGCTGCTAATTCGATCCGCTCGTTCCATAAATCCTCCCTCTGATCTTCGCACGCGTTCGTGGATTCATTCGCCACCAACGACTGTTCCTCTTGCGGCTCGCGAGGATCGATGACTTTTTCGCTTTCCTCTACATTTCCTGGACCGTAGTAGTGGAAGAACTCGGGCAGTATCTCCAGCTGATTGCCCAGTCTGTACGTGTTGGAACCACAAACCTCTTCAATCATGTACGGACCGGCGTATTTCGGTGTCAATTTAGCTGAAATGCCTTGGGCAGCCGAGGAGAGAATCCTGTTCCTCTTCCATACCGAATCTCCGACCATAAACTCCGGTTGCCGTCTCTTTCGATCGTAATAAGCCGCCTGACGCGCAGCTTTCTCCATTGACTTGGAGTTGGCCGGCTCCCATAAATAAGGGAGCTTCTCCATATGTTCAGCCCAATCTACTACAGCTTGACCCTCCGAACACTCAAGGGCCTGCTGATCTTGGGATCTTCTGAACGTGAAAGGAAGTACCGGCTGACGCCCAAAGATGAGCATCGCAGGACTATATCCAGTGGCGCTATGAGTTGCCAAGTTCAACGCGTTCGTCCCAGCTCTTATGATCACGGCTAACGTAAGACGTTATCATGGTTCTGAACGCCCTGTTTACTCGCTCTCTGGGATTCACTTGAGTATGATACACGGAAGTTAAGACGCGCTGGATGCCGTTCATCTGGAGGTATGAATCGACTTCCTGATTCTTGAACTCGGTTCCATTATCCGACAAGAATACCTCTGGGACGCCAAACCTAATGACAATCCTCTCATGCAATTCCTTTGCGATTGTCCTCCCATTGGATTTGCCTATTGCAACGTACTCTACCCAGCGAGTAAATAAGTCTATAAAGACTAAGACGTACTCAAAACCTCGAGAGCTTTTGGGAAACGAACCAGTTATATCACCGGCAACCACCCGCTAGGGTCGTGACACTTTTCTACAACTCATCAGCCCGCAAGGTGCCCTTTGTTCCACCTTGCATTGCTGACATACCAAGCAACTCTTTACGTACTCTCTGACATGATTGTACATCTTAGGCCAGTAGTACAAGCGCCTAGCCCTGAAGAACGTACGCTCACGTCCTTGATGTCCTGCCGTAGGAGCATCATGGACCTCCTGGAGCACCTGGTGCCTTCTCTCCCTAGGCACCGCAAGCTTCCACGCTTCATCGTTGTCTATGGACCCTTTACCGTCTTCATCATATTGATAATGATACAGCCTCCCTTCCACCTTCCATGTGAGGCGTGAGTGTGGGTCTTGGCATACTTCCTGGTATTGTTGTAAATACCAGGCGTCAGTGGTCTCCGGCCGACTATTTATGGCACTCACTTCAATCCCCTCCTCCTCATAGGCTCTAGACAATGCGTCCTGCACCACATTGAGATCCTCCCTTCCATATTCAATATCGAAGAAATTTCCTTGCAATGCTAGCGCCCACCGCGCTAGTCTTCCCGTGGGCTTTCTCATAATGTGGAGCCATTTCAGGCAACTATGATCAGTAATGACCCTGAAGTGATGCCCTTCAATGTACGGCCGGAACTTTCCAATGGCCCATACCACTGCCAAGCACTCTTTCTCGGACACCGTATAATTCCTCTCAGCGCTGTTGAGTGATCGGCTGGCGTATTCTATCACACGCTCCTCTCCATCGACATCCGGTGTGAGGACTGGTCCGATGTCACTGTCACTGGCGTCAGTTTGTAGTACAAACTGACCGCTAACATCGGGCGGTTGCAGTATTGGGGCGGAAGTCAACGCCTCCTGCAACTTCGTGAAAGTTCGCTCTTGCTCCTCCTCCTATGAGCAATGTACATTTTTTTCGTTAGGCGGTTTATAGGTTCAGCGATCATGGCAAATCGGGTATAAAACGTCTATACCACGAGGTCATTCTCATGAATCGCTTAACCTGTTTGACAGTCCGGGGTGTTGGATACTCCAGTATCAGTCGTATCTTCTCAGGATCTGGTCTTACTCCGTCCTGGTTTACAATAACTCCCAAGTACCTGACTTCTGTCTTACAGAAGTGGCTTTTGGCTTTGTTGATGGTTAGGCTCGCACCTAGAATTCTCTTTAATACCATTTCTAGGTGCTGTTTATGCTCCTCGAATGACGACGAAACCACTATTACGTCGTCGAGGTAAGCAAAAGCGAATGGATCCATATTCGGGCCTATCACCTTGTCCATCAACCTTTGGAAGGTCGCTCCTGCGTATGGTAGTCCGAAGGGCATTTTCTTGAATTGAAAGTGCCCTAATCCAGGTACTGTAAACGACGATATCGGACGCGATTCTTCCTTTAGGGGAATCTGATAGTACGAACTATTCAAGACCAGCGTGGATATGAACTTTGCATCCCTTATCCGTCTTAAGATGTCGTTCATATATACCATATGATAGACAACAGATTTGATGATTGCATTTACCTTTTGGTAATTCACGCAAAACCAATACTTTCCATCAGCCTTCTTTACCATTACCACTGGACTTGACCATTCGCTGGTCACTGGTTCGATTACATCTTTTTCCAGCATATCCTTGACCAGCGCGTGCATTTCCTATCAGAAACTGGGTAGTACTTCTGTTTGAAGAGTCGAGCAACTCCAACATCTACTTCGTGCTCAACCCCCACGGCACAGCCTAAAGCCTGACCTCCGTCAGGAATCAATCTAACGAGGTCTTCAATTTCCTCCAACTGTGTCTCCGTGGCCTCCCACAGTACCCAGTGCGAGAAATGCCGTACCATCAATTCCAGCTACTTCCATTGGTACTTTCACCTGGGCGTCCTTAAGCCATAATTCATCCTCATCGGGATCCAAACCTGCGTGGAACTCTCTTATAAAGTTCGCGCCGACGTCTCAGTCATCTGTGAGCAGTAGCGTAATTGCAACTCTAATCTTCTTCGTGATTCCCCTTACCTTAAAGGGGAATATCACGTGACCAATTATGGGGCATGGGTGTCTGTCGGCTAGCCATGCATCACCCGCCCTGGTTACGTTCAGTTCGAGTCCCATTTCCGATGCCAATCTCAGCCCTAACTGACCCATGACCGTGGATGAGGCTCCGGTACCATAGAGTGCTCTAATTTTAAAGTCACCTATGTCTACCCGCAACCACCGCCTAGTCTCATCCTCTGGGTCATATCCACGAGTCGCATCTTTTCCTCCATTCATCGCGCTTTTCAGCGGCTTCTACCCTTCCGCTGATGCTATGACGATAGGCTTGCTCGTACTCGTGAATTCCTTCGGCAGGGGTGCTCTTTGTATGGAAGGGCCCGAACCGTTCAGTTCTTCGGGTTGCTCGATCCTCATATCAATCGAGTCTTCCCCCTCGTCGACAACTTGTATGTGGCCACCTGGTCCTTCCAGAATGACCACTCCCCTATTCTGCCGAGGGCTGGCATCGGGCTCGATCGCATTCTACTCCGATGGGCCGCTAGGTTCTGGGCTCCCTTAATGCCCTACCAGGATCTGTTTGGATTCTTGAGTCGCCGACAACTTGCTCTTTCCTGTCGACAACACGCAGCGAAAGGTCGAATTTACTGGAGTCGCGAAGATGATCTATAACATGTTGTAACTCACTAATGTTGTAACTCACTAATGTTGTAACTCACTAAATTCTAACTAACCTTCCACAAATTTTTTTCAGTTTAGCCTTCTTTTTCTGACAAACCAAACAAATTTTCGAACGATTCTCAGAGTGCGTTAGTGCACGTTGCTTCATGTTGCTAATTCAATTATTTTGAAGAAACACAGAACGTTAACTACAACAAAATTCTTATTGTATTTCTTATCACGAGAACACTATTACTGGCAGATTTCATTGTTGATCGGTCAATCAAGCTGGGACAACTGTGAAAACTTTTGAGCACGCTATTCTAGCTACTACTTCCTTAGATACAGGTGCGCGCTGTAAACACACATGTTTACAATACTGCTATGTCCTTGTCGTATGTATACTATTAATAAGCACTGATATTTATATATACATGTGTTTCTCCATTAATATGATTGTGTATGGGAGAATAGAGAGATAAAAATTAGTAAAAACAGTCAATAAATAAAAAAAAATTAATTTTCAAAATGCTGGTGTTGAATTTTTTATTATTAAATGTGCATCTGTGGAAATATCGAAAAAATATTGATTTATTTATTAATACCATCAACCACAACCAAAATTATTTTTTTATTTTTTTTGTTTGATAAAAATTTTTAAAAATCGATTTTTTCAAAAAGGGCTCAAGGATTTTTTTTAATTCTTTCTGGGATCTTCTAATTATTAGTATTTTTACCGAAATATGCAAAAAAATAGGAACCTGCTTTCACTTTTATTTAAATGTCGCTCAGACCCACCGTGCAATTTTTCTATAATTAAAATGAGACTCTCTCAGTAATTTGCTTAAATTTATTAAACAAATTAGAAAATAATGAATTTTCGAAATTATAAGCGTTCTTGTGTTTACATTAATTATAAAGTTAAAGAAAATGAACCTTACTAAAATTACACACTTTTTTAAGTCATCTTCGTTTTCTTCTTCCACATCCTACATTTTTATAGGAATTCGATATGTTATGTGTAGTAAATACTCAAATGATTTTATCTCACAATGTAAGATAAGCCGCACTTGAATGATGATTTGTCTTCTACTTCGAATTCTTATTTTTAAATTGATGAGCAGTTTGCAAATACATTGGACATCGGTTTGTAGAGTTATTACCTCTAATAGCACTGATGCATTTTCCATCAAATACTATTTAAGATATATTGTATTTAACCTTGATCTTTTTCATTTGATAAAATTATTTGAACATTTACTTCATATTCAATATCGAATTTCCATAAAAATGTGAGATGTAAAAGAAGAGAACAAAGTTGAATTAAAAAAGTTTACAATTTTAATAAAGTTTATTTTTTTAGTCTTCCTAACTAATGCAAGTACAAAGACTTTTGTAATTTCGAGAATCGATTATTTCTTAATTTGGTTAACAAATTCAAGCAAATTAGTTATATTCCCATTTTAATTTTAGCAAAATTTGAAGAGCATAAACTTATCATTAAAACATATATTGAATAAAGTTATTGTTCGATTCAATTAAGTATTGCAAGTATTGCATGGTACCACCGTTACCGGCAATGTTGCCAGAAGATTTTACAAAATTATACATTATTTTCAGAAGCTTTAGGTATTAGCGCTGTGATAACTAAAAATGTTTTAATAATATCGTCTATTTTTACTAACAATCAAGCTCTTAAACTAGATGTATTACACAAATTTTGCTAATAAACATATCGGTTACGTTATAAAAATTATTTCCTTGGATAAGAATGGATACGAGTTTGTATAAATATATTGATACATAGTTATGAAATAATATAGTAGTTTTCAATCCCAATCGCTTATTATTTAAAACAGATGATTGAGTCTTGGCATAAGATCTATCAACAGAATTTGAAATCATGCGCTTGTCAAAATAGTTAAAATAATCATATGCTCGACACTTTTAATTGTACAGTATACCATTCAATACCTATTAATAGGATATTTCGCGACGTTTTCAACTATTGATATTTTAGCCAGAGCAAAATGTTATTAAAGTCAATTTTACTTTGTTCATTCATTAATTTCTTTTTCTTTGGCGATAGGAAGCTTTTCGATCTGTGTGATGTCAGATTTACCTTTAGCTTTTTCTTAAATAGACGTTGAGGTACTAGAACTATATATTGGCTTCTTGAAAGTATTTTAGTATTATTAAGTATTATTTATCGGAAATTCTGCTTCCTGTTGCGTCAGTACACTAACTTCAATGTTTTGTCATGAGTTTTCTCCCGTTGCCGGAGAATACGACGAATTCTTTAGAGATCGGGGCCCGGAAGGCCAAGCTGCTTCGCAGCGGACGCGAAAGGCAACGTTTCGACACGCGCAAGAAGGAACGGGCAGGAATGGTCAATACAAAAATCACTCACAAATTCGTTTAATACATATATTTTTCTACACTGTCTAACAATTATAATCAGTAATTCGACGTGACAACAATCGTGCTTTCACACTACCGCAGCCGCGAGTTCCTGCGGAAAGTCGCATGGAACTCGGCTGGCGCGACGGTTACGAGCTATTCTCCACGTTTCTCCATACGCCCTCGAACGAAATAACCGCTGAGCCTCCCTATCCTCCGCGGATTACCGACGACGCGATCTTACGAGAGAGAGAGAGAAAAACTTGACCAATCTTGAGGGAAAACTGCTCGATGTCCCGGGGATTTCGGAAAAGTCTCTGAATTGAAAATTTAAAAATTATGTCGGAAAATTTTGAAATAATTTGAGAGCGTTCTTTGTTTGTTTTTAAGATATTTCTATTCTCAGAAAAATGTTCCTAAAGAGTATACTTTGCGAAAAAAAAAATGTTAAAGTTTGCTAAATAAATATTTTGTTTACCAAAAACCATGCACTTTACGAAAGTTTTTCTGAGAATAGAAATGTCTTAAAAACAAACAAAGAACGCTCTCAAATTATTTCAAAATTTTCCGACATAATTTTTAAATTTTCAATTCAGAGACTTTTCCGAAATCCCAAAATTTTCTCGGATGATTCTGAAAAAATTTGAGAGTATTTTATAACTAATTCTAAGACATTTTTGTTCTTTAAAAATTTTCATGAAAATCTATAGTATTCGAGAAAAAAATTTGTAAAGTTTTAGATAAATATTTTCATTTCGGCCGCCATTTTGTTTATACGAAAAATTTTCATATCCGGAGAACCATAGTAACTTGTAGTTAAAACCTCGAGGCCGCGATCTATAAGGGTTTTAGGCATTAAAAAAAATGCTTAGGGAACGAAAAGTCGATTTAAAAAAAAAATTAAATCAGATAATCATGTTTTTTTTATTTATTTTTGATTTTTGGACCGTAAAAGTTTTTCAGCGACAATTTTAACCAGCATCATTGGAAAGAAGACACTCGAAAACATAAGAAACAATGGTTCCTGAATGTTTTCCACGAGAATTCATGACATGAGAATAGTTCAAACTCAGGTCTCGAAAAACCGTCCTGTGAGCGTTAATGGGTTAAGCTATTCACTCTTTTTATCTTTTTCTATTTCTTTATTAGTCTCCTCTAGCGTACATTTTTTCCTTCACGACTTACCAAAAGTGAATTCGCTCCTTAGTCCTGGCTTTTTTAGTTATTACTAAACATGTTAAGGCACACCTACAAGATATGGAAATAGATGAAGAAGACGATGAAACAGAGTCAATAACAAACAGTGATTTAGAAAGTAATATTGATTAACATTCTTACAATCCCCAATTAATTTAGACACTTTGTTTCACGGCAAAATAATATGCACACTAAAATTGAGAGTAGTAATACAAACATTACCATGTCAACTAAGATTAGAATACTATACTGGAATCCTCGAAGTGTTCGCAATAAAAAAGAAGAAATTGCTAAAATATTACAAGATATTGATATATTATTTTGCGTGGAATCATGGCTGCAAGACAACGACAAATTCATGTATTCTGGTTTTCATACTTTAAGGAGAGACAGAGTAGGTAAAGCAGGTGGCGGCATTGTATTTTTGATACGCAACACATATAATTATGCTAGAATTAACAATATAAATAATGTAAACAATCATGTTGAAATATGTGGAATGGAGATCACCAACATTAAAGAACCTATTTCAATTATTGCGTGCTATTTACCTCCGAATATAAAATTAAATGAATATGAATGGCATTTGCTAATGAACAATGTCAATATAAACAGCAAAAGTATTCTAATTGGTGACTTTAATTCACATAATGTAGCATGGAATTGCGTTAATACTGATGACAATGGCGAATTATTATTAGAACAATATGAAAAACAAGATTTGTTTCTACATAACAACAATACGTTTACACACATTAACACTAACAACAACACCAAATCAAATATTGACCTGGTCTTTTCCATAATTAATATTGCGCATCTCTTAAAGGTTAATGTGGCTAACGATTCTCGTGGTTCAGATCATTTTCCAATAGGTATTGAGCTTGATGCAGAGAAATATAATTATTACAAACTTTCTTTTAAAATACAATCAAAACGTACCAACTGGAATAAGTGTTCGGAATTACTAGAAGAGAAACACGCAGAATTCTTGAATTCTGAGTATGACTACCTATCTACCCTAGAAAAGTATGAGTTATTTACGAAAACCATTAAAGAAACTGTAGCTAAATGTACTCCTAAAAATATACGACACCAAAATAAAAATCATAGAAATCCGGTTGCTTGGTGGGATGCCGACTGCGATAGAATAAAACGTCTTAGGCAGACTGCTTATAAGAAGTGGGAATATACCAGTAACATTTCAGATCTAATCGAGTATAAGAGAATTAGGGCAATTGCTAGTAGAACGTTTAAATTTAAAAAAAAGGAATGCTTTCGTAAATTCACCGAATCAATAAACCTGTATACCAACTTGAACTATACTTGGAATACAGCTAAAGTTTTCAAAAATAAGTGTATTAAAGTTAACCCTCAGAGCATGGATGAATTTCTACATAAAACAAGACTAATCGAAACAGCACTGAACAATATGTGTCCTGAATGGATCCCCTCTGACCCCTTAGCCCTTCCCGACACCACCGACAATCCGTTTTTTGATGAATATTTTAGCTATACTGAATTCAATACTGCGTTGCAATCGAGAGGTGACAAATCGGCTCCTGGTATGGACGGTATCAATTATGAAATCTTGCATAATTTACCAATCAAGTACCACTTGTTATTATTAGACATTCTTAATGAAATGTATCGAAACGATGTTTACCCAGATACCTGGATACAAACGTTTATTCATTTCGTTGATAAGCCAAACGGTAATGGCTTACGCCCCCTAGCCCTAACTTCATGTATCTGCAAAATATTTGAATTAATGATTTCGTATAGAATTAGATGATGGGTCGAAAATCAAAATATCTTACCACCGAGTCAAACAGGCTTTAGAAAGGGGATGTCCTGCATGGACAATCTTACCACATTCAAACTTTATATTGATAACGCCTTTAAAAATAACGAACAAGTACTTGCGGTTTTCCTTGACGTAAGTAATGCTTTTAACGAAGTACACAGTCAAATATTATTATCTATTTTGGCAAACAACGGTTGTTCAGCCAAAATAATAAAATTTGTTAAATTTCTCACTAAACATAGGTTGATTTATTCGAATATTAACGATAGCATACCTAAACATTGTTACAAAGGTGTTCCACAAGGCGGTGTTTTAAGCCCACTTTTTTATATTCTTTATGTTGCTGGTATATTCAAAGATCTTGACATCAATATTAAAAACTTACAGTTTGCAGATGATGTAGTGTTATATATTCAAACGAATGACTGCGATTCGGCTATACCTATTTTGGAAAATTCACTTGCTGTTATTACTCAAAGACTAAGAGCGATTGGTCTGGACATCAAACCAGAAAAAACCAATTTCGTACACTTCAATAAACAAGATTATTTACCTGGTGACACCGAAATCGTTCTAAATAACGTACGTTTACCATCAGTAAGCCATGCTAAATTTCTTGGATTATACTTTGATTACGAACTAAACTTCGATAGACACTTGCGTTATGTTCACGAAAAAACACGCAGAGCAATCAATATTGTAAAATTTCTTAGAGGAGTTTGGTGGGGTGCTCATTCCAATACACTAATCACATTTTATAAGAGTTTTGTAAGGTCGATAATCGAATATGGTTCTTTTATATACTATCCTATACAAAAAGCTAAAAAAGAAAAACTAGAAAGAATACAGTATGCAGCTATAAGAATGGCTCTAGGTGCAAGGATGAGCACGCCTACTAATATCCTACTTGATGAATCGAAATTATTAATGTTACAGCATAGGACGAAGTTATTATGTAAAAATTTTTTACTTAAGACAATTAGCATCAAGCGCTCGCTTACCCGTACAACCATAAACAAATATGCGATTGATATAACCTCCGACCGAAAGAAAAAAACAATTGTGTTAAACGAATGCATAAAAAATATACTTTGTATTGAGCACTTGATATATTCCCAAGATAACGCTTGCTTATATAACTACGATTATGATATTATGAAAACGCACATCAATACTACTACTGAGCATGGTTATAAACTCAAAAAAAGCGATAAACCCGACGAGCTGTTTAATAGTACCTTCGCGAGGGCTAATACAATTAAAATATTCACTGACGGTAGTAAAACAGCATTTGGTAAATCAGTTGGTAGTGCCTGTATCGTTCCTGAGTTAAACGTGGTTAAAACGAGAAATATCATTAATAACGCATCAATCTTTACTGCCGAATGTATAGCCCTCTCTGATGCCATGGATATAGCTCTAGAGTTTATTAACTACAACATCGATATATACACTGATTCGCTCAGCCTGGTGCAAGCACTAAACAACCCAATAAATAAAGTCGACATTAACTACCATCTATTAGAGATAAGAAGTAAATACTTAACATTCTACAAAAGATAGGACGGTAAAGTAATTATAACGATACACTGGGTACCTGCACACGTTGGAATCACAGGCAACGAACTTGCTGATCAACACGCAAAAAAAGCTACTGAAAGGCTTCCATTAGTTAAACGTATTCCATACAGTGACTTCAAGCAGCGTTTTAAGCAATTATTAAATAACGAGACGTATAATATCATTAAAACATCAAGCAAAACTAAAGGTAAAATCTACTTTGACTTGTATTGTAATAAAAGCTCCCGACCATGGTTTTCTGAGCATTCATTTTCTCGTGATTTTGTAGTAACAATATTACGTTGTCGAAGCAATCATAATTGTCTTAAGGAATCACTTTTTAAAATTAAAGTCGTCGATGATGAGCTATGCGAATGCAAATGGGGAATACAAGACTTAAACCATGTAATATGGCAATGTCCATTGTACGATGAGCAGAGAGTGAGTTTAATAAGATCTTTAACTAAAGCCAAACAATACCCCCCATTTGACATTAAAAGCTATTTACACAAACCTAATAATTACTTCATCCAAATAGTGTATAGATTCATTAAAAATTGTAACATTAAGATCTAAAGTAATAGAAATGTAAACTCGCAAAGTTTATTTATTTATACTATAAATATATAACTTATCATACTTTGTACAATTTTAAATTAATATTAATTCTAGTATACAGCTAAATAACTATTATATAATATATGTAATATTATATGATGAAGTTAATAAAGCTATAAATTAAAAAAAAAAAAAAAAAATTTAAAATCCTGTACGTTTTTTTCCAATCTTGTTCATTTAACTCAATTCAATGAACTGTTTGTGAGATAAGAAGTACTAAAGTATCGATATTGATAAAGTTTAGATTGACAGGTACATAAACAAACATAATCTCTCTATATTCGAGGTTCTTATTGTTAGTCTATGTTTTAGAACAGGAAAGTTATTGAGCTTTTATAAGCTTTTATAGTACGGTATAATGCAAATGTTGAGTGAGTAGGAAAGTTATTCATTCGGATAAGATTTTGATATGGATATTTTAATCGAGATCAAGGAGGAATATTTTTTCAATATTATTTGAAAAAGCATATTTTATTGTATATACTCGGCTTCATTTATAGTGACCCAGTCGAACATCTACATCCATTTTAAACTTTTTACTATGTTACTTAATGTCGAGTAAGCGTACTTATCTCAACCATCAGACATAATGAGTATGGTAGGTTCAAGAGGCACGTGAACCTCTTCTGAATCTTTAGACGAAAGCCACAGTAAGCTGACTTCGATATAGTATTGGAACAATAATAATCGGCGACACATGATAACTGATGAGAATACATTCTTCATTTCTATACGTAGCTGAGGATTTCGGAGTACTATAAAACATTTTCCGGCTATAAGGTTGCCCACTGATGATTATGATTCTTAGTTTTATAACATACTTGCGGTGGTTATATGCCTAAACTGTGCTGTTTCACTGTGTATGTGTGTAGAGCGTAACAGTGCGTACGAAGCTATGGGCTTATAATTGTCTTATACCTAAGTTAGCTGCAATATTGCCAGATAACCGATCCGTAATCAAGATGCTGCAAAAGCTATGTCTTTCTCCCCCTCTCTCTCTCTTTTTCTGCCCAGCTTGCTTATCTTTCTACGCTACTATCTTTCTGTATCTCTCTTTTTTTATATAAACACGCTATTTACACTTACACTATCTCAATGGATTATTTTGCGTGTCCGACCTTCTCCGCCCGCTTTCCAACTCGTAAAATCTTTGTACAAGCCTACAATGAGCTACTATAAAAGCAAATCATTCCTCTCAATTAATTATAATATTGTAGAGGTCTAAACCACCGTTACAGTATGTACGAGGTCTGTCCGGAAAGTATTGGGCCTACGTTTATATCTTTGCGCCATAGTGTTCGAACGACCTCTACCGGACAGAAACATCAACAGTAAAGCCTCACAAATATATTGGCTACTTACTGACACCTGCCGGACGTATAGTTCATGCGCAGCATAACTTTGTTTACAGTGCTTTTTTCGCGTTCGTCGGATTTTGATATTGTCAAAAATGACTGAAAAATAAGATCAACGAATTTACATCAAATTTTGCTTTCAACTCGAAAAAACGAGTTCGGAAAATATTGAAATGATGCAAAAGGCCTTCGGAAGCGAGTGTATGAGCAAAACACGAATAAAAGAGTGGCATAAACGGTTCAAGGATGGTCACACTTCTGTCGATAGCGATTCTCGTTCCGGCCGACCTTCGACGACAAAAACCGCAGATAATATTGAGCGGGTGCGACTTGCAATCGAACAAGATCGTCGTATGACTGTGCGAGAATTAGAAGAAGACCTTGGGATACCAAAAACTATCATTTCAGAAATTTTAACCGAAAATTTAGGAATGAAAGGCGTGTGTGCGAAATTCATCCAAAAATTGCTCACAGCAGAGCAGAACAATATTCGGTCAGAAATCGCTCTGGACAATCTGGAAATGGTCAATAATGATGATAATGTACTTAGAAAAGTTATTGCAGAAGATGAATTTTGGGTTTATGGTTATGATCCTGAAAAAAAACAACAATCTTCACAGTGGAAGCATTCTGAATCGCCAAGACCAAAAAAAGCACGTCAAAGTCGGAGCAATGTTGAGTCAATGTTGATTGTTTTTTTCGATTGTGAAGGTGTTGTACATCACGAATATGCACCAACAGGTCAGACATTCAATAAAGAATACTATGTTCAAATTTAGAAACGTTGCGTGATGCAGTAAGAAGAAAACGGCTGCACTTTTGGGAAAGTGGTGACTGGCTTCTCCATTACGATAATGCGCCAGCGCATTCATCCAATCTTGTGCAGCAGTTTTTGAGCAAACACAATATCGCGTTACTTCGACAACCTCCATACAGTCCCAGCATAGCCCCTTGTGACGGTTGAAAACAATGCGACGAGTGTACTTAAGGCTAACCATAAAAGTGAGTTCCAGGACTGTTGTGAAAAGTGGAAACATCGATGGAACCGTGTTATTCAATCAAATGGGTATTACTTTGAAGGATGCCACCCACCAGATGATAAAGAATAACGCTAGCACGAAAATATAAAGGTAGGCCCGATACTTTCCAGACAAGCCTATACAATATTCGAAATATTCAATAACGTTTTCAGAATTAATTAGTTAGATACTCAAAAAGTATGGTAAGGAGTATTAATTTTATTTTATTTTGTCTATTATAGATACGTTATATTGTTACGAGTTGTTATGAAATTAGTAATAATCAAAATTTACCAGTGTAACGCTGCCGGTCAAGTACTTTTACCTCCGTTCGAGCAAAATTGTTCAAATTTTGAAAATTCATGTGGACCTTGAACCTAACATTTTAAAGCCTTTTTCTAGAGCTTTTAAATGATATATATCAGAAGTAGAATCAAATTGTTTTTCTAATTTTTTTAAACGTCTATACGAGGTGTGATCAAAAAGTAAGGTGAATTTTTATTTTTCTCAAAAATTTTTTATTTATTCATCAATTTTTATTTTATCTCCTTCAAAGTAATCCCCCTCGGATATAATGCACTTGTGCCAACGCTTTTTTCAATCCTCAAAATATTTCAAAAAATCATTTTTTGTGATCTTGTTTAGTTCATCCTTCGATGCCGTCTTTATCTCCTCAATCGCGGCAAAACGCCGTCCTTTCATGGGCCTCTTCAGTTTTAGGAACAAGAAGAAGTCACAGGGGGCCAGATCTGGGGAATATGGTGCCTGTGGCATCGTTACTGTGTTGGTTTTAGCCAAAAATTCGCGCACAAGCAACGATGTGTGAGCAGGGGCGTTATCATGGTGCAAAAGCCAATTTTTATTTTTCCACAAATTCGGACGTTTCTGGCGGATTGCTTGGCGCAAATTGCGCATAACTTGCAGGTAATATTTCTTATTTACTGTTCTACCCTGTGGCAAGAACTCATGATGCACCACGCCCCTGCAGTCAAAGAAAACTGTAAGCAAAACCTTTACATTTGATCGAACTTGGCGTGCTTTTTTTGGTCTTGGTGATCCAGAATGCCTCCACTGGGACGATTGAGTCTTAGTCTCGACGTCATAACCGTATACCCATATTTCGTCACCTGTTACAACCCTGTTGAGTAAATCTGGATCATCGTTGACGTCATTCAGTAGCTCTTGGGCGATGCTCGTGCGACGTTTCTTTTGGTCGAAATTGAGCAATTTCGGAACAAACTTCGCTGACACACGTCTCATGTCTAAAACACTCGTAAAAATTGATTTGCACGAACCAAATGAGATGCCAATATCATCAGCAATTTCTCTAATGGTAATTCGACGATTTCCCAACACTATTTTCTTCACTTCTTCAACATTCTCATCAGTTGTTGATGTGCTGGGGCGTCCAGAACGAGGTTTGTCGTCGGTGTCTTCTCGGCCTTCTTGGAAGAGTTTATACCACTTGTAAACATTTTTTTTGGCTTAAAGTAGACTCACCGTATGCCACTTTCAGCATTTCAAGTGTTTTGGAACATTTGATTCCATTTTTCACACAAAATTTAATGCAAACTCTTTGATCCATGTTTTTAGACAGCAGCAAATCTTGGAGCACGCAAAACACTTCTAACCTTGATGCCTCTCACAAACAAACCAAACATACTACAAAGCTGCAATTTGGAACGTATGTTCTAGACGAGTGTACCGACATAACCAAATAAAAAAGTCGAAGATCGAACGGGCGTAGCCCGCTAAATTTCAAAATTCACCTTACTTTTTGATCACACCTCGTACATCGATAAAAATTTCGTAATTTTAAGTACATTTTTTATCTCTTGCCAATTCTAGGGAAAAAATCGTAAGAAATTTTTGAGCACATGATTTTCTTCCTCTTTCCTAATTCTACAAATATGTAAATTACTCATTTAAAAATTATTTACATTCATATGACCCGCGTTTAAACATTTTTCTCGAAAATTAACGTTTTTAGTAAATATTCATAACTCTCTAAGTTCAAATCAGAGAAAAAATTGCACATGAAAGAAAATGTTTCTTTTTCTATGTAAAATACTGTGAAATTTTCTTATATTTTTGTCGAAAAAAAAATTTTTCAGATTATTTTTTTATATAGTTGCTACAAAAAATAAAAAAATTATATGAAACATGAGGTGTTCTTCTTTACTTTTAAAATAATTATAAGTATTCATCATTACAAGTATTCAATAATCAAAAATTAACGTTATTTACTAACGTCATTGGACGTGACAGCAATTGGAACAAAAAATGACGTTATTTTCATTATTTGTTTATGGTTTGGTATTGACAAATAATGTCTTTGTAATGAAATAACGTTATATTTATAACGTTATTCACCACCGAAAATGAAAATTACATAATTTTTTAATCGAAAATAAATTTTTTGAAATAAATTGACGTTATCCCATTCCCAATAACGTTATTTCTTATATTAATTCTACCGTTAATAATGTCGTTTATAAAGTAATGTGTACTATTTGAAAAACACTTTTAACAAAGTAAAAAGTTGCATGAATCCCTTTTAAATCCTATTTTAGCAATACCAAAAATATTTAAAAAATTAATATATTTTTTCAACTATATTGTATAATTACTTTAAATTAAATAAATTAAGTAATTAATTAACTTAAATTAGTTTTTTAATAGTATAGTCTTAATTATATAACTAATCTCTGAAATATATTATTTTTTATTGATTTATTTCAATACCAAAAAATTTTTACAAAGTAAAATGTTGCGTTACTTTATTTTCAAAAATAACTATTTTTATACAATTTGATTAAAAAATATTGTTTTTCAAGTTTTGAAAGTAGTGAAATCTATCCAACGACGGCACGGATGCTATAAAAAATTAATTTCAGATGCTTTACATAACGTATTTAATAGTAACTCATTGAAAGTTTGAACAAGCGAACGAGCGGAAAGAGTCAATTCTTTAATACCCCCCCCCCTCTCATAAATAAGTTTCTTCACATCTCCATTTATCGGATTATACTGAACGATGCGATCGTGTAGAATAAGACAATACGCTGTAGTTCCTTCGGGAATATTTTCTCTGGTTTCGAACTCCAAGCGCACATCTACTGGAGCAGACTTTAATGATTCGTTTTATTTCGAAAAGTCAATCACTACAAGTGGCATGTAATTTTTATGTTCGAGTTTTTTGAGCATCGGTTCGGCATCTTTACCGTAGTATACGTTTTGAAAATTGGCATACATATCGTACAACATTCCGAACGGGTTTTTACTAAAATCAATGTCGATATTGCCATATGGATAGCCCTGAGAGTTGAGATACAGTTTTACATTTCTGATGTTACAATGATTAAATATACGAGCGTTAGAATTTGGTTCATTTTTTCGATTAGTTTAAAAGGCTAAGATGACGTAGCGTGGTTTCTCCAACTGATTTTTCCTTTTAACTGTTCAGACGTAATTTGGCAGTGCTGGATATTCGTAGAGTTCCTAACTACGAAAACTCATAAAATACTTCGTTCGCTTTTTAGAAAGTCGAGTAGACGTATTTTCTTTGCATTCGATGCAGTCACATAGGGCATAAGCCATTCGAGACGTGTTACATTAATCTTGAATTCTTCGTAAGCTTCAATGTCGTTAATGGTCTCCTTCGTTTGATAAACTGTATTTACATCGGTACTCGATCTTATGAGTATTAATTCATGTTTCATATTCAACAGCAGTTTGCCATAGTCCTCAGTGAATCCAAGTATGAAGTTCAGAGTTATCAAAATATCAAAGTCGCCATTCCAATTAGTTATTTTACGGTCCTCTAGTTCTATACTTATCTATCCGGCATTTACGGTAATCAAAGTTTAACTTGGAGTGAGAGATAACCATAACTGTTGTGAGACCAATGTTCTTTCATTTTTCTATTTCTATAGCGTTCAGCTCATACCGAATTTCTTCAAACATGTGACCAATGGCATTATTAACAAAAATTAGAATTCGTTAACAAAGTGTTATTGTTGCTGCATAATTATCCACAAATGTGTAACGAGCGCGAGATGGTATACGGCACAAGTCTTGATGTTGAATTGATATACGAATCTTATCATTATTTTTGAATGATGAATTGGTGTAAAGTTGATAAGCGTGGATCTTGTAATGTGCCAAAGATTCATCGGAAAAGACAGGTGACTGTATTTCTAGAATGTTCTCCATTGTTTCGTTGAAAGCAGCAAAAAAAATTAGGCAATTATTTTCCACCAGGAACTACTTTTAACCCAAGACTTCTTAGGAATAAGGTAAGGTCTGAGATAAAGTCCATAGCATTTTTTATAAGGTTTGAAATACAAGTCTTTTCCCAGAGTAATGGCCTCCATCGTTTTGTTGTGTCTCTTGTTCTCTTTCAATTGCTGTTTTGTAGACTTTGCATCGTTTACAGCTTTTGCGATTCCCGCGGCGCAACCAGCTAGAGCACCAGTTGCACTCAAGCCTGCAAAAAGTGGTATGAGGAAGGGCAAAGCTCCACTCATCTTAGTTGATATTGGCAGAATTCTTGGAACGATGATGTCTGCTTTGCCACCAGCTTTTTTAACGGTTGTACGAGCTTTTTTCAAAGCAGAACCTATGCTCGCACATTTACCCTTGGATCATTTGAATGTGACCGTTTTGATCATACTTTCCAAATTAACTAACTTTTTAATTTTCTTGCGTCCTTTCGGCTTGGTCCTTTTCTTCCTCCTCTTAAGACCCATACCAAACTTTAATTTTAATTCCATAGCGTTAGATACAGCGTAAGTAGCTGCTTTTTGACCAAAACTAGAATCTTTAGCGAAGACTCTATTGAACGCTTTTTCAGCTCAAATTTTGTCTGCGATATTTCTAGCCTGTATATTATTTCGATTTTTCGAGTACGCTGTATCGTGTTGCTTGAAAGCTGCGTCGAGAGGATTGATTCCTGGATCGCCGTGAGCAAAACGTGTCTGTAACTTAGTTCTTGGTCCACAATATTGATAGCCTGGAATATGGAGTTCAAATGGAAGTTTATTAATGATATCATTGACCAATCCTCGTCCTTTCTTTGCTCTTGGACGTTTGCATATAATCATCACTCGATCAAGTGATCACCAACACACGACTAACGTTTGAAACTATAAAAACAGATATATAGCCGTATGGCCAGTTATCGTTCTAACTTTGTCTCGTGAGTATGAGTTTTCAAGAACAAACTGTGAAATTTCCCGTAAAGAATGTTGGCGTAATCATGCGGGAGGATAAGCAATTAAAGCGTCACGGAGATTTACTGCCAAATGGCATCAGAGCTATTTTTTGTGATCCGACCAACTGTGGTAAGACCAACAGACTTTTGGCTCTTATTGCCCATACCAATGGTATTAGATTCGACAATGTTTACGTGTACTCGAAATCTCTTAATCAGCCAAAGTATAAATTATTGGAGGAGATGTTAAAGCCGATAGATGGAGTAAAGTATTTTTCTTTCAAAGAGCACGAATCCGTGATCGATCCCGAGCATGCACTGCATAATTCAATTATGATATTCGACGACATCGCCTGTGGGAAACAGGACAACATGCGCTCTTTCTTTTGTATGGGCAGACATAGAAACGTCGACTGTTTCTATCTCTCGTAAACGTACGTGCGTATTCTTAAACATCTCGTGAGAGATAACGTCAATTTATTGGCAATTTTTCGACATGATGAAGCAAATATGAAACATATATATGACGATCATGTGAATTCAGATATGATTGACAATCAATTTAAAGAACTTTGTGCTAATGTTGGTTGGATGATAAATATGGGTTTTTAGTGATCGACAAAGATAGAGCTATAAACTGTGGAAGATATCAAACGGGTTCTGATTATTTTGTTATAAATATATCACGATAGTAATGCAGTATACAGTCTCTTGACAAGCATAGCCGAGATTATACCGACGAAGTTTTGAATAAGACATTCAAACCAATTGTCGATCCTCTTAAAGCCATAATAAGCGAAGTGGATCCAATAAAAAATTTTATAAGTGAGAAAAAAAAATCTTCCCTAAGTTCTTGTTACAGTTAAAAAGCCGAAATTTCTAAACAAAAAAAAATCAAAATACGAAATCAATTATTCTACTGATAACATCGAAAAGTATGACACCGCTCAGTCTATTGGCGAAGATAGTGATACTACTGTCACCCACAATACTACACAGTTTTTTAACAGTTTATCCGAGTCAAACGAGGATGATTATTTAGCTATTGACAAGTACACGAATGCATTGGATAAAATTAATTCGAATTTTGTGGACTTGATTTATGGAGTACGTAAAGAATATGATGTTCGTATCACTTAAATATAATTAATAGTTCGTACTCTCGTGATCTTGTCACGTTAATGAGTAAGAATTCGTTTCTTTTCAAATTTACTCTAATTGTCAATATGAAATAAATCGTTAAATCAAGTATATGTAAATAATGAGTAAAGTTCTAAGGAAAGTCAGACTATGCCCTAGTTCCTTATGGTTCGAATTGTCCTATAAGCAAAGCTAAAGTCTTCCTTGTAAAGGATATAATTCAGCCCAAGTTTCTTATATCGCGAGATTTTCTATAAGCTGAGCATGAATTATAGGAAAGGAAAGGTCTTGCACAGTTAATCACAATGAGAGAAAGAACTTAGGTATTAGCCAAGTTTATTCAATCTCGTGCGCTCACTGTAAGGCTAGGAGTGAATACCAACCTGTGTAATAATGGGCGTATTTATACACAGATTTTCCCGCCTCGCAGGAGAGTTCTCTTCGAGAAGTTTTCGAATCTTCGAGAAATATTCGTGAATTTTCTTAATTTACAAGTAAAGAAACATCAAGACTAAAGTTACAACACATGTAAACGTTACAAAATTAATTATTGCTTGATTTAGTGTAATTTACAATTATCACAAATAGTATCGTCAAAAGTTATTAACTAATAAAGTTAATTAATGTAATATTACAATATTTACAATAGAACAATATTAAATTTTTACATAATTTTATCGTTTATTAATTTTAGAAGTAATTTCTAAAAAGAAATATTCGAATTAGCTAATTACATTTGAATTATAAGAAATTTTCATATTTATAACGGATTTTTCTGTAATCTTATAACCTAATTACTGGATTAATTATTCAAGATTTATAAATTCTGTAACGTCGGGCCGTTTATTAGCCAATTATTTTTTTTTTCCTCATGTACTTTTGTGTAGCTTAAATTTTATCTCGGTAAACTAGCAAAGGAGAGCCTTCAGCTGAACCAGCTGGAGGACACGTGAAAATAGTCGTCCCTTTATCGCGCGCTTTCCGATGTTTACCTCGAACGATCGTAAAGTTTTTTTGAGTAGGTTTAGATAAAGAGTAAAGGAGCCGCGGAATTCCACCTGCATCCTGTTATTCGATTTCACCCAAAAGATTTCCACTTTTAGAAGTCAAAACTTTTGCTATATAAAAAAAAAAACCTTAATAACTAATTTTACATAAATGAATCGGGAAAATAACAGCATGATAGGAAAATTTCGCAGCTTCTTGAAACCTCCCACACACTTTTTGATTAGAAACATAGTTGCCGCGCAATCATTGAAAATAACTCAAAGTTTTAAAATTACAAATTAGAAAAATGAGGTAAATAGTCGAAAACAGTTACTTGAACGAATTTTAGCAAATCAGTTATATAGTCCACAATTAAATAATACCCTTTTTTCGTTCTAATTTATTTAAACAACGAAGTGAGTTAATTAATTAAGTTACTAATTGTAAACATGTAGGATCAAAAGATTTTCGCGTAAAATATGTTAAATAATAAGGAACTTGCGTTATTTTTCAGAATTAATTGTAATAATTTTATATAGTAAATAAATTAATAATTATAAGAGAAACTGTAATAAAAATGGTACTTGGAGAGTCATCTAGCGAGATAAGGCCCAAACTCTTGAACGCGCGCCCCCAATTCTCACCACGCCCCCGAACCAATTAGGGCCCGAAATCCGAAAGAGAAAAGGAGGGAAAATCTCGGTTGGCCAATTAGAATTCACTGGCATTTCCACTCTTCCCAAATTTTGAGGGACTGAAAGAAGGATTTTCCTCCCAACCACCCCCAGGGTTTAAAAGGGCGTGCGCAAGCGAAAATCGTCCACTCTCTCGCTCCTCGCAAGCTTCTAAGTTCACCTCGTTCGACCAAGTGCCAGGTCCAGATTGACTTCTCCCAGTACCAGTGAATTAAATAAAAGAAAAGTAAGTTGAAACAAAATTTTATTCACTATCTCTCCTTTTCCTCTTCTTGTTAGAGTAGCCGATCGAAACTCGTGAGAAATAGGTCTTCGAAAAAGTATTTCAGCAGGAATTGGGATACTTTTTCAATAAGACAGTCGCGCCGTTAAATAAAAATTAAAATACTTTTTATGTGATAATTCCGGCAAGGTTTGGGATTTTCACATCCAAGTCCCGATTCCATTGGACCCTGGTGTTTGATGGAAGGCTTGTAGTCCAGTTTATTTTTCACTATTTTTACGCGAAACGCGAAGTAAAAAAGCTCTAATTCTCCAATCGCTCGTCCCGGTTTAAGCGTACGCACGCAAACCAAATAGAGCGCCTGAGATTACGTCCGCCTCAGACGTACCTGAGATAGTGACCCGGACGTCACAATTCTAAAGCTATCATTATTATGTATAAAATTAACTCTATTGTTTTATATACAACTTAATGTTTAAATAAATTATTGATTATTTATTGATTAATAACAGTTATTATTAAACTGTTATTAATGAAACCAATTCTTACTCATATTTTTCAGATATTCATTTTAAATATGGAGTACTCACATTTTTCTAAAAATTAATATTTATAGTGTAATAAACTGTAACGGTCCAGTCTGATTTGTCTCTTATTTCCTTCTGCAAAGTAGCAACCCGTCATACACAAGACAATCAAAGAAAAGCGGTAATTAAGCGAAGGCGCTTTTCTCACATATATGCAAATGTGTTAGGGCAACTCTGCGAAAACATTACCATATAAGGAGCGTAACGTCACGACCGTGGGTATTTTATTGTTTACAATGTAAAATCGACAATTATAAAGTTTTTCGAATAAACTAAAGTATTTTTTAGTTAATTTTGATGCGCTGATCCTGAATTTCATGTTGTTATAACTCTCAAGTCGGTATTTATTAGTCAAATTTAATTTACAAATAAATAGTGTTAGTTATTTTGTAATAAATAATTATATTGTTAATTCGAGTATGCGATTACGTCCGCGACGTATTAAAATAGAGAAGCAAGAACTTGTTACTTTGATAACTAATTATTCACTAAGTTATCAATAAATAAAAAATTTCTAATTTTTTTAAACAATTAAAATTGCACTGTTAGATAGCGAATCTATCGTATGTATCTGTAAAATTAATGATTATGATTGTTAGTAATATGCTGATTTTTAAATCGTTAAAAAAGAAATTTGGAAATCCGTTTTTTAATTATTATTCAAAATTAGATAGCTACATTAATCATTTTTAACTTGAATAACGTTCCTCTAATTACAAGCGATTTTTTCATGTAAAAATTTTCCATAAATTTATTGTAAAATTGGCGTAATTTGATTATTGAATTGTATGACTTATAACTTTAAAAGGCGATTTTTCCTCGAAAAGCGATTTTTGTTAAAAAATTCATCATTTCATATTGCAACGATTGCCGAAAATCGTTAGGCCTCGCGTAGACTGTCGAGCGTGGCTAGGTGTAATATCCGTGATCGGCTTAGATTAGAGAGAGAGAGAGAGAGGACGCGTTAGGGGCAATGACCGGGAGGGGAGAGGTAGCGAGCCAGTATGACTGTGTTCTTCAGTCCGGCGACATCGCAGTTTTTGCCACCCGAAACAACAATGAGTTAAGCCGTGCCAAGTAGAATACAGCAGGACTATATAGATAATTTGTGAGTGGTGAGGCGAGTGCGCACACTGCGGAACGTGTGCGGCATCGGCCGCGACGACCACAACCTCGGGAGCACCCACAGCGCAGCGTGATATCGGCAACGAGAGGCGGTTGGAGAGGCAGCTCGTTTTAGCGTGAGCGGATACGGTTGGCCGCCGTATCCTCATCAGATCAGCGGTAAGTGCACTGCACTTTGTGATACGTTTTGCGTGCAATCCCGTGCAGCGTGCGCGGTGAGTTTTTAGGTAGCGTGCGTGCGACTAGTCCGCGACGTCCACGAAATCTATTCTCTCTCTCCCCATTCAAATTATTGTGTCTATACAGCGTGCGTTCAGACTCTCGGAAAATCGTCCCTTGTACAGGATTAGTTTTGTCCAATAAAGTGGTTAGATATTGTAACGGGGATTTAGTCCGCTACAATATTTAATAACCGAGAGGTGCGTAATAGATGACGGAGCGAGCTCGTGTAACGGATTTGCACGACCGGCCCAGTAGCACGGACTGTCGATGGATTCGCCGGGTGGCAACGGCCCGCGGAGAGCGTCGTAGGTCGCGTAGCTGAAATCGCGAAGATGTAGGAAACGAAAGGAATGATAGAAGGCGCAGAGTGAAAGAGGCGATAGGTGTAATAGAAATATATATTCTACGTGTAGAACAGGGCGGTGTAGAGAGAGAAGCAAAGCGGATAATGCGAGAGAGACGCAGAGAACGAGTGGTACTTACATCAGCTGCCGCTGTCGGCGAGATTAGCCACGAGGCTCGACAATCAAAATTCGGTCTATCGAACACCGATACACGCCGCAACCGGTAGCACTCAATTTAGCACTCGATCTATCACTCAAATTAGCCACGAGGCGACGCAAAATCACAAAACGAATCTAGTCGTCAATGGCACAGCCAAGTCATGAATTTCTAACGCAGTCGTACGCGTGTCACCAATTCGAGAGGCGTCAGCTAATTGCCTCTTTTGTCAAGCAGCACCTCTCTTTCGCGGCACCCCGGCTCGCCAGTCCTACCAACCTACGCGGTCTCTCTCTCTGCTAGCGTTCTCTCTCTTACCTTAGTTCAGCTGCTGTTGTCCACTACGGCTGCTAGTAGTATAATATAAAAGTAGATACATGAATATGTACATATTTTATTGTTATATAATTAATGTGGAGAGAGAGACATAACGAGTTGTTGACAAACTCGTTATAATATCAATAAGAGACGATCTTATTATTTCATTCAATATCTTATTATAGCACAGATCGCGAACGCTATAGAAGGAGCTGTTCGTCGACCGAGTTGTCTGCAGTGGCCGACGGAGCGATGGCAAGCCAGCGCATCAGCGCCTCTTGCGGAGAGTTCGCACATCTAAGTTAGATCGCTGAGAGGACTCGGCGCATGCGTACACCGGAGCAAGGTGAGTTAGTGTGCTCGAAGCATATAGATAACAGAGCACCGTTTGGCCGTATTGATAACTACAATTGCCCGGGATTAGCGACTAGACGGTGGCCTGTTAAAATATTTAATTTTTTAAATCATAAGATTGCAATTTCGATCGACCCGTTTTGCGACAAAACATGTACAAAGTTTGTATCAATCTCAAAAATAGCGTTGTAGGGGCTACCAAGCGTAGAAAGGAGCCCATTTCGCAAGTATAAATTCGTTCGTCGCTGCGGCAAGAGGATTCATTATCCTACCTTGCTTAGCAGCGCGAGCACTGTTAGAGAAATAAAGCCTCAGGAATTTCCTGAGATAAATTTCTTATTCAGTGGTTAGCCTGCTAACTCCTATCCTATAGATATCTAAGCGCTCAACTCATGAGACTATCTCTCTCTTGAGAAAAAAGTAGCCTTAGATATCTTCCTACCTAAAATACAATTACTGTTGAGAAATTAAGTTGAGTAGTGGTTGCGGCGCTGTCGGGCCTCTCCCCGATAGATGCGATCACACTCAATTGCATTTCGAGACAATTCATCGAGTTAGAAAGCCTTGTGGTTTGCTACTCGAAAGATTTTTATATATCATTTAGATTACACGCGTGTCAACTTCTTGCTTTTCTCGGAGACGCGATTGCGAATTCAATATAAAGAGTTCGAACTATTGTTTTGATAACGCGAGATAGACTCGTACGTTACAAAACAAATTAACTTTGCATATTAAAATTCATTATTATTTAATAATTAAACGTAATTCGTATTATTATAATCTAAATCTATGTACTAAAATCTATATATAGTATATAATAAGCCAAGATCTAACAGTGGAGAAACCTCGGGAACCTTGATTTGATATCGGTTTGTGTGGTGCCAACTTCAAAACATGTTTTCTTCACTTAAAGTATATATAAGCATATTCGATCAGCATACTTCAGTAAATTAGTAATAGAACTTTATCTACGTTTTTGAATATCGAAATTATGTTAGTATGGCAATTGAAATTCACAACGTCATTCAAAAAGTACTGAAAACATTCCATATAAGTACGGTTGTAGAAAGCATACCTATATTGAACGATGTAGAGAAGCAGCTACACGATTATATTGAAGATATATTGAGAAAAAGCATTGAAACGAATTCATGTATTGAATTTGAGACAAGTGAGAACTTATGTTTCCTGGATGATGATTTTGATATTAATCGAGAAGTAATTGACGATCAATTTGAAGAAATACATGGTGTAGACTATGCCGAGGTACCTACTTGTACGGTAACAAATACGGTACTCGACAATGGATATAAAAGAAAAGCTGTTGAATATGGGAAAGTGGTAAGAAAAAGAAACTGTCTTTAAGTTCCGTCCAGAGTAAATATAAACAAGTTTCGTCACAACGTCCGTTGAGAACATGGAAGCAGCAAATTTTGACAGGCGGAACCAAAAGAGAGAATCTGTTTAAAGTTTCAGAATATACTTTACAACAATTCAAAGATGCTGTAGATCAGAAGTTAACAGTACATGATTTAGATCATAAAAGATGGGCTTTACAAAAAAAAGTATGAGTTAGATATGCCTTGGTTTAAAGCTTCAACCATTTGATATTACTATTCAAAAAAAGCATGAAATTGTATGGCGTAAAATAACTAAATATGTGACTAAAGTATCTGTTGAAAATGAGTCTAGTTGAAAGTTAGATTGTCAAAATTTTATCAACCTCATAAAAACAGCATTATCAACCAACGGTGCAAGTAACATATATAATTTCGATCAAAGTGGATTCAAATTAGAAATGCATACTGGCAGAACATTGAGCGAAAAAGGTAAGAAGACAGTCGAATCAGTAGTACAATCAGTATCGTCGACTACGCATAGTTATACAATTTAACCGACAATATCTGCCGAAGGTACATTGCTATCACCCCTTTTTATGGTATTAAAAGAAACAAACGGAGAGTTTGGACCCATTGTTTCAAAAAAACTATTCGATGCACCTAATATATTTTTGCCAGCAAGTGCATCACGAAAGGTGTCAAGTGAATTACTTCAAATGTGGTTGCAACATGTATTTTTTCCTAACTATGGAAAAACAGCAGTTTTATTACTAGACACATGGAGTAGACAGTGTGAACGAACTGTAAGAGAAGTGACACCAGTAGATACAAATTTTCGATTAATGACAATTCCTAAGGGTACGACAGCCAAAATTCAACCACTGGATGTATTCAGTTTTCGATTTTGGAAAAACTTTGTAAGAAAAATATCTGATGCCATTATTTAATTCGGATCAGACATCAGTTTACATGACAGGAATAATATTTAAAAATTACAGTCTATCACATAATCAATTATATTCACCTCGATTCCAAAGCTTATTTAAATATGCTTGGTACAAAAGTGGGTACTTTGATAAAACACCTGATTCATTCGACAATCCTGTTGAATATTGCTTCGAAATTTCAGAACAGCCTATCTGCGAGATTTATGAGAAAATAGCAATTATAAAATATGATTGGTGCAAGAAACTAATATGTCTACAGCATTTATTTATAGAGTATCATTATTGTTCAAATATGTACAGTGATAATGAGCGCCGATCATCTTTTTATATTCAAAAAATGTAATCTCAATATCAGATGAAATGACGAATTAATATAACGTAAATATAGCATAAAATTAAAATAAATTTAACGTTATCTTCTACAATTATTTCGCCTATGTCCTTTTCTTCAGAGATATTACAAATATGTCGAAATTGGGATTATGAATAACAGAGAACGGGGTTTCGGACTAGAAAATTGGAAAGGACAGGGTAACCAACTCAAGGATTGATGAAATTGAGGTGTAGGAGTTACGGGTTAATGCGTGGCAGGGTAACAAGCTCAAGGATTGATGAAATTCGGGTGTAGTAGCTCGGGATTAGAGCTTGGCAGGATAATCAGCTCGAGGGTTAAGGAAATTGGGATATGAGTTTGGGGTTAGAGCGTGGCAGGGTAACCAGCTCGAGTATTGATGAAATTCGGTTGTAGGAGTTCGGGATTAGAGCATGGCAGGGTAACCAGCTCGAGGGTTGGTGAATTTCGGGTGTCGGAGATCGGGGTTAGAGGGTGGAAGGGTTACCGGCTTGAGGGTTAAGGAAATTGGTGTAACGAGTTTGGGGTTACACAGTAGCAGGATAACTAGCTCGAGGGTTGATGATATTCGGGAGTAGGAATTCGGGGTTAGAGCGTGGCAGGGTAAGGAATTCAAGGATTGATGAAATTCGGGTGTAGTAGCTCGGGATTAGAGCTTGGCAGGATAATCAGCTCGAGGGTTAAGGAAATTGGGATATGAGTTTGGGGTTAGAGCGTGGCAGGGTAACCAGCTCGAGTATTGATGAAATTCGGTTGTAGGAGTTCGGGATTAGAGCATGGCAGGGTAACCAGCTCGAGGGTTGGTGAATTTCGGGTGTCGGAGATCGGGGTTAGAGGGTGGAAGGGTTACCGGCTTGAGGGTTAAGGAAATTGGTGTAACGAGTTTGGGGTTACACAGTAGCAGGATAACTAGCTCGAGGGTTGATGATATTCGGGAGTAGGAATTCGGGGTTAGAGCGTGGCAGGGTAAGGAATTCAAGGATTGATGAAATTCGGGTGTAGTAGCTCGGGATTAGAGCTTGGCAGGATAATCAGCTCGAGGGTTAAGGAAATTGGGATATGAGTTTGGGGTTAGAGCGTGGCAGGGTAACCAGCTCGAGTATTGATGAAATTGTGGTTTAGGCGTTACGGGTTACAGCGTGGCAGGGTAACCCGCTCGAGGGTTGCAGAAATTCGGGAGTAGGTGTTCGGGGTTAGAGCGTGGTAGGGTAACCAGCTCGAGGGTTGGGTTGGGTTAAGAGTGGTAGCCGTTTTCGGAGCACCTGGACGTGGCTCTTCAAAAATCGACGTGCGACCACGTTGAAACTCGTTAAACCAATTTTTGACGATCGCCATCGAAGGAGAAGAGTCACCGTACACAGCATCCAAGCGCTTTCTGATTTCGCTGCGTTATTTCCCTTCCAAAAACAAGAATCGACCGATACTCTTTTTCCATTTTTCAAAAATCAACGGAGACACTTGCTTTCACACGCTTTCAAAAATAAACTAGAATTCCGATCCGACTGAAATCTTGACAGTAACCATCGCGAAGGTTGTACTACGTGATAGAATATTTCTTTTGCGAGAGTGGCTCCATCGGGTGATGAGGCTAAGTACTTATCGGACCAACCTCGTATAGTCCTCGCAGTTTTCATAACATATCTGACCTATGACTTGGGCTTCATTCGTAGGGTTACCTGCTCTGGATGGTCGGGCCATCTTTATTGCTTCACTATTTAGCCACATGACGATTCCACGTCGATACATTTCCGGTAAGATCACATTGTTATAGGTTTCCGGGCTGTGACTAAATAGATTCAATGGATCACTTATAATCCCTTCTTCGGTGATGACAAATTCATGAACTTCTTCAAAGGCAGACTCCAACTTTTCTAACACTTTGCTTGCTAATATATTGCACTGTAACTTGTAGAGCTACCAACAAAAGACTAGTTGATACGATGATATCTCACTGACAACTAAGTCCCTTTTATTTTGCCTTACCCTTCATACCGGGAGCTTAATCACTAATCTTGTCATAATATTCTAATTTTATTCCTTTCCTACTGCTAGATACTATTTAATTTATTCGATCACCAGATGTCGAGTTTAGCGTATTGATTGACAACTGTTTTTAGAGGAGCCTTATCGGGAAATTGCAGTATTTAATAAAAATCCACTCTAATAATAATTTATTTATTTATTACTATTTTTTTTATATAAAGATACCAAAAAAAACTTTTATTCACTACAGATTTGCCCAATAACTCCTGTTCTCCGAATATAACTCATCTACTTGCCTACTCCACGCCTGTATTAATTCACTACCTCCTTGGTGGAATCGGTACTTTTCGTCATTATTTTCTAATGACTTACGATTTTCCGCAAAGGAACACTCTAAAATTTGCAACAAAACGTCCTTATACTGTTTACTTAAGTGCAACGCCGTGCAGTAACGATAATCACGTACTGCTAATAAGGGTACTTGACACACTGCACAATATCCAAAGGTGAGTCTGTTATCTGTATTAAGACTACCATAATCGATTTTAAACAGATACCGAATAAAGATATCAGTACTTTCACTGACAGTTTGAGAGAGACAAGGAAGCAAATTTTGGTTCCTGAATAAATTATCTTTTGGTATAGTGGAGTATTCAGGATATTGAAACATCTCATTATTGCTTCTTAATGTAAAGCGTCTGCCTCTGGCTTTTTATTGTGCCATTGTGAGTCCTGGTATTAGTGGACCTAGAAGTGAGTATCCTATCTTTGTTACACTCTTTTTGCATAGTTCTTGAAATTCCGATGAATTGTTGTATAATATTTCCCCGATTCATTTATATGTTTTGGTTGGCTGGAAGGTTTGCACTTTGTACCCGTATTCACTTGCTGTTCTGTTCAACCAGCGGTAAGCTCTTCAGCGATAAATATGAAATAATTCGGTTGTCCTACAGTAGTTTTCACTAGTTTCAAATAGTCCTAGAGGGTCTCATTGCACAACACCTTCTTCGTTAAAGAGAAAACCATGGCAATATCCTCTTTCACTTATCAGGTTGATGCTAACACACTGAGCGTACATTTTTTGCTGAATTATATCAATTGCTTGCTCTTATGTTTTCTATAGACTAGCCAATTTCCTGTTTCTTCATTTGTTTTAATACTGATTTTTTCTAATTCCCTACTTCTCTCTTTCTACTTTTATTGTTCTGGAAGATTATTATTTTACAATTCACGACCTACTCTAGTCACACTAGGAAAACTTTATTATCCACACTTGGCCTAATACTACGGATAACGTTCCCCCGCAAAACTAAATATTTCATCGCGTTACTACTTATAATAAGTGCTAAAACTCCAACTAGCCGGTTGACTCCCTCAACAACAGATATACTTATTTATTCTTTGGTATTTTTCGATTCTAAGCTTTTAATACCTAATTGTTTCGACGAATCTTCCTTTAGTTCTTCATCCTCGGTTGATTCTAATAGAGTTGGTAACATATTTTCATAGTCATGAATATTCTTAGGAAGTATACGGGGTATATCGTAAAACGGTGGCCCTGTAAAATCGTATCTAAATCCGGCATCTAATCTCGACATTGGTATATATGTTTCGCCTACTGTAATGCCTCTTCTACTTTGTTTTTTGTTGACATAATGATGTACTATAAACATAATTAGATAGCTTATAATTAAACATAAAATTGCAATGCTGATACAAATAAGGTTCCAAGTTGACAAGTTAGTTGTTTTTGATTCTACTTTTGTTGTTAGGGTATTGATCGGTTTTATCTCAATTTTAGTTGTACTGTCTGACCGCTGGTCTATATTTAAAAGGGTTAGTCGAAAAGGCGGAATAATTAGATTTGTTATTACTTTATTGCCAGTTGCACCTATATAAGTTTTCCATCGGTCCATATGTTACATGACCTTGGAAGTTCAATTATGATAGAGAAAAGCTTCGAAAAAGATATCAATTTGTTTGTGCATTTCATTTTTAGTGAATCATATTCTCTCGTGGAAAATAACCAAAGATGTCTGCTAGCAGTTTTTATTAGAAAATAATCTTCATCTTGACTCAATTTAACGTTAAATTCATATAAAGTTTTGATTTTTGGCTTGATTAGCATGTTGAAATCACATGATGTTTTAGTATTTTCTATTAATGCAAAACTACATATTCTATAATATTGTACCATGTTACATAATTTGTTACATAATTGTCGACGACGCAGAGATATTGTCGGCGCTAATGTTGTCGTTTACTAGCGCGGAAATGGCTTTATGACGGGAAACGAATCGTCCGATCTGGGATACATTGCAGGATTTTAAAGATGCGTTCCAGCGCCAGTTTTGTCTGCTACGATCGCGCGAAGACGTTTACGATGCGCTGCGTCGCCGAACTCAAGGCGAAGATGAGACATTAGGGAAATTTCTCACGGCCTTCCTGTATATCGCGAGTAGGTTAAAACCGAAGCTTTCGGAACGTAGGCAGCTTGATTTGATTAAAAATAATTTATATTCGAAATTGCGCAATTATATCAGATCGAAAAAGGTTCAAACGCTGAAAGACCTTCGCGTTTACGGGGAGAGATTCGTACGCAGGCGCGACATCGATAATCGCTATCGCCCGCCGTCAGCGCCGTAGGAGTCGTTGATGCCAGAGGTAGCTTATCGCGGAGATTCGTTGAAGGGAATTGCTAAGATCAACAGTCGCGCGAACTTCGTAGTGGGCGAATGGGTCTTTGTGGTCCGGAACGAGAATAAGAAAGACCGCTAAGGAAATAAAAGTAAATCGGTAACAAAATCCGTAGGCAGGAGCCGCAATTCGGATAGAAAAGGTGTAGCTCAACTCCCGCGGACTCGTCACAAGAGTCCTCGATGTAACAATTTAAAAAATATTTTGTTTTTGAGAATTGTAGAGTAAAAACTAACTCGAAATTCGGATTAAGGGTGACGAAATACATATGTGTATATCAGTCTTGTCAAAAGTACAGCCCAGTTTTTTTATGTGCTGCCGAATGTTATTATTGTTATTATTATTGCGTTAGTTTACGTGTTACTCCATTTATTACTCTACTTTTCTATTGGTGGACACTTTTTATCGACAAGTTTTTCTTTTGCAATTGTTTTTTATCACCGAGTTATTGTTTAAAAACCATATATCTAATACATTATCATATTTAACGTAAAATTTTATTTTCAAGAGTAAGTAAACAAGAGAGGTGTTAGCTTAGGGGGTATCCGCTCACTGAGCTGATTCCCTGAGCTGATGCCCGTGCATCATCAGCTCAGGAATGTTACTGGCCTTCCCTTCTTTTACGTGCTTCAGCACTAATAATAGACGTAATAAGATAAATTTTTATGAAAAAAAAACGAACGGACAGATCGGAGAATCGAACCCGCTTCCTCTAGACCCGCAGGCAGATGCTGTACCGCTAGATCCACTGCCACTAGTATCCTGGACAGTTCTTATTGTGTATACGAGGTGTGTTCAAAAAGTAAGGTGACTTTGTATTTTTAAGAAAAAATATTTATTTATTTATCAATATTTATGTTGTCCCCTTCAAAGTAATCCCCCTCAGATATAATACACTTATGCCAACGGTTTTTCCAATCCTCAAAGCACTTCTCATAAGCACTTTTCGGTATAGCCTTGAGCTCTTCCAGCGATGCAGTCTTTATCTCTTCAATCGTTGCAAATCTCCGTCCTCTCATAGGTCTCTTTAGTTTTCGGAACAAGAAAAAGTCACATGGGGCCAGATCCGGTGAATATGGTGGCTGAGGCATGATTGTGGTGTTGTTTTTGTCCAAAAAATCTCTCACAAGCAAAGATGAGTGAGCAGGGGCATTATCGTGATGCAAAAGCCATGAATTGTTTTTCCACAATTCTGGGCGTTTTCTTCGTATTGCTTCTCGCAAACGGCGCATAACTTCAAGATAGTACTGTTTATTGACCGTACGTCCATATGGTAAGAACTACCACGCCATGGTAATCGAAGAAAACAGTGAGCAAAACTTTGACATTTGATCGAACTTGGCGTGCTTTTTTCGGTCTTGGGTCATCTGGGCTCTTCCATTGGGACGATTGGACTTTGGTTTCGATATCATAACCATATACCCATAATTCGTCACCAGTTATAACCCTTTTGAGTAAATCTGGGTCGTCGTTGACGTCATTCAACAGTTCTTGAGCGATGTTCATGCGACGGTTCTTTTGGTCAAAATTTGGCAATTTCGGAATAAACTTCGCTGACACACGTCTCATGCCCAAAACGTAAGAAAAAATTTCATGACACAAGCCAAGCGATATACCAACATCCTCAGCAACTTCTCTGATAGTGATTCGACGATTTTCCAGAACAATTTTCTTCACTGCTTGAACGTTTTCATCAGTTGTTGACGTGCTTGGGCGTCCAGAGCGAGGCTCGTCATTGGCATCTTCCCAGCCATCTTGGAAGAGTTTGTACCACTTGTAAACATTTTTTTTACTCAGAACAGTTTCACCGTATGCCACCTTCAACATTTCAAGTGTTTCGGAACACTTTATTTATACCACTTTATTTATAACACCTCGTATATTATTAACTCACTTTGGTGCAATAATATATTTAATTAACAATAATTCTATTATTATAATTTGTATGTGTGTGTGTGTATGTGTGCGTGTTCACTGAAATAAAAGATATATTATTATTCATCATTTATTACTGTATATATACATAATTATTATGATAAGCTTAAAAAATATAAAAATACAAAAGAACAGTTAATATATATATTTATAAAATATAAATATAAAAATTAAGTCATCGTTGTTGGCGTCGTTATCTACGGGAAAAAATTTTCCTATTTTATAGCGCGGTGCGCCGTCGACGGCGTCGTCCATGAGCGACAGCCTTTTTTTCCCTGCGATAACGACATCGCATAGTACATATGACATGTTCCCAGATGTGGATGGCCCTGCCTGGGTATTTTGAGGAGTTGACAAACTCTATTGAAATAATTGACGCACGACATGTCTGATGGGTTCCGTACGATCTACGTGCCGTCTGCTCCCGCGCTGCGGTGGAGATTCCATTCACTGCGGCCGCCGACTGCAACGACCAGCGGCGCAGTATGCGCAGTCCCAGCTCTCGCAATCAGGCATTGATCGTCGACCTGTAATAAAGACATGCAATCCCAATCCAGCCCTCGCAGTTAGGCATGGTGGCGTCGAGATCGTCGACCTACAGCAAAGAAGCAAAAGAAATTTATAATAAACTACCATCGATTAGAAAAAAGAAGTATTATTTGTATTGGAAAAAAATCCATACCTTTACTCGTTGCTGCTCTTGCTCCTCTGGTGAAAATTCACCAAGAGCGGCTGAGGCGTCGCGAGGTCTATTACGGGTGCTGGAGGCGTCATCAGGTCGATATGTGTCACGCGTTGTGGTGGAGATGGTGGTGTGTAACGATGACTTGGCACATAATCTCCACATCATCATCAGATCTGTAAAAAATTATATCGGAAAAAATTTATATACATAACAATATTTATATATATAACAATATATTAAAAATTATATATTAAATATATATAATTTTTAATATATTGTTATATTATATACACGGTGATTCTGAAACATTGGATGAAACTTATATTACTTAAGTAACTTATATTACTTAAGATTAAACTTATATTATTATTGTGACGGAGAATCTCGGCTAGGCCGATCTCGTCCGTTTAGCTCTCGCAAATGTCCGTGCGCCGCGCCAGGCTGAGAGTGTGTACGTTTGGCACACACACTCATGCTTGGACCTTTTGTTTGCGAGGTGCTGAACACGGGCTGAGCTGACTGCTGGAGCGACGCAGATGGCGCAGAAGAAGAGAGAAAGAGAGAGAAAGAGAGAGAGTGAGAGAGCGCTCGAATTGCCGATTCGCCGCGGAAAATTCCAGAGTCTCCGCTAGGCAATGAGCGGAAAAAGTCGCGCGCGCGGATAAACCGAAAGGTCGCGGTTTTTCCGAGTTGGCCTCGCGACCTCGCCGACGTTTTGTTAATTCCGGAGACACGCCCGGTGCGCGGACGAGTGATAGAGCGTGAGGCTGGGTCGCGCCCAGCCATGTCCCACAAGATACCCGGCACCGGTGTGTGCGGGTAACCGGCGAGGTGCGCGGGCGAGCGCGCGAGGAACGTGACGTGCTACAGCACCGAGCAACAGGGAGGAGGCGGAGACAACAACAGCAGCAATTGACGAGCGAGTTCCGGATTGAGAGAGCAGCATCGTAGAGCAGGCGAGAGAACGAGCGAGGAGATAGATAGCGACGACAACAAACATCAGTGAGACGGTCAGCGAGGAGCGCACCAGTGACGTCACGCGCAGAGCGCTCCAGCCGTCGAAGAGGCTGAAGGTCGAGGTCGGTGCCGTATTTTTCTCTTGTCTCTCTCTCTTGCATGTTTGGGCGTCGGTCTATGGTTGGTAGCACAGCAGACCTGCTGGCTACCCGTTAATGGCCTATCACCGAAAAGTATTTTGTCGGGCATTATTGTAGCGATTTAATTTATAAGGAGAATCGGCAGGCTGATCAGCCACCGATTCACCTTTCGCGTTCGGATTCATTGTTGTGCCGCTCGTAGTGTATAAGCGCGAGATCGCTGTATTGTAACTCATTGTTGACGATTAAAGGATTAGTGTTAATCCGCTGTTGTGTTTATTCGCCGCTGTATCACTCCTCATCCCGACTTCGAATCTGTGCGTTTAACGTGTTTATGCTCGACGCGTTATTCAGTCGTGGGAACGTCTTTTGCTTCCCGAATCCCCGAATAAATAATTTGTGCGGACGGCCGCGAGCAACCCAGACGGGTACGGCCGGAATTCTCCGTTACAATTATATTAAAATTATTTAAGATAAAATTATTTATGTTAATTAGGTAATGAGATAGTCAACTTTTAAAAGTAGCCAATCAGCAGCCGGCTTTAGAGTGTAGAACGCAGCTTGGCGAGCGCGGAGCGGCGTGAGACCCGACACGCGCGCACGATACTCAACTGAAAGCGGTGCTCAATTACATTTATGCACGTAATGAATATTGCTTGATAACTGCAATTTTGAATAATTCAACAATTACTTGAATGTACTTTAATTATTTTATTCGACATCAAGTGACGAATTAAGGTGATGAATTTAAGTGAGTCGAAAATACTAGTGTTTTTAAAAATCCTGCTACATAGCGGAATACAAACTACGCTGTTCATAGACAATTTGAAAAAATAACATATTTTTTTTCTTTTGTTATTTGCTAATGATTATAAAAATACTTTCAATAAATGGTTTAAAAATTTTTTATTTCTAAAATTATTTGGTGTTATTTTTGATCACGATGTTTTAATAATAAAATAATGCACAAAAATAAACTAAAAAGCACAAGTTAATGAATTAAATTGAATTAAATATACGAGCTTGCTTTCACGAGCTGCGTAAATCGGGTCTTTGCGCACGGAAAATCGAAAAAATACAATAACAGTACTGCTAATGAATATCATATTTAGTAAACAATATGACAATAGTACAAGTATAGCATACTGTACTTTATTCACGCGTACAATTTACGCATATGTATAAATTCTATGGTATGAATTGTGAATGACTAACTAAAATTACAACTCGCTTTATTCTTGATACGGGTGTTTTAATAAGAATAAATACAGGATTATAGTATATCGATGTTTCCAAGACTTTTTTTAACCCTTAGAATTGAACCCTAGAACTTTATGACCGCTTGTTTTCTTGCTTTATTCGAGCTCTATTAAATGGTCCAACTCGTTTATTTTTTACAATTTTTTAATTCACCCTTTTGGTAATTTATATCCCCCAAAGACGCCTCTCATTCTTCAATTCTCAATTTTCCAAATTTCCGATAGCGTTTTTTTGATCTCAACCAATATTCAGGCGGCTGTAAAGAAACTGTTTTTTTTTTAATTCGTACTCTTTCCCCGAGACACTCGCACCTATAAGGTTGATTCAAGAGTTTGGTACCATTGGATTCGTCCTAAAAAATGTAATAAGATGGCACAATTAATTTTTTCTTTGTAATTAGATAGATAATCGCGATTCAAAGTTAGCCAATGAACGGCTGATTACGGCCGACGGGCCGCGTGACAACGGATCATGACGGAGTAGGCAATTTGACGGGCGCATACTAATCAACACGTGATAGCGTTGCTCAACTCAATTGCAACTGCATACTCCATTTCTGACTGCATATTGTAGCAATTTTTTGATAATGTTATACTCATCGCAAATGACAACAACAAATTGATTTAATCTTTGCATAACAAAAATTATGTTTAATTTTAATAAGAATTTATCGAAAAAGGCAGAGTAAAACAAATATAAATGTAGGCTAACGAGTAAATACGAAGTTAATAGAAACATTAATGATATTCGAATTTGGTATAAAAGACTAACAAATTACCAACAACGGTAAAATCACATTATTTATCCAACCTAAAATTGACAAAACGCTGTTAGTATATTACATTCACTGACATCGAAATATTCTCCTTAGTGTTGTGGAAGTCATGTGTCCCGACGGAATTTAGTCTTGTGGCGTTAAATAATGTAAGATGCATCAACGGGAAATACAAAGCCAAATTCGGGTGGAAATGGTTTGACATAGATTTGGTGGCAATTAACGTTAAGTAAATACAAACATACTCGCGCACAGCACATAGGACACACGTACTTGTAAGCTCGCATACAACCACGCACACGCGTACCATTGTACGCGCGTGAACCATACACTTGTTACGACGAGGACGAGCCAGACTATTTTATGGCGGTAAAATTTGAATTTTTTATGGAAGGGGAGTTCCCGTAATTAAAAGCAATAGTCATTTAATAGCTGACTTTAATCTCAGTGACGCACTTACCCCTTCTCGGATTAACCCTTTATCGATTAATTTTTATGTATTTTGTGCTATAAAAGAGAACACAAAACAATTGTAACAGCGACTCTGTATTCTACTGTGTGACATTACGCACCTTCTGAAATTCGATCAATAAATATTATAAATCTATTTCTATAATAACTTATTTGAGAGTTATACCTAATCCACGTTCATCTCTGGGTTCTGAGGTACGAGTTTCTGAACCAGTTAAACTGCAGGTAAATTATTTAATTATTACTATTCACTCGGTACTTTAGATACATTGCTGCCCTGCTTTCGTTTGAGTCTCGCACCCGTGGTAAAGCGCTTACGCGTTGACCGAAAAGAGACAGTCGCGTTTGAGTAATTCTTGTCAATTCACGGCCGTTACGTGAGACGGGTAAATTTTTTTAACAAAAAGCAGGATTAGGCAAAAGTAAATTTTTTTTTACAAACATAGCTACGGGAGCCGATTTAAGAGACAAACGAAATGAGGAAGCACTATTAATATTAAGAAACTGCATAGGAAAAGTAGATCCGAATTTTATAACTAGTAGAGATCCAACATTACTAGAATGTATAAAATATCTGCACGGTCGTCAAGATTTAGGTTTCGAATTAGAAGGCAAAAAACAACAACTAGAAAAATTAATAAAAATTTTAGTACATTATATAAATGAAAAATTAATAAGGAATTCATGTCAAGATCCACTTTTACTACTCATTGTCGAAGAATTAACAAAACGTAATATAAGTCCAAAAGAAATTTTAGTCGCAGTAAATCGTACTGACAAACTAGTCAATTTGAAAATAAATTTTAACCAATAATTGAATAAAACGCGGAAATAACGGAAGACGAGTCAAGGAAATATTTCCAAGCTTTGACAAACTTGACAATTGACAATGATAACGAAGACGAAATAGATAAAATAAGAAACGAAATTCCTATTATAAATCATAAAAACGTTAAATTTTTAATACCAAAAATCACTGAAAAAAGTCAAAAAGAGAAAAGTAGCAATTCAGAATACTTTACGCCAAAGTCAACAAGCAGATCATTTGCCAGCACAAGACCGATTTATCATTCAACTCCACAAGAAGTAACCCGTACAGTATAAAATTCCACAATTAGCCCTTTGAGAAATGTAGGTTTGAAAGATATCGTAGATTTCATTCCTAAATACGATGGATACTGCATTCCACTACATGACTTTCTAGACGGTTGTTGGAAAGCTTATAATGCTATTCCACCCGGAAATGAAGCGGATCTAGCAAGATTAGTTAAAATGAGATTATACGGTGATGCATTAAAAAGTATGTGTGGAAAACATTTTGAGACAATTAGCGAGATTGAAATGTATTTAGATAACCTTTTCGGATTAGACAAAACTTTCAACCAATTATCTGGTGAGCTGGCTATGCTCAAGCAAAAAGCCTCAGAAAATGTAATAAAATTCTCAAACAGAGTTAAAATAGTAGCGTGAGAATTAATAAGCGCAGCAGTACGTGAAAAAAGATATAATGTCGGATTCTTAAATCAATTAGAAACAGAGAAAGTCAAGTTTTTCATACGCGGCTTACACTAGGTGATTAAAGCGCGAATGGGACAGGCAAAAAATCTTGAAGAAGCAACAGCAAAAGCGGTATAGATTGAACGCCATTTCGCAACACAGGAACCCAACGATCTCAACCAGACAGTAAAAGTACTTGCAGAAGCAAAAAAAGAATTAGTAAACATTAAAAGTGAAAGTAGTAAAAACCGAAAACTCGAAAGTATGTCAAATTTGTAAGTTGTCAAATCATTTAGCAGATACGTATTTTTACCGTAACAATGGCAATACAAAATTTAGAAATCAAAAATTCAATAGTAACGAAGGCTAAAAGCAAATGAATAGTCAAAATTCAGCCAATAGAGAAAGAATAAACCAGCAAATAGCTCCGCCCCAAGCAAATCAGAACTCTGCATCAAAAAATCAATACCAGGAAATCCAAATAGAGATCCGACTATTTGTAATTATTGCGGTATTAAAGGTCACTGGAAAATAAGGTATAATAAAAGAATTTTTAACGAACAAAAGAAACAACAACAGGGAATCGCCGATGGTTTCCAGGTGAAAGGCGCGACCGAGGAAACGACCAGCCAAACGGAGCGCCGAGCTTAAGTAAGAATACAAAGAAACTAGAAGTAACGAAAAGACTGCTATTGCTAAACTTGAATAGTAAGTCACCAACTTTCATTTTAGAAGATAAAAATCAAAATATCAGTCTTTCTATCATGCTAGATACTGGTGCTGGACCATCTCTACTGAAATGGTTTAAGAAACCAAACGAAGCATATCTAAATAAATTGAATATTTTAGAGTTACGAGGTATTACACATAACAGTGTAGTAACATTAGGAAAAATAAATATTACAATATAATATTTAGAATTCGAATTTCATACGGTGCCTGATGATTTACCTATTGAAGAAGACGGACTAATCGGCAGTAAATGTTTGCGTAAATTTAACGCTAAAATAGACTATAAAAACAATATTTAAAAATCGCTGATAAAGTATTCTCTTTATCCACAAACAATACAACTACTGATAATCAATATACAACATCGCAAGTTATTCAAAATCAGTAGCAAACTGCAAAACTTATGCTGGATTAGTTAAAAATCAAGTAAAAATTTGTAACAATTTAGACAGATTTGTGAGAAGCGTTCCCAATAATAAGGAAAGCGATGAAGAATCAAAGATAAATTTTGAGCCAGATAAAAACTATGTCAGGAAAATTAGACAGAGCGGTTACGAAGGCAATCGTTCAAATAAAATTGGAGGAAAATTGCGAAAATTCGAAATTTGTAAATTGCCACACAAAAAAATTTGAAATTAGTAATTCCGAAATTGGACTGGAAAAAGCTAGCGAAGATAAAATTAGTGAACCTGAAATTTGTACATCCGAAATTAGAAATTCGAATATTGAAAATTGTAAAAAATCAGAAATTAGAAAAAACCAAAGTACGTATTCAGTTTGTAATTTAGCATTAGCTAACAAAGAATACGGGAGTGCATGCCCGAGTTCCACGAAAGCTAATTCGTTATTTATTCAGAATAATATAACAAGTAGGGCTGAGGAAAGCCATAATGAAATCACTCTCCATAAAAATTTCGTAGGTGATAAAATTCACCCAACGAAATTCTCAATGACAGAAAATAAATTGAGTATACAGCCATACTATAAGTTGAAAATTAGAGAAAGTAGTAGAACGATCGCAAAAAGGTAGATTGTTACTATAATGCTGACGAAACTACCCTATTGGAAAGGGTTAATAAAGGTATTAATATATTAAATAATACGAATTCTTACACAAGTAATAAACCATATTCGATGAGAAACTTTTTATCAGTAATTAATTCTGCAACCACCCTCCTCGAAACATTGGACAAAATTAGAGACAAAGAATACATTAAAAAATTATTAGAGGAAGTGGCACAAATAGCCGAAAAATATAAAACTATAAGCCACCTTCAAAGGTCTAATAAACAACGAATATCTTTACAACTTTTGGTCGACGTAAAGATTTTATTGAAGGGAAAGACACGAATACCTCCTACTATCAACGAACACGCGCGGATAGCCAAAGTAAGTATGAATTAGAATACATAAGGTAGGGCATCAAGAATAATCGGCATGTCACAACTAGATCATTTGAATTTAAATGAAAAGGAACATATAGTTGATATAATAAATAAATTCAACGACAGATATTACTTACCTGGAGACAAATTAGGATATAATAATGTACTCCAACACGAAATTCCATTAACGTCGAAAATACCTATTCGTATAAAACCTTTTAGACAACCCCCGGAGTTAAGAAAAGAAATTAATGTTCAAGTTTTAAATATGCTCGACTAAGGTATAATTGAAAGGTCTTTTAGTCCTTACTCGTCTCCAATATTTTGCGTAGACAAGAAAAGGAATGCTGAAGGCATAATCAAGAAAAGACCAGTAATAGACTTTCGCGCAGTAAATACTATACACTGATTTCGGATTACAATTTTCCAGTGCCGAATGTAGACGATCAGTTAGATGCGTTAGGAGGATCCACAATATACTCGGTCTTTGACCTTTATTCAGGATATCATCAATGCCTAGTTAAAAAGGAGAACAGGCAGGTGACAGCATTTAAATGCGTCCAAGGCCTTTTCCAGCTTACAAAAAAATTTACCGTCATTACTGATTGTAAACCTCTCGTTGAATTGAGATCGCACAAAGATCCCAACTCACGAGTAACTAGAATGAGACTGAATGTAGCAGATTTTCAATATAAAATTAAATATAAAGCCGGAGCTACAAATATAAATGCAGATGTTTTATCACGTAACTCAATAGAATTACATACATTAGATCCGCAATACGGATTCCGCAATAAAGCATAACCAATAAATATAGTAAAAGGATTAGAAGCAAATGATGATAAAGTACCGGAACCGGAAAGGATGATCACACGATCGCGTACTGCATAAAAGCCTAGCGCTAAATACGAAGAAGCTATAAGTGCACTGAAACCTAGTAAACAGAAAAAGAGACGAGACCAAAGTGCCACTGAAGTAACAACACAACAAACAGGGACAGACAAGAGGTCAGAAACCCCTGAAAACACCAATAGCAACACACCATGTACGCAACAAGTCGAGAACCAAGCAACAGATGTACAATGCAAGGGGACAGGTGTACCATTAAAAACTAGTTTAGAAACCATCAAAGAAGAAGACGAATACGAATCAAATGGAACTAAGATAGACGCAACAGAGGAGATCGTAAATAATGAGAATGAAATAGAAAACAAATTACCTCAATGCAACATCATTTATTGTCGCGTAAAAATGTTTATGACAAAAGATAATTATTTGTATTTTGTCAATGATAAAGGAGAACCTCTCAATGAAGCAGCTCGTCTTTTAAAAGAAGTAAATAAATTACCAAGATAAGAAAATTTAAAAGTAGGATAACTTAAACTAATTAAAGTTGACCGAGGATATAATTATTATGCTAAAAGCATTACTCATGAATTTAAGAAACATTATTGATAAAAATAAGATAGTCACCTTTAGTTCAGCTAAAAGTGAAAGCATAGAGAACGTGTTATTCAGTAAAATTATTAACTGTATACGAGATAAGCTTGGAAAACTAGATTTCAAGGTCATAGTATGCACCGGACAGGAATAACATCCCCTACCTAATGAGAGAGCAGAGATTATACAAGAAGCACATTGTTCAGCAGTCGGAGGACACGCGGGAGTTAATAAAACATTTAATCGTATTCGACACAAGTCGAACTGGGAAGATCTTAAACAGGACGTACTTAGTTTTATGCAACAATGTGTTGGTAGATAAGTAATGTATGTTCTGGGACACAAGCCAATGTATGAGGGATATGTATATGTTCTGGGATACAAAGAGGCCGCCCGATGTAGGTGTCGCGGTAGTGATACCTTTTAATTTAAGGTAAGACCCCATGCTGAGTGTTTAAAAGGCATTTGTTTTTCGTTTGACACCTCCCGCATGCCAGTGGGCCCCTTCGACAGAGTGCCCCCCCCCCACTCATACATCCAGCCAACCACAGAGGTTGTTAACGTAGGATGCTGTAGAAGTCGGTAGAGTGTTTGGTAAACTATATGATGATCTCTTTCTCTCTCTATTCCTCTCTCTCTCTATTCCTCTCTCTCGCTCTCCTTCGATAGTAGGGCACTTACTTAGCTTATGCTGGCTGAGTCTAGGCTCTCGGAGAGGGGGTAGCGTCTTTAGCTTGCTAGGTCGGTACGCCGTATAGCCCTTGGAGAGGAAGTAGCGTCTCAAGCTTGCTAGGCGCATACGCTGTTTAGAGAGGATGCTGCTCGCTATCTCTCTCTCTCTCTCTCTTTCTCTCTCACTCTCTCTTTCTCTAAGCAAGCGCTATAGTATTTTCATTAGATTTCGGGAACCTTTCAACCTCACAGTTAATTTTATTCGAATATTAATTAATAAAACTTATAGAATTTTCGTTTAATTATTAATTTATTGTTCATTCAACAATACATTGAATATATTACAGTCTGTCTATAATCTTTATTTTCAGTAGTTGACATCGCTATATTGAAATATTGAGATGAATATTCATATGTAATTTTGTGAACTTCATCAATACCTTCCATTTCAGATTGCTTATGTCTAGCTTTTATCCATAAATACAATCTTTGTACATATGTAACGGCACATACAAAGTTAGCTGGTTTATTGTAATGATATGCACATATTGTTCCTAATGGGTAAGGTAGTGCGCTCATTGGTGGACATTTCGTCTCGCTTTCAAGTTCTAAAATTTTTCTAAAAAAGGAAAAAAAATTTTAATTAATAAAGATTTTTAACCTTTTGAGGTAAAATTTTTTGTAACCATTGTTTCTTTTTTAATCCTTTTACATAAATATTTCTAGAATTATTTAAATGATTGTTTAGTACACGTGCTAAATTTTTATATGGAATAAGACCGGATCTCCATAATAAACCATGATGACACGTTACTAAGAAATGATTCACTTTTCGACACTTGAAAGGAAGTTGAAACCAATGATATGGTGGTTCGAAGAAAAACACAGTTGGAACAGTATCTACATCTAATGGTAGATATGCGAATTCTTTACAAACAAAAGTGTCGTTTAAACTTTGAAAGCCTTGAAAATCTATTACGAAATCCATTTGAAAAGATGCTGAACTTTATGTGAACTTTACTAGTTCCCAAAACCGTTATAAGAGTTGAGGCACGTGTTTGTTGTATATAAAGCCTGTACCTCACTATTCGAAAGTAGAGGACGTCATAGTCACCATACCTCACCATTCGAAAGTATAGGGCGTCATAGTCACTATATAGTATGATTATAGATAGTTTTTATTAAATTCCAACAATATATATTGCAACAGTAGTCGATTTAATTAATCGAACCGTTCGCGATTCTGCTTCTCGCCCGTTAGTTCTAATAGTTAAAGAGAGAGAGGGGGCGCGCGATCTTTTGAATAGGCAGTTACGCCTCAGCTGTGAACACGAGTTACCGCCGATTTGTTTTTCGCACTTTGTTTTCGCTGAATAAAGTTTCCTTGGAACAATTACGTGCGTGTGTACAACAATAGTATTGCAGCAGCAAGCAACGGTGCAGAAGCAGCAGATTGCAGTAGATAAAGGCGAATTGAGGCAGTGCAGCTGATAATAGAGGGGCAGCGGCAGTTGAAATTTTTTGCAACAACAATTACGGCTGATCACCGTAATTGCACCGCATGGTAGGTGCACCTCCCGTCATATTAAGCGATACAAAATACTTTCGATATTTTGTATATTCGTGATAGTGTTATTTATTGTATTCGCGCCGAGCGTTAGTTCGCGGTAATATTCGAATCTTCTCTCTCTCTCTTTCTCACTGAAAATAGTTAATTGTAAAATCTTATTTACGAGCGTTAGTCTTTCGGCCCTACAAAGACTTTAGTGATTTTTTATTAATTAAAGTCTGTTAAATTTATTCGCCGTTTTCGTCATTTAATTTTCCTAGTAGCTTAAGTAATTAAAAAAAGGCTTAGGTTTTAATCCAATTACATCTAGGGGATTAAGAAGATTAGGAGTAAAGTCGCGTCACGCTTAAAACTCAACGAGTGTCACATGACACGTGACTTAAGGTGAGTTCAACTCCGTTTAATAGAAGACAACTAGGATAAATCATCTGACGTTAAGGCGAATACACGTACTATCATACGTGTTTAACGGAGCGGCGGTTTGCTCTGCATCGTGGGAATTTGTTCTTAAATAAATTTCCCATTTTCAGATTTATCTCCCCCGTTACAATATAATTTATTTTCTTTTTTATTGAAAAGCATTGTATATATTGATTACATAATGCCTTATTAATTTCAAACTAATGTTTTATCATCACCACTAATTGGGTTATATTGTACAATACCGTCGTGTAATATTAAGCAGTAGGCTGCAGTATCTTCAGGAAAATCAGTCAGAGTTTCAAATTCTAGGCGAACATCGACTGGCGCGCTTTTTAATGTTTCATTTTGTTTGGAGCAGTCTATAACTATTAACGGCACTTTATTATTGAAATCCTTTTTATTGATTAACGGCTCGTTTTCTTTACCATAGTAAGCGTTTTGAAAATTAGTATACATATCGTAGAGAACAGCAAACTGATTTTGATTGATATTCAAATTGAGATTTCTATACAGATAGCATTGTGAATTGAGGAATAGCTTCACATTACTAATATTACAATGATCAAAATTACTAGAATTAACACTCGCTGAACTTTTACGTTTAGTTTGAAAAAGCTAAAATAACAAAGCGAGGCTTTCCCAATTGATTGGAAGTCTTAACACTCCAAACATGCTTTGATGTACGTGATAATTTTGGATACTCATACATTTCCCAAGTACGATAACTCATTGTAATTGCACGATCTCGTCCAATCTGATTGAGTAATTTGATTTTTTCTTTGTCTGCAACCATCACATATGGCATCAAACATTCAACCTTAGTTAAAGTAATTTTTGATTTTTCTGAAGCATCAGGATTCCCTACTGGAATACTTAAAATATCATTCAAATCATCTCTTGATCTTGTGAGAATAAGTTCATGCTTGACATTGACTACAATTTTCCGATAATCTTCAGCAAAGCCCAGCAACATACTGAGAGGGATAGTCACATCAAAAAAACCTAGAGCATTACATATTAAAATTTCATTGTTATCACCATTTTATCCAGCATTTTCAGCAATAGATCTCTGACATGGATTGAGTGAAAGCCAATTTTTCATGAGGGTTGTTAAGCCTACATTTTTTACTTTATCAATTTCAATAGCATTTATTTGTTAATGCTTCTTTGAGAAAGCTTTAAATATCTCCTACGTATTTCGTAGCTACCAGTCGGTAAAGTGATAGCTTCTTCACCTTCAATGTAAAATTTATTATAACCAACGTCAATGTTTGGTATTGAATTAAATGTTAATAGCTCAACTAGACCAAGAACGTATGTTTTGTTTGGAATCAATTCGATCGGTGGAAAATAATATAATTCGAGTACGGATGATGTTCCCGAGAGACTCAATGTCAGTGTATTCACCATGACAGATTCATATCAAATGATACTCATTCGTCTAATGAGTATTTTTTATACTAGTTGTCTTTTCTATAGTTTGTTTAAAAGAAATTTGAGACTAAGATGGTCGCAGTTATATGTATTAAAATCTTGATATCTAATATAATTCTACATGATTCTATTAACTTTGAGATAAAGCAATAGATCTATAGGCGGCTGTAGATTACCAAAACTATCAAAATACATAACCTCATCACCTTTCTTTTTATATGTTACCCAATGAGTACCTGGTCCCCGTTTATTATCTAAATTTACAATAGCTGTTTCTTGATATCGAGGTCCATCGGTCGGTAGAGCATCACGCACAAAAACACCTCGAAAATTTGTAATTTTTAGTATTTTAGTATATTTTCTTATATCATGATCTGTTAGTGCTCGATTAGGTAAAGTTACTTCAAGCTTTTTTTTTTAAACCTTTTCCACTTGAATATGATTTCAGATGAAGACCATAATCTTAACGATGTGGTTTCAAATAAAGTCTTTTACCAATAGCAATAGCTTCCATAGTTTTATTGTGTCTATGAGTTTTTTACAACTGATTTTGAGCGGCCTTAGCACTGTTAACGGCTTTTGCTATTGAAGCAGCTCCTCCAGCTAAAGCTCCAGTGGCGGTCAAAGCGGCAAATAATGGAATTAAAAAAGAAGAGCTCCACCCACTTTACCAGGAATTGGTAGAATACGAGGCATATTTATTTTCCTTCTTCCTCCAGCCTTCTTCACAGCTTCTTTAGCGCTTTTTATAGCGGAACGATTGACAAAAAGTGATTTATTACTAGGTACAACACTTCTCGAGGCAGCGTTAATAATTTTTTTCAATGTAATTGATAGATTTTTAGTTTTTACATGTGTCTTTCATCGCTGTCGTTGTTGTTGGCGATTTTTAATCCCTTACCTCGTTTCTTTCTTCGTTTTGAAATTTTAACACCCATACCAAGTTTACTTTTAACTTTCATTATGTTGGCTACAGCAAACGCAGCAACTTTCTCACCAAAACTACTATCTTTTGTTTGCACGCTATCCCAGGCCTGTTTAGCTAGAATTTTGTCGGCTTCGTTTTTCGCCTTAATATTCTCTCGATTCTGAGAATAAGCAATATCGTGATCTTTACAAGCAGCGTCTAGCGGATTTTTTCCAGGATCATCACGAGCAAGTCGTTTTTTCAATTTAGTTCCCGGCCCGCAATACTGATAACCAGGCAAATGAACTTCGAATGGTAAGTTATTAATGATCTTATTCACTAAGCCAGCACCACCAGTCTTTCTTTTGTAACAAATGATCATACCTCATCAGAAGACAAAGTCTTAATGAAACTAAAAATATATAAACAGTCTTTTTATAGTTAGTAGTCTCATTCGTCCTTCGATCGGTGATTAGAAAACAATATGGACTTCAAAGAGCAACCACTTGAGTTGCAAGTCATAAATTTTGATAATGTGGTTGAGATGGAAAAACGAGAAAAAAGACATGGTGAACTACTGCCTGATAGTATACGAGCAGTTTTCTGTGGTCCTAGTAACTGTGGGAAAACTAACTGTTTGCTAACACTAATCACACATCCTAATGGACTTAGATTTGAAAACATTTATGTTTATTCAAAGTCCCTCAATCAACCAAAGTATAAGTTTTTAAAAGATTTATTGGAACCGATTGATGGTTTACAGTATTATGCATTCAGCGAGCATGAGGCAGTTGTTTCACCGGATAAAGCTAATCCAAATTCCATCATGATTTTTGACGATATAGCCACTGAAAAGGAGGACAACGTGAGAGCATTCTTCTGTATGGGAAGACATAAAAAGGTAGATAGTTTCTATCTCTGTCAATCATACGCTCGCATACCGAAGCATCTCATTCGAGATAATGTGAATTTACTAGTTTTGTTTCGACAAGATGACGTGAATATTAAACATATTTATAACGATCATGTTAACTCAGATATGACTTTTGAGAAGTTTAAAGCAATTAGTTCAAAATGTTGGAGAGACGATAATCATCGATTTATAGTTATTGGTAGAGATAGACCAATCAATCATGGACGGTATAGAAAAGGATTCGATTCTTTTGCTATAAATATAGTGGAGTGAACGAATGAAGATTATTTAACTTTAAAAATTACAAGCGTCAACATGGCTAATTTTCAATAGAAAAGAAGATGCTCGAGCAATTATCTAAGGCTCGTGATGCCCTCAGACGTAAGTATCAACTAATAAAACGTGACAAAGCTGATTTAGAAAATACATTGAATGAATCTTTTAAACCTATGGTTGATCCATTGAAGAAAATTGTGGAGGTAGCTATTGATAAAACTAACGATAATACTGAACAGGAACCGAACAAGGAGAAGAAAATTACGTTCGATAAAATTTTCAAGTCAAAAACAGTAGCTGACACTCCCTATAAATCTCGATATTTCAATAGTACTGTTAATGACTTAAATTCTACATTACATCTGCTTGATTCTACATTTGAATCCGCTATGTCTATTGCTGATGCTGCTGATGATGGTGTTGATAATGCTGATGAAGACGAATTTAGTAAGACTAGTGAATCAACACTTGATAAAAGTACAATAAATTTAGACAATGTTAGTTCAAATGAAACTGCAAAACAACAAAAACAGCTATTGGATGACTCGATTGTAAGAAACTATATTCGACTATTGCATGAACTGCAACCGAAAGGTAATTTAGATAAGACATTTGGCATTCGCTTGCATGAAAATATATATGTCATAGGCAATTATCCAATTTCTTTCCAAAACGATAATGGGACTGTGAATGATAAAGCATTCAGCAAGACGCCTGGATTAATGGAACTTCTCTTTCGTAAAGAACCTAATTCTAAATTAATCAGTTCATCGGATATTGAAAATTGTATAAAAATTCTCGAACTCATTAACGCTCATAGTAAGAGATATGAAACAAATGGAGAATGTCGCAATACGCGTTTAAATAAATTCAGAAAGTATATTGGTCCAAATTTATCTTTAAGTGGTAGTGCTAAGAAGCGAAAATTGACTATTGATGGAAGAGGTCTTTTACCTAACTATAAAATAACAAGAAAAGGAACATTATTTGATTATCTATATTGGGATGATCCAAACGAGCTCGTTGATCGATTGAGTTTGCTTATCGCCGAACAAAGCGCTGGTAATCCTAGTTATATTAATGAAATTCATTCAATCATTGAAGAGTTACGTGAAGCTGGCTATATATATTAAGAGAATCCTAAATATTTCTCAGTAATAAAATGAGTGTTAATGTGTCTAGACATATATTGAATAAAAAGGAGGGTAATTGAGGTCCTCCTGGTGTAGGGTGTAAAATTACTAAAGACGGACAATACGACGTGGATAACAAAAGAATTTCTACTATAGCTGATCCTCAGGAGAGGAACGATGCTGTAAACTTACGGACGTTGCAAAAAACTAGTGAAGCTAATGTCGATACGCTTTCGACTACAATAAATAATCTTAAAAAATCTTTAAATATAATAAGAATACAATTACGATCGTATGGAGAAGCGATTCAATATTTACAAACAAATAATAATAATGATAATAATAAGGAGAAAGAAATAAGAATTACGCCGTCTGACTTTTCATTCAATTGTAACAAATAGATTGAAAAAATGAAACATCAAAGAGTGATGGATGGGTTAGACAAACCAGCACGTTGAAACTATCCTCGTTGAAAAGTTGATATACGCGGAATAGATGAGACGTGGCAAACTGATCTTCTTGAGATGCAAAGCTATTTTAGAGAGAATAAAGGTTTTCACTATCTATCAACTATTATAGATACGTTCTCTAAATATGCTTGGGGAGTTCCAGTAAAACAGAAAACTGCTACAGATGTCACTAACGCAATGGAGTCTGTATTAAAAAAGGGACACATTCCTAAAAATCTCCAAGTGGATAGAGGAAAAGAGTTCTACAATACAAATTTTCAAAGTTTAATGAAAAAATATAAAATAAACCTTTATTCTACTTATAGCCATCTTAAAGCATCAATTTGTGAACGTCTCGATCCAACACTAAAAAATATTATGTGGAAAAAATTCAGTTTAATAGGAAATTATAAGTGGATTGACTTTGTCCCCAGTTTAATAGAAAACATCGCACAATAAATATGAAGCCTAAAGACGTAACTAAAGAAAATGAAATGCAGGTCTTGACACGATTCTCTTACGATCATCGTCTTTTCAAAAAACCGAAATTCCAGGTAGGAGATAAAGTGCGAGTAAGCAAGTCTAAACACGTTTTTGAAAAAGTATATACGCCTAATTGGTCTACAGAAACTTTTACAATTCATCGTATTTCGAGAACTAAACCTGTAACATATCACCTACTAGATTATCAAGAAAATCCAATTGTTGGTGGTTTTTATGAGCAAGACCTACAGAAAGCTATGTATACTGATATTTATCTTGTAGAAAAAATTCTCAGAATACGGGTAATGAAGTCTTCGTAAAATGGCTTGGCTCTCATAATACTCACAATTCTTGGATAAATAAGGAGACTATACAATAATGAATCACAAATATAAAATTATATGTATGTAGCTTGTATTTAAATAAATAATTGTTTTTATTTATAAATATTACTTTGTTTTTTTTTATTTTAATGATAAGAGTCCCAACCTTCGCTCTTACCTGTGAGGTACTTCCACTTTTTATATTCGACACTAGTGAGTCCATTAAAACAAGTCGAAACCTGCTTTAATAGAAACACTAATGACTCATTTACCTCTCCAGAAAATAAATTTATATAATACAATCTTTATTGAGATATAATAAGATATACAAATACATATACTTAATATTAAATTGAAATCAATCACATCCATGATATTGAATAAATAATGCATATTTTTGTACTCTATCAGAAAGATAAATAAAAAGATCCAAATGATGAATTATCGCTCTTGACATTCGGTCCGGTAAAACAATTTCGAACTCACAATCAAGTTTCAGAATAATTCGAGATTCATCTTGTCTCATGAATGTTATTAGATAATTCTCATCTTCATGCAATTCATAATGACTTTTTTCAGGAAGTATATCGAAAAGCTTCATTCCAATGTTGTTCAACATTTCAAAATTTACCTTGCTGTAGGTAAAGAGATCTAGAATGTTACGAATTCTTCTTCTAATACTACTTCTACTACTACTTCTACTACTATTTCTACTACTGCTCTCACTGCTGTTGGTACTGATGCTGCTGCTGCTGTTGCTGCTACTATTACTCGATTCTTGAAACAGAATGAAGCTCTTCGAGGCTCACAGCTCTTTTAAAACCTTTCCCCACTACTTTGGTTTTCGAGCATCCAAAACCGCCTCCCTCTACTTTAAATTAGATTTCCATTTTATTTAACATATATGTAGTGTGATGATTTTCTAATATAGGACCAAGCATTCGATTCATCATCAATATACGCTTCTTGAGTAATAATCGTGATATAACTTTATTCAATTCATCAATACGTCTTTGGAAACGTTCGTGATCTCGTGCTATCTGCTTCCAAATACCTTTTCTAGAGTCTTTTTCTTTGTATGGAAGATGATGTATTTTAACTTTCTTCGCAAACCATACATGTTTAGAAGAGGAATGAGATCTCCTGTTGTCTCTTATAGATGGCATGGCTAAGCTTTTACTACTACTTCTTCTTCTTACCACTGCTTCGATCAGAATGGGTTTTCTATTAACATCTTATCGCTATTTTAGAATATTCGATTTTCGAGCGGCCGAAATCGCCCCCTTCTCTCTTTCTTATTTTTTTTTTCTTTGTTAGGGAATGGTGAGAGCCCCAACCATCGCTCTCACCAGTGAGGTGCTTCTACTACTAACAGTGCATATAAGACCTTTACACTAAGTCGAAACTCAGCAGAAAGAACGCATAAGTAATTACTTCAACCTCTCCAAAAAAAAGGATTTGAAGGAATAAATAAATTAGGATTAAAGACATAATTAAAATTTTAAATATAAATTTATTTACTATGTATACATTTATACATTATACTAGATTAATTTTTAAATTCAAAATTCGAGCCTTCTCGATGGTAAATAAACAACTCCTTTTTCTCCATAGTCTCGAATAATTTCTTCAACATATCTTTGTCTTTTTATAACGCTAAGCTTACTCGCTTAGGTTGAAAAATTTCAAATTCATCGTCTGTGGTTATTACAATACTGAATCCATAACGAGTATTCAGCCATCTTAATTTCATTATCATATTGGTGCAGTTATTTTCTAATTGTGCCATTGTTTTTCTAATGTACCGATTTGGCTATTTTGTTAATTGATGAAAAATCCATTCTACAATAAAAAAATCAATCAATAATTAATACTATTAGGATATAGTTAGAGAGCTACTCGTATACAAGAAACTTACTTTTTAGAAAAAATCTAGAAGTCAAATAGGAGAACTAGGATGAGAGACTACTGCTGTTGCTTTAACCTACTGCTGAATAACTGTGACGGACTGAGGTGTGTTCTCCGTTTTGTACCATGCGGCCCCTCTCTGAGAACTCGAGCAGCCGTAATTTCCTCTCTTTTCGCCTTATCCCCACTTGAGTAATTTGTCATATGATTCCCTTGCCCATACTCCTCCGACTTCATTCGCCATGTCTGCCGTTGTCCCCCACTCTACCCTTGTCTCCACTCTCTCACTATTCTATCCTTAGTCTTTTCCTAACTAAGCCTTCTTCCTCCCCGCTATTACTACTCTGTTCTGAGCGACTTCTATCGGAGGTTGGAGGAAGCTTACAACTTTTTTAAAGATTTTCTTCCATTTCTATGATCTTTCTTTTCCTTCGTTGTTCCGTACGCTTGATTTTAAGCTTTGACGTTTCAATAGTTTTGTAATGACTACATGGAAGTATATCAGGATTTTTATCGAATATACATCGTTTATCATCATATAGACTTAGTGCTACTTTCCGCACTCTTTCTGTTCTTACTTGGTGCAATACACTTCGTATATTGCATTGCTCACGCCTAATAATTTCTAAATCCAATAAACAGTTTCGAAAATCTTCATGATCTATTGTTTTTATGACAGTATGTGTTTTTACGCCTTTTGTTTTCTTTATTGCTTGGTGGTTTTCTATTTTACATTTTACTTCGAAGTTCAATGAATTCTCTCATAATATTACCATTGCATTCATCTTTCATAATACCGAGAACTTTTTTATTAACTAACGGCATATTAAACTGATTATTTTCTGAGTAATCTGATGTATCAAATTTATTGATATCTTCTTTTATTATTTCATATATATCAACATCTTGAAATTCATTGTATTTTGAACGTTGATAATTGCTTTTTTATCTGCTATTTGTTTTGGTAGTTGAATATATGAGCCAGGTTTGAAAGGATTAAATTTATTTATATTAACAGTAATACCGATGATAGTTTTTAATGTCCAACCGGAATCTTTTTCTTGAAATTCTTCTACATTTTTAAGTATAACATCTTCAATATTTTCTGTAAACCATAATTCAAGATTTGTCGTTCTATAAATAGAAACGTTTTTGGTCTTGAAATTCTTTACTTGAATGTCCTCTACATTATCTTTTATTACGGTAAATTGAGCTGATATTTCTATATTTATTTTTAGAGCATTATGAATTGAAAGATATTTTGGTATTTGAAATTGTAATAGCTTAATTGCTGCTTTTAAGAATGACATTATATCTGTATATTCTTGATTGGCTATGAATGCAGTAATGATACGTTTTTTAAATGCTGAATTTATTTCACGCCAAATAACTCCGCCCCCTTCAATTTGGTTTGGAATGACTCGTAATGAATTAACATTTCCTACGACTTTTATGGAATTATTTAAATTAATTTCGATTGAATTCAAATGAGTAGAGCATGTTTGACATCTCTGTCGTATTGCTCTACTTAAGTTAGGCCGTAACATATATTCTTCAAGAGAATTCAAAGCGGTAATTATTATATTTTTCCATCTAATAAAATCATCATAATTTTCAAAATAAGAAAAAGAAGCCATTGTAATGAAAATGCACGTAGGATAACTAGTAATACTACTACTACTACTACTAGTACTACTACTACTACTACTACTAGTACTACTACTACTACTACTACTAGTACTACTACTACTACTACTACTAGTACTACTACTACTACTACTACTAGTACTACTACTACTACTACTACTAGTACTACTACTACTACTACTACTACTAGTACTACTACTACTACTACTACTAGTACTACTACTACTACTACTACTAGTACTACTACTACTACTACTAGTACTACTACTACTACTACTAGTACTACTACTACTACTACTACTAGTACTACTACTACTACTACTACTACTACTAGTACTACTACTACTACTATTACTAGTACTACTACTACTACTACTAGTACTACTACTACTAGTACTACTACTACTACTACTAGTACTACTACTACTACTACTACTAGTACTACTACTACTACTACTACTAGTACTACTACTACTACTACTACTAGTACTACTACTACTACTACTAGTACTACTACTACTACTACTACTAGTACTACTACTACTACTACTACTAGTACTACTACTACTACTACTACTAGTACTACTACTACTACTACTACTACTAGTACTACTACTACTACTACTATTACTGCTTGTCACTGCTAAGAAAGCTAGTGAAGCGGGCTGTCTCGAAAGACTGCGCTCTTTTCCAATTGAGCACGGCTTTTAAGCACTATGGTGGCGTTGGAAACAGCGATTTCGGCGCTGTAGTTTGAAGAGGGGGTAGTCAGACGAAAGGTAGGAGGTGGGTGGGTGGATGGTGGCTGCGCCTAGCAAGCTAGAGACGCTACCCCCTCTCCGAGGGCCTACACTCAGCTAGCATAAGCTTACTAAGCGCCCTACTATCAAAGGAGAGCGAGAGAGAGAGAGAGAACGGCATCCACACTATACGACGTACGTATCTAGCAAGCTAGAGACTCTACCCCCTCTCCGAGGGCCTACACTCAGCTAGCATAAGCTTACTAAGCGCCCTACTATCAAAGGAGAGCGAGAGAGAGAGAGAGAACGGCATCCACACTATACGACGTACGTATCTAGCAAGCTAGAGACGCTACCCCCTCTCCGAGGGCCCACACTCAGCCAGCATAAGCTTACTAAGGAGAGCGAGAGAGAGAGAGAGAGAGAACAGCATCCACACTATACGGCGTACGCGCCTAGTAAGCTAGTGACGCTACCCCCTCTCTTAGGGCTGACACTCAGCCAGCATAAGCTTACTAAGCGCTCTATTATCGAAGAAGAGCGAGAGAGAGAGAGAGAGATCATCATATAGTTTACCAAACACCCTACCGACTCTTACAGCATCCTACCTTAACAACCTCTGTAGGTGGGCGGATAGGAGAGGGGAGGGGGGGGGGGTACTCTATCGAAGGGGCCCACTGGCATGCGGGAGGTGTCAAACGAAATACAAATGCCTTCTAAACACTTAGCATGAGGTCTTACCTTAAATTAAAAGGTATCACTACCGCGATACCTTTATCGGGCGGCCTCTTTGTGTCCCAGAATATACACATATCCCTTATACATTGGCGGCACGCGGGAGGTCAAACGAACATCAAATTCCCTTTAAACACTCAGCATGCGGCCCACTGGCACGCGTGTGGTGACAAAGGTACATCAAATGCCTTTTAGAAACTCTGCATGGGGTCTGACCATAAATTACACGCTTACCATTTTAAAGGAAGCTATTGAAGTTTATAGTTTATAGTTGGTCACGGTAGTGACACCTTCATCGGGCGGCTCATTTGTGTCCCAGAACATACACATATCCCTTATACATTGGCGGCATCCTTTGTCGGCTCGTTTGTGTCCCAGAACATACATTGCTTATCTACTTGTGTTGATTGCCGAACAAAAAAATTAGTACGTGAAAAAACTAAACAGAAGATGGTCGTCACCGATTCTCCGCCAGTACCATTTTTCAAAACTGCAATGGACATTGTGGAACCGATGCCAACAAACAAACTAAATAATCGTTATTGTTTAACATTTCACTGCATGTTTACAGGTTTCGCTATAGGTATTCCAATTCCTGATTAAACGGCTATTACTATAGCAGATGCTTTTTTTAAACGCGTAGTCTGTATTTTCGGAGCACCAAACGGCTTGCTTACCGATTGCGGGCAATATTTTTTGTCAAAATTAATGAAAAGTGTTGCTAAAAGATTTCGTATTAAACAATTTCGCTCAAGCGCTTTTCATCCTGAATCAAACAGATTAAAAGGAAGACAACACTCCTCATTAAACGAATATTTAAAAGTTTTTACAAATAAGTTTGAAGATTGGGATAAATTTGTAGAAATGGCAATGTTCAATTATAACACTAGCAGACATGAGGCTTCGCATTATACTCCATATGAACTCATGTTTGCAAGAGTTGCACGAGTACCATCAGCAACTCCGCCAGAACCGGAAGATCTTGTGCCTACTTATGCCGATTATACGAGGTGTGATCAAAAAGTAAGGTGAATTTTGAAATTTAGCGGGCTACGTCCGTTCGATCTTCGACTTTTTTATTTGGTTATGTCGGTACACTCGTCTAGAACATACTTTCCAAATTTCAGCTTTGCAGTATGTTTGGTTTGTTTGTGAGAGGCATCAAGGTTAGAAGTGTTTTGCGTGCTCCACGATTTGCTGTTGTCTAAAAACATGGATCAAAGAGTTTGCATTAAATTTTGTGTGAAAAATGGAATCAAATGTTCCAAAACACTTGAAATGCTGAAAGTGGCATACGGTGAGTCTACTTTAAGCCAAAAAAATGTTTACAAGTGGTATAAACTCTTCCAAGAAGGCCGAGAAGACACCGACGACGAACCTCGTTCTGGACGCCCCAGCACATCAACAACTGATGAGAATGTTGAAGAAGTGAAGAAAATAGTTTTGGGAAATCGTCGAATTACCATTAGAGAAATTGCTGATGATATTAGAATCTCATTTGGTTCGTGCCAATCAATTTTGACGAGTGTTTTAGACATGAGACGTGTGTCAGCGAAGTTTGTTCCGAAATTGCTCAATTTCGACCAAAAGAAACGTCGCATGAGCATCGCCCAAGAGCTACTGAATGACGTCAACGATGATCCAGATTTACTCAACAGGGTTATAACAGGTGACGAAACATGGGTATACGGTTATGACGTCGAGACTAAGACTCAATCGTCCCAGTGGAGGCATTCTGGATCACCAAGACCAAAAAAAGCACGCCAAGTTCGATCAAATGTAAAGGTTTTGCTTACAGTTTTCTTTGACTGCAGGGGCGTGGTGCATCATGAGTTCTTGCCACAGGGTAGAACAGTAAATAAGGAATATTACCTGCAAGTTATGCGCAATTTGCGCGAAGCAATCCGCCAGAAACGTCCGAATTTGTAGAAAAATAAAAATTGGCTTTTGCACCATGATAACGCCCCTGCTCACACATCGTTGCTTGTGCGCGAATTTTTGGCTAAAACCAACACAGTAACGATGCCACAGGCACCATATTCCCCAGATCTGGCCCCCTGTGACTTCTTCTTGTTCCCAAAACTGAAGAGGCCCATGAAAGGACGGCGTTTTGCCGCGATTGAGGAGATAAAGACGGCATCGAAGGATGAACTAAACAAGATCACAAAAAATGATTTTTTGAAATGTTTTGAGGATTGAAAAAAGCGTTGGCACAAGTGCATTATATCCGAGGGGGATTACTTTGAAGGAGATAAAATAAAAATTGATGAATAAATAAAAAATTTTTGAGAAAAATAAAAATTCACCTTACTTTTTGATCACACCTCGTATGTCACAAATAATTAACCGTTTGAATGCTTTGCACAAAATTGCTCGTGAAATAATTACACTTGCAATAATTAAGTAAATATACTATTACGACAAAAAAATCAATCCCAGAGAAATTTATATAAACTATTATGTTTGACTTTTGAGTGCCCCCGAACCAAAAAAATTCGATGACCAATATTCTGGTCCATATCTGGTATCGGAAATATGGCCCAACGGAAATGTACGAATTGAGATCGACAAATACCGCAGCAAAATTGTACATACGAACCGTTTACGCACATCGCATATAAGGCCAGCCGAATAATCATTTCACAAAATTTAGTAAACAATCGCACAAATTGCATGTTCTGATTAAGATCTATTAAGGAATAACTTAATTTTATTGTTTGCAAATTATGAATCTCCTAATTTGCCTACTTGGAACTTGTCACCAAGGCGACGGCCTTCATTGCTTATGACTGTGCGCAGAAGTTCGCAAATATTACATCTTTTTCTTTAGTAGATATTGCAGACTGCGAATTGCCACCACCAATCGTCAATTCTACGCGGATCGAAGTATCACTATTGCAACTCAATGAATATTCGTCGGTCCGAGTGCGCTATTGCAAAATAGAAATAGATAGGGACGCTAAGAAATGCGGCTATAATAATCATAATATGGAAGTTGGATTAGGAAGAATAAAATACCTACGCGAAGCATCAAGAGACGAATGCGAAAGAATGCACGTACACAGATCAATATCTACAGGAGATCGCCTCTTTCAGTCCTTACTAGTGAATAATTCAGTAGTACACGCTACAACTTTCGCAGGATCAGCTGGTAGCACAGGTGGATGCAGTAATACAGGCTACTATAATGACCCATATGGCGAATTTCAAGACGTTTTTGTGACAGGATATGTTAAAATTTCATTGCAAGAACACTGGGAAACAGTATCGCTAGATAATAATAAAATCACATTATCAACAGGTACGCTTTGTAAATTCAGTGACGATAAATGCATAGATAACGTTTTCGGTTACGCTTTCTGGGACCCAATTCCCATGCACGAGTGCTAAGAAAATAAGTTCACAGAACTTTACACCGGATACGTAGATAAAGTCATGGAACAGGGTAGCAAAAGGCTAACACTATACGTATTAGATACACAAGGAGTGTCCTTCGCAGTTAAAGATCTAGGAGCATTGCCTAAATGCGGATTTGTCTTAACCAGAACAGAACATCCAAGAATTTATATCCTAGACGATAAAAATAAACATACCTTCCCGGCAATAAAAGATAAAAACATTAAAAACATTGATTTATTTGCATATTTTAGTGCCAAGATACTTTTCTTTGAAAAACACGTAAGAAATAGTTTACAAAAGTTATATTATGACGTGTTATTTCAACAGTGCCAGATAGAAAAGAAAATCATAGTGAATGCACGAAATATAGCAACAATTAGTCCGGATTTATTAGCATATTATTTGATGAACGGACCAGGCTACATGAGCCTACTCGCAGGTGAGGTCATTCACATAATTAAGTGCTTACCAGTAGATGTACGGACAAGAAACTCTTCAGAGTGCTATCAAGAACTACCAGTAGAGCGGGACGGTAGACCTATGTTTATGACACTTCGGATGCACATATTGAAATTTTTCGGTACAGAAACAGCCTCTGATGAGACAGTACCAGTAATGTTTAAGGTGGGAAGTGAATGGTTTAAGATGTTACCACGACCTACCTATTTTGGCGATGGACCAGGAGTTTTGAAGCCTCAGACAAAACAAACATGAAAATATCTAGCACCCATTGATACAACTAACAGCGAAATTTATTGTTTGTCAGATGTCGCGAACAAGCCGCGATTTTGAATAAAGTAGCAAAAAGTGTATCTTTGAACGGACGTCCCGGAGCAGAATTATCATTTTATCATATGCTCGATGAAAAAGCGCTAGAAAAATTAGCCGAATCCACATAGTCGAAATGATGGGGAAGATTTATGAGTTTTGGTTCGGTAAGTGCGGGCATTATTTCTGTAATTATGCTTTTTCGCGTGATTAAATTTATACTCGATACAATCATTCATGGATACGCACTCTATTCGCTTTTCGGATGGTCTATTAAAATAATAGGTGGAGTGTGGAATTCACATACAAATTTACTTGTCCATTTAGCTAGGACTCCTACTAAAGAGCGGGAAAAAGATAAGAATCGAAATAAAATCGAACGAGGAACAGTGGTCAACACCAGTTATAGAAACGCCCCTTCAAATTCCCCATCTACTCCAAGTTCCTCGGACGCACCAGCATTGAAAGCGAAAGTAATCGAATGTACCTTTAAACCCAACACACAACAGGTAGAAAACAGATTAATAAATACTAGACTGTATCCCGGACTACAAGAGCCTTGCATTCGGTCAATTCCTCCAAGGAATAAACGAGCTCGTTTTGATAGGGACGAATAAAAAAATTGGTATTAAAATTAGATTTGTCATCATGAATGATTCAGAAAAAATCGAAGTACTAGATAATCTAATTTGTATAAAGACAAAATTAATATGTATGGCTCAAAGAAATAACGAATCAACTCATAAATTTGGAAAAAGAGCCATAAACTTATTAAAATCATATAAGATTGCAGGCCATTTAACTCAATTACAGTTAGATGAAGTAACAGAAACTATGAAAGAAAGAGAACAATTAGCAACGATGTGTTTTGTTGAATACCTAAACAAAGACATAAAAAGATATATGTGTCAATACAAATTTTATAGTTCATTACAGCAGGCAGTTGCACACGCTGAATAAATTAGCAACAATCTAAATGAATTAGAAAATATTGCAAACGCGACAGATTTAGCAGCTAATCAATATCAAAACATTCAAAGATCTTTTTTTTAATCACATAATGTATTTGATTCTTTAGATAAAATTTGTAAAAGGGTATTATAAAAAAAAAAATTTGTAATAACGATAATACACGACCTAATCCAAGCATGGATTAACAATAGTATATTTGACGTTAATGGTCCTATAAGCTTGTATAAAAAAAATATAATTTATCGAATAATAATTGTAACCTATACCGAATTGCAGGACACACAAAAAAAACAAAACAAACAAGATGAAAAAGGCAGAAATCTGCTTGTATTTTCTTCTCGGATTTATGGTAGTTAGGGGACGAAAAGAAAACCCCGTTGTACATCTGATTGAAGACAATCCAGGGATTGCGTTTCATACAACTGAACGTATAGCCTTTTAGCAGTCATCTCTGGTTATTCTCAACGAGAGAATATAGTTCATTAAAAATTAAATATACTAACAAATTAATTTCTATTCCGAAGCTTTCTTCTGGCATAATTGAACTCCCAAGGTCTTGTGACATATGGTTCGACGGAAAAATATATAGAGGTGCGACCGGCAATAAATTAATAAAAAATCTAATTATTCCGCCTTTTCGACTATCCCTTTTAAATATAGACCAGTGGTCAGACAGTACAACTAAAATTGAGATAAAACCGATCAATACCCTAACAACAAAAGCAGAATCAAAAACAACTAACTTGTCAACTTGGAACCTTATTTGTATCAGCATTGCAATTTTATGTTTAATTATAAGCTCTCTAATTATGTTTATAGTATATCATTATATCAACAAAAAACAAAGTAGAAGAGTCACTACAGTAAGCGAAACATATATACGAATGTCGAAATTAGATACCGGGTTTAGATACGATTTTACGGGGCCACCGTTTTACGAGATACCCGGCATACCACCTAAAAAGGTTCGTGACTATGAAAATATGTTACCAACTCTATTAGAATCAACCCAGGATGAAGAACTAAAGGAAGAATCGTCTGAACAAATAGGAATCGAAAGCTCAGAATCAATCAATATCAAAGAATATTGATATTTAATAAGTATACCTGTTATTGAGGGATTCAGTCAGCCAATTGCAGTTTTATCATTCATATGAAATATTTAGCTTTGCGGGGGAACGTTATCCGTAGTATTAGGCCAGGTGTGGGTAATAAAGCTTTCCTAGTGTGATTAGAGTAGGTCATGGATTGTAAAATGGTAATCATCCAGGAACATAAAAGTAGAATGAGAGAGGTATGGAATTAGAAAAAATCACTATTAAAACGAATGGAATAAGAGGAAATTAGTTAGTCTATAGAAAACAACAGAGCAAGCAAATAATATAATCCAGTGAAAAATGTATGCTCACTGTATTTCCATCAAACTCATAAGTGAAAGAGGATTTTGCCACGGTTTTCTCTTTAACGAGAAAGGTGTTATGCAAGGAGACCCTCTAGAACTATTCGAAACGAGTGAAAACTACTGTTGGACATCCGAACCGTTCCATATTTATCGCTGGAGAGCTTGCCGCTGGTTGAACAAAACAGCAAGTGAATACGGATACAAAGTGCGGACCTTCCAGCTAACCAACACGTATGAATTAATCGGAGAAATAATATATAATAACTCATCAGAATTTCAAGAAATATGCAAGGAAAGTGTATCGAAGATGGAATACTCACTGCTAGGTCCACTAATACCAGGACTCACAGTGGCACAACAGCAAGCCAGAGGCAAACGTTTTACATCAAGAAACAATAATGAGATATTTCAATATCAGAAATATCTTATAGTACCAAAGGATAGTTTATTCAGGAGACAAAATTTGCTATTTCAAACCGTGAGTGAAAGTAGTGATATCTTCATTCAGCATCTGTTTAAGATAAATTATGGTAGTCTTAATATAGATAACCGCCTTACGTTTGGATATTGTGCAGTGTGTCAAGTACCATTATTAGCAGTACGTAATCGTCGTTACTGCACGGCGTTACATTTAAGCAAATAGTGTGAGAACGTGTTGATGCAAATTTTGAAGTGCCCCTTTGCCGAACATCGGAAGTCATTAGAAAATGATGACGAAAGGTGCCGATTCCATCAAGGAGGTACTGAATTAATTCACGTGGAGTAGGCAAGTAGATCAGTTATTTCCAGAAAACAGTAACTATTGGCTAAATCTTAGTGAATAACCTTTTTTGGGGGGTTATTTTTATATAAAAATAGAAATAAATAATAAATTATTATTAGAGTCAATTTATACTGCAATTTCCTCGCAAGACTCCTCCAAATACAGCTGACATAGAATACACTAAATTCGACACCTGGTATTCAAATAAATTAAGTGGTATCTAGCAGTAGGAAAGAAATAAAATTAGAATTTTATAGCTAGATTAATGATTATGTAATAGAGTCGGCTTGCAACGCCGATGTACCTATCGCTATTACCAATTATTTGAAAGGGGGAGGGCAAGGGAGGCGGTATATCGCTCCTGACAAGGTAAAGAGAAAGGTGGGCGCAGTAATCAATCCTGTTATCTTAATAGACTTCTTTATTACATCATGCTACCCTGAGCATACAGTTCGAACATTCAAACGCGCGTCATATTGTCTACATTACAATCTACGCTACGATCTACGATCGTAGAAGAGATGGCCGGCACGTTAGCGCCTTGCCATCTCGATACCGACTCGATATAAAACTAACTTAGGCTAATAACCGAACCAGCCGCGCCGGCCCGTGAGAGCCTGGCGCAGCGCACAAGCCGCGAGTAGCCTTAGAGTGAGAATTAGAGAGAGAAAGAGATTAAGAGAAATGACCTGACGATTGAAGATCTTCGATACAGGGCCTCGCCGAAGATGGTATTAGCGTCTAGCTGCAGGCAAATCTGTCCGTGGTCAGAAGACTCGACGAAGATAGGCGAGATTCGGGCCGATGCTGATGCCGTCTCGATTTCCTCGTATCTTTCTTTGCGGTTGATTGCAGGGGGTCCGTGCACCTCTCTCTGCTAATGGTCACTTCCTACTGCCCTGACTGACGCGAGCATACTGCCGAGTGCGTGAGAGACTGCTTCTCACGCTCTCCCCACTCTCTTGCCTAATCGGCGGCACGCGGCACCGTCAAGTGCGACCAGTGTCACGCGCCTGCCTGCACTAATCAGATTCTTTCTTTCTCTCTTATCTCTCTCTTTCTTTCACTCTCTCTCTCTTTCTCTCTTACAAGAGCGCTTGTTACTATGCGCCCTTGTCGACCAATGCTACTGCCTCTCTCTCTCCATCTTTCTTCTTCTTGCTCGTTGCGGCGACGATGCTGAAAACATAAGAGCAGGCATCAAGCACGTGAATTATGTGCTATAGGTGTGCCATGAGTCTCTGCCGATGGTGGGGAGAGATAAGGGACGCACGGTGCAGGTCAAATCCACCGGCACCGTTACAGCCCCTCCGAAGGCCGAAGTTCTCCCCTGGACAACAAGGCCTTACTCCAACCTCCAGACTCTCTCTCTTCCCCTCTCGGCACAGACTCACGACATGGCCCGGCGCAACAATAGCTTAACTTAACGTAATTTAACAAGCTTATGACTAGCTTAATTCTAGGTTAGCATAAGAACGAACTAAGGTTTAACTTAATAATAACGACCAAATTTACAAGGGTTAATCACAAGGGCAAACGCGGAGTCCACATGGTTTAAAGAAAAACAAGTTAAATTATCGGGTCGACAACGCGCCAAGTCGAACCGTGCACGTGTTTACCCCCAAAGAATACCATACCTTACGGCTCGGAGACTAATCTCTCCTCTCCAAATACTTGAGGCGGAGGGCTCTTAATTCCTCCGCCACCGGGGTAAGGGAACCAGCACCACTGAGCCGTTGATCGCTCGCGACGGCTGCTACCGGCGGGGTCGCCTCCGATGTTTCCATCGGGGCAACTTCCGCCGAGAGCGAACTTGATCCGTTGGGCGACCGAGATTCAACGCCGCTCGTGAAGCGTGGCGCTCAACCCGATCGCGGCAACGGATTGCGCGGAGCGATCAGGCTCGACGGGTGCGGCTGCTCCTGACTCCATCGGCGTACCTTCCATAGTACCACAATAATATAAAACCTACAAACAAAAGAAATAAAACAGCACATACGTTAAACAACTGAAATAAACAGGTATACCGTCTATTCGCAACCTCTGAGTCCGCGAGGCGGTATGTATCGCTTTAATTCCGATACATGCACTCTCGCGCTACGGTGTTTACTATCCGTTTGCAAATCGTATACTTCCGGTGATAGTACTCTAACGATTTCATACGGGCCGTCGTACTTAGGATCTAGTTTCGCGTTTTTACCCGCGACAGCGTTAGAGAGCGAATGGACTTTTCGCCAGACTAAGTCTCCGACTTGGAAAAGTACTTGCTTTCTCCCTCTATCATATTGACGCTTTTGCCTTTCTTGAGCTTGTTCAATATGTTTCGCCACTAGGTCCCGAAGCGCGTTCAATCGCGTTAGCCGATCCGTCCACGCTTCCGTATCAATTTTCGTGATAGGCAACTTCTTTTCCAACTCTCTTCTAAGGCTTTTAACCGGCCGAGGATCCCTACCAAAGTTTAAGAACGCCGGTGATACCTTAGTCGACGATTGCGTCGCGGTATTTAAAGCGTGCCTAAACTCGTGCAAATAACGGTCCCAGCTTCGGTGGTCTTTATCAACGAACATAGCAATCATGGTTTTCAGCGTCTTATTGACGCGTTCAACCGGATCGCTCTGCTGATGATATGCGGGGCACAACACGTGCTCGATGCCATGCTCTCGCAACATACCTTGGAAGATCACGCTCTTGTATGCTTTCGCATTGTCGCTTATCAAATACTCTGGCGTTTCCCATCTAAATAGAATTAATTCTTCCAAGGCAGCGGCGAGAGCAGGCCCGTCTGCCGACCTAAGCGGTTTCAGCTCTATCCACTTGGTGAATAGATCTTGGAACACGACCATATACCGAAACCTGTTTTTGCTACGCGGTAGCTCGACTACGTCCGTGGCTACTACGGCCCAGGGGCGTTCTACTGCACGCTTTCCCATCAGACCGAGCGGCGCCTGTTGTACAGTTTTGTACTCCTGGCACTTTTTGCACTCGGAAATGAAGGTACTAACGTCGTACCAAACGACCGGCCAGTAGTACTCACTATCATAAGTCTTTTCCCGGCCTAAATGTCCAGAGGAGGGCTCGCAATGAGCGTCGCGCAACACGCGTTCCCTATACTCTACCGGCACTACCATGCGCCAACACTCTTCTCTATTAGTGATCGGATCGAGCAAATGGTTCTGCATGAACTTATAGAGCATGTTACCTTCTACCCTCCACGTCCTATACTTTTTCGGCCTATACAACACATCCTGAATTCGTTGCAGATACCATTTATCGCTCGTGTCCTCAAACGCGCATACCTCAAACTCATCTTCGAATTCCCTAGATAGCGCGTCTGGCACATGGTGTAATGCCCCTTTTCTATGTACTATCTCACAGTCGTGTTGCTGAAACTCGAGTACCCACCTCTCTAACCGACCTGTAAGTTCTCTTTTATTCAAAATTTTTGTAAGCGCGCTATGATCAGTAACTACAATAAAGTGCGACCCCTCTATGTACGGTCTAAATTTCTTTACCGCGAATAAAACGGCTAAAAACTCTATCTCACTAACCGTGTAGTTACGCTCATGAGTGTTAAGCATTCGGCTGGCATAGCATATCGGATGCTCGCCATCGTCGAATATTTGAACTAAACACGCGCCTACCGCAAAAGATGAACCGTCGCAGTGCAAGTAGAAAGGGCGCGCGAAGTCCGGGCGCGCAAGAACAGGCGCCTCAGTCAACGCGCGCTTCAGTCTTTCAAATGCGACTTGCTGAGCTACACCCTAGTCCCACGGTTGATCTTTACGAATTAATTTTGTTAAAGGAACTTTGATATCACTTTCGTGTTCGATAAACCTAGCGTACCAGCCTACCATCCCGAGAAAGCGACGTAACTGAGCTACATTGCTCGGAGCCGGATAGTCTACTATCGGTTGCACCTTATTGTCGTCCGGACGCAAACCCTCACTGTCTAAGCGATAGCCCAAGTACGTCACTTCTGTACAGAAGAAATCGAGATTGATTTCCAAACCTACACTTACTAATCTTTTCAGCACCTTTTCTAACCAGAAGACATGACTTTGAAAATCCGCGCTAACTACCAATAAATCGTCGAGGTACCAGAAAACATGCGGTTCGTATTCAGGTCCGAAGAGTGCGTCCATTACTCTCATGAACGTTGCTGGCGCGTTCACCAAACCGAAGGGCATCCTTTCAAACTCCCAGAGACCTAATCCCGGTACTGCAAAAGCCGTATACTGCTTGCTCGATTCCGAGAGTGGAATTTGCCAGAATGCTGACTTTAGATCGATTTTCGAAAGGTGAACCGCGCCACGCAACCTATCCAAAATCGAGTCCATGCTCGGCATCGGATACGCATCAATCTTCGTTACTTTATTTACCGGCCTAAAGTCTAAACAAAACCTGTAACCTCCGTCTTGTTTCCGTACAACTACCGGCGCACTACTCCACTGGCTGTTCGACGGCCTAATTATCTTTGCTTTCCACAAGCGCATCGTTTCCTCCTGTGTAAAAGCCAAGATTTTCGGCGACATTCGACGCATTGGGGTTTTAATCGGGCGCGCATCACCTACATCGATAATATGCTCGATAACGTTTGTGACAGCCGGCGAGTCTCCGGGCTCAGGGACGATCCGGCGAACGAGCGCCATGATCGTCTCGCGCTGAGTTTCCTCGTACCTATTTAAACCTGCACATTCAACAAACACGTCAACTGCTTCACTACCTTCGTCGGCAAATTGACACCAATCGCTCAGATCACCTGACCGCCAAGCACGATTCCCGAAATCAATGTTGATTTGCCAGTTCTTACAGAAATCCGCGCCTAATATCAGGTCGTGTTTCAAAGTTGACACGGCCGTCACGGTTAGCCAGGCGAATCTACCACCGATTTCGAAACACAGTCTAAGGTCGCCTAATATTCGCGGCTTTTCACCTGAAATACCTTGAATAAATATCGTAGGCGGCCTTAAACGTTCCTCAAACCTTTGTGCAAGCTTCGGTCCTATAACTGATACTTGAGCACCTGAGTCCAGCAGCGCGTTATAGACTTCATTGCCTATCTTCACCTTCAAGAAAAACCTATTTTCTGTCACGGCTACTAACGCTTGATCCGACTCTTCCGTTCTAAGCAAAGGTACTGAGCTATCCTCAGTCTCCCCCCTCACCGAAACGGACGGTGCGTCTGTACAGACAACCGGACGCTTGCCCAAAACTGTAGTGTTAGCGGGTTCGTTAAATACTTGTGTATTTTCTATACGCGAATTTATTGAGCCCGCTACGTCATTAGATGTGGAAGAGTCCACATTCAGCTGAGTTTTGTTCTTTCCGACCGCATCCCACGCATCGTACTTAAACAAAGTTTCGCTTGTCGCATCGTCCCGTTGTTTATAACCGGCCCTAGCACTAACACGTTGAACCGAGGTTTTTCCGCCGTGCGAAATGCTCGATTTTTGGTTCTCTGGCTTTAGGGGCCCGTCTAACGCCGAGGAAATAGACTCTCCACTAACTGCGAGATCTGGTCTCTCCAGCTTCTCGTCAGCTACATCGTAAACGACCTCACTACCCGGGCTACAGACGACTTGCTTACTTTCGTTTGCATCCGACTCTAATTTCTCGTCTACCCCAAATGCTACCGGCCTGCAAACGATTTCATTTGCATCCGATTCTAACTTCTCACCTATATCTAAAACTACCGGTCTACAGACGACTTGCTTTCTTTCGTTTGTATCCGATTCTACTTCTAACCTTACGTCAATAATGCGATCGAAATTCCTTATTTCCGACGCAACAACCGAGTTACTCTTCCTTTTTAGCAACTCCTCTATCCAAACCGCCCGTTCGATTTGCTTTAAGCAGGAGTCGCTGAGCGGTCGGCGGCTCCCGCACCCGAGTTTCCCTGTCTTACTTGATTGCAGACTGGGCAGTTTCGGAAGACAAACCCGACGGTATCGCACACCTGACATACTGGTTTGGCCTCCGTTGGTCTCAGTGGGCAATTATTTGCATAATGCCCTGGTTGTCTGCACTTGTAGCAGACAATCGGCTGCGCATTTTGCGCGGCCGGGCACTGAGACCTCTGATGGCCAACCAGACCACACGCGAAACACGCGCCAGCAAAGAGACGTTGTCCTCTCGCGTTGCCTACTAGGGCACCGTTCGCTTGCCCACGTCGCTGTGGTATCAAGCTCGGCGCGGAGAACATCGGCACCTGGGCGGCCAGCGGCTGCGCTGCAACGTTCGGTTGAGCTGCAACATTTGGTTGCGCTGCAACGTTCGGTTGCGCGGCCTGCGGCGAAGAACGGTTCGTCGCCTGCGGCTTCGTGCTCTGGGCATTAGCCGCGGCAACTTCGTTTTTCGGGCCTTTTTTGCCCTTTTCCTGCTAGCGCGCGTATCTTTAACCGGTTCTAGCGTTAAAACTTCTTCTAATTCGCCTGCGACCTGTTCTACTGCCACGATCGCTTTCTTTCCAGCCGGCTTCTTAGGCTCGGAATAAGCGGACTCCGGCACGAGCGTAACGTCCGCGCTCGGTGGACGCTGCCACCTTTTTCAGCCCGCCATACGGTCTTCTAGAGCTAATCCTGCCTCTTTAAATTGACTTAAATTTTTAAAGCTTTTTGTCTCTAGAAAGCGCTTGTACTGGGGGTGTAGCCCTTCCACGATTATAGATACCTGTCTTTTATCGGATACCGGAGGATCGAAGCATCTTAAAATTGATTGGAAAGCAGCTACATAATCCGAAATACGTTCGCGCTCTCCTTGCGACCTCTGTCTCAGCTCTCGGTACAGCTATTCGCGAGTAAGCCGACGATTCGCCCGTCACACCCCCTCCCAAGTCCAACGATACCCCCGATCATCGGTGGACGACCACCTCGACTTCTCCAGCACCGCCGCCATCGGTCCCGGGAACTTAGAGGGACAGAAAACGGAAATATAACAAAAAGGGTAACACTCGCACACGTCAACATCCAGACTCAACATTTACTCTAATTAAAACCAATCTTCACCACTACTCACCCAATTGCCTTAGTCCGTACCCTGGACATCAGGTGTGCTGGCGTGCAACGCAAAGTGTCGCAGTCGCACCATCCTGATGTACTCGGCCGTGGTGGGGTGGTTAGGATCAACCGCCCCAGCCAATCTACCTAATTCTTCGGCCTGCTCGTCCGTCCATGGCTCCGCAAGTGTCGATCCCACGACCTCCGCTCGGGGGTGAAGAGGCTCCTCAGAGGGACCAGGGGCAAGATCAGCCCTCTCTGCGTCATCGCCGGATCCTGGCGGAGTGCGTCGCAGAGTAATCTTGGCGTCTCTCTGACGAGAACTTGCAGCCTGGTGTTCTTGCCACGCATCCTCTCGCAGCCTTAAGACTGCAGCGTCTGGACCGGCCTGCTCAGCTTCGAGAGCTCGTTTCCTCTCTATTCTCTCTCGTCGCAGACGGCCACCATACCGCTGCTTCTTCTTACGCGGCTCGGCTACAGCTCCGTCTTCGGCCTTCTCGCCCCGAGCCTCTCCACTCTCCTCACTCGGCGGTCGAGGTCCATCCGCCTCCTTGGGCTGCTGCTCTCCAGACGCCTTCGCCACACTATTGGCCCCCGGCTGAGCCCGTAAATATTTAGCGTAGGCGGCAACGCATCGTAGGCAGTTGGCGACTGTCACGTCCAGGCGTCCACAATTCCGGCAGCAATCCCTCTGGCTTGGCGGCTCCGGGCACCTCGAGCGGCGATGCTCCCCACTCCTGCAGTTGAAGCAGGTGAACGGCCTCACGTCCAACTCCCCGTCGAACGGCACCGAGTTCAGGCCGGCCAGAAAAGTGCCCATCAATCGGCCCATCACCACGTCCTCCACCCCGGCCCTCACAGTTGGAGTTCCGACGGGGAAGATGTCCCGCAATGGGGACCGTGAGTCCTCCCTCGAAGCAATCGGCAGCTCCTCTTCGCCTCGCCCAGGCTCGGGCTGGACCGCAGCGGGCAGGCGCGGAATCTCCGATGGAGGCGATCTCTCCTCAGGCGTCTCCCACGTCAATCGGCGGTGATGAGGAAAAACTCCCAGAATCGGCTACGCGCCGTCCGTATCTCGGACCCACCGCCCAGCCCGGAACACCAGACGCGGCGGCTCAGCCATCGACACCTGACCCGCCAATCTACGAGGCTCTGGGGCAGGCTCCACGGAAACCCCTCCATCACGGCCACCCCGGCCACCCGCCACCGGTGACTCAACAGGACGCGGAGGCGAAACACGTAACTCCCTGGAGCGACGGGGCAGGGCAGTCCACGAGCTCGCCCTATCTCCAGCCGACGTGGGCGTCTACCCAACGCCATCGCCTCCGCGGACGCCTCGCCATGGAAACGGTGCGTATTTACGCACACATTTCCTGGTCTTGCGTCCTCGGTACGGTGGCGGCCGATCCTAGCCTCCAGATTACTTGTCAAAGGCCGCTCCGGTTCCTCCGCGTCGGCCTCAGTCAGAGGCCAGACCCAGTTGCTCGCCGAGAAATCCGGGCCCTTACTCTTCCTCTTCTTCTTCTTACTGCTGCCTCGCTACTCCTTCGCGGTCCTCCTCCGCTCGTCCTCCAGATATCCGGCAGGCGGAATGTTCGACGGCGGCCCCTGCCGACGGAAGCCAAATCTAGGGTTCAGCTGCTGCTGGCGCACGGGCACCCACTCCATAGGTTCATGGACGTGCCTCTCCGGCCTCACCACCGCCGTCGCCGTTGCCGAGTTTGCTCCAATCCCCGGAGCCGGTTCTTCCGCCAACTGCAGCCGTCCGTTGGTAAAACCCAGCTCCTGGGGCGGGTCCGCCGCTGCTGCCGATGGTAGGGCAGGCAGGTCCGCAGAGCCTCTGGGACTCGACGGACGTGCGAATTCACGCACAGGCGTCTCGTCCCCCAGCTCCTGCGGCTGCGCCGGAGGACTCCTTAGCAGGAGCTATTCCAGCTCCATTTCCGCCGCGATACTGTCGACCACCAGGCCGGCCGCTTCTCCTCTCTCGGTATCCGGTTTCTCCTCAGGCAATCCCGAACCCACGCTCAAGACGCGATAGGCCGAGAGCTCCGTGACCATGGCCAACTCCGTGATTTCATCCTCCATGTGTAAATTTAAAGCTCATTAGTTATTTGGTCTTGTCACGTCAAAATATCAAAATAATAAAAAAAAAAAAAAATACAATCCAATCCGTCCACTGCATTGCCCGACGGCGGTCGGTCGCCGTTCGCCGCCCACACCGCGCGGCGGAACGTAACGCATCAAGTCTTTCACATGGACCGTCGGTATCCGATAATTGTTATCAGTCTCCAACTCGTATATTACGTTCGAGACTTTCTTTACTATTTTCTACGGTCCTGTATATTCAGGGTCTAGCTTCGCGTTCCTTCCTATCGCGGCACACGATAACGAGTAGTTCCTCCGCCAAACTAAATCACCCACGCTAAATACTACGTCCCTTCGCCTCCTGTCATACTCTCTCTTCTGCCTTTTCTGCGCTTCCTCGATATGACGTCCCACCAAGTCTCGCAAAGCATTGAGTCTTTTCAATCGGTCCTGCCAAATCCTCATCACGGGGGAACGCCGCTCTACTTCCCTCCTTAAGCTTTTCATCGGCCGAGGATTTCGACCGAAGGTCAGGAACGCCGTCGTAACCTTTGTAGAAGACTGGGTTGCGGTGTTAATCGCGTGCCTGAATTCGTGTAGGTAGCGGTCCCAAGTCCGGTGATCGTTGTCCACGAACATAGTTATCATAGTCTTCAACGTCCGATTAACTCTCTCGACTGGATTACTCTGCTGATGGTAAGAGGGGCAGAATACATGCTTAACGCCGTATTCTCGGAGCGTATCCTGAAACGCCTTGCTCTGATAAGCTTTCGCGTTATCGCTAACCAAGTACTCGGGCGTTTCCCATCGAAACAGGATCATCTCCTCAGACGCGTGCGAGAGCGACTTTCCGTCCGCAGAGCTCAACGGTTTAAGCTCGACCCACTTAGTAAAGAGATCCTGGAATATTATCATATGGGTAATTCTAGGCTATTTCGAATGACTTGTAACCCTTAGGTTACGGATTTTTTTTTAATTTGGCACAATTGTTGTACACATAAAACTGAGATTTTTCTCAAATTTTGGAGACGATACATTAATTATATCAAAAGTTATTAACAATTAAAGAAAAATGATAAAAAATTTTCAAACAGCTATATTTTAAAAACTAATAAAGATATCGAAGTCAGATTTTTTTCAAAATACTTATAATGCTTTAAAATTTCGAAATAATTACAACAATAAACAATAAAAATTTTTTTTCGAAAGTTATTAACTTTTTGTTTAAACAATTGCTAATATCTCAAAAAGTATATTTTTTTTTTGAAAAATTCTTGCTCCTACGTATTCCTGAGGATTTTTGCTATCGAAATCAATCATAAAATTCAAGGGCCCGACATATCGTAAAGCGTAGCCCTAATCAAAAGAAGACGCCTCGGCGTAAGTAGCCCTAATTAATAATTAATAATTAAAAGAAGATGCCTCGGTGTCCGGTCGCTGAGGCGTCTTCTTTTGATTAGGGCTACGCTTTCCGATATGTCGGGCCCTTGAATTTTATGATTGATTTCGATAGCAAAAATCCTCAGGAATACGTAGGAGCAAGAATTTTTCAAAAAAAAAATATACTTTTTGAGATATTAGCAATTGTTTAAACAAAAAGTTAATAACTTTCGAAAAAAAATTTTAATGTTTATTGTTGTAATTATTTCGAAAGTTCAAGGTATTATAAGTAATTTGGAAAAAATCCGATTCGGTATCTTTATTAGTTTTTTAGATTAAAGCTAAAGTACCTTTCGACCGTGAGTCCGCTGGAGCGCTACCGCAGCCTTACGCCGAGGCGTCTTCTTTTGATTAGGGCTACGCTTTCCGATATGTCGGGCCCTTGAATTTTATGATTGATTTCGATAGCAAAAATCCTCAGGAATACGTAGGAGCAAGAATTTTTCAAAAAAAAATATACTTTTTGAGATATTAGCAATTGTTTAAACAAAAAGTTAATAACTTTCGAAAAAAAATTTTTATTGTTTATTGTTGTAATTATTTCGAAAGTTCAAGGTATTATAAGTAATTTGGGAAAACTCCGACTTCGATATCTTTATTAGTTTTTAAAATATAGCTGTTTGAAAATTTTTTATCATTTTTCTTTAATTGTTAATAACTTTTGATATAATTAATGTATCGTCTCCAAAATTTGGGAAAAATCTCAGTTTTATGTGTACAACAATTGTGCCAAATTAAAAAAAAATCCGTAACCTAAGGGTTACAAGTCAATCGAAATAGCCTAGAATTACCCATATACCGAAATCGGTTCTTGCTTCGCGGCAACTCTATTACGTCCGTCGCAACCACCATCCAAGGGCGCTCAATCATCAGTCTTTCCATCAACTCCTTCGGCACTTTCTGCTCGATCTTAAATCTTTGGCAAACCTGACATTGATTTACGAAAGTCTGCACGTCATATCGCACCCCTGGCCAATAATATTCCCTTATTACCCGATCGCACGTCTTGTCCTGTCCAAAATTTCCGGCCGAAGGCGCACAATGGGCATCCTGCAAAACCCTTTCCCGATACTCGAGGGGAACAACCATTCGCCAGCACTCCTCACGATTGGTAACTGGATCAAGCAGATAGTCGGTCATATAGCGATACAACAGGCCGTCCTCTACCTTCCAATTTTTATATTTCTCCGACCGCTCTTGGACTTCTTGGCATTTTCGCTGGTACCAAGAGTCCTTGATTGTCGTAAATTCGCCGACCTCTGCCTCGTCCTCAAACTCGCGCGAGAGTGCATCCGGGACATGGTGCAAGGCACCCTTCCTATGCACTATCTCGCAATCGAGCTACTAAAAATCCAGCACCCAACGCTCGAGTGGGTCGGTCAGATCTCGCTTGCTTAAAAGCCTCGTCAACGCGCTATGATCCGTTACTACTACAAAGTGAAATCCCTCGATATACGGCCTAAACTTCTTAACCGCGAATTGAACCGCCAAGAATTCAATTTCGCTTACCGTATATCGTTTCTCATGCGCGTTTAATATACGACTTGCATAGCAAATCGGGTGCTCCCCGTCCTCAATAATCTGCACTAAACACGCTCCCACCGCGTATGACGAACCGTTGCAATGCAGATAAAATGTCCGCTCAAAGTCCGGTCTTGCAAGCACAGGAGCCTCAGTGAGCGCTTTTTTCAGTCGCTCAAAGGCCTCCCGTTGCTCCTCGCCCCATACCCACGGCTGATTCCTCAATAATTTCGTGAGCGGTACTTTTATATCGCTTTCGTTTTCGATAAATCTCGCGTACCAACCCACCATACCCAGGAATCTACGAAGCTGTTCTATCGATCGAGGCGCCGGGTAGTCTATAATCGGTTGAATCCGATCCGGGTCTGGGCGCAGGCCCTCACCGTCCAACCTATAGCCAAGATAGGTCACCTGCGTACAAAAGAAGTCCGACATTTCGAGGTTGATCTCCAAACCTACCTCAACTAGACGCCGCAGTACTCTTTCTAACCAGTGCATGTGGTCCTCGAAATTCGCGCTCACTACCAATAAGTCGTCCATATACCAGAAAACGTTATGCGCAAACTCTGGTCCGAATAGAGCGTCCATGAAGCGCATGAACGTCGCGGGCGCATTCACCAGGCCGCAGGGCATTCTTTCGAACTCCCACAGTCCCAACCCAGGAACCGCAAATGCCGTAAATTGTTTGCGGCCTGATTATCCCTTCACGCCACATTCTTGTCGTCTCTTCCTGGGTAAACTTTAAGATCGGTGGCGACATCCGGCGTATAGGTGTTTTAATCGGTCTCGCATCCCCCACATCTATCACTTGTTTGATCAAATTCGTTACAGCCGGAGCAACTCCGGGTTCCGGCACGATGCGGTGCACCAACGCCAACACCCGTTCATGCTGCGCCCTTACATAACTCACGAGTCCCGCACACTCAGCGAATACATGCGCCGTCCTGTCCGCATTACTCGCGAAGGAGATCCATTCTCGCGAGCCCCTAGGTCGCCATTCCCGTCTCTCGATGTTGATATCCTGCATCCACGCATTCCAAAAATCCGCGCCCAAGATTAAGTCATGCGCGCACTGCGCCACGGCATAAGCGATCAACGTCCCGCTCCTTCCCCCTATCTGCGATCGCCGTAAAATGCCGTGTAAACCTGGCACCATAGGAGAAGAAATATTTCTAAGAAGATTAAATGTAGTGTGGAATGGTGGTTTTTTGTCTTTTGAAAATTAGAGACTTTATAGTGCTTCGAAGTTTTTCTCATTCAAACATATATCTGTATAAAATTACTAAGTGTTTAGTACGTAGTGCTTATTGTAACTCATTATGTGCAAAGTATAAGTATATTATCTTGATGTACGCAATTTCAAAAGGCAGGTGCCACTTCCGAGCACCCTGCGTCGCTGGTCTTCAGGGGCGGGCGTGTTACGTCGAGGACGAATTAGACTATTTTATGGCGGTAAAATTTGAATTTTTTATGGAAGGGGAGTTCCCGTAATTAAAAGCAATAGTCATTTAATAGCTGAATTTAATCTCAGTGATGAATCCAGTGAACCCTTTATCGATTAGTTTTTATGTGTTTTATGCTATAAAAGAGAACGCAAAACAATTGTAACAGCGACTCTGTATTCTACTGTGTGACACTACGCACCTTCTGAAATTCGATCAATAAATATTATAAATCTATTTCTATAATAACTTATTTGAGAGTTAGACCTAATCCACGTTCATCTCTAGGTTCTGAGGTACGAGTTTCTGGACTAGTTAAACTGCAAGTAAATTATTTAATTATTACTATTCACTCGGTACTTTAGATACGTTGCCGCCCTGCTTTCGTTTGAGTTTCACACCCGTGGTAAAGCGCTTACGCGTTGACCGAAAAGAGACAGGCGCGTTTAAGTAATTCTTGTCAATTCGCGGCCGTTATGTGAGACGTAACACACTTATTAAAATTAGCAAATTTTATTATATTATTAAATTATATTAAAAAATTATAATAAAAAAATTAAACCTGTAATTGAGATTTTTATTTAGATGACGGAGGTTATTTAAACAGTTTGGAGATATCGACAGATGAAAACGTGATTAATGGAGAAAGGCACAATGAACTTAATTTAAATAACAAATTAATATGTAAATTATAATAATAAAGGTTTTTTATTGCAGGACCGGAAGATAATGAAGAACAGATAATTTTAAGAAGAATTTTAAGGATGAAGTTTGCTGGAGTAGAACTCAGAAACGGAAAGATATTAAGGCGTAAGCTCGTACATAGGATATGCACTCACACGTGTTCGTATACACAAATATTCTGACACACGCTTGCAATCTCACACACCAAACACGCTCGCACATAGATTCGCGCAAGTTTTCAAGCTTGTATACAGCCGCACACGCTCGCATGCAACCACATCCTCACGTACGCTTGCAAGCTCACACATCAAACACGCTCGCACACGGATCTGTGCTCGTTTTCAAGCTCGTACACACGTGCATATACCGTCACGTATACTCGCCTATAGACTTAGACATTCATACACATGTTTGCACATTCAACTGATTGATACAATAATATGTACTATATTGTAAGAGAATGTATTATTTATTATTGTTATAGGTACGGCTTTGCAATGGTTGCGCAGTTTATGTTGTCCAAATTGAGTCGGGTCAACATAACCGCGAAATATACGAGTAAATATAACAGCCAAAAGATAGTCAACAAATTAATGAAGTTATTAATTGAGAAGGAAGAGCACCGTCGCGTTGTATGACTCCAACTGGGAAAGCCGGCAAGGTGGCCATTCCCAAATTTATTTACGACAGAGTATTTAGTAAATAAATAACTTATAAAATAATATTATAAAAACACATCATTCTTTCTTTTCTTATGTTCCAGAGTTGGTTAACGAAAAGATTTGTGAAGCGAAAAAGATGTTGGCAGTAACCTATAGGCTAGTGCTGACAAAATTATGCGGCAATGCGCGGAGAAATCAAAAAAAATTTTTTAGTTACAGATTTATTTGTTTGTTTCTTTCTTTCGTTGTTTATTCTATAAAGTTTTATTTATTTTATTTAGCATTATTTATTTGAATTAATTTTTTAATTAATTTCCTTCTATTCTGTGAATTTTCTACTTTTTTATGACTTTCCTACATTTCTACGAGTCTTTTACGACTTCTCTACGACTTTTCTACGACTTTTTTACGACTTTTCTACGACTCTTTTACGACTTTTTTACGACTTTTTTAAATTTTAGGAAGAGAAACAAAAACAAATTTTTTTATTTATAACGAACTTTTTTTTAATAGAATAACGAATTTTTTTTTAATAGAATAAAATGTGTAGAAAATGAAAAATAAAACTTAAATATCATAACGAATACAGAATACAGAAATTATTAATAAAAATGAACATAGACAATTATTCAAACACACACGCACACACTTACCCGCTCGCAGACAACATTCTCGCAAGCATACATTCACTCATTCATTTCCCTGTCTGGATCGTCGTTGTCGTCATCAATATCTTCGTCATTGTTATTGTTATCGTTATCGTCATGTATCTGGTTCGGGCTGTCGAAACATTGTTCAAAATGGCTGCCATGGTGTTGAATACACAAGGTTGCTCTACGCCTTATGTCTCGTGTCGTTCTCTCGATGACGTCTGGATCAAGATGATCGTCGAAGTTCTCTATTCGTAGACGCAATTTGGCACCTTTCAGATATGTTTCCAATTTTAGACACAATCAAGCTACTGCTAAAAGTTCTTTTTCGGTGATAGTCCTTGCTAAGTTGCAATAAGTTCATCAAACGTTTTCATATCTCAGCATAATTTTTCACAAACTTTGTATGAAAATTAAGGAAACCGAGAAAACTTTGTAAGCTTTTTAATTTTTTTGGATCTTTCTTGTTTTGAATTATTTCCAACTTACTTTTTTGAGCTTTTATACCGTAGGGCATAATAATATGTCCTAAAAATTAAACTTCTTCTTAAAATAATTTAGATTTCACAAATTTTAGTGTATAATTATCCCTAGGACAACATGTAAATAGCGTTCGTAAATGATGTATATGTTCATTAAATGTTTAACAATACATAATATGTCATCGACAAATGGGATTGTAAATTGTTTCAAATCGCTGATTCAAAAATTTAATACTCTTATTAATGCTATTGTACTAGTGTATGTACCAAAAGGTACTACACTAAATTCGTAGCTATTACCTTCAATAATAAATGCAGTATACTTCTTATTTTCTTCATCGAGAGGAATTCACCAAAAACTACTTGTCAAATCAAAACTAGATATAAATTTTATTTCGAAATAATGTTGAAAAATTTCATTCATATGTAGTGGGGCTTCATAAGCTTCAGAGCTCACGTGTTCGGAGGCTGCATGCACTTCATATGTCAGTGCGGATGTACGAAGGGCAGAATAGCGTATTGAAAAAATGAATGCACGTTTGTATAAATTTGTGACGGTGTAGGCCCGTCATGGCCTGCACCGTGTGCTTGCCTCCCTCTCCTTCCTAGGCAAAGGCGCACGGCCGTCATCAAGCGCACGTTGTTATCACGTGCCTGATGCCTTTTATTTTTCAGCTACGCACGAGAGCGGTGGAAGGAGAAGCCGTGGATGCGACGACGCGCTCGAGTATTGAGAGTGCGAGAGAGAGAGAGAGAGAAAAGCAATAGTTTGAGTGTTGGGCTTGGCGCGCGGCACTTGTCGCGACGGGCATTGCCGCGTGCCGCCGATTAGGCGAGTGGTGGGAGAAAGCGTGAGAAGCCGGCTCTCACGCACTCGCGACAGAGAGTGACGCGACGCGCGCGACAGCAATCAGTCGTACGAGAGCTGGTGACCATCGCTGCCTGCCCTTTGAAGAACTTCCGGAAGAAGTCAGCATTCCTCAGCAGATCGGCCGGACGGGACTTCCTCTGCCAGCGACGCAGCAGTTGCCTTGCAAAAAGCCGTCATCGAGGCAGAACCCGACAGCCTTTTCTGCCAGGTCGCCGGCCACGCAGCAGCGAGGGGTTTTCCAGCCTAGCCGCTGGTGGGTCGCCTTCAAGGCTGCCAGCAACAGCGACGTCCACCAATTTGGTCAGGTCACCGATTCCTCTCTCTCTCTATATCTCTTCCTTTCCTCGGCGATTCTCACGGTTCGCGTTGCTACGCCAGGCTTTTCCGAGCCGGCGTAGTTTTCGGCATTGTGTAATTTAAGTAATTGTTTGAGCCGGTTAACGAGGTGACATGGCGCTAACGTGCCGGTCATCTCATTTAGAATAAGTTCGCGTGTTAATAGTAATAAGTGATTTGTGTTCTCGTCGGCACTCGTGGTAGTGCGTTTATAATAAACGTGTGTTAGCGAATTGTGTGTGAAGTTATTTTACCCGCTGTTCTCCTTCCTGCTTTGCTTGGAGCGATACACCGCCTCCCTTGCCTTCCCCCTTTATAAATAATTGGTAATAGTAGTGAATATATCGGCATTGCACGCCGACGCTATTACAAATTTAGACTATAGATTCTATTGCTTGGAGACTATCAAGAAGAATTTCCCTGCGACACTCGGCTCGGTTCCCACAGCTCATGGGAAACGGTTTCAACTCTGCCGTTGGTATTACAAAAATTATTCTTGTGAAATTAAAAAATTTTAATCATGTATGGCCCGCCGTCACAACCGATTTCTGGCCCGTAGCAACTTTAATAACGTGCCCGCTGACTTGAAGAGTTGGCTTACCCTTGAAAATATTTAAATTGTGATAACAAAATTTCTCTGAAATAGCAGAAATTTCACTCCTCGAATCAAGTTAGCATTTAACTGGAATATTATGTAACAAAACAATTATTTCAGAACAAATTCTGCCTCTATTATTATTTTCATTATTTAATAATTCACCATTAATTTCTCATCTAGAACCTTCAAAGATTATTAATAATTCTTTAAAGTTTGATTTTAATCATTAAACTTTAATGTTGCGATTCGTTGCGAGCTTTCGCAATTATCCGATTTTTGAGAAGCAACACTTACGTGTTTCCTGACGAGGTACTAGGTACTAGGTACGTCTTCGTCTAGTAGAATAGATTTTGTATTAGTATTATATTTGTTTTTATTTACTTTATTATTATTACTTTTATTAATTGATTCACTATTTATTTGTTGATCTACGCCGCTATCTTTTATGAGCATGGTGTTGACTAGGTAGGTCTTTATAAAAGTGCCGATAGAGTTTATCTATTAATTCCTCTTTATCTAAAGTTTCATATATATTATGTGCCAAATTTACTTTACGTATTGCATAATTATATCGAGTTAATTTTCCGTTTTGCAATGGTAGTCGATTCGATTAATCGATCCGTTCGCGATTCTGTAACTCCCGCGTTAGTACGAACAATTAAGAGAGAGGGGGGCGCGCGAGCATTTGAATAAGCAGTTACGCCTCAGCTGTTTACGTGTCGATATCGCCAAATTTATGGTGCACTTTGTTTCGCCGAATAATAAGTGTTCCGAGACGATTTTTACGTGCTAGTGCAACAACTTTATCGCAGCAGCAAGCAGCAGCAGTGCAGAAGCAGCATCGTAGCTGATTAGAGGCAGAGCGAGGTAGCGCAGCTGATAAACAGGAGGAGCAGCGGCAGTTGATTTATCTCATCAACAATTACGGCTGATCATCGTCATTGCACCGCAGGGTACATGCACCTCCCGTTATTATTGCGTGACAAAATACATTCGGTATTTTGTCAACCGTGATAGCGATTTTTTGTATTCGCGCTGAGCGTCAGTTTCGCGGTAAATTTCGAAGCTTCTCTCTCTCTCACCGAATAATAATTCATTGTAAAATCCTATTCGCGTGCGTTAGTCTTTCGGCCCAACAAAGACTCTAGTTTCCTTTTATTAATTAAAGTTAATTAATTTCATTTGCCGATTACGTCATTTAATTTCCCATTAGCTTGAGTGATTTGTAAAGACTTTAATGCGATTACATCTAGAGGATTAAGCGGATTAGGCGTAAAGTCGAACACACCTAAGATACATCGAGTGTTACAAGTCACGTGACTTAAGGTTAGTTCAACTCCGTTGGATAGAAGACACTTAAACGAAATCATCTGACGTAAAGGCGAATACACGTACAACTATACGGTTTAACGGAGCGGCGGTTAGCTCTGCATCGTGGGAGTTTGTGCTTCAATAAATTTCCCATTTTTTCAGATAACCTCCCTCGTTACAGTTTCCAATATACGAGGTGTGTTCAAAAAATAACGAGAATTTTCGTTTTATGAAAAAAATATTTATTTATTCATCTACATTAATGTTGTCGCCTTCAAAGTAGTCCCCTTCGGATACAATACACTTATACCAACGCTTTTTCCAATCCTCGAAACACTTTTGAAACTCGATCTTTGTAATAGCTTTTAGCTCTTTCAGCGATTAGCTTTTAATGTCATCTATGCTTGTAAAACGACGGCCTTTTAATGTTCTCTTTATTTTTGGAAATAGAAAAAAGTCACATGGAGACATATCTGGCGAATATGGAGGCTGAGGCATCGTTACAGTTTCGTTTTTGGCCAAAAATTCACGAACAAGCAATGAAGTGTGAGCAGGCGCATTATCGTGGTGCAAAAGCCATGAATTCTTTTGCCACAAATCCGGGCGTTTTTTTCGGATTGCTTCACGCAAACGACGTTGAACTTATAGGTAGTACTGCTTATTGATTGTTTGACCTTGTGGCAAGAATTCATAATGCACTATGCCATTAAAATCGAAGAACACAGTGAGCATAACCTTCACATTCGACCGCACTTGTCGAGCCTTTTTCGGTCTTGGCGATCCAGAATGCCTCCACTGGGACGATTGAGCCTTAGTTTCGACATCATATCCGTAAACCCATGTTTCGTCACCTGTTATAACATGTTTTAGTAGTTCTGCATCGTTATTGACTTCATTTAGCGACTCCTGAGCAACTTCCATTCGCCGCTGTTTTTGTTCGAAATTCAACAATTTTGGAACGAATTTTGCTGCCACACGTTTCATACCCAAAACATTCGAAAAAATTTGATGGCATGAGCCAACTGATATGCCAACATCATCAGCGACTTCTCTGATTGTGATTCGGCGATCGTTCATAACCATTTCTTTCACTTTTTTCACGTTTTCATCGGTTGTTGATGTGCTTGGGCGTCCGGGTCGTTCGTCATCTTCAACGTTTTCGTGGCCATCTTGGAAACGCTTATACCACTCATAAATCCTTGCTTTACTCATAGCAGACTCACTATATGCCTTTGTTAACATTTGACAAACTTTACTACATTTTATTTCATTTTTTACGCAAAATTTAATACAAATTCTTTGATCCATTTTTTTCACAAACGAAAATCGCCGAGCTCGAAAAACACGTCTAACGTTAGCGGCTGCCACTTAAAAAGTAAGCAATGAATATTGCTGAAAATTTTATCGTACTTCAGGGGCATGTGTACCAACATAATAAAAAAAAATTTTATACAAGCGGACTCTCCAAACCCGCGAAATTAAAAAATTCTCGTTACTTTTTGAACACACCTCGTATTTACCAAAATCTATTTCACGTGTAATCTTTCGTCAAATTTCCCCATGCAAAAATTTTTCTTTGAATAACGTCTTGAAATCTTCAAAATATTGTATTTTGCGATGTATTAAGTCGTACCACGAAGAGTTCACTCCCGTCATAGATTGAGATAGCAAACATAATAACTGAGCGGTATTATATTATACACTTGTAAGTAACGTTTAAGATCATTTAGATATTTAACCGGACGATATTTATAACTTTCATCGAAAATTGGACGCGTTAAAGCTGGTTTCTTAATCGTTTCGATTAATGTTTCATTTACGATCCGTTTATTATCATCATCATTCCTAAGTTTATCAATATTTTTGGAAAACATGTTTCATTTATTTCCGAAGTAACATTATTTTTCCCGCGAATAATAAATCTATGAGACTTATGATAAAGTACAAGTATCAATGCCCTCACTTGACTTGGACAATTTTTTAAAAATAAAAATTTTTCATATTTGTTTTAGAATTTTTTTCGATCATATTTTTCTTATAATTTAAAATACTATTGAACGTTGAAACTAAAAGAATTAAAAAATCAATGCCATACATTTGTATAGTAACCAATGCTCTCGTTTGCCTTTAGCTGATCCATAGTCGTAAAAATTTGGAATGTTGCGCCGTAGCTCATCTTATAATACAAATTTTCTAAAACCAAAACACACCTACTTTATTTCATTTTTAGTGCACAGTTCAATTTGAAAGAAAAAATATTAACATAAAAATTAACATAAAAAATATTAAAATAAAAAATATTCAGTCAGTGTAAAGCAGTGTTGCTATTCAAACGTTTGTGAATTTTTGAAAGTGGAAAAATGTCGCGTTACTCGAGATGTAGAGAGATAAAAGAAGTCCATAATGTATCCCTTTCCAATGAATTTTGACTCATTGTAAAGGTGACTCACGAGTAACGATTCGAAAGGAAGTACCTCACAGGTGAGAGCGAAGGTTGGAGCTCTCACTATTCCTATAACTAAAATTAAGTTCCCGATAGAGGGCGGTCGTGATGGTTCAAAAAAGTGTAGAAGTGGAAGAAGAAACAAGAAAAGGGAGGTGTTGGTGGTGGATCGAAAAAAGTCTAATAGTAGTAGTAGTAGGGTAAAGATCTTAAGAGAGAGAGAAGAGCTCGGAAAACGTCATTCTAGTAAAAGAATTATCATCAGTAGTTTCCATTTCCTTCTCCACTATTCTCAACTATTCGAGAACAAGATGGACTTTAAAATGTTAAATAAAATTGTTATGAAGCCCTTCAATCTACTGCTGGAGAAAAATCATTATGAGCTTGAAGAAAACTGTTGTTATTTAGTGACAGACTTTAAGGAAGAAGATAATACTTGAATCATTCTTAAGATCGAAGCTGAATTCTAATTTATTTTACCAGACCGAATTTTAAGAGCTATCATGAAATATTATAATCTTTATATATTACTTTTGGAACATGTACAAAGATATTGTTTACAGATTGAATAACATAGCGCTCGTAGATTTCAATTTATTATTTAATGTAACAAATATGTATCTTTATTTCAATAAAGCTCCTACAATAAATTTATTATATAATATATTGTGAAGAGGTAAATGAGTCACGGGTGTTTCTACTAGATCAGGTTTCGGCTTGTTCTAATGGACTCACAAGTGATGATGTTCAATTAGAAGTACCTCACAGGTGAGAGCGAAGGTTAGGACTCTTACCATTAAAAAATAAAACAAAAATATTTTAATATTATTATTATGATATTTAATTGAATAAAGTTACTTTACATAAACGTCTTTATTCTTTCAGGTGTATAAAGTCTTATCTATCCACGAATTATGCGAGTTGTCGAATACCAACCATTTAACGTATACTTGATTACTGCGTTTCCTTAGAACTTTTTCAATCTGGATACATAGCTAACTGTAGTTCTTGCTTGTAAAACCCTGCAACAATTGGATTGTCTTTGTAATCTCTTAAATTATAAGTGACAGGCTTTGTTTTCGCAATTCGTTGAATAGTAAAAATCTTGGTAGATAAGTTAAGAGTGTATCCTTTTTCAAAAACGTGTTTAGACTTGATCACAGGTACTTCATCGCCTACTCGAAATTTAGGGCTCGTGACGAAAAGACGTTGGTCGTAAGAGAATCGTCCCTTCACTTTCATTTAATTCTCTTTAATCACGTCTTTAGGCTTCATATCTATTGTATTAAGTTTTCGATTATTGTAAGATTTAAATAAATCATCTAGAATATCGCTCTAGTTGTAATTTCCTTGTAGACTGAATTTTTTCCACATGACATTTTTTAGCATACCACTGAAACGTTCACTAATAGATGCCTTAAGATTGCTATAGATCGACACTCTGTGCCACGGCCCAAATGTGGATTTCTAGTAGTGCGTCCTTTTTTTTTTAATATAAACTCTATTGCACAAGCAACATCTCCATCAGTTTTTTGTTTCACAGGAACTGCCCAAGCGTGAGTTTGAAAATATATCAATGATAGTTAATAGATATCGAAAGCCTTTGTTCTCTTTCGAGTAGCCTTGCATCTCTACAATATCAGCTTGCCACGTATCATCTATGCCACGTATATCAACTTTTCGACGTGGATAGTTACGACGTGCTGGTTTGTGTAGCTCATCAACAACTCTTTGATGTTTCATGTTTAATTGATTGTTAATTATTTTATTTTGGATTATTCAGATATTATTTTTTATTTTTTTTGTGAACTTCATTACATTGTACGAACAGATGATCTAATACACGGTTCACAATTACAACCTCTTTCTCAAATTTCTGTTGTACTTGAGTAATTTTTCCGCTTCAATTACCGAGATACGAAGACTAAATTTATTGTGCCTTGAGCTTGCATAGGCTGAGTAATAATAAAGATCCTTTTTCCGTCTGCATCCAAGTGACTATCTACAGTGATTTTATACCCTATAGCGGGAGGACTGCGAGAGCTGTTTCTTTGTTCAATCTACGTCCAAACACAATTCAATGATTGAGTGAATTGCATTAATATGACTAGGATTATCAGCTGCTTGTTCGGCTATAAGTAATCTTAGTCAATCAACAAGCTTTTTTGCATCATCTCAATATACATAATCAAATAATGTTCCTTTTCTTGCTATTTTATAGTTAGCTAAAAGACCTTTTCCATCAATAGTCGCTTTATATTTCGTAAAACTAGTTCAAAGATAAATTTGGACCAATGTAGTTTATGAATTTGTTTATGTGCTTATTGCTATATTCTTCATTTGCTTCATATCTCTTACGATGAGCGTTAGTGATTTCAAGAATTTTTATATAATTTTCAATATCCGATGAGGTGATTAATTTGGAATCCGATTTTACGAAAGAGAAGTTTCATTAAACCAGGCGTCTTGCTGTATGTTTTATCATTCACACTTACATTATCGTTTTCGAAGTAAATTGGAGTATGGTCTATGACATATGTATTTGCTTGCAGGCGGACTCCAAATGTCTTATCTAAATTACTTTTCTGCTAAGGTTTATACAATAGTCGAACAGAGTTTCCTAGAATTGAATCATCCAATAGCTGTTGTCTCTGTTCTGTAGTTACATTTGAACTAATTTTGTTCCAATTTATAGCAGTTGTATCAAGTGATGATTCAGCAGTCTTATCAAATTCGTCGTCATCATCATCAATAGAAATAGCTGACTTAAATGTAGTATCAAGCGGTTGCAATGTAGAATTTAATTTATTATCAGTACTATTGAAATATTTAGATTTATAGGGAGTGTCAGCTGATACTTATGACTTGAAAACTTTATCGAACGGGATGATGATAAAATTTGATGGTATTTTATCTGGTGAAACAACTGTCTCATTCTCGCTTAAAGCATGATACTCTATACCATTAATAGGCTCCAATAAGTCTTAAAAAAATTTATACTTGGGCTGATTAAGGGATTTTGAGTAGATATATACGGTTTTAAATCTAAGACCATTAGGATGAATGATTAATGTCAATAAACAATTAGTTTTTCCGTAGTTACTAGGTCCGCAAAAAACGGCACGTATACTGTTAGGCAATAGTTTACCATGCCTTTTTTCTTGTTTTTCCGTCTCTACCACTCCATCGAAATTAACGACTTGAAAATTAAAAGACTGTTCTTTGAAATCCATGTTGTTTACTCGTCACCGATACCTCAATGAACGAGTTTGTCGGGTATAAAAAGACTGCTTATATATTTTTTATTTCATTAATATGTGTAATGCGGTACATTACAAGGCTTTGCCTGAGAGTGTTGCATTATTTGCAACACCTCCGTAAAGCCATCCCCGTCCCTTGCTGCCCCGTAACCAGTCGTATAACACGAACCCAGACGCGTCCTAAAACAAACACTCATTTTTTTTATGTTCGAACAACAACACCAGAGAAATTGACGAAGCAAGCCAGATGAACGCGATCCGACGGACACTCAAAAATGGAGCGCACTACAAAATAAGACAGCGCACGCACACACTCACTCACGACCACGTGTTGCCTACCGCAGAAAAAACACGGGAATCTTAACTGGGAAATGCAACGAAAATGCATGTTGATGACACATGCAGATCCGTTACACTCGCAGACACTAACACTAACACTCGTGGAACGCTGGCACACCTGGGGTGAGCAGAAATCGCCGATGAAGTAGCAGCCGGCAATCAGCTATGTCGGGCTGCCGCAAACCATCGGCGACATCCTGAGCGCCACACATTCACAATGATGACTACTAGTGACACCCGGAAAAACAAACACTCGGAAACACATCACCTGACTGAAACAGGAGCGCTCCAGGAGGCGCTCCAAAGACCGGTATAGGAATACGAGCGGCCATTTTGAAGCGCCGAGTCAGACTGAGAGCGAGCGAGACAGACTGAACGTGAGCGAACGAGACAGACTCTATGAAACGAGCGAAATGATAAATAGAATTAAACGTAAATGCGAAGATGAGGGCGCTACTAATGAAATGACTTAAATTATTTTATTACTCGCAATTAATTAAAGTTGAAATTAAAAACGAAAATGGAAAAATAACGAATTACAAAAATTTGTATGCGACCGACAACCCTCTTTATGTAATGATAAGCGACCAACGTTCCGATAAATAAAATTGATAAATTGACTGATAAAATTCGAACCTCTGACGAAACTCACTGGTGACATCACGACCAATAAGCGGATTAGAATAACATTTGATTTCCGTCCGCATAGAAAAATAGATAAGAGTAGGGGTAGATCTTTCCCAACAATCAATGCTAGCAAACTTAGTGCGGGGAGTGTGAGAGAGGGTAAATAACGACGAAAGTAGGAGAATACGAGGGGGGTCCGATAAGTACTTAGCCTCACCGCCCGATGGCGCCTTTCTCGCAAAAGAAATATTCTATCACATTGTACAACCTTCTCGATGGTTACTGTCAAGATTTTAGCCGGATCGGAGTTGTAGTTTATTTTTGAGCAAGTGTGTGCGTTGATTTTTGAAAAATGGAAAAAGAGTAGTATCGGTCGGTGATTCGATTCTTGTTTTTGGAAGGGAAATCGCGCAGCGAAATCAAAAAGTGCTTGGACGCTGTGTACGGCGACTCTTCTCCTTCGCTGGCGACCGTCAAAAATTGGTTTAACGAGTTTCAACGTGGTCGCACGTCGATTTTTGAAGAGTCACGTCCAGGTGCTCCGAAAACGGCTACCACGGAGGATAACGTGACAAAAATTCACGATCTCGTATTGGCAGATCTACGATTGAAGGTGTGCGAGATAGCTAAGATCGTAGGCATCTCAAAAGACCGCGTGAGTCATGTCCTGCATGAAATTTTGGGCATGAGAAAGCTGTCGGCGCGATGGGTGCCGCGTTTGCTCACTCCGGACAACAAGCGCAACCGTGAGACAACTTCAGAGCAATGTCTGACGCTGTTTAAGCGCAATCTGAAGGAGTTTCTGCATCGTTTCGTGAACGTCGACGAAACATAGATCTACTGGTATACACCAGAGACCAAGGAACAGTCGAAACAGTGAACTTTTCTTGGCGAAAGTGCTCCGAAGAAGGCGAAAACTACCCCATCGGCCGGAAAGGTGATGGCCATCGTTTTCTGGGATTCACAAGGTGTGATCTACATCGCCTACCTGGAGAGAGGCAAAACGGTCACAGGGCTGTACTATACCGAATTATTGGGCCGATTCGTCGTCGAATTGCAGAAAAAACGGCCCCATTTAGCGAAGAAAAAAGTGCTCTTCCACCATGACAACGCATCGGCTCACACCTCCGCCATCGCCATGGCCAAATTGGTCGAATTAGGCTAAGAACTGCTGCCCCATCCACCGTATTCTCCAGATTCAGCCCCGTGCGACTTCTTTTTGTTTCCAAACTTGAAAAAGTCACTCGCTGGGCAGAAATTTGAGTCCAATGAGGAGGTAATCGCTGCCATGGAAGCCTACTTTTCAGATCTCGAGGAAACGTATTTTTCAGACGGGTTAAAGAAGTTGGAGTATCGCTGGGCCAAGTGTATCGAACTAAAAGGAGACTATGTTAAAAAATAAAACGCCACTTTTCCAAAATCTTCGTTTTTCTTTTGTAGGCTAAGTACTTATCGGACCACTCTCGTAAATGAGGGCGCTGTATCTTTCTAATTTACATACGGACCAATGAATATTCGGAGAGCACTACCGGTAATTAGCATATCGACCAATAATAGTATTTCTTCTCGGAAAGAGGAGAAGAAGAGCGATCTTTGACAGCGAAAAGCCGATTTTCGTCCATTTTACCGCTACTCTTCTAGCCAGAAGGAGTGATTGTGTTAGTTCTTTCCGCAGTAATTTCGCTTGTCGAATCTTCAACAGAAAATTGTAAGTAGACAAACTGCCACTCACTATTAGAAATCGCGGAGTGCGGGTGTGAATCTCTCGGTATAACAGGTCGCCGTGACGCGAGGATCCGTCGACGCCGATACTTATTGTTTCAAGTGACTTGCACTGACCTTTCCGTCATTTCTTAGAATTTAACGTGAGTGTTAAAATTAGACAAAGGAAATCAGTGTTTAGATCATTCGTGCTGACCTTTCGCCAGTATTCTAATTTACGGCGAGATTTAGGCGCGAAGATTAGTGTTTAGCTAATTCGTGCTGACCTTTCGCCTTTATCCGAATTTAGAGTAAGTGTTAAATTAATCGGAAGTTAGTAGTTGAATTAGGTTGCGCTAACTAATTATTCGACTATTAGGACGTAGTTGAAAATTAAGCCTAATTAAACCAGGCAGTAATTCTTCGATTACGTCGCGCTGACCATTCCTCCATTTTCGTTAAATCAAAGACCGACTGAAAGAACTTTAGTTTCTCTTTTAATTCGTGTCCTTGCTGTTACGTAGAATTGTACTGAATTATACTTACCTTTATCGCGTATGTTCCCACGATAGGTAACATACGCGCAAATTCGAATGAACTTCTGACCTGAGGTAGAGTGTCACAATCTGAGCTGCCGGGGTATTACAAATAAGAAGATGAAAGAAAACCAAATTTTTGGGCATCAATGCCTGGAATAGAGGAGATCGCGAGTCCCCATACGTTTGCCCACACTGCGCATTCGCCCTGGAAGCAGACCGGAGTACGTTGCGACACTAGGCCCTATCCCCGACAATCGCCCTAATCACACGGCGGCCTGGTGCCCTAAATAATTGGGGATAAAGAGCCAAACAGGTTTTGTGGCAGAAGAGATTCGAGAGCGCGGCTAAGACCTCCCGAAATTCCCCGCCACACATGTTGTCTTTCGAAGAAATATGATCACGTACTATAGAAGAAAGACTTGTGTTGATCTAGTAAACAAGATTATAAATAACTTATCTATTGAAGCTCACTTACTTGGATATGAGTATAGTGGTCCTGATACCAAATTGAAAAAACGATTGGCGCGTGGAGATCCTGATAAAAATTCACTATACGCTTATAAAAGTTAAAAGTAAGCTTGATATGGGTGTTAATATGATGAAAGGTAGAAAGAAACGAGGCAGAGGATTCAAGAAACGCCAAGCACGAAAGAAACGTAGAAAAAGCAAATAGCTATCAGTGACATTGAATATAATTATTAAGGTGGCCTCGAAAAGTAGTATGCCTAACAATCAATCTCTTGTAGTGATTCGTTCGGATATAAAAGGAGCCAAAGAAGCTGTAAGAAAGGCCGGCAGTAGAAGTAAAATAAATATACCACGTATTTTAGTCATTCCCTAGTAAAGTTGGTGGATCGCTTCCTTTTTTAATTCCATTATTTTCTGCTTTATGCGCCACTAGTCAAGCTGGAAGAGCTGCTTCAATAGCGAAACTGTGAACAACGCTAAAGCTACTCAAGATAAGCTGAAAGAGGCTCAAAGACAACAAAACTATGGAAGCTATTGCTATAGGTAAAGATCTTTATCTGAAGCCTCATAGTAAAGGTTATGGTCTCCACCTCAAACCACATGTGAGCGGACAAGGTTTAAGAGAAAAAAAATTTTGAAATAGTTTTGCCTAAACGCGGTTGACTGATTTAGATCTGAAAAAATTTGCTAAAATACTAAAAATTGTTAATTTTCGAGATGTTTTCATGTGTAACGATTTACCATCCGACGAACCTAACTATCAAGAATCAGCTATTATCAATTTACATAACAAAATTGGATCAGGTACGCACTGGGTAGCATATAAAAAGAAAGGTAATGAATTTATATACCTTGATAGTTTTGGCGATCTTCAATCTCCTATAGATTTATTACTCTATCTCAAAGTCAAAACAGTAAAATATATCTATTTGAGATATCAAGATTTCAATACCTATAACTGTGGACATCTTTGCCTAAAATTTCTTTCGAATAAACTATAAATAGACGTAATGAATGAGAAAACAGTCGCTTAATGAAACACTCTGATGGAGAACACGATAACATTGAGTCTGTCAGGAAATTCGTCAGTTCTTGAAGCAAATTATTTTCCAATACATCTAACGCCTAATAAATATGTACTAGGCTTAGTGGAGCTATTATCATTCAAAGTGAACGATTTACTGGTAGAGTGCCATTTTACTACAGGTTCTTATTCTTCCAGCAGTGCCATCTGGATATAAAATCATTGAAGTTCCTTCAAACATAATTTATTTACCAGTGTTCGTGAGAAATATTGATTATTTACAAATACGTTTTGTTGATCAAGACGGAAATCTAATCAATTTCCGAGGAAAAGTCATCACAGTACGTGTTCATATCAAAGCAATATCGTGATGGAAATCATATTTAACAACAATATAATTGTACGAAGATTATGAATAGACTGCAATATCAGTCAGTGATCAGTCGACCGCGAGCTACCACAATGCTCACACGTCGGAATATTGAGTTCCTGAAAAGCCTAGGACTAAAAGTAACAGAAAATACTTCAGCTGACGGAAAGTATCGTGTATATTAGTGTGTTAATGAGTAAGAATTTGTTTCAATTTTCAAAATTGCTTCTAAATATTAACTTTTAAATAAAATTATAATTGAATATCTATGATTATATGAATTGGATTTTAAGGAAAGATAGACTTTACCCTAGTTTCTTATCGTGCGAAGTATCCCATAAGTAGAGCTTAAGTCTTTCTTATAAAAGTATGCAATACAACCCAAGTTTCCCATAGAGCGAAGTTTTCTATAAGTTGAGCTTACATTACAATAGGAAAGACAAGAGTTGCTCAGTTAATCACTTGAGAGAAAGAACTTAAGTATCAGCCAAGTTTATTTGATCTCGAGCGCTTACTTTGCAAGTCTAGGAGTAAATGCTAGCCTGAGCAAAAATTAGCGTATTTATACACAGATTTTTCCGCCTATTTTCGCAAGAGAGCTCTCTTCGAGTTATTTATGTAATTGTGCGAAATCATTTTTTCTAATTTACAAGAGAATAAGCAGTACTAATGAAATTCTAAAACATGTGAACTACGCAGAAGTAGATATACTCGTAAATTTTAGTATAAGTAGGTAAACTAAACAGGCCTCAGCTCAGAAAGGTATGAACTCACTGAGCTGACATGTCCTCCGTGAGCTGATGCCCGTGCATCTTCGGCTCAGTACTGTCAACTCACCTCACCCCCCCCCCCCCTTCTGAGCCGATACTCGGGCATTTCATTGTCGACTCACCCCCCCTCCCCTACTGAGCTGATGTGCTCTTGATGCCCGTCCGTTCTGTGTTACACACTTTGAATATATTGTGTATGTGTTAAATTTTTTAGACGTAAAACAAGGTAAATATTATCGGAAAAAAAACGGACGGACAGATTGGGGGATCGGACGTGCGTCCTATGGATCCGCAGGTCGATGCTCTACCGCTAGAACCACTGCCACTGGTTCCCAGAACAATTCTTATCGTGTATATATTATTAATTTATTATTATGGTGATACTAATATCCCTCCGCTAAGTAATTTTATTATAATTTGTGCGTGCGCGCGCGCACATGTGTGTGTGTATGGGTACGTATGTTCGCTGAAATAAAAGAGATATTATTATTAATAATCATTTATTATTATATACATATAAAAAATACAAAAACATTAAAGAACTTATATATAAATTTATAAAATATAATTACAAATAATAATAATAAATGAAACTCAGTTATCGTTGTCTTTGTCATTATCGTCATCGTCATCGGTATCGTCGTGATCGTGGTCGTAGTCGTTGTGGTCAGCGGAGAAAAATTTTGCAATCTTATAGCGCGGGGCGCCGTCGACTGTGTCGTCCATGAGGGACAGTCGCTTTTTCCCCTTGATGACGAGATCGTGTAGTAGCGCCGTTGTGACTGGTCCTGCGGGGGTATTTTCGGGAGTTGACGACCGCGATCGGGATAACTGGCGCACGACGTGTCTGACCGGTCCAGTCCGATCGACGTACCGTCTGCTCCAACGCTGTGATGGTGATTCCACCCACTGCGGCTACCAACTGCAGCGACTAGCGGCGCAGTATGCGCACTCCCAGCTCTCGCATACTGGCATGGTGTCATCGTGATCGTCGCAAAATGAAACTTATAACAAACTACCCTGATTGGAAAAAAAAAAGAAAAATTCATACCTGTTCTTCATGGTAGGATGTCTTTTGTTGCTTTGGTGACACTAATGACGATAACGTTATCACGGATGCTGGAGGCGTCACCAGGTCGACGTGTCACACGTCGTGGTGGTGGTGGACGCGAGACAATGGCCTGGCAAACCATCTCTAAGTCATCATCATCATTATCAGACCTGTAAAAAAATTATTTATAAAAATTAATTAATTTATATATATTGTAACGGGGAACAATCCCGTTAACATAAAAATTGATATGTGAGGATTCGCGGATAGCGCAAGTAAAGAATCCGGGCTCGATTAGGCAGGAACAGCTCGGCTCGTCAGGTGTTATCGGGGCGTCGTGGCTCCAATGCCAGGTCGCGGCATATGACTCGCACGCCTAAACGCGAGATTAAAAGGTCGAGCAGTTAGACGGAAGGACGGAATAAAGCGGACCCGCGTTGGTAAAACAAGCATGTTATTTATTAGAACAGCAAACAAAGGTTAACAAAAATAATATAAGGGCGGCGAAGCAAAAGTAGAGAGAGAAAGCAAAAAGCTGAATTTGGAGAGAGAGTGAGGTACGCAGCAGTACTTACAAGAATCTGTCGCCTGGAGATCGGCTTGCAACAGGCACTCGGATTACAATTGTAATTAAATAACGAGCCTGAATAGGCTGGCGCCGGTGGCAGGAGGCCGTCACTCACACACTCCACACTCTCGCGATTATTCGGCTCGAACACTCTCACACGGCACACTTTAATTCACGCTGTCCAGAATCCACAGTCTCAAAGCGCGGATAACGTATTAGTAGCGAAAAACGTGCGTTCTCGTTGAAGTTCGATAGCCCAATCTGTCGCGTCAAGATATTCAAGAGCCCTCCTCGTGGTCCGCGTGTTCGATAGTCGAACCATCTCTCTCTCTCTCTCTCTCTCTCTCTCTCTCTCTCTCTCTCTCTCTCTCTCTCTCTCTCTCTCTCTCTCTCTCTGTGTTACCTACCTTGCTTCAGCCTACTGAAATAAAAATGACATATTATATACATTTGACTTATATTAATAAATTAGAATATGGGAGAGAGACATAACGAGTATCATTCAAACTCGTTATAATATATATATTTTTTAGTTTTATATATATATGTGTGTGTGTGCACGCGCGCGCGCGCGCGTGTGTGTGTGTGTGTGTGTGTATATATATAAATAATTAATATATATGAAACTTACATATTCACCGTCGAAGACGATTGGGAGCTTGGAGACGGTGGCTGTAGTTAAAATGGCGACCGATGCCTGCTGTAATAGTATTACATATATATTAATAAATTGATTAAATATAAATTGTATAATAGGACCATATCTATGCTTGGTATGAAATTCTCTGTATAATAAAACTAAGAGTTCACGAAGTAACCGTGTACTATGCTGATAGCGACGACGACAACGACGAAAACCAGACGTAAAGTAACGTAAAAAAAATGCGATCGAAAACAAAACAAGAAATATTAAGTATGTGAGAACGAGAGAGAGAGAAAGAGAGAGGGAGGGACATTAAATATGAAATTGAGTATATACTCTCTCTCTCTCTCATATATACACACATACATACGTACGTATACATATACGAGGTGTGTTCAAAAAGTAAGGTGACTTTGTATTTTTAAGAAAAAATATTTATTTATTTATCAATATTTATGTTGTCCCCTTCAAAGTAATCCCCCTCAGATACAATACACTTATGCCAACGGTTTTTCCAATCCTCAAAGCACTTCTCATAAGCACTTTTCGGTATAGCCTTGAGCTCTTCCAGCGATGCAGTCTTTATCTCTTCAATCGTTGCAAATCTCCGTCCTCTCATAGGTCTCTTTAGTTTTCGGAACAAGAAAAAGTCAGATGGGGCCAGATCCGGTGAATATGATGGCTGAGGAATGATTGTGGTGTTGTTTTTGTCCAAAAAATCTCTCACAAGCAAAGATGAGTGAGCAGGGGCATTATCGTGATGCAAAAGCCATGAATTGTTTTTCCACAATTCTGGGCGTTTTCTTCGTATTGCTTCTCGCAAACGGCGCATAACTTCAAGATAGTACTGTTTATTGACCGTACGTCCATATGGTAAGAACTACCACGCCATGGTAATCGAAGAAAACAGTGAGCAAAACTTTGACATTTGATCGAACTTGGCGTCCTTTTTTCGGTCTTGGCTCATCTGGGCTCTTCCATTGGGACGATTGGACTTTGGTTTCGATATCATAACCATATTCCCATGATTCGTCACCAGTTAGGATCCTTTTGAGTAAATCTGAGTCGTCGTTGACGTCATTCAACAGTTCTTGAGCGATGCTCATGCGACGGTTCTTTTGGTCAAAATTTAGCAATTTCGGAATAAACTTCGCTGACACACGTCTCATGCCCAAAACGTAAGAAAAAATTTCATAGCACAAGCCAAGCGATATACCAACATCCTCAGCAACTTTTCTGATAGTGATTCGACGATTTTCCAGAACAAGTTTCTTCACTGCTTGAACGTTTTCATCAGTTGTTGACGTGCTTGGGCGTCCGGAGCGAGGCTCGTCATTGGCATCTTCCCGGCCATCTTGGAAGAGTTTGTACCACTTGTAAACATTTTTTTACTCAGAACAGTTTCACCGTATGCCACCGTCAACATTTCAAATGTTTCGGAGCACTTAATTTTATTTTTTACACAAAATTTGATGCAAATCCTTTGATCCATATTTTTCGATAGCAAGAAATCGCCGAGCACGCAAAACACTTATAACCTTTACACCTCTCACAACCAAACAAATAATGCTATACACTTGAAACTTGGTACAGATGTTCGGGAGGAGTGTACCAACATAACAAAACAAAAAAATCGATAATCGAAAGTACGTTGCCCGTGAAATTTGAAAAGTCACCTTACTTTTTGAACACACCTCGTATAACAAATAATACTATTACATTAATAAATTGATAAATTATCTATATAAAATTTTATCAATTTATCGATTTATTGATACAATATTATTAGATGTATAAATTTTTAATAATATATAAGTTTTTAATAATAAGAGCACATCTAGTCATTATATTAAGACGATTCTCTTTCAAATTCAGATTTTACTCTCTTGAACTCCCTTATCTTGTTCTTTTTCGCATTGTTTTTACTTTCAACTGCCTATTTAACACCTCCGTTTCCGTCAGTTTACTGACTTGCTTTATCATGCTCTCACATTCTTTATTTAATGAAAAGAACGGAATTTTTTTAATGCAAAGAACATAGATGCTCTCACTATTAGAAAATTTATGTATAACTAATATCATTATATTAGTAAATTAATAAAATTTAAATATAATTGTTTTATTAGTATAATGGTATGAATTATATATAAATTTTATAGTAATAAGAACATATCTGTTTACATTTAAATGATTTTGTTCTTTATATTATAAAAGACAGAATGAGAGAGAGAAAGAGTAAAAGAGAATGAAAATAGGTACTTACAATATTGACGTTGAAGGTGTCAGCGGCATCCGAATACTTGCAGCTTCGTGGATGTCCTCTCTCCTCGGTGTTGATGTTCTCGGCTGTACGACGACTTCGTCTACCGCTGCTTTCATCGGTGACACTAACACTGAGAAGACTTTATCTTTGAAGAGATCACAGTTATCGTCTATTACTACCATAATTTCGTTCAGACCTTGTCGACGTTTGTTCGTTTTCGGAGATACGCTCGGTGCGCGGACGAGTATTGGGGTGTGTGGCTGGGACACGCCCAGCCGTGTCCCGCAGGATACCTGATATCGATGCGTGTGGCTAACCGGTGAAGTGCGTGGATGCGCGCGCGAGCAGTTTCGACGTTGTTGCAGTACCAAGCAACCGAGAGGCGGCGGAAACAACAGCAACAGCAACCGATAAGCGAGCAATGGATTGAGGCAGCAGTATTGTAGAGCGAACGAAAGGGCGTGAAAGAGAAAAAACAGCGATGACAATAAACACCAGCGAGTCGGTCAGCGAGAAGGAGCACACCAGTGACGTCACACTGCAGAGCGCTCTAGATATCAGAGAGGCTGAAGGTCGAGGTCGGTGCCGTATTTTTCTCTTGTTTCTCACGCTCTCTTGCATGTTTGGTCGCTAGCTTATGGGTGGTAGCAGGGTAGACCTGCTGGCTATCCCGTTGATGAATTAATGGCGGAAAGTGTTTGTCGGGCATTATTGTAGTAATTTATTTCATAAAAGGAATTGGCAGGCTGACCAGCCACCAATTCACCTTCGCGTTTGGGTTTGTTACTGTGCCGCTCGCAGTATATAGGCGTAAGATCGCCGTCTTATAATCTGTTGTTGACGATTAAAGGATTAGTGTGTTAATCCGCTGTTGTGTTTATTCGCCGCTGTATCCCTCCTCATCCCGACTTCGAATCTAAGCATTTAACGTGGTTGTACTCGACGCGTTATTCAGTTGTGGAAACGTCTTTTTCTTCCCGAATCTCCAAATAAATAATTTGTGCGGACGGCCGCGAGTTACCCAGACGAAAACGGTCGCATATTCTCCGTTGAAATATATATATTGTAACGGGGTTTCGACTGCCCCGTTAAGGGTGATGCTAAGAGGCTACTCGACCGGCGGGTAACTCGTACGGGGAACACGCAGGATTCAGCCCAGCGGCTCAGACATGCCCCTCGAAGGCGCTCTTGCCTTCGGCCCGCGGAGAGCGTCGTAGGTCAGGTAGCAGCGGACGGTGCAAGCCGGTATGCGCGCAACGCGGGAGGGAGGAAGTGCCGTGAGGAAAGACGCAGTGATTAGCAGAATGAGTATTTATTAAGGCTAGGAAGACAAAGAAAGCATACAGATAGCATTCGCTGTGAGAGAGAGACAAGCGAGAAGCAAGCGAGAGAGAGAGAATCTTAGGATCGAGCGGGCACTTACATGACAAATCGCAGTGACGTCGGCTTTATGCTTAACACGCGCAGGTGTTCGGCCTCGAGGTAGCTCACTTGGGCCGGCCGGCTAGGATCAGCAAACACACACTCACGCACGCACCCACGATCACACGCACGCTTCGTCTTTATCAGTCGAAAAACCCAGGCTGTGCAGCAGAAAGCACTTCTTCTTTGCGTCGATCGCTGAGCTTGCTTCCTTTCGCCAAGGTGGGCCGCCGATTCTGCTCGCACGCGGACGTGGTCCCCCTCTCCCACGCTAGCTATTCGGCGGCGGCGCGTCTCAGCCAATTAGACAACGCGCGCGACACTCGGGCGTCCACGCTTACACGCGTGCTCGCGGATCTCTCTCTCTCTACTCGGTGCTCGCTGACTTACCTCGTGCCGCGACCACAGCTACGGCAAGGCGAAAATACATAAGGAAAAGAGTACATGGATTATCAACGGATTAGGATTAACTTAAGGGGAGAGAGAGATATAACGAGCTTCGGCTCCTTATATTCCCCTTCCCCAGACGCTGGTAGCGGGGTTGGTACCAGCTCGACCCACTCTCTCTCTCGACCAGATAATAAATGCAGTCAATGTGTAGGAGAATACATTCTTTATTAGGAAGATGAACACACTATAGAACGAAAATACAATTTTTGGGTAGAGGTAGCTTCGAGGCCTTGTCTCTCTTTACAATCCTAAACAAATAAGAGTGAATCTTAAAAAAAACGAAAAAGGGGCGTTGGTGCCGATACAATCGAAAAAGAGGAAAAAAAAAAACAAAACGAAACATAATCCAGCCTTGGTATGCTCCGAAGCGATGGTGAAGGAAAAGAAGAGGGGAGAGGGGCTGAAGCGGCGAGGGCGCTGGCAGCCCAGCGGGCGAATCGCGCCGCCGTTCTTCACTCCCTGGCGGAGCTTCCGCGCCGTCCCGTGGTCGGTACCGGGCCGCAGGCCTCCGGATACTCGTATTTCGGGTATCTTCCGTTCCGAAACTGCGGGTGGAGGGCGTAGTTGGGGCAGTTGTCCGTTCTGGATACTTGCGTCAGGTTGCACACCCAACAGTACCTCTTGTACCGGAGGTCGAACCTTGGGCCATCGAATCTGCCGCATGGCTCGGTGGCTCCCTGGTACTGCAGCGCGGTCGGCCCTGGCCCGCGACGGGGCAGCTCCGCCGAAAGCAACCTTGGGGCGTTCTGGCGCTCCTGCTCCACAGCGGCTAGTTCCGCTCGGAGGGCCTCCAGCTCCTGGAGCTTTTGCCGCTGAAGGGCCATTAGGTCCGCCCTGGTCTTGTCGGCCTCTTCGTTGGCCACGAATTGGACCTCCGCGGCGTCCAGGTAGTCGCGCAGCCTAGTGGCTCTCTCGACCCGCTGTAGAAACTCCTGGGGCACCAAGGCTCTGGCACGAGCGTCGGGGTGGTCGGCGAAGGCTAATACTTCCCGGTAGGCTTGCTGCTCCTCCTTAGCAGCCTGCTGGCGAGTCTTACGCCACTGCCTAGCCCGGCCTTCGAGCTGCGTCCACTGGGTTTCCAAGGGGAGGTCTGAGGGCCCCGAATCCTCAGCCCGCGAAGGCTTGGCGAGCGGCGCCGTAATGGCTGGCAGTACCGGCCGGTGCCTAGTGGCTTCATTTGGGGCGCCCTCAGGCCGTTCCAGCGGGAGCGCGTCGGTTGCCTTCTGGGCTGCGGCCTGGGCGGCATCCGAGGCTGGCAACGCCGGAAGGGCAGCAGATGGTGGCTGCGCAACGATGTGGAGGAGGCTAGTTTCCCCCAGTAGCTCCGTCAAGCTCACCCCCGATGGACTGGTAGGAACGGAGGAGGCGTGTGCCTCGAGGATCTGGCCGATAAGCAGCTGCATCCTGCGCAGCTCTTCCACGGGCACGTCGAGCCTGACCGTTCTATCGGTCCTTGCTGGCAACATCCTCGTAGAGTTCTGGGGTTATATGAGCAAGATTATATGAGGAGCGATACTCGAGACGAGTTGTCGTCCAAGCGGGTTAGCAGCAGAAGGCAACTGAGATAAGCAAGCTGGTTAGCGATGGAGCGAAGGTAAGAAAGGAGGCACTCCGGGAGCGTAGGGGCCGCGAAGGGTGGCTGGTTAGGCGGGCGGTCCACCCGCTCGGGTGTTCTTTGGGCGGAGGCGTCTAGGTGACGTTTCTACCGGCGGCGGAGCACTCTTTTTCGAGCCGGGCGGCCTACCCCTTTTTCGAGGGGGCCGCCCCTTTTGCGCTAGCTCCAGCTTGGTGGCGTCCTGGCTGAGTGGCGGTCGAGGCGACGTTTCGCACGCGGGAGCCTGATCGCCCGAAAGCTTGGGTGCGTCGCTATCAGGAGCCATCTCTTGCTCCCCGTCTGAGACTAGTTGGCCTTCACACTCGCTCTCCCTCGGGAACTGCTCCGCGTCGTGGCAGGGTTTCAGGTCGCACACAGCCATTTTACCTACGTCGACTCCGCTTTCGTTTTGAAGCTGGTAAGAATTCGGGCCTAATCGAGCTGTGACAACAAACGGTCCCGCATACTTGGGACAGAGCTTCGCGGCGATAGCCCGGGCAGCCGAGGAAAGCACGCGATTTTTCGCCCATACCTTGTCGCCAACGTCATAGCGAACATCGCGGTGTCCCTTATTGTAGTATTTCTCTTGGCGGGCTTGTGCTGCTTGGGAGCTTTCTGAGGCATGCGCGTGGAGCTTGCCGAGATTTCCCATCTTTGCCTGCCAGCTCCCGAATGCGGCGGCCTCCTGTCTCCGCGCGGCCTCAAGTGTTTCTTCGCGCCTCGTTGTGTGGGGCGGCTCTGGGTTCCGCCCGTAATTCAGGAACGCCGGGCTCGATCGAATTGCCTCGTGTATGGCTGTATTGTACGCGAAAGCGAATTCTGCGATGTGTTCATCCCACTTAGTGTGCTTTTCCTGAATAAATGCCGCAATCATCGTCTTTACGGTCCGGTTCACGCGCTCCGTTGGGTTAGATTTCGGAGAGTAGGGCGCGCACGTCGCATGATAAACGCCGTGGGACTCCAGGAAGTCGTCCACGAGCTTGTTCTTGAAAGGCGTGCCATTATCCGACAAGAATTTCTCGGGGACGCCGAATCGCAGGAAAACTCGTTGGTTTAACTCTCTCTTGATGGTCTTGCCGTTCACCTTTCGTATGGGGATGCACTCGATCCACCGGGTGAACATGTCCATGAAAATCAGCAGGTGCTCGTGGCCTTGTGGCGATTTCGGGAACGGACCCATCGAGTCTCCGCAAACTATTTCCCATGGTCATGAAACTACATGCTTCCCCATTAGTCCCGCTGGGTCCACCTGCTCAACTTTCACCTGTTGGCACACGTGGCAGTTGCGCACGAAGTGAGCCACGTCTCTATAAATGTTCGGCCAGTAATAGCGCAAGATCGCCCTCTGGTGAGTTTTGTAACGGCCGAGATGTCCCGCCGTCGGCTCGTCATGACATTCCGCGAGGACCAGTCCACGTTGCTCTCGTGGTACCACCAGCTTCCAAGCATCGTCGTCTCGCCCCATCGCGTCATCGATGACCGGATCTGGGCGACACACATACAGGCATCCCCCAACGACCTTCCAATACGGGTGGGCTCTCGGGTCAGCCAGGACCTTCTTAGTCTTATTGCGGTACCAAGAGTCCTTCGTGCCTTCTCTGACGCTGAGAGAAGCCATGGCGGCTATCTCGTCTTCGTCTGTCTCGTACATACGGGAAAGTGCGTCCGGCACTACATTATCCTTGCCGCTCCGATGCACGATGTCGAAGTCATAGGCTTGTAGACGCAAGGACCAGCGACCTAACTTCCCATTGGGGCTCCGCAAGTTTCGCAGCCACACCAGGCTGTGGTGGTCCGTCACCACCGTAAAATGGTAACCCTCGATGTAAGGTCGGAACTTCTCGATCGACCAGATTACAGCGAGGCACTCTCTCTTTGTTACTGACAACCTTCGTTCTGGAGCAGTCAGAGCTCGACTCGCGAAACAGGAACTCCTCGATACTAACTCCTTTTTCGCCCGAGAATTTTATCTTCCACTCCCGGACCGTCTTTCCGAGGTGCTTGCTCATAAAGCGCGACATCTCCGTCGTGTTAAGAGTGTGAGGTGAGGGCCCCCCCCGTGCTGTGGCTTGCTGCCTGTCTCGACACCGGGAGCGCGAGCGGATCGTCCGCCGTCTTCGGCGAAACCCCCCTCCCCCAGCTCCAGCTTGCGGGGATCGAATGGCCAAACGGCAGTGCGTGCGCATGTGCCGCTATAGTTGCCGTTTGCGGCCTCTCGTACTGATTTTGCGTGGACGGTCTCGTGGTTGAGTGAAATATCGGCGTTCGTGGGTTCAGTGTTGAGGGCGACGGTCGTATTGAGCCATCGAACTGGCTTGACAGCTCGTAGTAGTTCAGATCGAACGTGTCTTGGAAATGGACTTCTTTGCTCGATCGTCTCGCGTTCCAACGTGCTTGGTTTTCGGCCGTTTGCTGTTGAGCATTAGCGACTACGCTTTTCATTTGCGCCTGTAGATCGCTGTTTATTCTCTCTGCATTGTTCTTTTCCGATCGTAATGTGGCGATGGTTTGCAGTAGTTCCTCTATTCGTCTTTCTTGTTTTGTATTACGCAGCATTAATTCTTGCATTTCTGCTTGCTGCGTAGCCCAGAGGTCGTTCAAATTTTCTTTTAGAGCACGTGTCTGGAACTCTCCTTGCCACGCCCGTTTTAGCTCTGCAGCTGCCGCCATACTCAGCCAGTGTTCGCTTTGATCGGGGAACATTACGCGCATTGTTCGGTTTGTAGCTGAAAAGGCGATCGGTTCGGCTGTCGGCGTGACGTAATGTTGCGCAGTATACGTCTCGCTGCTATGCTTTAAGCTCATTGCACTTGCTGTAACCTGAGGCTCCGTTTGCATGCTGGAGGTCACGGTCGGCTCGCTCTGTGTGACGTTCGGTGAGTTTAAGAGATGGTTAGGTCTCCAGCCTTCGTTGGCTGGCGTCTGCACATGAGCTTTGTTTTGAATGATCGGTGCTGTTTGCGGGTTCTCTTCTAAGGTGAGCGACATGTCGATCGGCCCTGCGGCTCCTTGTGGCGAGCTTGTCGCGAAGCCTGATTGCTCTGAGTCGTCTTCCTTCTCTTCGTTGGCGCCTAGTGTCATTTCTGCCTCTAGCGCCGTACGAATATCGTTTGCTATATCGTCCGGTAGGAATTCTGACTGGAAGAAGGTGCATGCCAAATCGTTTCGCCTTTCTTCCGCTCCGAAGCGCGTTTGTATGAAGTCGCTTCCGGTGTAATCGCCGTTTAGTCGTCGGTACAATCTGTTACCTCTTTCGTATATTGACCCGTCGTTTCGCAGCTCTAAACGGTCTAACGCGTCTGCCATTACATCGCTTGGCAGTCCCTGAATCCATGATTTTAAACGAGCGTTGATGTTATCCTTGAAAATTGTTAAGTTTTCGATTGTCCAGCTGTCGGTTGCCATGTCGTTCGCTCGTGGAGTTTGTAGAAAAAAAAGAAGTCAAATAGCTAAAGAAAGTTTTATACAGACCACGAGCCAAGGAGAATTGAAAGAAAAATAAACTAATAAATAGCTTTAACGATTAATGGAACTTTGTAAATTGATTAACTTCTCAACCGACGCTGGACAGTTACATTGAGTGACCCTAAGTACGGACTGTAAGTATTCTATCTAATGAGCTGCGTAATGTACGTTTCGCTGACGCTTACGTGTCTTTGGGTATTGAATTTACGGTTCTTAATGTTGCGCGTAGTATTTGTATACGCGCGTTTTGTTTAGTTTCGCTGTTGCCTTATTCGCAGTACGGCCTCTTGTAAGTTGCGTCACTGTTGACGTCGCTCCGTAGTGTGTACGATGCTTTGTAGCTGCTGTTGTGTTTACGTCTCGCGTTGCTCTTGGAATGTAAACACGGCAGCTCGCGTACTAGTCTTTACTCGATTTGCTTTCTGCCGTGCGCGTTTACGCTTGGATATATATTTTGGCTTGCGTATTTAGCTGCCACAGACCCAATATCTGTTGGGCGCCATTATGTAACGGGGTTTCGACTGCCCCGTTAAGGGTGATGCTAAGAGGCTACTCGACCGGCGGGTAACTCGTACGGGGAACACGCAGGATTCAGCCCAGTGGCTCAGACATGCCCCTCGAAGGCGCTCTTGCCTTCGGCCCGTGGAGAGCGTCATAGGTCAGGTAGCAGCGGACGGTGCAAGCCGGTATGCGCGCAACGCGGGAGGGAGGAAGTGCCGTGAGGAAAGACGCAGTGATTAGCAGAATGACTATTTATTAAGGCTAGGAAGACAAAGAAAGCATACAGATAGCATTCGCTGTGAGAGAGACAAGCGAGAAGCAAGCGAGAGAGAGAGAATCTTAGGATCGAGCGGGCACTTACATGACAAATCGCAGTGACGTCGGCTTTATGCTTAACACGCGCAGGTGTTCGGCCTCGAGGCAGCTCACTCGGGCCGGCCGGCTAGGATCAGCAAACACACACTCACGCACGCACCCACGATCACACGCACGCTTCGTCTTTATCAGTCGAAAAACCCAGGCTGTGCAGCAGAAAGCACTTCTTCTTTGCGTCGATCGCTGAGCTTGCTTCCTTTCGCCAAGGTGGACCGCCGATTCTGCTCGCACGCAGACGTGGTCCCCCTCTCCCGCGCTAGCTATTCGGCGGCGGCGCGTCTCAGCCAATTAGGCAACGCGCGCGACACTCGGGCGTCCACGCTTACACGCGTGCTCGCGGATCTCTCTCTCTCTACTCGGTGCTCGCTGACTTACCTCGTGCCGCGACCACAGCTACGGCAAGGCGAAAATACATAAGGAAAAGAGTACATGGATTATCAACGGATTAGGATTAACTTAAGGGGAGAGAGAGATATAACGAGCTTCGGCTCGTTATAATATATAATATATAATAATACACATTTCTAGAATTTATATGTAATAGGTGAGTAAAAAACAAGGATTGATCGATACGTTAATTTTTTTTATTTATTTTCAAACTTAGATATAAAAATCAAATTACATATCATCACGACTTTTGTGAGCGAGCACCCATCTACTGATAGCCAGCGCGTTTTTAAAGGCACACAGTGGATTTGATAGATACGCGTTGTGATTACTGCATACGGAAATGCCATCGTTTGAAAGATTCTTGAGTGCTGGAATGGTCGCAGTTGAGCCGCCGATCGCCGCCGTCAAGTCGCCAAAAAAGACCGGAGTGGAGAACGGATTATATCAATCGGCACCCGTGGCTTCGGAGCTCATTATCATCGATAAAAAGTTACCTGCAACGACGAGTAGTGAGCAGCAGCAGCAGCAACAGCAGAAGCAGCAGCAGTCTTCTAATTTCATTCTTTATCAACTTGCTCCAAGGAAAAGAAAGTTACTGGAAGCTCCGTTTGTCGATGAAATTGGAAAAAAAATAAAATTTCCGTGATTAAAATTACTCAAGGTAATTGTGATTTTTGCGTGTGTGTTTCAGTGTTTTGTTTTAAGTCAACACAGTTTAAATATCATTGTTTTCTACATATGGATAGTATAGCTTGTCATTAATTCAAACCTACTAAGAAGATTTGTGAATTGGAGAAAGAATCCAAGTATATGATCACCAGACTCAAACAAGTTGAAACACGATTCGGTGCAAAAATCATAGTCGAAGTGAACAAGGAGTTTCAGCTGTTTCTACCAAACAAGTTATCGAGTGCACTGTTCGTGAATGAAAAGCTGCTCAACAGTACGGTAGATTACGCTAATAAACTTAAATTATTTCTCATCCATAAGGTGATAATTGTATAGAATTTACTACTGCATAAATATATATGTATATCAATGTATGCATAACAAAAAAAAAAAAAATAAACTATCTTTATATTTTTTCAAATCCAAATATGTGTGTGTGTTTCTTTATTGATTCTTCAATCTACATAGTTTTTCTTTTTTTTTTTACAATTCGGTTCTATTTATCCAACTATTGTGCGAATCATCAAATTCTAACCACTTTACGAAAACTTGATTACCACTGGTCTTAATAACCTTTTCTAATAGATAGATGTCGGGATATTTGGTATTCTGAAGTTCCTGTTCGTAGAAGCCACCTAGAATAGGCTTATTTTGATAATCTTTCAAATGATAAGTAGTGGGATTTGTTGGCGACACGTGCACAATTGTAAATTTTTTCATTGACCAATTTGGTGTATATCCTTTTTCAAATATTTGCTTCGCTTTGCTCACTCTGACTTTGTCGCCAACTTTGAAATTTGGCTTTCTTCTTTTTCTTCTTCCAACGTATTGTATACATTTTTTTATACTTGAGCTTGATTCGCCGCTATAACTTGGATAGGTTCCATACCAATAGTTTTGTGTTTGCGATTATTCTAAGCAGCTGTGAGCTCCGGTAATACGTCGAACCACTTGTAGTTCCCACGGAGACTAAACTTTTTCCACATAGCGTTCTTCAACGTGTGATTAAATCGTTCGCATATCAAAGCTTTGAGCGAACTATTGGTAGACTACAGATTGATATTATATTTTTTCACGAGAGCTTGAAAATCTGCATTGTAGAACTCCTTGCCTCTATCCGTATGAATATTCTTTGGCTGTCTACCTTCCGCTAAAATAGATTTCATCGGCGCTGTTACATAGCGACTGGTTTTTCTTTTCACTGGCACCGTCCACGCGTGCTTGGAAAAATTATCAATTATCGTGAGAAGACAATTGTAGCCGCGATTTTGTCTAGAATAAGCCTGCATTAACCGAGATCGGCTTGCCACGTCTCATCGATACCTCGAACGTCGTACTTTCGTCTTAGATAATTACGTCTTGTTGGTTTGTGAAACTCCTCTACCACCTCTTCCATCTAATCGACTGTTTTCTAAATTTTCAACACTTGACTTTATTCGTGGTAATTCCTCTTTTATAATTGCATCCAAATCCTCAAGATCACTCCTCAATCGTGCGATCACGTCTCTCGTATATTTGATTGCCATGTGAACTATGTTTTCCGTAGTTTCCCATGTTATAGCGTCTTTAGCCTGCCGCGGAGGAGCAAGATTTTCCAATCTTTTATTCCCTAGATCGTAATGGTACTCACTCGTGAGCTTGAATCCAATACCGGGCGGACCGCGAAGACCATGGATTCTTTGCTTTTTGTATTTACGTCCGAATATGTCGACGTTCATTGTGATAATGCTCGAACGATAGGTGTACTCTTAGTATATATGTAAATATATACATAGATATCCACCCTCACGTAATTCTTTGATTGTCGAATGAATTTCGTTGATGTGATTATTGTTACCAGCTGATTATTCAGCCACTAACAATCGAAGACGATTATAGAGCTCATTCAAATCATCCCAGTATACGAGGTCCGTCCGGAAAGTATCGGGCCTACGTTTATATCTTGGCGCCATAGTGTTCGAGCGACTTCTACCGGACGCAAACGTCAACAGTAAAGCCTCACGAATCTATTGGTTACTTACTGACACCTGTCGGACGTATAGTTCATGCGCAGCGTGTCTTTGTTTACAGTGCCTTTTTCGCGTTCGTCGGATTTTGATATTGTCAAAAATAACTGAAAAACAAGATCAACGAATTTGTATCAAATTTTGCTTTCAACTCGGAAAAAGGAGTTCGGAAACTATTGAAATGATGCAAAAGACCTTCGGAAGCGAGTGTATGAGCAAAACACGAATAAAAGAGTGGTATAAACGGTTCAAGGATGGTCACACTTCTGTCGATAGTGATTCTCGTTCCGGCCGACCTTAGACGACAAAAACCGCAGATAATATTAAGCGGGTGCGACTTGCAATCGAACAAGATCGTCGCATGACTGTGCGAAAACTAGAAGAAGACCTTGGAATACCAAAAACTATCATATCAGAAATTTTAACCGAAAATTTAGGAATGAAAGGCGTGTGTGCTAAATTCATCGCAAAATTGCTCACAGCAGAGCAAAAGAACATTCGCTTAGAAATCGTTCTGGACAATCTGGAAATGGTCAATAATGATGATAATGTGCTTAGAAAAGTTATTACAGGCGATGAATCATGGGTTTATGGTTATGATCCTGAAACAAAACAACAATCTTCACAGTGGAAGTATTCTGAATCGCCAAGACCAAAAAAAGCACGTCAAAGTCGGAGCAATGTTAAGTCAATGTTGATTGTTATTTTCGATTGTGAAGGTGTTGTACATCACAAATATGCACCAACAGGTCAGACAATCAAGAAAGAATACTACGTTCAAATTTTAAAACGTTTACGTGATGCAGTAAAAAGAAAACGGCCGCACTTTTGGGAAAGTGGTGACTGGCTTCTCCATCATGATAATGCGCCAGCGCATTCATCCAATATTGTGCAGCAGTTTTTGAGCAAACACAATATCGCATTGCTTCGACAACCTCCATACAGTCCCGACATAGCCCCTTGTGACTTTTGGCTGTTTCAAAAACTAAAAAAACCACTCAAAGGACATCGATTCGATGACAAAACAACGGTTGAAAACAATGGGATGAGTGTACTTAAGGCTATTCCTAAAAGTGAGTTCCAGGACTGTTTTGAAAAGTGGAAACATCGATGGAACCGTGTTATTCAATCAAGTGGGGATTACTTTGAAGGATACCACCCATCATATGATAATGAATAACGCTAGCACGAAAATATAAAGGTAGGACCGATACTTTCCGGACAGACCTCGTATTTGATCAATGTAACATCAGAAATGTAAAACTGTACCTCAACTCTCAGTGCTATCCATACGGTAATCTCAACATTGGTTTCAGTAAAAACCAGTACGCAATATTGTACGTTATATATGCCAATTTTCAAAACGGTAAGGATGCCAAACCGATGTTCCATAAACTCGAATATAAAAATTACATGCCACTCGTAGTGATAGATCGTTCAAAATAAAACGAATTATTTAAGACTTCTCCAGTAGATGTGTGCTTGTAGTTCGAAACCAGAGAAAATATTCCGGAAGGAACTATAGCGTATTGTCTTATTCTACACGATCGCATCGTTTAGTATAATTCGATAAATGGAGAAATTTATTTAGTAGAGGGAGGAAAGGTATTAAAGGATTGACTTTTTCCTTAAGCAGCTCAGTAGTAGCTTTCTATCGCAATGGAGTACGTAGTGGATATGCTGTGAAAGAGTTAGCGATACTTCCACTTAACTACAACGAAGAACCGCTCGTACGCTTGTTCAAACCGCCCTTTCCATGGCGAAGACTAACGGAGAAATATAAGCGAGAAAATCTCTGGTTAGAACTCTACTATCATGGATTAACATGGAACTGTGATGATTTTAAATACGAAGAGCATAAATTCATCATCACAGATACAATCGAATATGCCATAAAAATTTTCGTTTCGGAGATCTGAAAAAGGAGTGGTTAGAACGATATGGCCTCAAAGTTATCGATTTGAATGATTGGGGCTATTCACCTTTCGAAAAATTAAAATCAGTTACCGTGTGCCCTAATCATAAAGGCAGATACGTAATGACATGTACACAGTATAACGTTAAATTAATGAAAAAGTTTTACGTTGATGGCTGTTGTATGGATTGGGAAGAGAGTAATCGTATATGATGTAATCGTCGAAGGAATTCTAAAGAGATTTTGTTTTTTAAGTAAATAATTTGTAGAATAACATGTATTTTTTAAGAACATGTAGAATAAGATATATTATTTATCAATAAAAATTTTTTGTTTTAATTGATACAAAAAAAATATATTTTAATTTTTTTATTAAACTATCCAAGGAAAGCAAAATTCTTCGCTGATTCTGACGATGACAGCAGAAGCAGCAGCAGTAGCAGCAGTTAATCTTTTAATAATAAATTTTGTATTTTTAATCAACAACAAAATTTATACAACATAGAATTTAGATGAAAAAATAAATGTTTATTTATTGTGGTTGAGGTGGTGTAAAATGATGACATATGTACATACGATTGTTAGTCCTTCTTTTCCTTATTGAACTGTTTATAGCTTTTTTGTCCAGGAAATTTATCAGTATTGCTCGAAAATTTGGAAATACTATGTTTCCATGTCGATGATTCTTTGTTCTTCTTTTCGTCCGGGTCTTCCAATGGAAGACGGGAGTACTTTACATTAGATTAGCGATCCATTTTATTGAAATACTGGTTGATGAATGATTCGATAATTCTTATACCATGCTATTTATAGTAGCTTACAACCATAAAAGCTACAAATAAAAGAAAGTAAGCAGAATTTTGTGTTGCATTTTTTTCATCTTTGTCTTTACAGGTATTTGAACTTATTTTCTATTAAACCATCTTCGGTAAATGAGACACACATATACACACACACGCACAAATTATAATAAAATTATTTAGGGGAGGGTTATTAGTATCACCATAATAATAAATTAATAATATATACACGATAAGAACTATCCGGGGTACAAGTGGCAGTGGCTTTAGCGGTAAAGCATCAGCCTGCGGATTTATAGGACGTGCGTTCGATCCCCTGATCTGTTCGCCCGTTTTTTTCCGATAACATTTGCTTTGTTTTACGTCTCAAAATTTAACACACACATAATAAAATCGAAGCGTGTAACAGAACGCACGGGTATCAAGAGCACATCAGCTCAGTAGGGGAGGGGGAAGTGCATAGAACGCACGGGTATCAGCTTAGTAATGGAGGGGGGGGGGTAGAGTTGAGTTGATAGTGCCGAGCTGAAGATACACGGGCATCAGCTCTGGGAGGACATCTCAGCTCAGTGAGCTGATAACCCTCTGAGTTAAGGCCTCTCTAGTTTACCCACTAGTATAATTTACAATTATCGCAAAAAGTATCGTCAAAAGTTATCAATAACCCAATGGTCCGTTTGGAGGCAAATGAATTGAATCTGGCGATTTTCGTCAAATATTATCAGTTGTTAGACATGGAAGTCGTACTAATATAATTAAAAACTTTATTAAATGGAGTGAAATATGAAAAAAATAACCGATAACGATGAAGATTTTAAGAAATGGCTCTTGGCTGTCGGTGAAGAAAAATATAATAATATATATGAAGAAGATAATGAATTATTAAAGATTCCTGATGATTTATTTGCAAGAGAGAATAACATTGTTCAAGAGATTTTTGGAAAAGAAATGAAAAAGCAACATGTTAAACTACACGACAGCGTATAGTAAGTCTAGCACCTGAAAATGACGAAGTAATACAACTCAACAGTGATATTCTAGATATATTAAAAGGAGACTCATATGGATATCTAAGTATAGATACTGCAGAAGATGATAATGGCGAAAATTTGGATATTATGTTACCAACAGAACTTCTCAATTCATTAACACCGAATAGATTACCACCACATAATATATTATTAAAAGTTGGAGCTGTCATTATATTACTAAGAATTTTGAAGTTAAATGGAGGTCTCTGTAACTGAACAAGATTAAAAATAACAAAATTACTTGGATATCTTATTCAAGCAGAATAATAAGTGTTAACAACGTTGGAAAATTAGTTTTTATACCTCGTATAAGTTTGTCACCATTAAATGAAGATATATCTTTTAATATGCGTAGAAGACAATTTCCAACAAGGTTAGGTTTTGCAATAACAATTAACAAATCGCAAGGCAATCATTTGACAAAGTTGAAGCTTATTTAAAAATCTGTTAATACAATGTACACGAAAAATATTGCGTAAAAAGAAAAACTCTAAAATGAAATAAAACTGGAAAGTATATGAAACGAGTTTCAAAAAAGAATGTGAAATACAAGCGCTGAAGAGTGGTTTTAAAAATTTTCGTCATTCGGCAGCCGCGACCAAAAATATTTATCATATGTACTGTTTAAAAAATACATATATATATACATATTGGCAGCAGCATTTGTTGTAATGCGAGCATTGACAAAGAATAAAACACATTCGACTCAATGCAAGCGCTGAAGAGTGGTTTCGAAATATTCCGTCATTCGGAGAGCCCTGTAAAAAAACTTCCATTAATGTATGCGCTAAAAAAATATGACCCTAAAAAATTAACCTTACCAGTACGTCCACGCCATGAGGGTTAATTAATTAATAGAAATAACATCGTGTGGCTAATGCTGGGAGGAACAAGTTATAAATAATTAATCCTGAATCCTGAATAATTAATCCCGAATAATAAGAAGTTCCAAAAAATCTCTTTTTCAGCTGTTTTTTAATAAAAATTCCTAAGCATAAAAAAGCTATAATATTGTTATTTTATAAAAAGGCACAAAAAAGCTCAAATTAGGTCAATTTTAATGAAAGAAGCTCAAATTTGGTCAATATCAAAATAAATAAGCTGAAATAAGCTCAAATATCTCTCTTCTCTCTCTCGTAAGTTTATAAAAAAAGCTCAAAGTTGGCTATAGCAAAATAAAGATGTTAAAATTGCCCATGCCTGTATTTTTATTTGGAGTCAGTCGTTCGAAAAGACATACTTGAAAACTTCTTCAACCAAATTTTAAACCTCCTAGGTGGTAATAAGACCCTATAATATGTAACAGGGTGGATTAGCCGGTACAAATAGGGTTTATTAAAGAACAAACATCCACGATGCAAAGCTAACCGCCGCTCCATTAAACACGTATGAGTATACGTGTATTCGCCTTTACGTTTGATACTTTCGTTCCGATGTCTCTTTTTCCAACAGAGTTGAACTCATCTTAAGTCACCTGACTTGTGACACTCGATCTATCTTAGGTGTGAGTGGCCTAATATTTACTCCAACTATTCCCTAGATGAAATCAGTTTAAAAAATAACCGGTGACGGATCTGCTAAACTAAAAGGGAACGAAATAACGTAATGTGCTAAATAAAATTAAGATCGTTATCACACAAAAAACTACAGTCTTCGTTGGGTCGAAAGATTTGTACACGCGAATAGGATTTACAAATTTTCAATAATTCTATCGCGAAAACTAACGACCGGCGCTAACACATAAACGGTCGCGATAGACAAAATACTATCGTAAGTATTTTGTCGCCCAGAAAAAGAGAGGTGCACTTACCCTGCGGTGCAATTACGATGATCAGCCGTAATTGTTTAACAAAATTCTTGTTGGCCAACGAATTCCTCCCTGGAAAGGCTGCGCCGGTTATCCTCGCTACCAAATAGGCTGTAGCTACGCTTAATGCTGTTTTTCGCTGCTGCTATGATTGCTGCTTCCGATACTATCACTCGCACTAATCGAAAAAACCAGAAAAACTTTTGATGGGCAAACAGCAAAACACAGTGGAAAACTTTGGCAGTACTCTAATGAACAGCTGAGGCTTAACTGAAAAATTGAACTCTCGCGCGCCGCCTTTTTCTCTTAGACGTACATATCGATTGATCAAATCGACTACTGTTGTAAATGATAAAAAACGTGTTTTTTCGAAAATTATTTTTTTTGCTTCACTGTTTGCTCAAAATAATCTGAAAAAATTTATGATGGTGTATACAATTGTACAAAAAGAGCCTAATAATTTTCAGATTTTTTGGATTGAAAACGAAGTCAGAAACAATTTTTGAATTTGTCGATGAATTTTTTAATTATGAATAATATACTTGACTAACTTTTAAATATTACTTTTTTATGTATATTTGTTAGTTTATTTATTTACAACTTATATGTAACATTTTGTTTACATTTCTTATATTGCTATTTGTGTCTCGTATCCAGTTTGTGTAGTTGATTATGTATGTGTTTGGTTTGTGTGCGTGTGAGTGCGCGCGTGCGTGTGTGTGTGTGTGTGTTGTATAAATATGTGCATTTGTAGTTGTGTCTGCAACTCTTGTGTCTCTGTCTTCTGCGCCTGTCTGTTCCTCTTTTCTTCTCATTTTACTTCTGATTAATCTTCTCTTCCTCTTTCTCTCTCCAAGATCTGCCTTTTCCGCTTTTCCTTTGCTTTTGCTCTCCTTCTTGCTAATCATTTCATCTATCTTTCTCCTTATTAAGGCTTTGACACCTTTTTCTTGTTTCCTATTGCTCCCTCTGCCTTTCCTTTCCTCAACCTCACTTATTTTTCCTTAGTATCTTATGCTTTGTCTTCTAGTTTACCTTTTTCTTTCTCTTCTTCGATTCTTCTTCTTTTCCATTTTGCTCCATCCTCCAATACCTGCTTCCTCTCGCTTGTGTAGTTGCTGTTACTTGTGTCTTGTGTGTGTGTGTTCATGTGTATGTTTATGTTTGCGCGTATGTTCGTGTTTTGTGTGTATGTGTGTGTATGTATGTGTGTGTAGTTGTGTCTGCGAGTCTTGCTTCTCTGTCTTCTGTTTCCGTCTCTCCTTAGGGTCTTGCAGCTTTGTCTTCTTGCTTTTCTTTTTCTTTCTTCTCTTCGTTTCTTCTTCTTTTCCATTTTATCTCCATCATCCAAGCTATCTTTTCTTTGCTTCCTATTATTATTTTTTCCCATTCTTCCCCTTCCTTTCTGCTTTTTTCACATTTTTCTACCAAGTGCTTCCAATTTTCTTCCTCTTTCATACACATTCTGCATCTCTTATTTTCTTCTTTTTCCCAATACCTGCTTCCTCTCGTTTCATTACCTAACCTAAACCTTTCCCTTATTTGCAGGCCTTTTATTCTTCCCTCTCCTTGAATTTCCTTTAACCTATACCTTTTCATTTCTTCTTTCAGCTCTTTCCACTCGTTTATGTATCTTGATTTTTCTAGCTTTTCTTCTAATTCTTTTTCATCTTTTTTCTTCAGCTCATCTCTTATTTCTTCCCAAAACTCTTCCCTCATTTCATCTCCCTCTTCTCTCTCTGTATATTTTACTTTTTTCCAGCCTTTCCTCTCTCTCCTCCTTCTTACCCTTTTTATCTTTTTCATTTCTTTCCCTTTTCTTTAATTCCCTCCATGCATCTTTTTTTATTGAGCCATCTCTTTCTTCTCTTATTTTGTTTTCATACTTCATTGCTCTTTCTAATGCTGTTTCTTCCATTTCTTGTCTTCCTGTTTCCCATCGTATTAGATAACTTGGCGTGTTTCTATCTAATCCTAATACCCACTTTATGTATTTTAGTTGTAGTCTCTCTATTTCCTCATATCTCTTCCATCCCCAGATTTCTGCTCCATACATAATCACGCTTTTCACCAGAGCATCGAACAGGTTCATTTTATGTATATTATCCCGTTCTTTTGAATAGCGGCATCGGAACCAGAACTTGCTCAAAATTTGAAAAAACCGATTTTTCGGCATTTTTACTATGTTTTTGGCACATAACCTCAATATTATATAGTTCAAAAAGTAATAGAATATTCAAGAATACTGCAAAATTTCTTTTACAAGCCCAGAATATTTTGAAAACAATCATGAAGTCGGGGAGAGTTCGAGAAAAGAGTTCGACTGGATCGGATTCAACTAATAATGGTTAAAACTGCGTGAAGTGATTCCCGCGTGCGAGCAGATAGAGTGCACGCATGAGTCAGGGGAGAAGCTGGATCAGCAGAGAACATATAAAAATCGAGGACACACCCGAGGCAATCCGGTGCCCAAGCGTGGATTGATAGGTGAATTAATGAGAACGCGAGGGAAACGTGAGGGGTAGACAGGTCGAACAAGAATTCGGAATAAACTGCGGAAACCACGCAGCTGTCGAGTAGTTGAGAGGAGGATGCAGCGCGTGCGCGCCAGATCTCGAAACAAACTCAGATCGCGAAGTCGCTACAGCAGTACGGAAACTAACGACCTTGGCGGTGTAGACGAAACATCGTCGCGATCCGTCATCTCGTCTCGGGAGTTCATGATGCTGATTGGCCAGGTAGCAGTCAGAGCAACACCGGCAGAGTCGATTTTGAGAGCGTCAGATGGCTCGGGGTACGAGCCGAGCGCGATGATTTAGCAGCTAGGCTACTGAGTAAAGAATAAGATGAATCATCGGGGACCGATGAGGGTTTCTCGCGTCTGTGTGTACGATGTATCGCTGTTCGGATTTTCGGGCGCAAAGGCTAGGTTTATTGGGAAACTTCGATTTAAGGTCGAGATTGAAGGAGTAACACGAGTAATCGCAGCGTGAGTTGTATATGCGCCTTGTAATGCGGTATGATAATCGGAATGATTTTATCGATGAGTTCAGTAATGGCACGGATCACGTAGAAAGGCGATAATATATAAAGAATGGCCCGTAACACTGGTTCGCGGAATTGAAGTGCGAACAGGTTGAGTTCCCAAGCAAACCTGAGTTCATGCGTGCTCGCGTTACAGCTGAAGTCGCTGGTATTTCCGAGCTGTGACCGTCGTAACGCGAGGCCATAGAACACCTTCTGTGGCATGTGGTACCCAAAAAGTCCTCTGCGCGTACACATTTAATAAAGCACGAGATTGCTTTGCAAGGCGCGTATCCAGTAAAAACTTCCTTGGCTACTTCAGAAATCGGCAAGTGATTGAAGTAGCGCACCGGTAATAGTAAAGAAGCAAGACGGTACGAATCGAATATATATAAATTTGAGACCGATGAACAGGGTGACGAAAACAGACTCATATCCGATGCCGAGTAACGATTCAGTCCTTGATCGATTGCATGTTATATGCATGTATACTGCACGTTATATTTCTAACATCGACTTAAAAAAGACATACCTGCAAGTACCGTTAAATGAGAAGAGTATGAAGTATACAGCATTTGCGGTCCTGGGAATGGGGTTGTTCGAGTGTAATTACACGATCTTTGGATTAATGAATGTACCGCCAAAGATCATGCGTCACGGCGACAAGCCAATCAAAAATTGAAAAGAAAAAGAAAAGCCCGAAACGCGTTAAGTACATAAATGGCGTGCCGGCCGATGGCGTTAGTGCGTTGACTGCTTGGTCACTATTAATTTATCTATTTTGTATATTTTATCTATTAATTGTAAACTACTGCTGATATGCGAATGAGGCCTCCAAATACACTTCTTCAGTTCACTATTCAACACTCTTGATAAGAAATTTGTAGGATTATTAATAGTATAAATTATCGGTCTAAGGGGAATTCCTTCTTTGTGAATTTTAGGTAGTGCATAAACCTTTGCGATGATTTTGTTTGATTGAGTGAGATATTCATTATTATATTTTTTATCCAAATAATCATTGTCATGAAATTTCCGCAAAATTTTATAAACTTTTGTTTGGAACGGTTGTATTGGATTTTTTTAGTAATTTTATATGTATTGAAGTCTTGAAGTAACCTATTCATTTTTGCAATATAATCATCTTTATTAAGGCATACTGTGATAATATTTTTGTCTGCACGTGTGAAAAATATATTTGGATTAGATTTTTGCAAAACTATTTTGTGTACTTTAAATCTTTTGAGAACTGTTTTTCTTGTTTGGTTAACACTAGTTTTATCGTCTTTTGCATATTTTTAATTAAAATGTGACGAACATCATGAAACGGTATATCATGATTTTTTAAATTAATTTCAAAATTCTTAATTGTGTTAACATATCTAATTTTGATAAAGATACTTTAACATTAAAATTTTCTCCCATAGATACAACATTAATTACTCTTTGTAGAATTTTCGTGTTAGAAAAATTCTTCACCCTTTTTCTTTGTTGTAATCACAAACATTAGATGGCTTTTGTTTTTTTTACTAGTTTGGACTATTAGCAATGATAATATGAATTTTGTAAATTTGAATTTCTAAATGTTGCGCTGGTATGTTGATTTTGTTTTTCTGTTAATTTTTAATATTTGTTTATTTGAGTTGTCCTCATGTATATTTTTGTATCAATTGACAATTTAATAAAAGACCTAAGGAGGCTTGAAGACAAACCAGCGAAACGTTGTCATAATCAATTTTATATGATTATTTAGTTGGAGTTTGGGTGTCACTCTCAATAACTTTGTAATTTAGTTTATTGGGAATTAAAAAGTTTCGTCCATACGTTGAGAGAATGCATTTCGTGGTATTCACAGATCACACAGTGCTTATTTGGTTGCGTAATATAACGGAGCCAACAGGTCGACTTGCGCGATGGATTCTCGAGCTTCAACAATATGATTTCGAGATCGTATACAGAAAGGGTCACCTACATCACACGTTGAACGCGTTATCGCGTGCGTGAGAAGATGACGAGGAAATAGCAGCATTCGCGACTATTATGGATCCCGAATACTTGCAATGCATGAAAGACGTAGTTACGAGACCGAATAAATTTAACAAACGAAGAGTAGAAGACGGTATGCTCTATCGTTTTACGACGGATAGATTGCTAGATCCGGTGACAAATCGCGAGCAGTGTTGGCGTTTGATGGTACCGTTGGAACATCGAGCTCGAGTGATGTGAGACGCACACTAAAAGCTATCAGCGGGACACTTTGGAAGGAATAAAACTTATGATAGGGTCGCGAGGGAATATTCATGGCATGGGATGTATCATGAAGTTGCGGAGTTCGTGCCAGCGGTATAAAATTGAGCAGCAGTTACCAATGGGCCTTATGAGCAAGCGGATAGTCGAGCGACCATGGTTGGTAGTAGCGGCAGACGTGGTTAAACTTCCGAGAAGTAGGAATCGTTTCCAGTACTCAGTCGTGTTTCAGGATTTATTTACGAAATATGTAGAATTTAAGCCTCTCGCGGGGAAAGCACTTGCGCAAGCTCTTGAAGAACTCGTCTTGTATCGGTGGGAAATACCGGGATACATTGTGACGGACAATAGTAAGAATTTCCGTGGGAACGAGTTCCGAGCGAGTCTGAACGAGAAAAAAATCGAGCATGTACTCTGCCGACCGTACCATCAACCGGCAAATTTCGCTGAGCAAGCGATTAAAACGCTGAAGCAAATAGCGATTTTCGAGGACCACGATCATAGAAATTAGGATAAGTACTCATACGAATTTAAACAAGTAATTTAGTGATAAAACACACTGAGGAAGTGTAGAATCACCAGAAGAAACACTATGATAAGAAATAATGAGATACAAAATTTTCGGTAGATGATTTGGTATTAAGACGCGCGCATACATTATCGAGCTCGACTGCCGGTAAAAATGCCAAATTGGATTCTCGATTTACTGATCTGTATAAGGTTTTACGTGTAGTTTCGTCGGAGATACTATATATATGTTAATAACGAATAACAATAAATAGGTGCAAATGGCATATGTATCTGAGCTAAAGAGATACGTACGTCCGCGAAACGTGAGTTATGTATGATGTGAGTGAATATGGAATATGTAAGTTTATTTTATTTTGTTTTACGCGTAAAACGAAGGAAGGCATATATGGCTTACCGGATGTTGGCTGTTAGAGTGATTTGGTTATTACATGGTTTATTACATGCGAGATAGTAACGTAGGAAGAGATCTCGGGTATTTCTGATGAGCATGTCGAAATACTGGCAGCAGTAGGAGTGGGCCACAGAGGGGTGGAAGCAGCGTCGATTGTCGACGTATGTACGACCGAAGCGCAGAGCCTAGGTGAGGACGTCGGCTCTTTGCTTAAAGGGAGAACTGAAGTCGAGATAGTCGCTGAGGTGGTTGTAGGGGCGGTTGCGGCGAGATTGTTGGAGGGCGCATGGAACAAGGCGCTGGGTCGGAAGACAGATTGGTAGGGTCTTCAACCTCAAAGTGAGTGTTTTCGAGGTGCTTAATTGAGAAGCTCCCAAGGCAACACTGCTCCTCCACCGGGCCGGAATGAGGTGAAGCAGTCACCGAGGCGCAGTTTTAGCAGCGAGACGGCAATATTTGAGCCAACGACGAGTTGGTTGCCAGTTGAGTTACGGCCACCTACCACAGAAGTGAATTCAGCACGCGAATTAGGCGTGCGACCTCACCGCCAGGGCGATAAGTAGGAACGCAGCTCCAGAGAAGCACGAGAAAGCTAAGGTACCGAGGTATGTCCACTTGTCACAGAATTTTCTTTTATTTTTTCGTATGAATTTTATTTGTTTTATTATATTTGTAATATGGGCGAGTCTTATGGTAAATGTGTTATTTGTTTTTTTTCTATTTCTATTAGTATTATGTCGATTTCACTTATGACTGTGTTCTGCTTGGTCCTGTGTTCGAGAGAGCGGAGATGCGATGGGCAACCCACTTAGTAGTGCTTAGTTGGGGGCTGTGAAAGGGCTACAACATGTTCGCTGTCCCTGTGCACGGCACTCTCCTCGCGAGAATGCGGCAACCTAGCATGTGCATTGTCAAATAGTATATGCCTATGTCGTTGCAGGAGAGCGGAGCGCTGCGGCCGGCGAAGTGGCGCCGTTGGCGAGGGCGAGAAGAGCAAGAAAGAGAGAGTAGTAGCGATAAGAATTTTAGAAGGAAGAGTGGAGAGAGGAACGGCACGTGACGACAAGAAGAGGTACCAAGAAAAGGCAAAGCAGTTAGGCGTCAGCTAAGTGAAAGGAAGGTTACCTAATTAGTGAGGTGCCAGCTAAAGTTAATAACGGCCGCTTCATTGGAAACCTTTACGGAAGAAGCGACTGCACCAGACGATTAATTAAGGCCACAACACCAGCGCCTGTGGCTGCCAGCTTTAACCGAGGACGCAGCCATTCCTCATCCAAGAAGTTCGGGCCTCTCCGCCGACGTCGTTTCTCCATCAATGGATCTACAACACTTGGTGGGTCACTCTCATGATCATTTGATACTTTTCTCTCTGTCGCGCTACTTCTCGCTCGTTATCTAACTGCGGATAGGCTAAGCGAAAGTAACGCCCATGCTGAGCGAATTCGCTTGCGTATTCCGGCGAATTTTGGAACAGGCTGAGCGAACGCGCTTACCCAACTGTTTTTGTATTTATTAAGTTGAAGTGTTATTTTCATGTGGCGTAAATAAAGCGATCGCCTATTATAATTTCTTTTCGTCAATTTCTTGATATCGCCTTATCCCAACCAGCGCGATCAGTTGACCCGTGGAAGTCCACGCCTATAAAACAATAGATAAAAACCTATAAAATAATTTGCAGAGTTCAGCCCAACGCGCACGGAGATTCATCGTTCTCGCAATTTATATAAAGAAAATATTGAATATTTTTCATTTTACAGATAGAATATGTTAACGGCCACAATATATTACTTGAATTTTTTACCTTTCTTTTTTCCGTGTAACATACATACATAATTTCTATCTAATTTATCTTAATTGTCAAAATTTATATATAAGATTATTATTATTCATTTCACACATACAATTCAGTTATCAACCGGAATCTGGACAATGATACTTCAAGCTCCCAGAATTCAAGACTACTGAATTGCTAGTAAAATTGATACACTCCAACTTCTCTTAATTTTTTAAACTAAAAGACTAATTTAGAGTCTATATAATATTATAACGTTACCTGTCATTCAAGTTCCCAAACATGTAAACTCCAATGGGGCCACCTGCATTTAAAGCTACTAATCCTAATGTTGGATATATTTTGTATTCACATACTAGATTGAACTGAAAAATATAATCACTTGAATTAATTAAAAATAATTTTTTGTTATACTGAATTAGGAAGTCAATACTTATGTAATGTGTTATGTATAATTACACAAATAAGAAATATTACAAGAAATGCGACCCATATAGTAAAAATTTGAAAACTTTGATAGACTGATTGATGATTGACGTAATGTATTGTATTTTATTATTAATTATAACATTTCTATTGAAAAACGTGATAGCTAGAACACCTAGAATATTTATTTGAAGTATTTGAGTACTATAATGGTATTTTTAGCTGAGACAGAGATAATCTTCGTTGATAAAAAAAGGAGAACACCGCCCTTGAAGAGATAAAGTTGACTGACTCATAGATTAGTTACATTTGAAGGTCTAATTACAAGTAGGAGTATTAACTATTCGAAGCCTTACATCATAGCAGAGCAATTAGAATTAAATTTTCTAGAACATTTTTCAACGTTATCGATACCGTAAATAGAACATTTTTTCCTAGTAACATTTTTCGCTATGAATCGAAATTTCCAAGCTATTTAACTTTGTATTAAAAATGACTTTTTTCAGAAAAATCGCAATAACTTTACTTAAAAAAATGCTAGACAGTTCTATCAGGCAGCATTAAAAAGGTCTTGGAAGTACCTTTGAAATACTTTGAATTGATTTATTACTCAATACTTTTTCACAAAATGGTGTGGAATTGAATGTGTCGAAAAAAAATTTTTTTTAATTCCTTCAACTCTAGTAGCATGATAAAGAAACTAATTTACATGCATTCTAACATGCATAGGCTGAAATATGGCAGAAAAATGTTCAAAATGACCTGTTGCAGATCTTCTTACGACGTTCCTAACGAGAATTACAAAACTTTTAATTTTATACAATTTTTAGTTTATACGGCCAATCTTTTTGAGCGGGAATGTATTTTGTCGTTGGTCAGCGCTCAGTCAGTATCCAATCCCGGCACCGGAGTTTGTGGGGATACTAACAATGATTCACACTGACGGCGCGGATGCGATCTTTTTTTGGTGTTTAAAGCGACAACGGTCAGCAACTGTGCCAAAGGCATCGGTTGGCAACGGTAGAGATACCGGCAGCTTTGGTAGCAATAGCGACATTAGTGGTAGCAGCAGAAGAAGCAGAAACTACGAGATAGTCATTGGGTCGTGAAGATCGATAACCGTGTTTCTCTCGTTCTCCCTTTCTTTTTTGCATGTTGGAGTTCCACTGAGCAGTCCTACCACCTCCCCCACGTATAAGTTGTAATACTCGGTTACGTGTTCGTCTACCTGAAAGAGAGAGGATTACCGACGAGATTGCCACTAATCTTGTCAATGCGAGTAAGCTAATTATCGTCTCCGCTTAATACTATCTCATTTGTTATTGGATTTTGTATTCAGGCCTTTTTTTGTACTTTTCTTTGTGACAGGGGCTAACAGCTTGCTTGTTCTTCGTCTGTTGTTCCTCAATTTCCGCTACTCTGGGCAAGACATAGTGGTTAGCGTTGGACGCGTAGAGAAAATGTGCATAACTACTGACTTTTATTTTAGTCACCTATGTTCTATTTTAGCCACCTCTGCTGATCCCGCAGAGACGCCTAGTCATCACGAGGACAACGGTATCCCTTCATGCCTCGGCCCTACAGCGAGATTTGCATCACCCGACAAACCAGAGACATAAAGGTCTCTCACTCTCTTCGTTATCCTCTCTCTCTCTCTCTCTCTCTCTCTCTCTCTCTCTCTCTCAGTTTCTCCGGCTAGACTAAATATGGCAGTACTCGGTAGTCAGGCGTTTAGTCGCCGGCTACTAAGTTCTTTGTACGAGCAACGGCTCTTCTAAAACACGGATTATCAAGGAGATCCTATTGCTAGGTGATCCGCGCCTTGTTCATCATCGGTAGTAATGATAAAGTCCGTGCGTTCTCGATATTATTTATTAGTGGTAATATGCGAGTTAATGTGTGTGTGTGCGAGTTATTAATTGTTTACATTAGTAGTAAGTCTTGCGAGTTAGTTTGTTTGTGTGGTTTATGCTAATAATAAATTTGTGTTAAACTTCGAAAGTTTATGCGCTTAATCATTTATTGACCTATGCTCCTTTCTCCTGCCCCCTTTGATCGTTGGGAGCGAAAGCGCCTCTCTTTTCCCTATTTAAGGAATTGGTGGTAAATCGCGTAGATGACGCGACAATATTATTATATATTTTTCTTTTTTATTTTTCTTTATTGTAATTAAAAACGTTTTTTTAATTTGATAAACGTCGCTAGCTTTTTCATATAACATTTTTTTTCTCTTAAAACAATAAAGAGCATGTAATTAATAATCCAAAAAGCAACGAATATACTCAACTATGAAAACGAAGAACTTACAATAAATTTCCTCATTTTAAGAAAAATACAACAGACCCGGCAAGAATGAAAGTTACGAAATATTGTTATAAATTATTGTAAATTTTAACGTAAAATTTAAGATTGTAATTCCTTATTTTGATAAGTTATAAACATATTTACATCAGTTAATTTTATTTGCAAAAGTGGTGAATTAATATATAGTATTCGTGTTACACCTATCGTGTTGCAACGATAATCGATTTAAAGTATCGTTTTTTTGCGATTCGGCAACACTCGAGGCGCGGGAGCTGACGATTTGAAGAGTGAGAGGGCGCGTGCGGAAAGTAGGATTAGTATCAATAGAGCTGGCAAGTGAGACGAGTGTTGTTGGGAGTGCGAGTGAGGATTCTGGGACAAAATAACGAGAATATTGCGAGCTACTCCAATACAGTACGACATTAGTGTCTAGTATTCCAGTTACTTTCTCACTAGCAGTAATAAGTGCAGGGACTTATCGACAGCAGCCAGAACACGGTAACAGGTGTAGTGACAACACCGTCCTAGGAACGAGGCTCCCAATTATCTGCTGATTCACGCATGATTACGGCTGACCACCGTCACCGTAACTTACGATAGCTGCGCTTATCCTAACCGCGAGACTTTCACACAAAATAGTATCATGAAGTATTTAGTATATGTGCTGAATAACCCTTTGGGTAGCCGCGCCGAGCGTTAGTTTGCGTTGAATGTTGTATTTTCTCTCTCTCTCTCTCTCTCTCTCTCTCTCTCCTCGGATTATAATATAAATCTGTACGCGTGCGAAAGTCTTTCTGCCCATACAAAGACTGTATAGTTTAGCTCATTAAAAGGATTTAGGTTAATTCACCGATTTATAATCTTGCGCTCTCTGACTAATGTTTAATCCAACTCCAGTATTTGAACCGACTTGGTCTAGGGGATAGGGAAAAGTAAACATAAGCCTATTTACACGGTATGAGCGATAAAAGTCAACAGTCAAGTGACTTAAGGTGAGTTCACTATTGGGAGTTACTTGAAGTTGGAGTGAAGTAATGGATCTAAAGGTGAATATACGTATAACCATACATAGCTAACAGAGTGGCGGTTAGCTCTGCATCATGGTATTTTGCACCATTTTCCCCATTTGCACGGCTAATTCTGTTATAACATGGAGATAGATTTCATTACTTTCAAAACTGTCATAATTTATGTAAAGTATTATGAAGTAATTTATAGCATCACTGCCCCTTTTAGACAAGTTCCATATTATATGATTGTAACAGAGATATTTACATCAGTAATATACCGTGAAACATACAAATTATAATATCTCATAAGCTCGGGTTAAAGAATTTACAGTTTACTAAAAGTAATTTACTAGATTATAGCGAAAAAGCATGCATAAATACCACCACACGTGAAAATAATTTATATCATCCGTGCCATTTTAATGTAGATTTCAATAGAAATAAAACTATTAAAAAATTATGTTACATAATACGAAAGTAACGCATTTAACAAAAGTGTAATTATTATTATTTTTAAAAGAGAGGTACTTTTTTTCAGTTGTTAATAAACGGAAAGAACACTAATGAAATAGCATTTACGCTTTTATTTACGTCATAAAATGTTTGTTGTTGTTGAGATTTCACTTTTTTCAATGTTAGCCATGATAAAATATGAATTAAAAATCATGAATCACCATAACAGTCACCATATGCATTAGTTAAACAGCATAGTTACCAAATGATATAAGTAGGTATGTCATTTTACAATTATAATGCTTTCAAATGAACAATAATTTTCGCTTGTCTACTATATATATCTACTAAAAATTAATGTCTTTTTTGAGGAGTTTTAATTTGTTCTAAAAATAGTATATAAATATTTTTCGCGCCTTTAGGCCACAATTTTTTAACGATTTTCGAATTAGAAATATGAGACCAGTTAGTGCTTTCGAGTAGTACGTTCAAATACTCTCTATATTCCAAATTTTTACTATGTCACAGGGCTATGGCGATACTCGCTGGCCCTGTGTGCGGCACTCTCCTCGCGTGAACGCAGCGACCAAGTGTATGTTATATAGCGACTACATACTTATGTCGTTGCAGGATCTGGAGAGAGGAGCGCAACGATCGGCGAAGTGTCGCTGTGAGTGCGAGTGAGAGCGAGAAGAGCGAGAGAGAGAGAGAGAGAGAGAGAGAGAGAGAGCGATTTTGACTAATTTTTAACAGCGAAAGAAGTGGGAGCGCGGTAGCGCGAGGCTTAGAGTTCCTGCTGCAGAGGAACCACTGACGCTGGTGCGACAGCTATATCTGCCATGGAGCAGAAGCTATCTGGGAAGCAGAGCCAATCCCCGCAGCGACCATTCATCGACCACGGAGTAAAGGCCGTGTTGCGGCCCTTCCTGCAGCTGCGTCCATCGTCGCTAGGGCACCGTTGCCAGCGGGTCTCCGCTTTCGCCGGCGTCGCCTCTCTACCGACGGACCGTCGGCACCCGGTGAGTATGACGCCAGTTTATTCTCTCTCGCGCCAGCTCTCGCTTGTTTGCCGATTTCAGTTTGTCAAGCGTAATTTTATCGCGCCCGCTGAGCGATCTCACTCGCGTAATCCCGCGAACTCTGGTCGCGAAAGGATGAGCGAGCACACTCGCCACGGCGAATTAAATTTGTAGCGAACGTTTATAAAAAGGGCGTCAATAAATGAGATCGCCATGTGTAATATTAGTTAATCAAAGTTTCCGATTATTTGAGTGATCCTCCCCAACCAGAGCAAACGTCGGTCTGTAAAAGTCAGCGCCGGCTTTCTTTATCGAGAAAGAACCCAGTAAAATTTAGTAGAAACCAGCCCATGGCGTGCGGCGGCTGACCCCTCTTGCAACTACTAAGCGCAATTTCTGTTTTCCAGAACCACCACAGCTTTTGAACGAAAGGGGGGGGGGAATAAAAAAGAAACAATGGTATTAATTAAAAATTTATTTAAACATTTAAACCTTTAACAAAATAATACAAAATCTTTAAAAAAAAAATTAAAAACGAAAAACTAACTAAATATAAATTAAAAAGAATACAAACAGAACACAAAAAAGAACCCAAAATAAAAAACGACTAACAAAATAAATTAAAATAACAATAAGAAAACTACTACCGCCGTCATGATAGTTTGGCGCCATTTTCCTCCGCAGGTCAGCAGCAGTAGCAGTATAACAAGAAGAGAGATTTTCTCCCTCATCCGTAGTAGGACTGAGATGAGGGAGGAAACCTCTTTTTAAGTCGTTCACACGACTCATCCTCCTCGTCTTCGGCTGCAACTGCTGAGATACTTGATCAATGATGGTTGCAGCAGGGAGAAATTTCTAGATGTGCTCTTCATCTTCAACGATCTCTCCTATCGTTGGAGAGAGAAGTATAAATCGGTGGAACAGTGATTACGTACGTGTTCTACCGACTTCTCCTTTTCAAGAGACTCTCCCTACTGCGTGTGGCAAGAAGCTCAGCTCTGCGCACTACAGCAATTTTGTTGTAGTGTGCGATGTCCTCTTCTCAAGACCGCTCCAACTTCTTTAACACGTTGCTTAAAACGCAACGTGCAGAGAAAATTGTAGCGTACATGTTCCTTTTGCAAACAAAAGAAAATAAATTAATAAATTAGTAATTAAAAAAAATTTTAAACGAATAAAAATAAAATACATACTTTCTCCATAAACTGCTGTTTTTAAAACAGCTCTTACTTCACTCACCTAAATTTATTAATTTAGGGAGAGAAGCAGCAGCAAAATGAGGTAGTGGCATATCAATTTTTTCTCGGCAACACCCCTTATATTGCCAAGGATCCACAGTGTGTGAATCGACAACTGAGCCTCCAATACATTGTAGCATAAAGGCTCAGTTTTTTGATTCGCATACTGTGGATCAAAGATTGAGCCTAGAGGTTAATGTAGGGAAGGAAGAGGTTGCATCATCTTCTCCAAAAAGGCTCTAATCACCTAAAACAGAAGAAAGAGATATTATATATAAATTTATAGATTTATATATATACACACTTACTTTATCTCCCATGATCTGGAAGCGAGCACCAGCAGCAGCATCAGCAGCGAGAATAAGCATAGCAGCAGTATCAGCATAAGCAACAGGAACGTGCACCACCAGGAATGAGCATCAGCAGCACAGCACCAACACAGCATTAGCAGAACATAACAAAGCACAGCAGAGCACAACAGAAATTATATTTAGAAATAAAAATTCGATTTTCAAACAGTTTAGTTTTAGGCACGTCATTAGAAAATTTATTTTAAGTCATTTTAATTTCATTTTTCTTTGTTGTATTGATGGCAGCCCCAAGCTCGCTACTACCTGTGAAGCTCAACCATAACTTTACCCCTCCAATTTTAAAAAAATTTGCATCCTCACAGTGAGATCCTGCATTGTCTCTTCTTTCTCCTCCTGCTCTTTCAGCAACAACGGCAATAATTTTTACGCGTTCCGCATGGCACACACCGGTGGAGATCCACACTTGCAGGTGCCACAATGTCTGCAAAAGGTTATATCAGCATCTGGAAGCTTACTTAAAGCTGGAGATGTCACTTTACAGATCTACTATTAATCTATAAGATAAATGACATTGAATCGATTAGATAACTTTAATTTCGGTTAATTAAGCGATTTAGAGTATACGTAGATGTTATCAAATCGTAGACCATTCGGATCAGTGATCAGACTGAGTAAGCTGTTTCTTTTACCACAGTTCGATGCACCACAGAATATTGCACGTACGAGGTGTGATCAAAAATTAAGGTGAATTTTTATTTTTCTCAAAAAATATTTATTTATTCATCAATTTTTATTTTATCTCCTTCAAAGTAATCCCCCTCGGATATAATGCACTTGTGCCAACGCTTTTTCCAATCCTCAAAGCATTTCAAAAAATCATTTTTTGTGATCTTGTTTAGTTCATCCTTCGATGCCGTCTTTATCTCCTCAATCGTGGCAAAACGCCGTCCTTTCATGGGCCTCTTCAGTTTTGGGAACAAGAAGAAGTCACAGGAGGCCAGATCTGGGGAACACGGTATCTGTGGCATCGTTACTATGTTGGTTTCAGTCAAAAATTCGCGCACAAGCAACGATGTGTAAGCAGGGGCGTTATCATGGTGCAAAAGCCAATTTTTATTTTTCCACAAATTCGGACGTTTCTGGCGGATTGCTTCGCGCAAATTGCGCATAACTTGCAGGTAATATTCCTTATTTACTGTTCTACCCTGTGGCAAGAACTCATGATGCACCACGCCCCTGCAGTCAAAGAAAACTGTAAGCAAAACCTTTACATTTGATCGAACTTGGCGTGCTTTTTTTGGTCTTGGTGATCCAGAATGCCTCCACTGGGACGATTGAGTCTTAGTCTCGACGTCATAACCGTATACCCATGTTTCGTCACCTGTTATAACCCTGTTGAGTAAATCTGAATCATCGTTGACGTCATTCAGTAGCTCTTGGGCGATACTCATGCGACGTTTCTTTTGGTCGAAATTGAGCAATTTTCTCGTCAAAATTGATTGGCACAAACCAAATGAGATGCCAATATCATCAGCAATTTCTCAAATGGTAATTCGACGATTTCCCAACACTATTTTCTTCACGTCTTCAACATTCTCATCAGTTGTTGATGTGCTGGGGCATCCAGAACGAGGTTCGTCGTCGGTGTCTTCTCGGCCTTCTTGGAAGAGTTTATACCACTTGTAAACATTTTTTTGGCTTAAAGTAGACTCACCGTATGCTACTTTCAGCATTTCAAGTGTTTTGGAACATTTGATTCCATTTTTCACACAAAATTTAATGCAAACTCTTTAATCCATGTTTGTAGACAGCAGCAAATCGTGGAGCACGCAAAACACTTCTAACCTTGATGCCTCTCACAAACAAACCAAACATACTACAAAGCTGAAATTTGGAACGTATGTTCTAGACGAGTGTACCGACATAATCAAATAAAAAAGTCGAAGATCGAACGGACATAGCCCGCTAAATTTCAAAATTCACCTTACTTTTTGATCACACCTCGTATACTATTTGGTAGCAGATCTCCATGCCACTTTTTACGCTTCTCTTATTCCACCACTTCATCAAAGTTGATGACTGGAAGTCTCAGCGACTGTCCCTGGAAATCCATGTGAATCGTTTGATATCTACTAAAAATACTACTGAGCTTTAGGTATAAATAAGAGTGCTTATATACCGCAGAGTTCAGTCAAACAGCAATTGTCAAACAGTGATGATCAAATATCGCAAACGCCAAAGACGTAGTACTGTCAACAAATTCATCAACTCACTTCCATTCGATTTTCATTTGCCAGGAGGTTATAAGTAGTGTGGTCCAGGAACTCGACTAAAGAAACGACTGGTATATGGTCATCCGGGTATTAATGCTCTTGACACAGTGTGCAAGGAATATGATATTGTGTACTCGCGAAATCGAAAATACATTGCAGCAAGAAACAAAACAGACAGAGCTTTGGCTAATAAGGCTTGAAATAGAGTATTGGTAAAGGAAAACAACTTGGGTGAAAAAGCAGCAGCATACGTTGCAGCAAACGTTATGAAGATTACAAATACATTTGTTGTGGGTCTCAAGAGGAAACAAGGCTCTACTATAAAAAAAATAAGAAAGTAATTTGAAAGAAAAGAAAATGGTGCTGGACTGAAAAAGAAGAAAAAGAATATTACATTGAATGCAATTGTGAGCACCGCTTTGAAAACAACATTAATACTGACTATTAGATCGAACACGGTTATTCGTTCGGCTTTAAAACTTGCGAAAGAAGCTGTAAAAATGATTGTTGTTAGAAGTCGAGTCAGTATGACTCGAATATTGCTAGTTTCAGCGAAAATTGGTGGTACAATACCAATCCTCTACTATTTTCTGGATTGATTACAACTGCTGCTCTTGCTGTAGGTTCTGCTGGTATAGCAAAGACCGATAATAATGCCAAGATAGCTCAAAAACAATTGACCGAATCTCAACGACATAATCAGACAGTGGAAACTATCGCTATGGCTAAAGGGTTTATATTTGAAATCCTACAAAAAGGAGTTTGTGTATATCTGAAATCGTGGTCGGGAAGTGGTTTAAAAAAAAAGTTTGAGGAAAGACTACCTAATTGAGCACTAAGTGACTAGAACTTGATAAAATATGCTAAACTGCTGAAGATTTCAAATTTTCGTAAAGTATTCATGAGAAATGATCATACTCCACGAGATCGTGCAGTAGCGCCATTGTGGATGGTCCTGCGGGGCTATTTTCGGAAGTTGGCGACCGCCATCGGAATAACTGGCGCACGACGTGTCTTACGGGTCAATCCGGTCGAAATATCGCCTGCCCCCGCGCTATGGTGGTGATTCCACCCACTGCGACTGGCGACTGCAGTGACCAGTGCCGCAGTATGCGCACACCCAGCCTTCGCACACGGGTATGGTGTCATCGTGATCGTCGACCTGTAACAAAGAAACTTATAAGAAACTATCCCTATTAGAAAAAAAAAAGAAATATTCATACCTATTCTTGTTGGTAGGATGTCTCTTGTTGCTCTGGTGAAACTAAGTTCATCAAGAGCGTTGAGGCGTCGTAAAATCGATCACTGGTACTGGAGACGTCACCAGGTCGATCTGCGTCACGTATAGTGGTGGTGATGGTGGACACGAGACAATGAGCTGGCAAACCATCTCCACATCATCATCATGAGAAGTGTAAAAAAAATTATTTTAGAAAAATTAATTGATATATCTATATATATATATTGCAATAGTAGTCGATACGATCAATCGATACGTTCGCGATTCGATAGCACTCGCGATGCTAGAGTATTAAGACCTCTTTTATGCAAATAAGATTGTGTGTCGAAGGTAATCGACGCACGGGAGAGAGAGAGAGATGATTGCGCCAGCGCTTAGAAAGATTTAAGAGGGTGTTAGCGTGAAATTTCGAGCGGTGTGCACTCTGCAGGGGAAAAAGAGAATCATCTCAACCTTATTTTTGTATAAATTGTAATATTTATTGTAAATAAGAGCCGAAAGCGGTAATAATTAATAGATCGAAGTGATTCCAAATCGTTGTGAGTTATCAGGTGCTAGCCCATTTGAGCCACGGTTTGGTGGATAAAGGGGTACCGGAAGCATCTGAACGACGATATAAGCAGAGAGTACGACCCAAGCGTGCAGTCCAGAAATATTAGCCAGGCGGAGCAAGCAAACAGCGGACTTCGAACTTAGGTAGGATATTTTATCTTATAATTAGATAGTTTGCGGCGACTGCACACGCTCATAATATCGCGAGATTGCGCAGTGAAAAGAAGGCAGTAAGGGTGTAACACTAATTAGTGTATACCCCGCTCATACCTTGGGTGATAGGAAGTGGCAGTGGTCGAATAGGCCGATATTTTAAACCTCGATCGCATCCTATACCCGTGCGGAGGCAAGATGGCTCTGTAGTCAGACCAAATAAACACGTGGGCATTAGAGCTGACCTCCGCACTGCGCGAATGCTACCTAGCAAAATTGGAACTGCGCAGGGACGGAATCATAATTCAACAGGTGACTAGGCTACGAAGATGGTTGCTGGGTGAGTACAGCTTCGCAGATTTTGAGGAGACCAAGAATAGTAAGCAGGTGACGGGGCGCAGGAGGTGCACCTGACAAGCGTGGCTCGATACAATCTGTGACGAGTTAGAAAAGCTCAGCGCAGAGGAGCACAACGACCATCCTCTGAGACTCAACAACAGGGAGGGAATAACCATGAAAAATATGTCAAGGACATTCACCTGCCTTGATGAGGAATCGGAGACTGAAGCCAGCCGCCAAGAAGAGGATGACATCATCCAGAGAGTCCTCCATACTCAGGAACAGGAGAAGGGGGAGAGGAGACGGAGCAACCCGGATTTGAGATCGCAAGAGTTCTGGACCCGGAAGGAGCCAGGTAAAAGTACCTATGGAAGTGGCGGAAATTGATGGTACAGCGTTTCTCGCACTGGTAGGACTATGGGAGGTCACTGAAACACAGTTTGAGGAAATTGAGGACTTCGTCAGAAGATTGATTCCTGACGGAGAATAGTTTTAGGCTGTACCGTGGGGGTTGAGCATGAAATAGATGTTGGTAATGCTCGACCCATCAAACAAAAGTACTACCCAGTTTCTGACAGGATGCGTGAGGAAATGCAGGCGCTGGTCAAGGATATGCTGGAAAAATATGTAATCGAACCAGCGACCAGCGGGTAGTCAAGTCCAGTGGTGATGGTAAAGAAGGCTGATGTAAAATATAGGTTCTGCGTAAATTACCAAAACGTAAACGCAATAACCAAACCAGATGCCTATCCTTTGCAATATATATATATATATAGCGACATTCTAAGACGGATAAGAAATTCCAAGTTCATATCCACGCTGGACTTATGTAGCGCGTACCATCAAATTCTCCCAAAGGAACAATAGCAATCGATATCAGAGTTTACAGTACCAGGATTGAATCATTTTCAATTCAAGAGAATGCTATATGGACTGTCATACGCGGGGGTGGCCTTCCAGAAGTTGATGGATGAGATGATAGGCCCGAATATGGATCCATTCGCTTTTGCCTACCTCGACTATGTAATTGTGGTTTCGTCGTCATTTGAGGAGCATAAGTGGCACCTGGAAAAGGTATTAAAGAGAATTTTGGGTGCAGGCCTAACCATCAACAAAGCCTAAAGGTACTTCTGTAAGACGGAAGTAAGGTATTTGGAAGTTCTCGTGAACCATGACGGAGTAAGACCAGATCCCGAGAAGATACGACCGATATTAGAGTATCCAACACCACGGACAGTCAAACAGGTAAAGCGATTCATGGGCATGACGTCGTGTTATACCCGATATATATATATATATATATATATATATATATATATATATATATATATATATATATATATATATATATATATATATATATTATAGACGCTTTATACCCGACTTCGCCATGATCGCTGAACCTATAACCACCTGACGAAAAAGAATGTACGTTTCTCTTGGAAGGAGGAGCAAGAGCGAGTTTTCCCGAGGTTGCAGGAGGCGATGACTTCCGCCCCAATACTGCAACCGCCCGATCCTTGCGGTCAGTTTGTATTACAAACTGACACCAGTGACAGTGGGATCGGGGCGGTCCTCACGCAGGATGGCGATGGAGAGGAGCGTGTAATCGAATAGGCCATCCTATCGCTCAACAGCGCTGAGAAAAATTATACAGTCTCCGAGAGAGAGTATTTGGCAGTGGTATGGGCCATTGACAAGTTCCGGCCGTACATTGAAGGGCATCACTTCAAGGTCATAACTGATCATAGTTGCATGAAATGGCTCCACAGTATGAGAAATCCCACGGGAAGACATTAGGCGCTAGCATTGCAAGGCAATGTTTTCGATATTGAATATTGAAAGGGAGATCTCAATGTGGTGCCAGACGCATTGTCTAGGGCCTATGAGGAGGAGGGGATTGAAGTGAGTGCCATAAATAGTCGGCCGGAGACCACTGACGCCTGGTATTTGCAACAATACCAGGAAGTATACCAAGACCCACACTCTCTCCCCACTTTGAAGGTATTGGGAGGGAGGCTGTATCATTATCAGCCTGATGAGGACGGTGAAGGGTCCATCGACAACGATGAAGCGTGGAAGCTTGCGGTGTCTAGGGAGAAAAGGCACCAGGTGCTCCAGGAGGTCCATGATGCTCCTACAGCAGGGCATCAGGGACGAGAGCGTACGTTCTCCAGGGCTAGACGCTTGTACTACTAGCCTAATATGTATGATTAGGTCAGGGAGTACGTAAAGAGTTGCCCGGTATGTCAGCAATGCAAGGTGGAACCAAGGGCACCTTGCGGGCTGATGGATCGTAGACAAGTGTCCCGACCCTGGTAGGTGATGGCACTGGTGATATCACTGGCCCATTCCCCAAAAGCTCTCGAGGTTTTGAGCACGTCCTAGTCTTTGTAGACCTATTTCTCGCTGGGTAGAGTGCGTTACGATACGCAAAGCCAATAGGAGGACAATCGCAAAGGAGTTACACGAGAGGATTGTCACTAGATTTGGCGTGCCTGAGGTATTCTTATCAGATAACGGGACCAAATTTAAGAATCAGGCAGTCGATTCATACCTCCAGATGTACGATATCCTGTGCTTCTTGACTCCCGTGTACCATCCTCAAGCGAATCCCACAGAACGAGTGAACAGGACTTGAGGAGATGCTCAAGACCATGATCACGACATACGTGAGACGTGATCATAAGAGTTGAGACAAGCACTTGTCAGAGTTCAACTTCGCGTTGAACTCGGCAACTCATAGCGCCTTCGGGTATAGTCCTGCAATACTCATTTTTGAGCGTCAGCCAGTATTTCCTTTGACGTTCAGAAGATCCCAGGATCAGCAAGCTCTTGAGTGTTCGGAAGGCCAAGCTGTAGTGGATTGGGCTGAACATATGGAGAAGCTCCCTAATCTTTGGGAGCGTGCTAACTCCAAGTCAAAGGAGGAAGCGGCACGTCAGGCGGGATATTATGACTGAAAAAAACGGTATTCCGAGTTTAAGGTCGGAGATTCGGTATGGAAGAGGAACAGGGTACTCTCCTTGGCTGCCCAAGGCATATCAGCCAAACACATACAGACTGTGTAATCAGATAGAGATCCTGCCTAAGCTCTTCCATGCCAAAAACCTCAAACAGTACTATAGGCCGGGCGAAGAAGAAAGCGAGGAAGCGACCGACAACGAACCTCGCGAGCCACGCGATGAAGGACCATTGGAGGCCAGAGATTCTGCGAAAGCGTGCGAAGATCTGGATGAGCATTTATCGAGCAAGTGGATCGAAATAGCCGCTCCCACGGCCGTAGGTAACAATCCCATCGAGGCATCGGATTTACCGAGATTCGCACCAACCAAGAGAGGTCGAAATGGACCTCGGTAGGTTCCAGAGTTGGTCACCGGTCAGACAAAAGGCGACAATTCTCCCATAAAGGAATCTAGAGGGAGAGGTAGGTCTTGAAAGACCGTGCTCGTCGTACAACGGATGGTTGGACGGACCAATCATCCAGAACAAGAGACGGAAGGGGAGCGGTAACCGATGAGGGCCAAGGCGTTCACGCAAGGAAAAGCGAGGGAACACGTAACCCGCTGGAATGCGACAGGCTGGAATGCGATAGGTTATTTTTCGCGCAGGGAGTTTCATCCAAAAATTTTCTTTTGAATGTTACACATGGACCAGAGCATCATCGTTGAGGAAGAGACCTTCGAGGTGGTCACCCAAATGCTGTTAGATCTGCAGCTGGGCCCTGATGTAACGCAGCTAAATGAGGATCTGCGAAGCTTCGCCAGGGTCTAGTTGAAGGGGGCTACCCGAAAGGAGCGCCACCACGGATCGGTGGCGGACGTTCTCCGGCACGCGACGTGGGTCACTCTGAAGAAGGCTTCGACGCAAACGGAGGACCAAGAAGAGGTCAAGCGTTCCAAGTCCCCTGCGGACCAGGGGTGAAAACCCTTAAGTCCGGCGTACTTCAAACGTCGGACAGTTCAAGCCAGTACCCTGTACCCAGGGAGACCTGTGGGGCTCAGCACTGGGTCTGCAAACACCCCCGTATCCCGGAGAAGCAGACTCTTCTCCTCGACTTCAGACATGTACGTCTGGGGCTCCACGAGGTGGGGAGTGCCTGGTGGTTCGTTGAGGACCTCCAGTCCCAGGTGCATGGCCACCTGAGACATTGTCTGCACCGCTAGGGTGCAGACGAGCTGCTTGGGAGGTGGGGAGAGGTGGCTTAGCGCCAGAGGGCCTATGGAGAGGTCCTGCTGCGGGTGGATAATGGACAGGAGATCCCCGCAGCGCTCCCAGTGACGGCTCAAGAGAAGTGAGCCCCGGGAGCTACTGGTGCAGGGTCGATGCTCACGGTCCACGTGGACGGGTGCGTGGATCCCGACACCATGATCGTAGTTAGGTCACAGTATGGACGTGCGACCGACACGGTGGGAGGCGTAACAATGACCGCCTCCCAGGGAATCAGCATCCAGCAGTCCCCTCGGTCTGCCGAGCAGACCCAACAGTCTGCTCGGTCCCGATCGTAGCTGAGGGTCTGCTACATCTGTGAGGACCTGGGGTGACAAGCTCCCAGCGGTGCTCGAAGAAGTCTACACACTGGCGCTACCCGAAGTACAGAGCGCCAAGTGTAGCCAAGAAATGATGTAGACCCGGAAGGGCCATAAATAAAATGGCCTTAAAGAAAAAGAGGAAAAGATTTTTTAGTTATTTGGTTCCTTTCTTCTCTACTTTTTCAGGTTCCTGATGACAGCGGATCGCGGGTATTCGTCCTGTCCTGATAGTCAGGACTTGGAGGAGGCTGAAACGGTAGTCGATTCGATTAATTGATACGTTCGCGATTCGGTAGCACTAGCGATGGTAGAGCGAACGTCTGAGAGAGAGAGAAAGGGCGCGCAAGAATTCAAAGTTTCAGTTAAGCCTCAGCTGTTGTAGATAATTTTGCACAGTGTTTTGTCAAATTTCAATCGAAAGTTTTCTTGATTTTGGATGCGTGCGCGAGTGATAGCGATAAAGTTGTGTAACAGCAGCAGCAATTAAAACAGCAGCAAAACAGCAGCATTCACCGATATTCGTGACCGAGACAGCGCAGCTGGTTCCAGAGGAGCACTAACATTCGATTTTCTTCAACAATTACGGCTGATCACCGTAATTCCATCGCAGGGTAGGTGCACCTCCCTTTTTCTGCTTGACAAAAACTTACGGTAGTATGTTTTGTCTATCGCAACCGTTTGTGTGTTCGCACCGAGCGTTAGTTTTCACGGTCGAATTTGAATTCTCTCTCTCTCTCTTCGTATTATTGAAAATTTGAAAATCCTATTCGCATGCGAAAGTCTTCCGGCCCATCGAAGACTGTAGTTTATTAAATATAAACCATATTAATTTTATTCGCCGCATTGCGTTATTTTGTTCACTTTTAGTTTAACGGATCCGTCACTAGTTCAATTTTAAACCCATTTCATTTAGGGGGTTAGTTTGAGTAAACATTAGGTCACTCACACCTAAGATAAATCGAGTGTCACAAGTCAGATGACTTAAGGTGGATTCAACTCTGTTGAAAAGAAGATGTCGGAACGAAAGTATCAAACGTAAAGGCGAATACACGTATACTCATAAGTGTTTAACGGAGCGGCGGTTAGCTCTGCGTCGTGGGAGTTTGTTCTTTAATAAATGCATTTTGTACCAGCTGATACATCCCGTTAGAATATAACAATATATTAAAAAATTAATAGTTATGAAACTTACACATTCATCGTCTAAGACGATCGGGAGCATGGAGACGGTGGCATTACTTGAAGTGGTGACCGACGCCTGCTGGAATAGTATTACATATATATTAATAAATTGTATAATAGGAAATTCTCTATATTATAAAACTGAGAGTGCACGAAGTAACCGTGCACTATGCTGATAACGACGAAAACCGAGGAGTAAAGTAACATAAAAAGAATACGATCGAAAACAAAATAAGAAATTGTGAGTACGTGAGAGAGAGAGAGAGAAATTAAATTTGAAATTGAGTATGTATATATATACTCTTTCTCATACACACACACACATACACACACACACATACATACGTCTACATATGTAACGAATAATACTATTACATTAATAAATTCATAAATTATCTATATAAAATTTTATCAATTTATCAATTTATTAATACAATATTATTAGATACATAAATTTTTAATGATAAGAGCACATCTAGTTTTTATATTAAGACGATTCTCTTTCAAATTTAGTTTTACTTACTTATACTTCCTTATCTTATTCTCTTTCGCATTGTTTTTACTTTTGACTGCCTATTTGAAACCTCGATTTCGTCAGTTTATTCATTTGCTTTATCATGCTCTGACATTCCTTATTTAATGAAAAGAACGGAATCTTTTTTAATGTAAAGCTCTCATTATTATAAAATTGATGTATAACTAATACCATTATATTAGTAAATTAATAAAATTTAAATATAATTGTTTTATTAGTATAATGATATTAATTATATACAAATTTTATAATAATAAGAACATATCTGTTTACATTTAAATGATTTTGTTCTTTATATTATAAAAGACAGAATGAGAGAGAAAGAGTAAAAGAGAATGAAAATAGGTACTTACAATATTGACGTTGAAGGTGTCAGCGGCATCCGAATAGTTGCATCTTCATGGACGTCATCTCTCCTCGGTGTTGGTGTTCTCGGCTGTTCGACGACTTCATCCACCGTTGCTTCCATCGGTAACATCAGCACTCCGAAGATATCATCTTCGAAGAGATCACATTCATCGTCTAATGCTGCCGTAATTTCGTTCAGCGCGTCTTGCCATGGCACATCTTCCTTCAAAAACAATTATTCTAATAATACCTAACTCACTGCACTATCGTTTTCACGCTGCATTTTTCTTCACTTTACTTTACTTCACGACAAAAAAAAATTCACAATGACGTATCGTTGCGAGGCTATCGAATTTTTATTCATTTCCCCAAACACTGGCCGAGCATCGGTCATTGGTCGAAGATTTGGGAGTGGGAGACTACACGACTGCACTGATTTTGTCGCAAGCATCAGACGATCATAATTAATGGTGGAAGTAGCTACATCAATAGCGATTAGTTCGGAGAAGAGACGCAAATGTTTATTAATACAGGATCGCGATAGCGCGTACGCTTTTTTTTCAGGCAAAGGACGAATCGTAGGTGGTAGCAAGCCGTTGGTAGTGACAAGTTGCAGCGAACGATCGGCCTATTGTAGGACCACATTTTTCAAGTTGGTGAAGCTATACAATCCCGACAGTTAATTAATATCATTGATAAATATAAATTTAAAACAGTAGTTTTCAGTGCTAAATTTCAATTATAGACAAACTATTTGTTCAATAATAAACTTATATAATTTTTATAAATCAGCACTTTTAAGTGCCATTCAAACGTATGTGCAAATATATTATAGCCGTAAAGGTAAGTACTAAAAAACAAACGTTTCAACAAGAAGAAATAATTCCAAATTACGAATGAATTCAATCTTGTATTTTTTTTATTCCTACCCCCATTTTCAGTGAAACGAGCAGGTTAGTATAAGGTAAGTATTTTTTCATTAGTTAAAAAAATATACTATATTAAAATAGTTCGTTTAATTCAGTGTACAAAATAAGACTAAAAAAACATAATTTTTTTCTAAATCATAAAGTAATATATAGTTAGTACGCAGTATCTTAAGAAAGAGCGACAATGTCTCAAACGGTAGAGAACTATCGTGTAAATGCAAAGGAGGCTAGCTCAGATTCTCCTGTATGTCTATTCATTTTTTTATTTTTTTGTTTTTGAATGAATTTTAACGATAAGTCACATATTTTTTTATCCTAAAAGATTATTAGGAGAAGAAAACAATAACTAATGTTACTATTTTTTTTCTTATAGAGTATTAGATATAGACAATCAATTATTTATATGTACGTATGTCAACAATTAAAATCAACAGCAAGGACATGTGAGTTCTTCTCAATTAGAATAGTTGAAATATCATTATAAAAAACAACAACAATAAAAAAAATGTGTCTAAATTCAGTGCCTATATGCGACAGTTTTGAATAACGTCACTCATATAGACCGTTGAGTCAATTCCCCAAGAGTTATATGCTTTACATACATATACATACGCGGGCGCACATGTATGTATAGCTCATAACAAATTAAATGAATTCTTTTATAGAATGTATGGGATATATGGCATGTATGGGATGAATGGAATGTATGGCATGTATAGAATTTTTTTCAATGGAAAATGGAGGGGGAAATCTTAATCGTCCGCTATAAAAAATGAACTGCATCTCATCAGCAATCGCATTCGCATTGAGCGTGAACTAGTGTAAAGTGTGAAAGAAAAAAAAGATAATACGAGCATTCTACAATGAGCTCCAAGAAGACTGACTATACATAATTATTTGTTTTATTGTTTATAGAACATACTTTATATTTTTTTTAATATTTTTATTTGTGCAGATTTAAGAAAGCGAGGCTGGGTAGCTTCTCAATGGACATGCGCACACGTACAATCAGAAGATCGTGCTGTAGCCAGCTTTTACCATACGAAGCAGATTGATCGAGTTCTCTGTTTTGAGTGTGGTCTGGAAGTCTGTCGTTGTGAAGAAGGTAACGACCCTATGACGGAACATCAGCGCTGGGCTGGCCGCTGCCTTTTCATTGGCAACAAAAGTTTCGGTAATGTGCCGATTGGATCGAGCCCCGTATCAGTACATCCTCGAAGAAGTAGAGATGATTGTGGACGGTATAAACTCGAGTATCGGGCAACAACAACGTGAGAAGAACCAGCGCGAGCAACGGCTAGCGTACCCACTACTAACCCGCATGCACGTACAGACGAGTCTACGTTATCATCGATGAAGAGTCTTATTACAAAACTTTTTTCTGACTTACATTTGACGAAAAGATGTGCATTTGAAAGCGAATCGAATGCAGCCGTCAGGGTGATATTTGTTTATGAAGAATTTTTATGCGGTCATAAGAAGTGTATTGGCAAACAGAGTGAAAAACTGAATAAAATTAGGGAAAGAGTCGAACAGTAGCAGCGAGATATAGTCAATATTTTGCGTCACCCTGAAATTACTAGATGTAAGATATGTTTGGATGCTAGGATTGCCATACTATTTTTACCTTATGGACATATCGCTGTATGCTATAATGTGCATTAAGAATTCATGATTGTCCGATATGTCGACAAAGTATTACCAAGCCTGTTCATGCTTATTTTGCGTAATTTTTTCTTTTTTTTTAATAAAGTGCCTATTATTCATAAAATATGTTTGTGTACTTTTTTTCTTTTTTAATCTACTATTTTGTATTTTAATGCCAAATTTTATTTTGATAAAAAGAAATCCGTTCAAGTTAATTGAAAATTATATATACATATATATATATTGTGACGGTAAACGTCAAATTAGCGCCAATAATATGACCTAATTGCTGCTGCGGGGGCAGCACCTACCGGGGAGACGAAAAACGTAACGAAGGAATTCGGCGCGCGAGGAGACGGAACGCGCGCGATTAAAATTGAATCAGTGAAGCACTGGTCATCGTCACGCTCACCCGCAACTACGACGCCGATTACTGATACGTGAGCTAGAGATCAAGTCATAGAGTGAAGCTTTGACCATCATTGTGTTCGCCCGCTTTTCTTTCCGTTATCGCCGATCTCCGTGCCGTCAACGCCAACGCGATAAGAGAAGAACATACAGATCAGTGCCAGCTAGCTGTGACCGTTGTTGCCAGCGCCACACGTCTGCAGAAGGGAGGGACCCGAGCCAACGAAGGAGAGTGTGTGAGGTTTCGCCATCGAGGGCGAAACCGTGTGCGCGCGAATTCGCGACCGGCGAAAATAAACAAAACAGTTCCGCGCAGTGCGACTACTTTTCGTCCGCTCCCTACGCCTGCAATAATAAGGTAAGCTGGCTAGCTTAATCTCGCGACCGCGATTGCATGATTAACGATTAATTTCCGGCATTCGAAGCGTGCATGTAACGGCTCTAATAACAAAGAGCAGCGAGCGTAGTCCCGACAATACGTGTTGTCGATGAGCGAGCGTCGATGTAAACAAACGCGCGGGCCGACCTTATGTAGTATTTGAGTAATAATAAAAGGTTCTGTTCGTGTTACTAACAAGTGTTTTTCGACTCGCTTACTTCTTATAGCTTCCACTCACTTTATTATAGGTTAATTAGAATTACTGGTTGACTGACGCCTATCTCCGCATGCTCTCCGGACTACATTTTGAACATAGATTATTACGTTTGCCCTTTCAACAAAGTCGCGCGAATAAAAATATAATTAAGCGGTATTACCCCGTTACAATATATATATATATTACAACGGTAGTCGATTTAATTAATCGAACTGTTCGCAATTCTGCTTCTTGCGCGTTAATTCTAACAGTTAAGAGAGAGAGGGGGCGCGCGATCTTTTGAATAGGCAGTTACGCCTCAGCTGTGAACGCGAATTTACCGCCGAACAGTGTCGCACTTATTTTCACCAAAATAAAGCTTCCTTAGGATAATTACGTGCGTGTGTGCAACGATAGTATTACAGCAGCAAGCAGCGGTGCAAAAGCAGCAGATTGCAGCAGGTAATTGGAGGCAGTACAAGGCAGCGCAGCTGATAATCAAGGGGCAGTGGCAGTGGTTATTTTTACAACAATTACGGCTGATCACCGTAATTGCACCGCATGGTAGGTGCACCTTCGTCATTATAAGCGATACAAAATACATTCAGTATTTTGTCTATTAGTTATAGCGTTATTTTTTGTATTCGCGTCGAGCATTAGTTCGCGGTATAATTCGAATCTACTCTCTCTCTCTTTCTCACCGAACATAGTTAATTGTAAAATCCTATTCGCGTGCGTTAGTCTTTTGGCCCTACAAAGACTGTAGTGATTTTTATTAATTAAAGTCTGTTAAAGTTATTCACTGTTTTCGTCATTTAATTTTCCTAGTAGCTTAACTAATTGAAAAAGGCTTAGGTTTTAATCCGATTACATCTAGGGGATTAAGAAGATTAGGAATAAAGTCGCTCACACATAAAACTCATCGAGTGTTACAAGACACGTGACTTAAGGTAAGTTCAACTCTGTTTGATAGAAGACAACTAGGATAAATCATCTGACGTTAAGGCGAATACACGTACTATCATACGTGTTTAACGGAGCGGCGGTTTGCTCTGCATCGTGGGAGTTTGTTCTTAAATAAATTATCCATTTTTCAGATAACCTCCCCCGTTACAATATATATATATATATATATATATATATATATATATATATATATATATATATATATAAGAAACAAAGAAAAATCAATGATACACATTTCTAAAATTTATATATATAATAGGTGAGTAAAACAAAAACAAAGATTGATCGATATGTTAATTTTTTAAATTTATTTGAAACATACAAGCAACGGTACCCAACCCGAACTCACCGATTTTAATGATTTTGATACATATTGTAAAACATAAAAAAATAAGAGACACGCGTTTTTTTTATCGGCTAATTTTCACTTTAAGGGGTAAAAACCTCCACTAAAGTTAACCCCCAAAAATCGTTATTTTTAATATCTCGGCTTAAAATTAATATTTTTCAGTGAAACAAATTGCAGGTTATTTCTTAAAAAAGGAGCAAGTATTTCATGGTGATTTCAAGAGTAAGGGTAGCACCCCCTATTTTTTAGGGGTTTAGAACATATTTATTGACATAATTTTATAATAAAAAAGTTTAAACTGACTAAAAAAATTGGAAAAAATGTTTAAACATCCATAATGACAAAATTTCGTTGACATCTATCGGTGTTTTAATAAATTTTACGCCTAAGGTGGGTAAACCACCCCTAACACAAAATAACTGTAAATATGTAATTCAATACATAATATTTCGTAGAAAGTTTATACAGTGCCGATCAGCCACTTTTACCCCCCACGGGCAAAATCAGTCTAACTTCAAAGTTTTATATCTCTGGTAGAAATTAACGTACAGAGACGCGCGTGGGTGCCTTTGAAAGGTCTTTCGGAGAGCTTTCAAATGATATGACTCACGGTTGCCATTGATTGTTTTTTTAAATTTTGCAACAATTATGCAAAATTGAAAATTCTGAAATTTTTTTATTATTTTTGACAATTAGCCAATTTTGGAAAAAAAATCGTACGAAAATTTGAAGTACACCATTTTTTAGCTATTACCAAGCCCTATCTGAATCACTCATCAAAAATTTATTTTCGTCAAATATGACGCGCGCACGGGCATTTTTTCCTGGAAGTGACAATTTTTTTCAACATTTTTTATCTCCGTCAAATTGTAACAATCGAAAAAAATTTATAGGAGAAAAAATGTTTCTTTTTCACGTAGAATACTGCAATAATTTTTTTTTTGATTTTTCGAAAAATTTTTTTTTTTGGTTTTTTTTCAATTTTTTTTTCTCACAGTCGGTACGCTAAAAAGATGAGAAACCATAAAAAAAAATTTTTTTCCACCCATTCAATAATAGTACATAACAAGTATCGTAAATTAAATAAAAATTTTTATATTTTAACGTCGCTCTATTTATGCTTCATCAGTGCTAATCAGCGACGGAGGCTTGCAATGTGTTTGAGAACAAAGCACGTGAAACTTTTTTCAGTGGTGCTTGTATCAATCAGCAGGAACTGGGAATCGAACCCGGGCCTACCGGGTGCGAGTCCGTCGCCCTACCGACCGAGCCATTGCAGGCCTCTTGAAAAATAATTTAAACCAAAAAAAAAAATTTTTCGAAAAACCAAAAAAAAAATTATTGCAGTATTCTACGTGAAAAAACAAACATTTTTTCTCCTATAAATTTTTTTCGATTGTTACAATTTGACGGAGATAAAAAATGTTGAAAAAAATTGTCACTTCCAGGAAAAAATGCCCGTGCGCGCGTCATATTTGACGAAAATAAATTTTTGATGAGTGATTCAGATAGGGCTTGGTAATAGCTAAAAAATGGTGTACTTCAAATTTTCGTACGATTTTTTTTCCAAAATTGGCTAATTGTCAAAAATAATAAAAAAATTTCAGAATTTTCAATTTTGCATAATTGTTGCAAAATTTAAAAAAACAATCGATGGCAACCGTGAGTCATATCATTTGAAAGCTCTCCGAAAGACCTTTCAAAGGCACCCACGCGCGTCTCTGTACGTTAATTTCTACCAGAGATATAAAACTTTGAAGTTAGACTGATTTTGCCCGTGGGGGGGGTAAAAGTGGCTGAGCGGCACTGTATATAGAGGTTTTCGAGGTCGCTGATTACAAATCTGTTATCAGATTTTGAAAATTTAAAATGGCGGAACCAATGTAGTGGAAGAAAATATCGAAATAAAAATTTTATATAATAACAAAGTTTTAAACGACTATAAAAACTGGAAAAAATTTGTAAACATCTATAATAAATAAATTAATTTTTTTGGTTTTTTCATAGATACTACCCCTAAGGGGGGTGGGGGGGTAAACCACCCCTAACACAAAATAACTATAAGTATACTTCAATCCATAATATTTGTAGAAGGTTTGTACATAGCGGTTTTCCCAGATTTTTAAAATTCAAAATGCCGGAACAAATGTGGTGGACGAAAATGTCGAAAAAAAATTTTAACTTTCATAAAACCTTGTTTACAAATGTGTGACTTTTGTAGCCTGTACATGTGAACTAAAGAGCCTTAAACCCTAAACCCCTAAACAACAAATAGGCTAGATGCCTGTTCTTTTTAACCAGACCACCTCAAATTCCGTAGACACGAGTATAGACATCGAACAACAGTAAGTAATCGCCTTCACGAAGCTGAACTGCGTGCTCGAAATGCTGCTCGTGGGCCGATGTTGACCGCTGCACATCGTAGAGCTCGTTTGCAGTATGCTCGTAACCATGTGAACTGGCCCATGAGAAACTGGAACAATGTTCTTGTTGATTTTAAAGTAATTGTGTATGCTGTATATTGTATACAAGCGAGTATGAGTATGAGGATGCGCACGCAGCGATGTATGTAAATGTAAATAGAGCTCGAGCAGTCGAGTCAGTCTTCCACGTTGCCCTAGAGCGAGCGCATCTCGTAATGGCTCTTATATATATATATATACATTACGTAATGAAACGTAACATAACTAAAATATATAAAACTTTGTAGTTATATAATAAAGAAATAAATTGTTTATTACTTAAAGATAAAACATTTAATTAAAGAAGATTTATTTATCGATCCTGCATAACAATATTTAACATGGTAGCAACACGTGGTTACGATAAAAGTGCTGTTAAGATAACACGTGTTCTTGAACTAAGTGAAAAACTTTTGAAGTGAAAAAATAAATTTATGAACAATTGAAAACTGAAAAATATTAACGATAAACGAAAGTAAAAACAACGAAGATAAATTACTCAAAAGAATTTTTTAGATTTAAACAAAAATTGAACGAGATGCGCTCGGATTAAAAATTCCAAAACGAACTTATAAAAGAACACGTGTTACGATAACAAAATATAAATGATTAAATCAGAAGATGTTAAAGTACAGGTGTTTGACGGTCAAGACTACGCCTTATGGAAAAAACGAATTTTATTATATTTAGAGTGGAAAAAATGTAAGGACCAAGCGACGCGTGAGAAAACAGAGAAAGACACTGATGCAGTAGCGTGGAATGAATCGAACATTAAAGCGATGAACTATATATATTCGAGTATATCTAACAAATAATTGGAGTTCGTGGGTGATGAAACCAGTGCGTTTAAAATCATGCAAAAATTTGATAATATGTATTTAAAAACATCAACTGCTTTACAAATTATTGTGAGAAACAAACTTGATAGACTTAAATTGAAAAACTTTGAAAATTCAGAAACCTTTTTCCTAGAGTTTGAAAAATTAATTAATGAACTAAAAGGTGCCGGTGCAACTTTAAATGAACCTGAAAAACTTGATTATTTGCTAAAAACTCTTCCTGACTCTTTAAGTTATCTTGGTGATTTAATTGACACTTTAAAGGATGGAGATAAAACATGTGAATATGTGAAAAACAAAATATTTATGAGTGAAACTAAATATAAAAATTCAAATGACAATAATATAAAATCAAGTGCGTTTAAAACGGAAGCTCGTAACGTAGAGTGCAACAAATGTCACAAGAGAGGACACTATGCAAGAGAGTGCCGTAGTCGAGGAGGTGCAAGAGCACAATGGCCAGGAGGTGGCCAGTACAATCAACAACAACAATATAGTCAACAACAACAACAGTCTTCTCAGCATCAACAACAACAACAATTCCAACGACGTCAGTACGACGGCAATTACCAAGCGAGAGGTTTTTTCAATAACGTACAATCGTAACAATCAACAAAATCAACAAAATTTCAACAAAGGAAGAAGCTATGGTTTTAGAGGAAATGGGTCCAGAGGACGTGGTCGAGGTTGGTATCAACCCAACGCAAGGTATATATACAACGATCAAGAAGACAATCGATCAAGTGAGACTTTCTTTACGCGAATAGAAATGAATAGAGAGAATGAGTTTGAATGTGTGAGTAAAGATAAGAATTGCAATAATGTTTGTGTGAATGGTTTTCAAAAGGTAATTTGGATACTTGACAGTGGCTGTTCAGACCACATTATTAATGATAAATCATATTTTATTGAGTGCTCAAAATTAGATAAACCTGTATATGTTAAAGTAGGTGATGGCAGACTCTTAAAGGTTACAGAGATTGGAAAAGTTTTAATGTACTTAAATGTATATGGTATAGAACATGAAGTAAAAGTATCCAATGTATTTTTAGTTGAAGAAATGGACAAAAATTTACTCAGTTACGCGAGAATAACAGATAATTATAAAATTGTATCAATTCGAGAACAGTCATTAATTTACAATAAAACGAATAACATTATTGGTATAGCAGAAAAGGCAAATGGTCTATATATACTTGAGAGTCAAATACAAATTCAAAATTCATTTTCTTATAATACAAACAAAATGACTGAAAAAGAAAAATTTCATAGAATGCTTGGCCATATAAATTTTAATTATTTAAATAAAATGTGTAAAGACAATTTAGTAGATGGATTACCAAAAAATTTAGAAAATATTCACCTAAAATGTGGAACATGTTTACAGAATAAAATGCATAATTTGCCATTTAACAATAATCGTAGAAGAGCAGGTAGAATTCTAGAGATAGTACATACAGATTTAAATGGGCCACATAGAACTACTGATTATGATGGCTCAAGTTATTTTTTGACATTTCTCGATGATTACAGCAAATTTTCTATTGTCTATACGATAAAAACAAAGAATAAAGTTTATACCTGTTTTCTAGATTACATAAATAAAGTTGAAAATCATACAGGTAATAAAATAAAATATCTAAGATGTGATAATGGAAAAGAGTATTTAAATAAAGATATTCTTAACTTGATTAAAGAAAAAGGAATCATAATGGACAATTGTCCGCCTTATGTACATGAGTTAAACGGTACGGCGGAACGCTTTAATAGAATGATTATGGATTCGGCTCGTTGTTTAATGTCAGAAGCAAATTTAAATAAACGATATTGGCCTGAAGTAGTTTTAACAGCTAGCTATCTTAAATGCATCTTAATTGAGCAGATAGAGGAAACAAAAAATGTTGACGAAGAGGAAACAAAGGAAATTAATCAAGATGATACGAGGAATGTGAAGGATGTTGAAGAAAAACAAGAAGAGAACCCGAAGATAGACAAAGGTGAGAAAATACGGAAGCAACAAGAGGTAAAAGGCGCACAGGAACTGAACGGTAAAGAAGGGGAGGCCGATAAGGAAGGAAAGGAGGCAAGGAGAGCAGAAGAACGAGAGATGGACATAAACACAGACAAGAGCACGGACGCAAGAGAAAAAGAGAGAAACAAAATAGAAGAGCTATTGGAAAAATTGCAGGTTAGAATGGAAGAGATAGAAGAGCAAAGAAGAACGATGCGCAAACAGTAGAAATGACGAAAGAAGCGATAAGAGGAGCAGTAGAGAAGTTAGATAGAAAATTATCAGAACTAATAAAACAAGAGAAAAAGGGAGAGTAGAAGAGGAAACAGAAAAAATGGTCAGATGTAGCAAGTGCAAGAGGGAGGAAGGAGAGCGGACAAATAAAAGAGTAGAAGACAAAAGCAACGAAAGTTAAGAAGAGGAAGCGGTACAGCGAGTAGACGAAGACCAACAAGCGAGCATGGACAAGAACGACGCAGAGGGAGAGAAAGAACTGGAGAGAAATAAGCCAGATGCGATGAAAAACTCAGAATACGAGTTCGAGATGAGAGAGAGGAGAGATAGGAAGAATAATGTGCTTATCAGAGGAGTGAGGACGTCGGGAAGAAGATGGGAAGAAGAAGCAGAAGGAATAATAATGGGAGTGACAAGAAGACAGTTCGGAATAAGAAGGATCCAGCTAATGAAAGGAGGAATACTTTTGACATTTGAAAATTATAAAGAAAAAATGGCGTTTATAGAACAAAAGGAGATTTTTGAAAAAACAGGAATAAGCTTGGAAGAAGATAGAACATGCAGAGAAATAGAAGTGCAAAAATGGATTGGGCTGGTAGCAGAGTAAGAAAGGAAAAAACAAAAACAAGTGCAAGTGGGCTACTTAAAAATAAAAATGAACGGAAAAATGAACTTATGGGACGAGAAAAAAGGAGGTCTCGTAGAGGCAAAACAGAGAATTTTTTTTCAGGGCAGAAGACAAGAAGAGGAGCAGCGAGAACGGAGAGGGACATCATGGAGGGCAAACACGGAACATCTTCACGATAGGTTTCGGAACGAGTGAAGAAGCAACAGTTGAGGAAGAGGAAAGTGACAATTGGGAGATCCAGGACATATCAACAGAAGGGTCAAGAAGAGAAACAACGACGAGCAGAGGGACCGGCGAATATGGAAGGACAGGTTATAAATGCGTATCATGGAATGTAGCAGGGAGTAAAAATATATTAAAATGCGAAGATTTCTTAAATAAGTTTGACATTATTATTTTATTACAGGAGACATGGGTAGAAAAAAAGAAAGAAACAAATTTAATTAAAAAACTGAACAAAAAATATAGATGGGAAATGAAGGCAGCAATCAAAGAGAAAACGAGGGGGAGAGCTAGTGGGGGGGTTCTGATAGGGATTAAGAGAGAGATAGATAAAAATGCGGAGATAGAAGAATGGGAATACGGTATAATAATAAAGAATATCCGGATAGGGAAAGAAAAAATTGATATTATAACGATTTACAACAACGCGAAAACGAACAGAATGATCAGCAAACTGAAAGAGGTAATAGAAATAAGTTTAGTAGAAGAGAAGAAATTTATTATAGCAGGAGACTTCAATGTAAGGGTGGGAAGCGAACAGATACACAGGGACAGTAGGAGGAATTCGGAGGATAAAAAAACGACGCGGGAAGGATTAAAATTAATAGAAAGTTTAAGATATTGTAACGCGGAAATAAAAAACGGATGTAGCAAAGGAGACGAAAAGGGGAGAATTACTTTTATCAGGGATACAAGTGCATCGGTTCTAGATTTGATAATAGAAGGAGGAATTGGGATAACAAAGATAGTAACGGGGATAGAAGTAGTAACAATGATAGAATCTGACCACCTTCCAGTAATTTTCGAGTTGGGGAAAAATGAAAAAAGGGAGGAGGAAGAGGAAGAGGAAGTTGAGTAGAAACAAGGATGGGGAAATAAGGAGGCAAAAAAAGAAAGTATGGGAAGAGTTGAATGCATGGAGAGCAAACAGAACGGTAGAAAAAAGAGAGTTATGGAAAAGAGAGAAAAACAAACTAAAAGAGATGATAGCGAGAAAAATAAGAAAGGAAAACGAAAAAAAAATCGAAATCATGGCAGCGAGCAGAGACATGGGGGAATTTTGGAGGATAGTAAATAAAGAAAGACCGAGGAACAGCAGGGAAGAGGAAACAATTAAAAAAGAGGAATGGGCCGAACACTTTAAGAATTTACTAGGGGCAACAGAGGAAGGGAGGAGGATCCCCAACAAGGAGGGAAGCATGAACGGCAGGGGAAGCGAGACTGAGAGAGGAAACGCGAACCAAGAGGGAGAAAGTAACGAGGGGATAGAAGAGGGGGAGGAGGAGTACAGTTTAAACAAGAGGATAAGCAAGAAAGAACTTAGGGATGCCTTCAAACAAATGAAAATGGAAAAGCAGCGGGTCAGGACGGACTCCTCATTGAATTTATAAAGGGACTACCGGATAATTGGATAGAAACAATAATAGAAATTTTCAATGAATTATGGAACAGGAGCGAGATTTTAGAGGGATGGGAAATAGCAAGAATTTACCCAATATTTAAAAAGGGTGAGGAGGAGGAGGCAAAAAATTATAGGGGGATATCACTACTAGATGTGAGTTATAAACTAATGGCGAAAATAATGGCCAAAAGAATCAGTGATTGGGCAGAGAACAAAAAGGTATTTAGGGAAAGTCAAGCAGGATTTAGAGGAAAAAGAGGGACGAGAGAGCACATTTTTGTATTGAACTCGATTATAGGCAATAAACTAAAAAAGAAAGGAGGGAAACTGTACTTAGGATTCATTGATTTCAAAAACGCATTCGACAGAATAGACAGAGATAAAATGCTGGAAAAACTATAAAAGAAAGGGATAAAGGGAAAAATGTTGCAAATGATAAAAACAATTTACAAATCAACAAGGAATGAAGTAATAACTAGTGAGGGTTTAACAGAGAGTTTCGAGACAAATAAGGGAGTAAAACAGGGGTGCCCATTAAGTCCTAACCTATTTTGTTTGTTCATGGATAATATGGATGACATTTGGGAAAAGAAAGAAATAGGAGGAGCGGTAGTGGGGTGAAAAAATTCTATTGCTTAAAATTCGCGGACGACATTGTAGTAATCGTGGCGGATAACGAGGAAGGAATGAGAGAAATGCTAAAAGAAACGAAAATTTACAGTGAGAGAATAGGAATGGAAGTTAATATGGAGAAAACTAAGATAATGATTTGCTGTGAAGGAAAAATAGGTAAAGAGAAAATCTTTTTATACAAAGGCAGAAAGGTGGAAGTAGTTAGGGAATTCAAATACTTGGGGTACTGGTTTACTCAGGAAAATGTGAACACGACACAGATAAGTAAAAAAACGGAGAAAGCAAGTAGGGCAATCAATGCGGCGTGGGGTATTCTAAAAAGGGAAAAAGTAGAAAAATTAAGGAAAAGGTTGTACCTGATGAACAGTATAATAAAAGCGGAATGCTTATATGGGGTAGAGATTTAGGGATGGCAGAAATGGGAAAATTTAGAGAAGATGCAAAGAAAGTTTATAAAAATGGCCATGGGAATAAATATTAACACACCAAATTATATAGTTGCCATGGAAGCAGGTAGGGAGTCGATGGAGTTACAGACAGCTAGGAGGGCACTGGAATATTTAGTTGAGATGGAAAAAATGGAAGAAGGGAGATGGCCAAAAATCTGTTTAAGAGAGGAAGTAAGGAACATATTAAACAAGAACCCGACAAAATGGGGAAAGAGGGTGCTAACACTACTGGAAGGGGTAGGGGATGGGGAAATCTTAAAAATGATATGGGACAAAAAAGAAGTAGAAAAAATAAAAGGCAAAGTAGAGAGCGGGTTAGAAAGAAAAGCGGAACAAGAACTACAAAGTTTTTGGGGCAAAATAGACGCGTCAACGTATAATGGACTTTATAAAAAAATAAAAGAGACAGTGGGGGAAGAGGCTTATTGGAGGGACAGGACGACCCCGGGATGGATAAAAGAAGAATGGGCGAGAATAAGATGTGGAAACATAGGCAGAGAACGGACGAAAGGGTTTAAGGAAAGCGAGTGCAGATTCTGTGGAAGGATAGAAGAGAGTTTGGAACATATGTTAGAATGTAGGAGTGCAAAAAAGGTTATAGGGGGTAAATGGGTAAGAGAGCTTGAGGAACAGGAAATTACTAGAGAGGGAAGGATAAAAAGCAATAAATTGATTGAAGTCTTAAAAGGGAGCCCCAATAGAGCAATCTGTAACTATATATTCATTTTCGAAAAATTGGCTAAATCGAGGAGGGATAGTGAGCACCCCGAATAAGAGCAGGGGGAGTAGAACATAGAGCAAATATGAGAGAGACAAGATATACATGTGCAAATATTTATATTGTTAATGCGAATTTTTGTTACTTGTGAACTTTTATTGTAGCGAAGCGATTATGCGAAGACAGTGTTTGAATATAAGAAATAATGTAAAAAGGAAATTTTTGTAGAAGGCTGTGAAAGCTATACATGAGCAATAAAATACTACTACTACTATATTTTCCATGGAAAAGATGGAGAAAAGATTTATTTAATATTGTTTGTTGATGATTTGCTAATATGTGGCAAGAAAATTGAAAAAATAAACGAAATTAAAATTAAATTACAGAATAGATTTGCAATGAAAGACTTGGGTAAACTGAAAACTTATCTTGGCATAAATATTGAATACAATTTTGAAGAAAATAGAATGACATTAGACCAATGTAAATATATTGATTCCTTAACAGAAAATTACAAGATAAAAGATAGTAAATCGTATAACACTCCTATGGAACAAAATTTGAATTTAGAAATAGCACAATCAGCGTCAAATGATATAAAGTATCGTAATTTAATTGGAGCATTATTATATATCAGTACGTGTACAAGATTGGATATTAGTTATAGTGTGAATTATCTGAGTAGATTTCAAAACTGCTACAATGAAACTCATTACAAATATGCTCTGAGAGTATTAAAATATTTATATTTAACAAAAAATTTAAAATTAACATACATGAGGAATTTTAAAGCAGATACTTTAGAGTGCTATGTTGATGCTGATTGGGCTGGTGATTCGATAAATCGTCGTTCTACATCTCGTTATGTAATAAGTTTTTTTTGGAAATATAATATACTGGAAAACAAAGAAACAAAGTAGCGTCACAAAGTCGTCGACTTCTGCAGAATATGTAGCTCTGTCAGAAGCTGTAAGCGAAATTAAATTTATAAAACTCTTATTAAATGATTTCGAAATTGAAATAAATATACCCATTAAAATTTAAAAAATAATTCAAGTGCAATAGAAATTGCAAAATTTGGAAATTTAACTAAAAAATCAAAATACATAGAAATACATTACCACTTCGTCAATGAATGTTATGAGCGCAAAGAAATTGATATAGTAAAAATAGACTCTGAAAATAATTTAGCAGATATATTCACAAAAGCTCTTGGTAGATTCAAATTTGAAAAGCTGAGATCACTTTTAAATTTGAAAGTCTAAAGTTTATGATTTATTGAAATTATTTATTTAAGATTGATTATGAAAGGAGATTTGAGTTATTAATGTTGTTTGAAAAACAATTTATTATTATTAAGAGAAAAATATTATTACTATTATTATAAAAATCAAATATTATTATTGCAATTCATATAGTCAGAAAAATAACTGTACTAAGTTTATTACAGCATACAAAATTAAGGAGGTGTATTGATTTTAAAGTAATTGTGTATGCTGTATATTGTGTATACAAGCGAGTATGAGTATGAGGATGCGCACGCAGCGACGTATGTAAATGTAAATAGAGCGCGAGCAGTTGAGTCAGTCTGCCACGTTGCCCTAGAGCGAGCGCATCTCGTAATGGCTCTTATATATACATTACGTAATGAAACGTAACATAACTAAAATATATAAAACTTTGTAGTTATATAATAAAGAAATAAATTGTTTATTACTTAAAGATAAAACATTTAATTAAAGAAGATTTATTTATCGATCCTGCATAACAATATTTAACAGTTCTTTTCTCAGATGAATCTCGATTTTGTCTGTATGGTAACGACAGAAAACCTCGAGTTTAGCGCCGTACAGGAGAACGTTATGCACAACGCTTGATGCGTTCAGTAGCCGCTTACAATGGAGGATCGGTAATTGTTTGGGTGGGAGTTTCACGAGGATCTCGAACTCCTTTGGTTATTGTTCGAGATAACCTCAATGCCAGGCGTTATATCGACCAGATTCTGAGACCTCATGTGTTACCAATATGGAGAAACGCGAGAAGATTCATTCTTATGCAGGATAACGCAAGGCCTCATACGGCGAACATCACTCGTCGATTCTTCGAGAGAAACGACATTCAGTTGTTATGGCATCCTGCAATGAGTCCTGATCTCAATCCAATTGAGCATGTCTGGGACATTTTGGAGTCAGAGTTACCCAACCCTCCGAAATTTAGCTAAATTAGAAATTGCTTTGATAAGAGTTTGGCGTCAGATTCCTCAGCGGATGATCCGCAATTGCATTTCCAATATGCGACAGCAATTGCAGGCTGTGATTCAGAGTAGAGGCGGAAATACTCGATACTAAACACGCACACATACACACACGCACACTTTGGAAAGTAATTTTAGAGTCGTAAAATACTGTGGAGCTGACGAGCCACGGGGTCTCTTCTTTCCAAAAATCATTCGCACACGTGCGTAAGCACAAAAGAAGCATAAATCCGACCGAGCAACCTCCACGTGGTATGCTTTGGATAACGCTAATGCCGGCTGTAAATCGGTCATCAATCGCTACAGAACAATATTTTATAGTCAGTGGAAAAAATTTTTTTTTTATTTTTGAAAAATATTTTTTTGATTTTTGAAAAAAAATGTTTTTTTTTTTCATTTTTTTTCAAAATTAATCGTAAACAGACACAAAATTGTGTAAACAGACGAAAAAAATGGAATTTTTTCTTTTTTAAAAAGTTTGCTTCAAGTTAACCCATTAAGGCCCAGGCCAAACCTGGGAAAGATAGCGCCAAACTAACTATGCCAATCGTAGCTAAATCGTAAAAAAAAATACCCGTGTTTTTTCTTTTGCCATTTTCAATTGTTTATAAAAAATTATTTAAACAAGTTATCAAAAAGTTATTATTTTCAAAAAACTGATAGCGGCAATCGATTCTACGGGAAAAAACATGAAAGAAATGTATATAACGTTTTTTTGTCAGACGTCAATTTGTTAGTGTAAAACGGCTATAAACAATTGCAAGTCTGTCAGGTACATGTGTATACGCCAAATCCCAAGCAAAATCTATTGCCGATAGCGCCAAACTAACTATGCCAATCGTAGCTAAATCGAAAAAAAAATACCCGTTTTTTCTTTTGCCGTTTGCAATTGTTTATAAGAAATTATTTAAACAAATTATCAAAAAGTTATTATTTTCAAAAAACTGATAGCGGCAATCGATTCTACGGGAAAAAACATGAAAGAAATGTATATAACGTTTTTTGTTAGACGTCAATTTGTTAGTATAAAACGGCTATAAATAATTGCAAGTCTGTCAGGTACATGTGTATACGCCAAATCCCAAGCAAAATCTCTTACCGATAGCGCCAAACTAACTATGCCAATCATAGCTAAATCGAAAAAAAAAATACCCCTGTTTTTTCTTTTACCGTTTGCAATTGTTTATAAAAAATTATTTAAACAAATTATCAAAAAGTTATTATTTTCAAAAAACTGATAGCGGCAATCGATTCTACGGGAAAAAACATGAAAGAAATGTATATAACGTTTTTTTGTCAGACGTCAATTTGTTTGAGAAAATAGGACAGAAAGCTTTGAATTTTCACAAATTGTACATTTGGAAATTTGACTAACATAGTAATTGTTGGGTTACGAAGTTGCAAAGAGTTTGCTAAATTTTTTTTCTATTGAAACCGTGTTAGAGATCACGTTTGAGTGGCGGGCTAACGGTTTGAAATTTGAATGTATTATAGAAAATCGCTATTTTACAGTTATTTGTTTTTGGAACAAATTGCCATTTGACAAAAAAACCGTTATATACATTTCTTTCATGTTTTTTTCCGTAGAATCGATTGCCGCTATCAGTTTTTTAAAAATAATACCTTTTTAATAATTTGTTTAAATAATTTCTTATAAACAATTGCAAACGGCAAAAGAAAAAACAGGGGTATTTTTTTTTTGATTTAGCTACGATTGGCATAGTTAGTTTGGCGCTGTCGGCAATAGATTTTGCTTGGGATTTGGCGTATACACATGTACCTGACAGACTTGCAATTGTTTATAGCCGTTTTACACTAACAAATTGACGTCTGACAAAAAAACGTTATATACATTTCTGTCATGTTTTTTCCCGTAGAATCGATTGCCGCTATCAGTTTTTTGAAAATAATAACTTTTTGATAATTTGTTAAATAATTTTTTATAAACAATTGAAAATGGCAAAAGAAAAAACACGGGTATTTTTTTTTTTCGATTTAGCTACGATTGGCATAGTTAGTTTGGCGCTATCGGCAATAGATTTTGCTTGGGATTTGGCGTATACACATGTACCTGACAGACTTGCAATTGTTTATAGCCGTTTTACACTAACAAATTGACGTCTGACAAAAAAACGTTATATACATTTCTTTCATGTTTTTTCCCGTAGAATCGATTGCCGCTATCAGTTTTTTAAAAATAATAACTTTTTGATAATTTTTTTAAATAATTTCTTATAAACAATTGCAAACGGCAAAAGAAAAAACAGGGGTATTTTTTTTTTCGATTTAGCTACGATTGGCATAGTTAGTTTGGCGCTGTCGGCAATAGATTTTGCTTGGGATTTGGCGTATACACATGTACCTGACAGACTTGCAATTGTTTATAGCCGTTTTACACTAACAAATTGACGTCTGACAAAAAAACGTTATATACATTTCTTTCATGTTTTTTCCCGTAGAATCGATTGCCGCTATCAGTTTTTTGAAAATAATAACTTTTTGATAACTTGTTTAAATAATTTTTTATAAACAATTGAAAATGGCAAAAGAAAAAACACGGGTATTTTTTTTTTCGATTTAGCTACGATTGGCATAGTTAGTTTGGCGCTATCGGCAATAGATTTTGCTTGGGATTTGGCGTATACACATGTACCTGACAGACTTGCAATTGTTTATAGCCGTTTTACACTAACAAATTGACGTCTGACAAAAAAACGTTATATACATTTCTTTCATGTTTTTTCCCGTAGAATCGATTGCCGCTATCAGTTTTTTAAAAATAATACCTTTTTGATAATTTGTTTAAATAATTTATTATAAACAATTGCAAACGGCAAAAGAAAAAACAGGGGTATTTTTTTCTCGATTTAGCTACGATTGGCATAGTTAGTTTGGCGCTATCGGCAATAGATTTTGCTTGGGATTTGGCGTATACACATGTACCTGACAGACTTGCAATTGTTTATAGCCGTTTTACACTAACAAATTGACGTCTGACAAAAAAACGTTATATACATTTCTTTCATGTTTTTTCCCGTAGAATCGATTGCCGCTATCAGTTTTTTGAAAATAATAACTTTTTGATAACTTGTTTAAATAATTTTTTATAAACAATTGAAAATGGCAAAAGAAAAAACACGGGTATTTTTTTTTTCGATTTAGCTACGATTGGCATAGTTAGTTTGGCGCTATCTTTCCTAGATTTGGCATGGGCCTTAATGGGTTAAGGAACAAAAACCTTGTTCCTTTAATTTTTTATAAATTTTGATCAATTGGTCCGGAAAAACCGCTGAACCGATCGCTCTAAAAATTTATATGGTTCTTTGGGGGACATTAAACTGTAAAATTTCTCTTTAACCGTACCTTTTCCGCCCATATTACTGAAGATACTGTCAAGTAACCAAAAAAGGGGAAAATGTAACTTTGTTTCACTTTTTTCAATTCAATGTTAGAGATGGAAAAAAATTTTTCTCTTTACTAACGTTTAACTGTATTTCATCGGAAATTTCATGCAGATGATGAAATTCGGTGTCCGCTTGCAGACAGTATTTATATTTATATTCCGCTTGAAAACCAGTATTTTCAGAGATATCGAATTTTGAATGCAAAAGGATCCTTTTTGTTCGATATCTCGGAGACACATGATCGTAATTGAGCTCCGCGAAAAGCAGCGTGAAGCTGAATATACAGGCTAAAAGACCTATGTATTAGCGTAGCTCGAACAAATTTTTCCATGCCCGTTGAGTACGAAACATAATGTAAAAAATTTGGATAAAATTTTTTTTGCGCTTTGTATAAGGATTGCATATAATACGGAGCTCCAAAAAATTTTTAACCAAAAAATCTAAAAACTAGAGTCTTCAAGCTTCAACAGCATTATTTTTTTATTTCCTGTACGACCATTTCTCACTGAAATACCGCCTGTTGAAAATCAGCCAATAATTTGACAAATTTTTTTGTTCCCTTAATTTTTGCGAGAAGTGTAGATATAATGATTTTAGATATTAAGAAAAATATGTTAATTAGATATAATTTTAATATAACAAAGTATTTATTATATAAAATTAAGTACGTAGATTCAGAATATAATAACACAAATTGCATTTAATTATGAAATAATAATGAATTTTAATATGCAAAATTGATTTATTTATTACACGAACATTATGAAATATAAAAAAAATGTAAATAATCCATATGCAAAATGAATAAGTATAGAACATGAGTAAGAATTGATTTCATTAATAACAGCTGAATAGTAACTGTTATTAGTAAATAAACAATTAATAATTTATTTAAACAAGAAGCTGTATATAAAACGAAAGTATTAATTTTATACTTGATAATGATAGCTTAATGATTTAGGAATCTTAGATAATTAATCTAATAATTGCATTATAAGAATAGGAAAAACCGTTACAAATATAAAAAATTAGTTATAATTCAAATGTTATTAACTAATTTAAATATTCATTTTTAGAAAATACTTCTAAATTGAATCAACTATAAAGTTATATAAAAATTTATTAATTTTCGATTGTAAATATTATAATATCCCGTTAATTAACTTTATTAGTTAATAAATTTTGACGAAACTATTTGCGATAATTGTATATTGTATAAAATCAACAAATAACAAATTTTGTAAAGTTTACATATGTTAAAAGCTTAACCCATTAACGACTAAGACGGTTGATTTTAGACTAACTTTTCGTAGCTGAATTTCAGGTACTCAACGGAGTAATAACTGGGTCCGACATATCAATCTTTATGTATTTTTGTCTGCTGAATGAGAATCTGGGCTCGAAATTCGAAAATTTCTATTGCAAAAAAAGATATGGCGATTTTTTTGCAAAAAAATCTGAAAGAAAATCGCATTTTCAAACTTTATAATTTTTTTCAGGCAGAAATCGCATGAATTCATGATGAAATCATCAACCATCGGTGCACAAATTTGTTGAAGTTTAACGATAAATTTTTACATATACGTATTTGTCGCCAAAATGGTGGCCAAAATGCAAAAAATTGCATAAAATCGCATTTTTTGTTCATTATTTTTTTTCTCGAAAAATAAAGGATTAAACAAAAATTGTCTAAGAATAAAAATGTCTTAAAATTGATCAGAGAATACTCTAAAATTTTTTAAGATTTTTTTGAGACAATTTTTGATTTTTTGAAAAATGCTAAAACCAAATTTTTAAAAAATGTCTGCAAAAAATCTGAAAAAATTTGAGAGTATTCTTTGATCAATTCTAAGACATTTTTATTCTTAGGCAATTTTCATGTAAGCCTTTCGTTTTTGAGAAAAACATTGTTGAACTTGATTACATGCATTTTCCAATGGTGGACACTTGTTGCTGGCATTAGATAATAACGTTTCGAATTGGTCTGCTTTTATGTGTTAGTAAAATTAGTCAACCATCTTGAAATATATTTTTGGTCAATGTACATTCGAAATTTCAATATTTGTTATGTATTCATTGTAGACCTCAGATACGATTTGTCATATTGGGCAAAAAAAGTTATTATCCATAGTACAAGTGAAATACTTCAATTGAATAGTTCGTCACAATAACATTCATAATAATGTCAAAAAAGCGTACAAGACGATCTGTTTCTTCTGATTCTGAGGTTGAAACCTCAGAGGATGATGAAACGGTCTTGATACCAAATGCAGATGATTCCGGTTCATCAGGTGACTCTGATTCTGATTCTGAAAATTATTCTGACGCAAAATTACCGAGAATTATTTACCAGAATGTTTCAAAAAATTATCAAGAAGATCAAGCGAAGCTAGAAAATGAACATGTATTTGATTGGGTAGATGGTGAAAGGACATATTCCGATAAATGTACCGATAAAATTTTATTGACAGAAAGTGCAAAAAATAATATACGAAAGAGTAAGCCAAGAGAATTCTTTGATATTTTTTTTTCAATTGAAATGAAGGAGTATATTATCGATGCATGCAAAGAAAATGGGTTAAAGTTATCGTTGGCTGAGTTGAATACATTCATTGGAATTATTATAATCACTTCTTTCAATAAAAGAAAAAGTCAGCGAGATTATTGGTCGACAGACCCTTTCTTGTCTTGTCAAATAATTTCTTCCGCAATGTCACGATCTAAGTTTGAAAATATAAAATCAAAATTGAAGTACTCGAAGGCTAAAGATAACAATCCAAACGATATGACGTGGCGTGTTCGTGAATTGATGAAAATTTTTCAAAGAAATATTCTGAAGTTTGGTTTCTGGAGAACTGCTCTGTCAATAGATGAAATGATGGCCAAATCATATGCTAAAACGTCATTGAAGCAATTCATACGCGGAAAACCTACGCGATTTCAACTTAAATTTTGGGGTCTTTGCACTGCTGGTGGATATTTATTAAATTTCGATTTATACTGCGGAAAAAATTCTGTAGTAGGAGAAAAATTAGCGAAATCTGCATTGGGTTCTCGTGTAATTATGAATTTATTGAAACCTTTTTTCGAAATGACAGTTCCTGGAAAATTTCCCCTGTACCACGTATATTTTGACAACTTTTTTACAAATTTAGATATTGTTATACATTTGAAAAAATTACAATTGAGATGCACTGGAACTGTTAGAGAAAATCGTATCAATAAAAAAAATGTCGTCAATAAAAATCTCCACGTGGTACATATGCAGTAAAACATGAAAAAAACAGTGGGATCAACTGTATTACTGTAATGGATTCAAAATTAGTGTCAATATTATCAACATCAGCAGGGGGTCACTCCATTAGAACCACTAAGGAGATATAGTTCGAACGAAAAGGCAAAAATTGAGATACCAATGCCACAAGCGTTTCACCTTTACAATCAGTACATGGGCGGGGTCGATGTTCATGATGGACACTGTAATAATTTATTGCCTGGTATTCGGTCAAAGAAATGGACTTGGGTAGTCTTCATCAGGGTCATCCAGGCTGCCATTACAAATTCTGTTGTTATATTCAATGCTGCTAAGAATAATGAAAATAAAGTTGGAACAAAAGACTTCGCTAATCGATAGCTAAAAGTTATATTCATGATGGTAAAATAAAGCAAAGTAAACATCAAACGATCAGAGAAAGCAAGCAAAAAAGTTGTTCTAATTGTCCTGTAAGAACATACCTTTTATGTAGTGATTGCCAATTATATTTTTGCAGTTCGTGTATGAAAAAAAGGCACTAAAATATAGGTGCTTGTGAGAGGCAAGGGGACTCACGATAAAAAAGCACCCCGACTAGTGACAGGCAAGGGGACTTACGGTAAAAAAGCACCCCGACTAGTGAGAAGCAAGGGGACTCACGGTAAAAAAGCACCCCGAAGGAGACATTTTTTTACCACGTCCACGCCGTTGTCTCTGGGTTATGCAAAGAGTAAAAAATCACTGTAGAGTCAAGATAGATATTTGTTACATATCTGAATTTATCGACAAAATGGCGGTCAAAATGCAAAAATTGCAAAAAATCGCATTTTTTGTTCATTATTTTTTTTCTCGAAAACTAAAGATTAAACAAAAATTGTCTAAAAATAAAAATGTCTTAGAATTGATCAAAAAATACTCTTAAATTTTTTCAGATTTTTTGCAGACATTTTTCAAAAATTAGATTTCAGCATTTTTCAAAAAATAAAAAATTGTCTCAAAAAAATCTGAAAAAAGAGCCCTGCCGGGTAAGCATATCAAAAGTGCCCTTGAGGATATCGGATTCCGGACTGGAGGGACTTTTTTGTCATCAAAAGATATGACTTCTCTCAAATTTTCAGACCCCTAGGTGCATGTGAGGCAAGATGGGACGGGGTAATATGGTTTTTGGTTTTCGAACCATATTTTGGTCAATTTTTGAGCTACGTAAAAATTTTTTTTTGGAAAATGTGTCGTTTTTTAAGCCCTACAAGACTGTCTAGTTGAAAAAATTTTTGGCGCGAAATTCAAATTTTGGCGGCCATTTTAAAATTTGAATTTGCCGCCATTTTGTCTGTTTTATAGGTGCATAGCTAAAAAAAATCTTACAATACTTCTTATGAACGAGAAAGTATGTGTGAATTTTTTCAGATTTTTAAAATTGGTGGAAGGAGGTCAAAAAAATTAAAAACCACATTTTCGATGATTTTTCGTACGTACGTGGCCCCTAAATATCCGTAAATTGTTTTCCAAGTAGTTTTCACGCTAAAATCTATTTCATTTGCCTCTTTCATACATTAATAAGCATATCCGTTTTTCAGAACAATTAACCAACGTGTTTTTCACGAATATTCTTCGAAAATAATAACCCACGTGACTGACAAATCATTGAAAAAATAGGTTAATTAATTAATATTTTAGAGAAAGGGTGGGCTAGCGTTATTCAAATAAATTCGAAGATTTTGGTTTCTTATAATAGTGGGAAATCACGTTTTTTTCATGTATCAACTCTACTTTTCATGTATCAATTCTAATCAATATTTTTCAAATCTAAAAGAACCGACATATTCGTTATGAAATAAGGGATGTTGCTAAAAAATGTTGCTAAAATAATAAATGGACTTTTTATGGTTTATAACTAATTTTCTGTTAAATTTTCGCCAATCTACTTTCGAGATTTGTGTTCAGCATGTTAAAGTACATAAAATAACTCTTGGATTGTAAATTTTTACCCCCATCGGCCAGCGCCTGAACAAGAAAATCTATTCTCACTTCTACACTACTCGTAAGATGTAAATTAATATGTAAAAAAAACTAGACATAATTTAATAACTTCTCAACTATACAAAAATCAAAAACATAATTTTCTTTCAATTTCAGTTGATTTTTACGTATTCAGGGCCCAGGAAATTTTTTTTTCATGGAATTCATGCCTTTTCCTATGCTAGTTTTCAAACTTTCAGGCGTTGCTCAGTTTTCTTTCTTGGCCACCAGAGCGGCGCATTGGTATCGTTGAATTTGTTGAATTGCCAATCGGAACTCAGAATTTATAACGGATTTTGATTTGTTCAGGTGTAAATGAATAACGCACAAATGGTTTTGTAATTATATTCGACGTTGAAAGAGATGCACAATCTGAAAAAATTATCATTTTTCGAATTATCTCACATTTATTATATCCGAGTGACAATTTCAAAATTCGTTATGGTACACCTGTTGATGTCGTTCATGACATGTATACAGATTTTTAAAGAATCATTTCTTATGTTATTCTTGTTTGTCCATTGCTGAAAATATTTTGATCACAATTTATCAAATAAAGTATATATCATAAACAGTATTGACATAAGAGTTGGAAGTCAAGTGTTATGTTGACAATAACAAGTTTATGATTGTGTAACAGATCCTATCAATTGAATATATTTTTCAAGCTTCAAACGGAATTGATGTTAATAAAAGTGAGCTTTCAAATTAACTGAGTATTTTATAATTAAATAGAAAATGAACAGCATATAATACAATTTAAAAAGGTTTCTGAATTCTGTTAAAGAAGCTTTTTGTCTAGTAATTAATAATAGTCTGAAAAACTATAATTAGTTTAATCTCATAAAGAGCAAACAAATGTATTGAAACTTTATTATATTATAACGTACGATAAATATGATAATTACTGCATAACATTTCTGAAAAAAATTAAAATGTCCATTTCTTATTGAACTACTATTCAAATTGATTCAATATTTGCCCAGTCTGAGACAACATTCATGTGAACATTTATCTGAAAAAAATAAAGTTAACAACCTAACCCCTTTCTTTACACAGATTATTCTACATGGAATGAATTAGTAAGATTTTACTGTTAGTACTGTTTTTTATGGCAATTGGTATAATATAGAACCATGTAAGATAGAAACTGAAATGCGTATTGTTGTATACTTAGAAAAAATATTATAGACTCATGGAAATAGTAACTAGTCTCATATTAGTTTCTGAATTAATTTTAAATCTAGAACTCGGGTTCAAGATTTGCAATTTATCGATATTTCTTGTCACCATTCTTTATGAAAATTTGACTTGAGGTTTATAATTTAATGGCAATATTTATTATGTACCAGTTCCTAACAAAGGTACTCATGAAGCTATTTGTGTCTTTATTTTACTTCTTGCCTTGAGCTTGCCTAAGCTACTTTTGATTAAAACATACTATAGTTTACTCCACATGTTGAATAAAATTTACAATTGTACTATTTGCATCTCACTCGCTTAGTTTCTAAACATTGGATTCTATACACTGAATACTCATTGAACTGTAATTTCACTTTAACAACCCATTGGACGGCATTTCTTACAATTGTTTTAGTTCACAAAAATTATTTTCTATGACATGCTGCACAGAACTTTTTAAAATTTTTTATCATACCATTTTTTCAACTTTTTTCCAATTCTTTGTTGTATTATTAATTTTATAACCATTTTCATCGTCAATCAAATATCACAGTTTACAATATACTGTTTGGAAAGCTTTAATAGTTTTACTTTTATGAAAACATGATTTGTTAGTTAGTTTTCAATGTCAACATGTAGTTCGAAATATATTTTAGATATTCTATGATAAATAAAGCAAATATGATTACTTTTCTCGCTATTAGAATGCTCACTCGCACGTAGTAAAAACAGTTTATTTCGCTTCATTGTCTTGTGATCACATTCTTGATCTTGAATAAAACTTTTGATGATATTCTTGAGATTTTTCAGCTGTGATTTATCTATAACATCATATCATTTCAAAGATTCTTTATAAAAATTCTTGGGTAATCATGTTTCTAACAGTAGGACAATTCTTATTTCTTTTAGTCAAATCAATATGTACATTATCACAAGGTTTGTTTGAAGCAAAAATTATATTTTGTTTCTCTCAAATAATCACTCCGACAACTGAATATTTCTTCAACTTCATATTTTTCATTTTTTATCAAAATGTTAACACCGGCCAGTATTCTTATTTATTCAGAGCCATTATATTTTTCAGTTAGCTGCATTTGAAAAGTTTATTTATTTCAAACTAATCACTTTACAATTCAGTTTATTGAACACTAGTATTGAACTGCAAAATTTAAAACATTTCTCGGACATTTTGTTGTATTGAATGAGAAATTTTACGGTCTTTGAAATAAGATGTGTAAAGAATTAGAGATATATTTTACGAATGCTTGTTAAAAATTATTATTTACAAAAACAGTGAAAAAATCTAATCATTCGAAAAAATTATGCTTTTTTATGCAGTATTTCATTGCTCTTTAGAGATTGTTTGCTTTTTTTTTCAGTTGTATCAGAACCTTTTTTATTCATACACTAATTTTCTTAAATGAAAGATTCCTTTTTTGATTTCGAAAATTTATTTACAGATTAGCATGTCAGAGCAAAAGAAAAAACAAACAAAGTGTCCAGGTTGCAGCATTCCCCTGAAGAAACTTTCAGGATACAAAAAATCGTTAGATACTGATGAAGAAATATCTCAATTTCATGCAATATTCGATGAGACAGTAGATCTCAATACTATAATATGTTCAAAATGTTTCTCGAAGATGAGGAAATTCGTGCATCAGAATAAAGAGAATCAAGTCAAAACTGCAGTTCTGGAAAACGCGGGAGAATTATTTTCAGAAACACCTCCTACTGAAACCCAGTCATCTCTATCATCTACAAATAGTCCAGGAGTTTTTTATCCAGAAGCAAAACCGATGGAAGAAGTCGAATTAGTTGAAATGTCAATTACAAGAACACTCAGCACTCATGCTTACTGCTGTTTATGCAAATCAATTAAAAACCTTGTGTTAGTTCCAGATCAGGCTCGGATGCAAGTTTATGCAAAAAAGAGATTATATATTCCTAACGGTAATAGATGTTGCATTAAACACCTGATAAACAAGAGGTTTTATGACGAAGAATTGAAGAGCATTGAGGTTTTCTCATCGACAAGTATGATTCCAGTTCCGGAATTATCAAAACTACTTGAACAATTATCTATTCGAGTAGATTCTGAAATTCATGACAGAATTGGAGATTTTTCTTTTCCGGAGGAGCGCTTGAACGTGCTGACTGCTGGGTTGAGTTGGGAAAATATTATAGAATTACGCGATATGATGATATCCTTGAGAGATTCGGAATCTCGAAATGTGACACAAGCATTGATTGTTTTTCTGTTTAAATTAGTAAGTGGAAATTCAAATAAAGTCATTTGCGCTGTTCTGGGTGTTCAACGCGAGCAACAGGTTTCGGCTTTCTGTCAATCTATTTTAACAGCTTTTGAAAAAGATGTACTTCCAACACGTTTTGGTATTGGTGCACTAAGTAGGGAAGAATTAATAAGTCATAATACTCCAGTCGCCAAAGCATTACATAATATTCGGGAAGATCAGCTGGCTTTGATTGGGGATGGAACTTATCTCCGACACGAAAAGAGCGCAAATAATGAGTATCAAAGGAAATCTTTTTCTGGTCAGAAAAAAGTACCTTTATGCAAACCGTTTACGATCTGTGCTTTGGATGGATACATTATAGACTCAGCAGGCCCTTTTGAGGCTAATCTGAATGATGCACAAATTTTAGATCACCTATTGAAAAAGCCAGATGGTCTGAGAAAATTGATGATCAATGGAGATATCTGGGTTCTAGACAGAGGTTTTCGTGATGTAAAAGACAATCTTGAAAATATGGGATACAAAATATTAATGCCAGCTCTCAAAGGAAAACAAAAACAGTTAACAAGACAAGAATCTAACGACTCTCGTTTTGTTACTGCGGTCCGGTGGCCAGTTGAAGTTGTACATGGTGTGATCGGTAATAAGTACAAGTTACTTCGTCATAAGTTTTACAATACAATGTTGCCAAAAGCTGGCTTGTATTGTAAGATAGCGTGCTTTTTACAAAACAAGTTCGGAAAGCGATTCGTAGCAGACCCTTCCATGACGGATGAAATTGTTTCACGTATGCTTCAACGAAAAGATGTGGAGAATACTTTAGCTTCAGAAGCTGAAAATGGTCACTGGAGTAGAAGAAAATTACCTTTTCGACCAATGACATCCAGTGACGTTCTAGATTTTCCAGAATTAACTGAAAGGGATTTGAAGATATTGTTTTCAGGAACATACCAATTGCAGCAGAGCGTATCTTATCTGGCCGAAATGATGAACGAAGATGGCGAGCTTGAACTTTACTATTTAAAAGCAACAAATGAAATTCTAAAAGTGCGTGTGAAGTCGAGACACGTTAATAGAAATACGTATAATTGTTTCGTTCATTACCGCCCACAAACAAACGGCTGTGCAGGTATCGTTAGATACTGTTGCGAGTGCGCTAACGGCAATCGCACGATCGGTTGCTGTGCTCACGTTGCTGCTGTGATATATTACCTCTCGCATGGAAGATATCTTGCGAAAATAATACAACCGGCTAAAATTTTAAGTTCCCTTTTTGCAGTTCAACAAGTACCGCCCGTCATTAACGAAGACAGTGATGAAGATTAGGACAAAATCAAAATTTTTTTCAATTCAATCTCTGTACATATGTATTGGAAAATATATTACTCTGAAATTCCTTGAATACACCAAACCGAAATCTTCGAATTTATTTGAATAACGCTAGCCCACCCTTTCTCTAAAATATTAATTAATTAACCTATTTTTTCAATGATTTATCAGTCACGTGGGTTATTATTTTCAAAGAATATTCGTGAAAAACACGTTGGTTAATTGTTCTGAAAAACGGATATGCTTATTAATGTATGAAAGAGGCAAATGAAATAGATTTTAGCGTGAAAACTACTTGGAAAACAATTTACGGATATTTAGGGGCCACGTACGTACGAAAAATCATCGAAAATGTGGTTTTTAATTTTTTTGACCTCCTTCCACCAATTTTAAAAATCTGAAAAAATTCACACATACTTTCTCGTTCATAAGAAGTATTGTAAGATTTTTTTTAGCTATGCACCTATAAAACAGACAAAATGGCGGCAAATTCAAATTTTAAAATGGCCGCCAAAATTTGAATTTCGCGCCAAAAATTTTTTCAACTAGACAGTCTTGTAGGGCTTAAAAAACGACACATTTTCCAAAAAAAAATTTTTACGTAGCTCAAAAATTGACCAAGATATGGTTCGAAAACCAATAACCATATTACCCCGTCCCATCTTGCCCCACATGCACCTAGGGGTCTGAAAATTTGAGAGAAGTCATATCTTTTGATGACAAAAAAGTCCCTCCAGTCCGGAATCCGATATCCTCAAGGGCATTTTTGATATGCTTACCCGGTAGGGCTCTTTGAGAGCATTCCTTTATCAATTCTAAGACATTTTTATTCTTAGACAATTTTTGTTTAATCCTTTAGTTTTCGAGAAAAAAAAAAATAATGAACAAAAAATGCGATTTTATGCAATTTTTTGCATTTTGGCGAAAAATACATATATGTAAAAATTTATCGTTAAACTTCAACAAATTTGTGCACCGATGGTTCATGATATTAAGTCGTTGGAATAAAGACGACTCTTCGCAAAAATTGCCTTTCAGTTCTCCGATGATCTGACGTGAGCCACGTGATCATAATGACTGTTACATTTGTTCTATTGACCTGAAACGTTTCAATAGTAAGAATAAATCTGCAATTTTGTATCCTAATGTCTCATCTGTTACCAAACCAGTTTTACGGGGGACTCTTGTCTGTGAGAAATCATCACCCCTAAAGAAAGCAGAATGTTTACCTACTGCTTCCAGGAGCCCAGACGAAATAAATGATATCGAGGTGGACAACGAAGATCCGCAGTCAGATGATGCTGCACATTTCGATACAACCAAAAGTCCTCAATTGTTTACACAAGCTCTTCTAAATAATTTGGTTAAAGATTTGGACCTGCCAAAAAATAAATCAGAATTGTTAGGTTCTAGGTTGGAAGAAATGAATCTGTTGGCTCCAAAAACAACTTTTTCTTGGTAAAGAAACAGAGAGCAAGAATATATCAGATATTTCGCAGAGAAAGATGGATTGACTTACTGTCATGACGTGACTGGCTTAATGACAAAATTAGGCTTGATATACGTCGCTACTGAATGGCGTCTTTTCATCGATTCTTCTAAAAGAAGTTTGAAAGCTGTCCTCCTTCACAATGGAAATAAATATGCTTCGATTCCACTCACCCATTCAGTGTATCTAAAAGAATCTTACGAGAATATGGAGATAGTTCTTGAGAAAATTAAATATGAAGATTATAAATGGCTCATATGTGATTTGAAAGTAATAACTATACTTCTTGGACAGCAGTCGGGGTATACCAAATGCACATGTTACATTTGTTTGTGGCATAGTAGAGCTACTACACGTCATTGGGAAGAATCTAAGTGGCCACTTCGCACGTCTCTGAAGCTAGGATCACACAATGTTCTCAAAAAACCCTTGTGTGATACAAAAAAAATAATTTTCCCTCCCCTCCACATAAAATTAGAATTGATTAAGCAATTCATCAAAGCCCTTGATCAGAATGGAAAATGATTCCACTACTTATTGGATAAATTCCCAGGATTATCTAATGCAAAAATAAAGGACGGTATTTTCACTTCATTTCAACTTTTTATTTCAACTACGAAAGATGATGAAATCGGCTGATTTTCAACAAACGATGACAAAAAAAAAGAGAAGACTGCATGGGTGAATTTTGCAGCGACTGTAGAAGGATTTTTGGTAAATAGAAAAGTAGAAAATTATCACGTAGTCGTTCAAAATATACTTACCAGTTTCAAAGAGTTGGGTTGTAACATGAGTTTAAAAGTACACTTCCTGAATTCTCATTTAGATTCTTTTCCTGAGAATCTTGGAGCCTTAAGTGAGGAGCAAGGAGAAAGATTCTACCAAGACATCCAAGAGATGGAAAGAAGGTATCAAGGTAGATGGAATGTTAATATGTTAGCTGACTACTGCTGGGCTCTTAAACGTGAAAATGATGGTTACAGTATAAGAGAAAGTCAGGAACCAGAAGCCTAGACGAAAAAAGGAAACGATTCCACAAATCAGAAAATTGATAACATTGAAGCATCTGACATAATGTGGTTAATAACATTGCTATTGGGTAATTAGGGGGTTGCCAGCATTCTCATTGCGTTATTAGAGGCTTATTAACTTAGTTCATATTCGAGGGTTATTAGGGGGGAAGTATATGGGGGGGGGGGTATTAGGGGGTTGATAGGATTGCCATTGAGTCATTAGGGGCATTTTAGCATTGCCATTACGCTATTAAGGGGTTCATAGAACCGTTCATATTAGGGGGGTTAGTAGGGGGTTACTAGGGGGTGATAGCACTGTCATTGCGTCATCAGGGGGTTATAAGCATAGCTCTTATTAGGTGGTTATTAGGGGGGTGAGTTATTAAGGGGTTGATAGGATTACCATTGGGATTTTAGGGAGTTTATAGCATATTTTATATTAGAGGGTTATTAGAGGTTTATTAGGGGGGTGATTAGAGGGTTATTATGGGGTTGCTAACATTGCCATAGAAATATTAGGGAGTTATTGGTCAGATAAACCTTAAATTCGGGTTCATTGAATGCATTTTTTGGATTTTACCTTGACCTAACCTTGACTTTGAGCCGACCAGGTCAAACACACCCCAGATTCGAATTCAGCGACCTCAAAAACCTATAGAAACAGTACCTGGACCAAGATTAATGGGATAATCTTGAATTGACCTTGATCTAAATTTGACCCCTGAGGTAATCGGATCATATGAATCGTGGATTCGGATTCAGCGACCCCAAAAACATAAATGTAATGGTATTACCTTTTGCACTTTAGTTCACATATGACTTTTTCGTGGGGCTGTCATATTTGTATTGTTGCTACTGTTGTTAGGAAATCGCTAAAGTGGTGAACTTCATTCGATGATATCTCCGCGAAAAAAAAAGATTTGTTAAATTTGAAAAATACGTTGGAAAGGGCAGAAGCAATAATAAAAATACTTTCAGATGGTCAGATTTGTTTTCAGTAAAAAAAAAATTTTTTACGGTGTAATATAGCTTCTAAAACAGCATAAATACGTGTTTTTCGCACTTTTAGGTTCGAATATCTCGAAAATGTGACGTGATAGAGCATTTTTGATGCCAGGTTCGTGTTCAGCGCATCAAAAACCTTCGGAATACGTATGTTGCTCATGTTCGTGCGATATAAATCATGTTGACTGTTCTTATGATACATATTGTAAAACAAAAAAATAAGAGACACGTATTTTTTTTTATCGGCTAATTTTCACTTTTAAGGCGTAAATTCGTTTTTTTATTAAAATCGTTTTTTTAATATCTCGGCTTAAAATTAATATTTTTCAGTGAAACAATTTGGAGGTTATTTCTTACTAAAGGAGCAAGTATTTCAATGTGATATAAAGAATAAGGGTAGCACCCCCTATTTTTTAGGGGTTTAGAACATATTTATTGACATAATTTTATAATAAAAAAGTTTAAACCGACTAAAAGAAATTGGACAAAATGTTTAAATATCCATAATAACAAAATTTAGTTTACGTCTTTCGGTGTTTTAATAAATATTACCCCTAAGGGGGTTAACCCCTAACACAAAATAACTGTAAATATGCAATTCAATACATAATATTTCGTAGAAAGTTTGTATATAGAGGTTTTCGAGGTCGCTGATTAAAAATTTGATATCAGATTTTGAAAATTTAAAATGGCGGAACCAATGTGGTGGAAGAAAATGTTGAAAAATAATTTTAACTTTCATAAAACCTTGTTTACAAATGTGTGATTTTTGTAGCCTGTACATGTGAACTAAAAAGCCTTAAACCCTAAACCCCTAAATAACAAATAGGCTAGATGCCTGTGCTTTTTAACCGAACCACCTCAAATTCCTAAACTTATAAACAACAAAATTCTGTGTGAGAAGCAGTTTTATAATTTCCGTAGATATTGTTATCAGAATGTTATTAAAATTCCTTTATTGTAAATTTAACTTACAATGTATTTTTGTTTATAATATTAGAGTATAATAATAATAATCTACAATCTTTTATCTTTTGCCATAGTGCATTTTTTGCATTGAGCATAAAATATATTATTTTACGAAGCTTTTACAATAATGGTAGTCCTCATAAAAGTGCTTAAAGCACAATGCTTTTTTGCACCAACCACATCGTACAATTGCAATGTTTGTGCACCTTTCTATTTCACAATGTGTTGCACAAGAATTTCCAAAACTGAAATCTATAGGATTATCAAATTTATCTGGTTTTTTATTGACGTAACCGCTCTTATACCAGGAATATTTAACGAAATCTATATATCTCGGTGAAGACAGTTGGTTATGAACCAATGATTGAAGTTTAATTATATTATTTCTGACATGTAAATTCATATCATGATCCATTAACATTAAATTATCAGAAAATGTTCGGACAAAGATTTTCCATGTACGGAATCCATAGACATCAAGTGGTTGTATTTTACCTGTGTTTTCAGTTGGAATTTGTTTTATGTTAATAATTTCATTTTGTGGCATCGTTTCTTCTATAACTTTATCACAGTGACCACTCCAAGAATCAAGTAATAATATTAAGTTATGGCCTACATGGGGATAAAATATTTTTTCCAACTAGATTTTGAAGTAATCTGCAATTAAACGACTTACTAATTAACTGATCAACGATATTACAATGTAAAAATTTTTATTAGTTCCCTTACTTGTTGTTAATTTTCCAGATTTGGATGCTTCCACGTACACGTTTTCTGGTCTAAATATGTTTTGTTCTACAATAGGGCCAAACTTGCCACTTGGTTCCTTTAAAACTAGAAATAGCGGTGACAACAGTTGTTTAGTAGCTGATATTAGTGGCTGTATAGTATATCTACGCGTTGTTGCTGAAATTGACTGTACCCGACATTGCACTTGCTTTTCTCCTTCTACTGCTAATGTTCTTCCAGAATGCATTTCTAGCTAAAATTCGCTCTGATCTGAATTATACAAATTTTCGAGTCCAATCCTTGGTATACACGATTTAACGTCATTGATAAATGTTTCAGCTATAGCCGTAAGTTCTAGTCTATTTTTTAGCATTTTTCTTGTTATGAACTTATTTATTTTCCTAGAAGCTATTCTGTGTGCTTGCTTAAATTTGAGTAACCAATGTTTAGAAGCTTTAAATCTAATATCATCAAAACCAATTTCTTTTTTAGCTTGTAAGGACCATCGAATTATATCTTCATCACGGATAATTGAACCACTGTTGACAGCTGCTTTAAACTTATCCAGGGTATACTGCCAAATTTGTGCTACTTTTTCTCAATAAATGCCACCTTTATTAATTGAATGAGCCGAACGGCATAGCTGACTAATAAATGATAATTTTTTGAATCTGTTTTGCACTGTTATGAGACTTAAATTTTGCTTCCTTTTGCTACTACACCAAAAGTCTACAGCTCTTTTTTGGTATTCAAAATCGAGTTCTTCATTATCTGCTGTACATTGATTTGTTGGTGCTATATCCTGATCAGGAAAATGATGTTGCACTTCATCTTCAATTATTTCCGCATTATGGTCTTTATACTCTTCTTGAAAATTCAAAGAGTCATCAGTCATCATTTCTACATTGTTAAAATCATGTGTTGCATCTAATAAAATTTCTTTTATGTTTTCGGCCAACTCTGTTTCATGATAATTCGTGACACTATCTGGTATGTTTAACGATTGAAAGTATGCTAATAATAAGTTTAGAACGTTTAACGGATTAATTTTCATTTTTCAATCTAAAATAAAAACAAGCAGTAAAATTTATACAAGCTGTGTTTTTGCATGCTACATTTCTACTAGAATAAAACGAGTGAATGTAAATTGAATCAAATCATTAATTTATGCATTCGAGAAGAATTCTCGTTCCACTTTGTGATATTCGGGAAATTCTATCATTGGTTCACTTTATAGGCGCCGAAAATGGTAGTTTTTATTCACATAATAATAATAATAATATTAATAATAATAATAATAATAATAATAATAATAATAATAATAATATTAATAATAATAATAATAATAATATTAATAATAATAATAATAATAATAACCGCGGAGTCGGGGACGACTACGTCTGGGCTACAGTCGGAGCTGCACCGCGGCGGAGTTCGAAAGGAAGGCGACGCTGTTAGAGGACGGGATCAGGGACCTCCCCGGAGATGTCATCGTTGCGGGGGATCTCAATGCGAGGGCGATCGAGTGGGGAATGAACGAAACGAACCGACGTGGACGACTGCTGCTGGAAATGGCCGCAAGGTTGGACCTAGCAGTAGTATATACGGGACACACGCCGACGTACAGACGACCAGGGATTGGAGACTCCATCCCTGACGTGACGATGACGTCGGACAGAATCCTGCCACGGCTGAGGGGGTGGCGGGTGGTCGAGGACTATACAGCCAGCGACCATCAATACATCGTCTTCGAAGTGGCGGGACGGACAGAAACGAGACAAACGAGAATCCACCAACCCCCGCGGTGGAACCTTAACAAACTTGACCGACAAAAATTTTCGGAGGAGTTGATGGCAGCATCAGCCCCGGGGTCGAAGATTCCTCCTGAGCTAACGGGCCGGCGAAGAACGGAAAGACTGACAGACGAGACGACGAAATTAATAAACAACTTGTGCACCAGCACAATGACGAAACGACGACAGATACAAAAAAGACGACCACAATACTGGTGGACGGACGAAATAGCCGAGCTATGCAAGATATGCCTGGCAAATCGTCGACGTGCGACGAGGGCTGGAGGTGGACCCGAAAGGGAAAACCTTCAGGCCATGTACAAAACAGCACGGAAGACGCTGACAAAAGCAATACGGGACAGCAAGACGCGATGCTGGAGGAAGCTCTGCGAGGAGGTGAACGAGGATCCCTGGGGAACCGGCTACAAGATTGTGACCGGGAAACTAGGAGCCCGAGTCTCACCGGAACTTAAAGATGCCGAAACAGCAGGACGGATTGTTGACGGATTGTTTCCGACGCACCCGATTAGGACAAACCTGATGGATGACGTGGACGCACAAATGCCCCCCGCATTTATCGCTGAGGAGCTCATCAGAGCAACGAATGCGATGAAGACGGGTAAGGCACCGGGACCGGACGGAGTACCATCCGAGATCCTCCGGCTCGTGGCTCGTCTACGGCCGGAGATACTTCTCGACCTGTACAATACGTGCTTGACGACAGGAACGTTCAGCGATCGGTGGAAGGAGGCGAGGCTCGTTCTTATTCCAAAAGGTATGGGCGACCCTGGCACTCCTTCGGCCTACCGGCCGTTGAGTTTACTTGACACTACTGGTAAACTCTTTGAACAATTACTCAGACCCAGATTGACGGACGCGATACAGGCCGGAGGGGGTCTCTCAGATTTGCAATTCGGCTTCAGGAGGGGTCGGTCGACGATTGGAGCGATCCAAAAGGTGATTGATTCTTTCCTGGAACTAGACAGACACTGCCATGCGGTGCGACCCATTGTGCTGCTAGCGACGCTCAACATCAGAAATGCTTTTAAATCGGCCAGGTGGGTGGATATCTTGGAGGCGCTGAAAAGCAACTTTCGGATTCCACCGTACCTGGTTCGGGTTGTGGAGGATTATCTGAGAAACAGACGAATAACGTACGAGACGATCGAAGGACAGGTAACGAGACAGGTCACCGCTGGGGTGGCTCAGGGGTCGATACTGGGACCCGACTTTTGGAATGGTCTATACGATAGTCTGCTTCGGCTTGGGATGCCACTCGGAGTGACCCTCGTCGCCTACGCTGATGACGTGGCGGCGGTGATCACGGAGAGATCTCCCGAGCTGGCGCAGCTGACGTTGAACCAGACCATGAGACGAGTTGGACGATGGATGACAGAACACGGACTGCAACTCGCAACAGAAAAGACGGAACTTATGCTTCTCACGAGAAGACGCATACAGACGATACTACCCATGAGAGTGGGTATATACGAAACGGAGACCAAAGGGGAAGTCAAGTACCTTGGGGTAACCCTCGATACGAAGATGACCTTCTGGCCTCACATACAGAAGACAGCCCGAAAAGCGGCAGAGAGGATAACATCCTTGAGCCGCCTGATGGTAAACACGACGGGACCGAGACCAGGAAAGCGGCGACTGCTAATGGCGACAGCTCACTCGATCCTCTTATACGGCGCGGAAATATGGGCAGATTCCTTGAAGACAAAGAAGTACTGTAAGACAATGACGATGGTACAGAGACAGGGAGCTCTGCGAATCGCTTGCTCCTACCGGACAGTCTCTGCGCAGGCTGTCCTGGTGGTGGCGAGCGTAATACCCGTGGATCTTCTTGCCTCTGAACGCAAAAGGATCTATGGGAGCAGCGCAGACATAGGACGAAAGAACGCGGGAATCGTTGAACGCGAAAGGACGATCGACATGTGGCAAGACCGATGGACAGAAGAACGAGTTAGCAAATGGACGAGACGACTGATACAGGACGTGAGACCTGGCTTGGAAGGAATTTTGGTGATGTGAATTTTTACGTCACCCAGCTCTTGACGGGCCACGAGTACTTTCGACGGTACCTCCACAATATGAACCGAGTACGAACACCCGACTGCAAGTATTGTGGACACGAACGAGACGACGCGGAACACACGTTTTTCGGGTGCGACCGCTGGACAAGACTCAGACAGGAACTGGAAGAAACGGTCGGCAGCATCACCCCCAATAACATCGTGGCTCTGATGCTGTGTGAACCCGAATGGTGACGCTTAGTCCCTACCTATACGGAAACTATACTGAGAAGTAAGAACGTGAATGGCTGCCTGACAGATAACTGAGCAGACGAAGTGACGCGACGTAACGAGATACGGAGGAACGACACGAACGGACGAACACAGACAGAACCTCCAGTCAGAAGTAATATCAACATAGTCCCTGGCTAGGGGGAAAGACACCAAGGAGATGGTGATTTAGTGGGTAGGCCTATTTTTTTTCGGGGAGTCCCGCATAACGCCTCAGTCAGAAAGACTAAGGGGAATCCGCAAAAAGGATTCCGTAACTCCTTGTAAAAAAAAAATAAAAGTAATACTTATAATAGCAATGATAATGAAAAATAACAATAATAATGAGAATAAAATTTATTATTGAATTTAGAGTTTTTGATAAATTCATTAAATCGTATCAAATAGTATTATCATGGAATTCCAGACTGTAAATATTTTACGATATATAAAATAATAATTACTTGGAGAATTCATCTAAAAAATTTAAACTTACGAAATAATTCTCACAATGAAAAACTCCTAAGTTTGACAAAATTAAAATTTATTACATAACGCAAAAGAGGTTTATAAACTAATTTTATTAACCTATGTTTTTTCATTTGCAAAAAAGTGTGGACTTATTGAATTTATAAAATTATATAATTATGAAATTTATGAAATACTTTATAATTTATGAAATTACTTTTGAAATTATACTAATTTATAAAAGCAGAAAAATAAATAATGTTTGAGTGAGACATAAAACAAGACGTTATTTGTTACATACAAAATGATTGAATAAAATATCGGTAATTTGTCTATATACTCGTATCTACGATAAAGTAGACCCTTCGGTTTGTTTGAAGGTTAGGGGTTTGGAGTCGTTTGGTTAAAAAGCACAACCATTTAGCCTATTTATTGTTTAGCGGTTTAGGGTTTAAGGGTTTTTAGTTCACATGTACAGGCTACAAAAATCACACATTTGTAAACAAGGTTTTATGAAAGTTAAAATTTTTTTTCGACATTTTCGTCCACCACATTGGTTCCGCCATTTAAAATTTTCCAAATCTGATATCAGATTTGTAAAGAGCGATCTCGAAAACCCCTATATACAAATCTTCTACAAAATATTATGGATTGAAGTATACCTATAGTTATTTTGTGTTAGGGGTGGTTTACCTCCCTTAGGGGTAATATTTATTAGAACACCGAAAGATGTCAACGAAATTTTCTTGTTATGGATGTTTAAACATCTACAGTGATGAAACGACGCTTAAAGTCTTACGAATTTTGCTGGAACATCTGCAAACCATTCTTGCAACACTTCACACGATCTCGTTTTTGGTCAATCTAGAGCAATCGCGGTATTCATCTAGCGGAGAGCTTTTTCATGTCCAAATGTTGGTGCAAAATATTATGTACCCGTTCACTCGAGATACCTACAGTACTAGCAATCTCACGCACCTTCACTCTTCTGTCAGCCATCATCATATCATGGATTTTATCAATGATTTTTGAAGTGGTAACCTCAACAGGGCGTCCAAAATGTTCAGCGTCTTTTGTGCTCATATGGCCACTCCAAAAATTTTGAAACCACTTATAAACCATTTTAATCGAAGGTGCACGATCACCATAATGTTTATCAAGCTTCTGTTTAATCTCCTGAGGCGTTTTGCCTTTGAAAAAGTAATGTTTAATCAATACACGAAATTCTTTTTCGTCCATTTTTTCACGACCACTCGATTTCTTTTATTGAAACGAATATAAAACGCAAAGTAATTGGCCGTTTTGGCTAAAACTTGGTGTATGCTCTTCAAAGATATGCCACTAACTGAAAATAACCTTGATATGCACTACAAGCGCCATCTCTCTGAGTTTGCACGGACTTTTCAAACGACCCTCGTATTTACAGTTATTTTATGTTAGGGGTGGTTTACCCCCTCAGGGGTAATATTTATTAAAACACCGACAGATGTCAACTAAATTTTGTTATTATGCATCTTTAAACATTTTTTCCAATTTTTTTTAGTCGGTTTCAATTTTTGTATTATAAAATTAGGCATCACGGAGTCTTCTCCATCACGGCCACCCCGGTCACCCACCACCGGCGTCCCGGTAGGATGCGGAGGTGAAACACGTATCTCTCTGGAGAGACGGGGGGCAGGGCAATCCACGGGTTCATCCAATCTCCAGCCGACGCGGGAGCCTTCCCAAGGCCGTTGCCTCCGCGGACGCCTCGCCATGGAAACAGTGCGAATTTACGCACACATCTTCTGGTCTAGCGTCCTCGGTACGGTGGCGGCCAATCCCAGCCTCCATGCTACTCATTAAGGACCGCGCCTGCACCTCCGCGTCGGCCTCAGTCAGAGGCGAGACCCAGTTGCTCGCCGAAAAATCCGGGCACCTACTCGTCCTCTTCTTCCGCCTGCTGCTGCTTCGCTACTCCTCCGCCGTTCTCCTCCGCTCGTCCTCGAAATATCCGACAGGCGGGATGTTCGACGGCGGCTCCTGCCGGCGGAAGCTAAACCTAGGGTCCAGCCCCCGTCGGCGCAAGGGCACCCACTCCATGGGTTCATGGACGTGCCTCTCCGGCCGCACCACCGCCGTCGCCGCTTCCACGCTCGTTCCAGTTCTCGGTGTCGGCTCCCCCGCCAACTGCAGCAGCCCGTTTTTGAAACCCATTCTCCCGGGCCGGTCTGCCGCTGCCGCCGATGGTAGGCCAGGCAAATCCGCAGAGCCTCCGGGGCTCGACGGACGTGCGAATTCACACACAGGTGTCTTGCCCCCCAGCTCCTACGGCTGCGCCGGAGAACTCCTTAGCAGGAACTCCTCCAGCTCCATCTCTGCCGCGTAGCTGTCGACAATCAGGCCGGCCGCCTCTCCTCCCTCGGTACCCGGTTTCTTCCCGGGAAATCTCGGATCCACGCTCAGGACGCGATAGGCCGAGAGCTTCGCGACCATGGCCACGGCTCGCTCCAATACTCGCGTACCCCGAGTTTCTCAAGTCCTGGGAGCCACCTCTCCGGGCGTGTGCCCCAAGTCGCACGGATTCGGGAGCACTCTTTCTCCGTCACCCTCCGTGGGACCGGCAAGCGGCTACTCGGGCCGAGCCAAAGGTAACGAGGGCTCGGCCACGCTTGCCTCCATTTTCTCGGGTTCCGGGGCCGTTGTCTCGTCCCGTCCCGGGGAAGGCTCACTTCCGACGCCTACCTCGGCAGTCAGAGCAGTCAACTCCGTGATTTCATTCTCCATCTGTAAATTTAAGGTTCATTAGTTATTTGGTCTTTCCCCTTTTCTTTCCTTCTTTCCTCCCCTTTCAAAATATCAATAAAAATAAAGAAAAAAAATACAATCCAACCCGTCTACTTCATTACCCGACGGCGGTCGGTCGCCGTTCGTTGCCCACACCGGGCAGCGGAACGTAACGCTTCAAGTCCTTCACATGGACCGTCAGTATCCGATAATTATTATCAGTCTCCAACTCCTATATTACGTTCGAGACTTTCCTTTCTATCTTATACGGTCCTGTATATTCGGGATCTAGCTTCGCGTTCCTTCCCATCTCAGCACACGAAAACGAGTAGTTCCTCCACCAAACTAAATCACCTACGCTAAACACTACGTCTTTTCGCCTCTTGTCATACTCTCTCTTCTGTCTTTCCTGCCTTTCCTCAATATGACGTCCCATCAAGTCTCGTAAAGCATTGAGTTTTTCGAATCGGTCCTGTCAAATCTCGGGTTTGATCCTCATCACGGGAGAACGCCGCTCTACTTCCCTCCTTAAGCTTTTCACCGGCCGAGGATTCTGACCGAAATTCAGGAACGCCGGCGTAACCCTTGTAGAAGACTGGGTCGCGGTGTTAATCGGGTGCCTGAATTCGTGTAGGTAGCGGTCCCAAGTCCGGTGATCGTTGTCCACGAACATAGCTATCATAGTCTTGAGCGTCCGATTAACTCTCTCTACTGGATCACTCTGCTGATGGTAAGGGGGACAGAATACATGCTCAACGCCGTATTCTCGGAGCGTATCCTGAAACGCCTTGCTCTGATAAGCTTTCGCGTTATCGCTAACCAAGTACTCGGGCGTTTCCCATCGGAACAGGATCATCTCCTCAAACGCGTGCGAGAGCGACTTTCCGTCCGCAGAGCTCAACGGTTTAAGCTCGACCCACTTAGTAAAGAGATCCCGGAATACTACCATATACCAAAATCGGTTCTTGCTTCGCGGCAACTCCATTACGTCCGTCGCAACCACCATCCAAGGGCGCTCAATCATCCGTCTTCCCATTAACCCCTTCGGTACTTTCTCCTCGACCTTATATTTTTGACAAACCTGACATTGGTTTACGAAAGTCTGCACGTCATATCGCACCCCTGGCCAATAATATTCCCTTATTACCCGATCGCACGTCTTATCCTGTCCAAAATGTCCGGCCGAAGGCGCACAATGGGCATCCTGCAAAGCCCTTTCCCGATACTCGAGCGGAACAACCATTCGTCAGCACTCCTCACGATTGGTAACTGGATCAAGCAGATAGTCGGTCATATAGCGATACAACAGACCATCCTCTACCTTCCAATTTTTATATTTCTCCGGCCGCTATTGGATTTCTTGGCATCTTCGCTGGTACCAAGAGTCCTTGATCGTCGTAAATTCGCCGACCTCTGCCTCTTCCTCAAATTCGAGCGAGAGTGCATCCGGGACATGGTGCAAGGCACCCTTCCCATGCACTATCTTGCAATCGAGCTGTTGAAAATCCAGCACCCAACGCTCGAGTCGGCCGGTCAAATCTCGCTTGCTTAAAAGCCCCGTCAACGCGCTGTGATCCGTTACTACTACAAAGTGAAATCCCTCGATATATGGCCTAAACTTCTTAACTGCGAATCGAACCGCCAAGAATTCAATTTCGCTTACCGTATATCGTTTCTCATGCGCGTTTAACATACGACTTGCATAGGAAATCGGATGCTCCCCGTCCTCGAAAATCTGCACTAAACACGCTCCCACCGCGTATGACGAACCGTCGCAATGCAGATAAAATGTCCACTCAAAGTCCGGTCTCGCAAGCACAGGAGCCTTAGTGAGCGCTCTTTTCAGTCGTTCAAAACCCTCCCATTGCTCCTCGCCCCAAACCCACGGCTAATCTTTCCTCAATAATTTCGTGAGCGGTACCTTTATATCGCTTTCGTTTCCGATAAATCTCGCGTACCAACCCACCATACCCAGGAATCTACGAAGTTGTTCTATTGATCGAGGCGCCGGGTAGTCCATAATCGGCTAAATCCAGGTTTGGGTGGAGGCTCTCACCGTCCAACCTATAGCCAAGATAGGTCACCTGCGTACAAAAGAAGTCCGACTTTTCAAGATTGGTCTCCAAACCTACCTCAATTAAACGCCGCAGTACTCTTTCTAACCACTGCATGTGGTCCTCGAAATTCGCGCTTACTACCAATAAGTCATCCTTATACCAGAAAACGTTATGCGCAAACTCCGGTCTGAATAGAGCGTCCATGAAGCGCATGAACGTCGCGGGCGCGTGCAGGCCGAAGGGCATTCTTTTGAACTCCCACAGCCCCAACCCAGGAACCGCAAATGCCGTAAAATATTTACTATTCTCGTCCAAAGGGATCTGCCAAACCGCCGACCTAAGATCAACCTTTGACAAAAATACGGTGCCGCGCAATCGATCCAGAATTGAGTCGAAACTAGGAATCGGGTACGCATCGATCTTAGTCACTTTATTCACTGGACGGAAGTCCAGACAAAATCGATACGTCCCGTCTGCCTTTTTCACCACGACCGCTACTCCATTGACTATCTGACGGCCTGATTATCCCTGCACGGCACATTCTTGTCGTCTCTTCCTGGATAAACTTCAAGATCGGTGGCAACATCCGACGTATAGGCGTTTTAATACGTCTCGCATCCCCCACATATATCACGTGTTTGATTAAATTCGTCACAGCCGGAGCAATTCAGGGTTCTGTCACGATGCGGTGCACCAACGCCAACACCCGTTCACGTTGCGCCCTTACATAACTCACGAGTCCCGCACACTCGGTGAATACATGTGCCGTCCCGTCCGCATTATTCGCGAAGGGGATCCATTCTCGCGAGTCCTTAGGTCGCCATTTCCGTCTCTCGATGCTGATATCCTGCATCCACGCATTTAAAAAATCTGCGCCCAAGATTAGGTCATGTGCGCACTGCGCCACGGCACATGCGATCAACGTCCCGCTCTTTCCCCCTATATATCGAGGTATAATTTCAGATCGCCCAAAAGGTCCGGTTCCTCACCCGACACTCCTTTTACAAATATCGTTGGCGGCCTCAACCGCGACCTAAACCTACTCGCCAATCCTGGGCCCACGATCGTAACCTGCGCATCCGAATCCAACAAGGCTAGATAATTGTTCCCATTTATCTTGATGGCTAGAAAAAATCTATTCTCCACTACGGCCACCTGGGCTGCGTTATTGTCTTTACGCGGGCTCGTGAACCGATCATCCGAGCCTGCCTCGGCTCTTCCCTCTGCTACGACGGAAGGCGTCTCCGCCACCCTCACACAGCTTGCCGGATCCCCGACCACCGATCCTTATCGCATCGCTTCACTGCCCCGCACACGGGTATCCGAGAGCCGCGGAGAAGTTCGCGGTGATTCCGTCGCCTCACGCCCCCCTCGCGCTCCATCGGACATCTCTTTTACCTGAGGCGCACCCGAGGGCAGCTGGGGCCGTCGTGGCGACTCCTCAGCCACGCGCTCAACCTGCGCTCGATCGGATCGCTCACTCACTACTCCGGACTTCCCTTTTTCGACAGTGCGATCTTCTCCTACTTCGATTCCGACTGTTTTCCTGAATTGAACATCCTCGAGATCCGACACATTCAAACGCTCATAACGGCGCGACAGACTATCCCAAAATTCCTCTGACCTATCCTTGGCTATTTCTGGATGTGCGCCTCCAGTTCCGCGCGCTGGCCTATCAATCGCGCCATTCTTATTCTGGTCGGGTGGCTCGGCTGCGAATAACAACGCAGCCTCACCGGGCTTGACCTCTTCACTACCATTGAATTCCCCGTTACCGGTTCTCGTTGCGCGAGCCACCCTGTTCCGGTGCAACTCAAGCGCCAACCGCGCTCGCTCGAGCAGATTCAAGCAGAGGTCGGCGAGCGAGTTTCGGCCCCCGCCTGCGAGTTTCCCTGTGGTGCTAGACCATCTGCACACGTGGGGCAGTTCTGGAAGACCACCCCCCGCGGTCCCGCAAACCTGGCAGCTAACCATGGCCCCCGGACACACATTAGCAAAGTGTCCGGCCTGCCTACACCGATAACAGGTGGGGGGCGGCCTACCTCCCTCGCGATTAACGCGATGCGGACACTGCGAACTCCTATGCCCCCGTCCTTCACACGAGAAACAATTTCCTCCGAACGCACTCTCACTGCCTCGCTACGCGCCCCTCTGCTGGGGAACCAAACTTGGCGGAACCGAGGTCTGTATCCGCGCCGCACGGGTCCGCTGGAACGGCCTAGGGCGTGGAATCATTCGCAATTATCCCCCTGCCGGCTCCAGCACCCGAGGTCGGCCTACTATTTTCGCCGGGCTGTGCTGCAGCCGTGAGCACTTCGTTCTTGGACGTGTCGCTGCTCTTTCCCATTGACCACCTCCTTGAATGTCACGCACTCGATCCATTCCCCGGTGTCACCTGTGCATTCTTTTCCGCCTTTATCACCGCGGTTCTTGCCGCCTTTCTCGCTGGTTCCGCCGAGCTTCGATACGCCGCATCCTGAACCAGCATACTGTCGGCCACCGGAGGCGGTCGCCACCTCTTCTCCCTTCCCTGCTGACGCTCGAATGCGGAACCTACCCTTTTCAGCTTCTTCAGCGTAGCGAACGGCTTTCCGTACAAATACCTCGCGAAGGTAGGATGCAAACCTTCTTTGCAAATCGCCAGCTGCCTTTTCTCCGAAGGAGGCCTATCATACGGCGAACGATACATTGGAAAGCGGTCAGGTAATCACCCAGCGTCTATCACTCAGCCTGTGTCTGTAACCGTAACTCCTGGTATAAATCCTCCCTTTTATAATGCCTTCCGAATTCCTCCTTTAATTCTGCGAGAAACTCCCTGAGGGTTCGCCAAGTATTTTCATTATTCCGGTACCAGAGCGCCGCCTTTCCCGTTAATATTATGCCCACCGCCCGGAGTACTTCATCATCTTTCAACCTGTAAAAATCCTGACACTTCCTAATATTGCTTGCGAAACCGTCCATATCCACTCCCCCGTCGCCCGAAAATTTCAGCGACCAAGAGGGAAAGGCCTTCACCGCATCCACCGGTTTATAACGTCGGGGCTGATGCAGACCTGAGCGCCTGCAAGTACTCCGGCGCTTCGGTCTGCGACTGGCCAGCCCTGCCTCATACGGCCTGTCCTCATCCGAACTCGAGGACTCGCTCCAACTATCCTCCCATTCGCTCGCCCTTCAACAGTTCCCTCACTAAGTCGTCCCAATTCTTCATGGCCTCCCCAACCTCGCGTGGTAATGCCGGGGTGCTTGTTCTCCTGTCGAACGACCCCAATACTTCCTCCCCGGTGGCGTCGCTTTCCTCTTCGGAGAAAAATTCGTCCTTCGAAACTGGCTCACGCGAGGTACTTTCCCGCCGCCGGCGCGACGCAGAGTGAGACCGTCGCTCCTCTCGCGCCCGTCTACATGGCATCTCGCCTACCCCCTGCATCCCCAACGCAGCCTCTTCTACGCGATATAAATTATTCGCGCTCTCAGATAACGCTGCTTGCACTTCCCTTCGCATAACCAATCAAGGTAGGCTCGCGACGACGTTTCACGCCTGTCCGAAAACGTTAGACCCTCCCGCGACACCCTGCAACACCACCTCTCCGTGAGGCGTCAACTCTTTCCTCGCATCGGCGAGAGCCGTCGCCCCATCATTTGACGCAATTTGGGCATTATCCTGCCCGTCCACGCTCCTATAATCTGGCCCGCTCCTCTGCATCGCCACCGATTGCGGCCGCTCGTCCAAGATCTAGATTGGAAGATAGTGGGCAGGGTGATGTACCACCAAAAACCCAACAGTGATTACCAGGATGAGTACGGGTACGAGGATACCTGGAAGCTTGTCGTGCCACCAGAAGACCGAAATGCCGTCCTGTTCGAGAACCACGACATTGATATCGCCGGACATTTGGGGCGAGAAAAAACCTTCGCATCGCCTAGTCCTACTATTGGCCTGGCATGTACGCGGATATCGGAAGGTACGTTCGAAAATGTCAGATCTGCCAGCAGTGTAAGGTTGAGCAGCGACTGCCGCGCGGACTCATGAAGGATCGGATGTTGTCCACGCACTGGCAAGTTGTGGCGTTCGATATTGCCGGACCGTTCTCGAGGAGCCCTCGTGGGCACGAATACGTACTAGTGTTCGTCAACTTATTCACACGATGGGTCGAATGTATACCTATACGTGCCAATGGTAAGACGATCGTGAAGGAAGTCCGGGAACGAGTGATCCTACGCTTCGGCACACCTAGGATCTTGCTGACCGATAATGGCACTGAATTCCGCAACCAGCTCGTAGATGGATACCTGAGGGAAGAGGGGATAATAGGACCTTTACGCGGACCTATACCCCACAAGCTAACCCTACCTAAAGAGTTAATAGAACTCTGAGGACGATGATTATCTCATACCAGCACGGGAATCATAAAGAGTGGAACCGAGTCTTACCTGAACTCGCGTTCGCCCTGAATACTGCTATCCACAGCTCTACGGGAAGCAGCCCTGCTATGCTCAATTATGGGAGGCAGGCGGAAGCCCCGAATACCCTCCGTAGGCAAAGGGACGATCTTACGACCCGGCAGAAAGACCTTTTTCGAATAGATCAATGAAATGAACATATGAAGAATAACCGATTCTTTATTCAGGAAGCCCGAGAGATCGCCTTAGACAGGCGAAATATTGTAATGCCAAGCATAGGGCTTCGGGATTCAAGAAAGGGGATTGGGTATGGAAAAGAAACCGCATATTATCTAGTACAACACAGGGTATTTCCGCGAAGCTAGCGCCGAAATTCGTGGGCCCTTACGTAGTCATTGAGGTACTCGGAGTCAACTCGTACCGCCTTGCCAACCAACAGGAAGAGGTCAAAGAATTGGTCGACGCCAAAGACCTTAAACCCTATTATAGACAGGAGGACAACTTGTCTGAAGATGAAACCCGAAGGCGAGATGACGACGATACCCCTACCACCAAGGGAGCCGAGGAAACGAATCACCCGCCTATAGCGAGCGATGCGATACCGCACGAAAGCGACCGCGCTGTTACCACAAATAATACGCCCCAGGGCAAGAAGGGAGACCCCCGAAAATACCGACTGTTGACGAATGAAACCCTGCGAACGAAGGACCTAGGGACCGACGCAAAGGACCCTACCTTCAACCCTAGCGACGGAGGCCATGGGTTGGGCAGCCGAACAGGCGCCCACCTTCGATATCAAAGGAAAAGATTACCGATATTGACAGCTAATGTATGTGTTGTTTCATACTTTTCCGTTTTGAGGGTGGTATAGCGTAATCGAGACATTTCCACCCCTCTCTCTGGGCGCCAATAAGTTGGCATAGCCCACTGTCTTTCTCCCCTTCGCTTTCGAATATATTGGGGATCCGGAAGTCAAGTTTGCTACGACATCCCTGGCACACTCAGTGAGTCGCAACCTTTTTGATCTAAGGCGGCGACCTCCTCGAAAGGAGTACCGATCTTTTCACGGTTCGACGCTCAAGGAGAGTGGAACTAAAGGCTTGACCCTCGGTTTGGTAGCCCCAACGTCTACTGCGTCGGAAGCACGCAGCATACAAATCCTACGAGATTTGCTTGACCTGGTACCACTACCCCGCAGAGGCCAACCCAAAATTGCAATGTCAGAAGAGAGACTCAGCCAGGACAGCCAGAGGAAGATTCCTAAGACGATCAACCAACTAAACCTCCCCTCCTGGGCTCGCGTTCAAAATACATCCCACCCTGCGTACCTGTATTAAGGGATTTCTCCCACGACTCACAGGTCCATCGCTTCGACGTGCCGGGGCATGTCTTCCCATTGCGTTTCGGTCGTCCCCGCTCACGCTGATGGGTATCCGTCATTCGAAAGGTTGTGTTCTGATTTTGCCCGAGTCTCGGATTTCGCTTTCCATGGAAGGCTTTTATGACTCGGTGATATTGATCTCTGCTCTTTCGATTAATTTTCTGACTTGGGTCAGGGGCGGGGTCTCGCCTAGCCGACAAGGCGACTCTCCAGGCAGTTTTCAATATTCGTGCCAGTCATGCCACTCATTCAAATCAATTTCCGAGATCCAGGCTAAAATTAGGTGTTTTAACGTTCGAGATTAGCGTTCAAATTGTGTTTTCTCACACAAAGGTGTCGGGCCTTACTCCCGGAGCTCGAGGCAAAGAACTTTAGGTGGCTGCTATGACCACGGCCACGACTCTTTACCCACAATAGTGGCACCTACCGATTGCCAGTCGATAGGGAGTAATTTCTTATCTATCCGAATTAGAATCGGATTGCCGGGACCATTGGTCCTCTGCAACTAGCTCCCGGAGCGGTCTGCCGTCCTCTAAGAGGGCGCGTGGTACCACAATCCCAAGAGATTTCCCCTCAAGTGATTCCCGGATTTTGGCTTTTCTGGGCTTGAGTTGAGCTCTTGGGGTGCGGTAGACTCCACGTTGAATGTTTGGGCGTTTACGGGCCGCACCTCACCACGTGCTGTCATGGTCCGTGTTGTTTATTGTCGTTAAGCCTATTGGCCATTTACCCTAGGGGCGAGCGTTGTGTGTTTTGCCTACTGTTTCTTTACAGAAACAGCGATTTCAGCCCCACCACGTGAAGGTACACACATCTGCACATGTGATTGCAAGTCTTCGTTCAAATACACATTGCATTCACTTCGGGTCGACTAGCATTAGTTGCTTGTCGAGGGCAATCGGTGACGTATTTTGTACTTCAGCATTTGCATTTGCTCATGCCCGTACAGGTAAGAGAAGTTTACGACATCCTCTGCCAAAACAACAAAGTGTTTGTTTGAGAAGTCTCCACTCTCTGTTGAGGAAGACAACTACTGTCCGCCGCTTTGACAAAAGATTTTTGCACAAGGTGACCTGGCCAGCCTCGCGGCTGGCCATATGGTGCACTATGTGCATCATCCATATTTTTGCTAAGCGGATTATAATCGAGCTTCCTGAGAGCGTCGTGATCGCAACCGCCTACCAATATTGACATATAGAAATATTACAGGATGAAGATCACACAGGAGCAGTTCGAACAAGCGGCGGCCGCTCTCATTGGATTGGATTTGGGCCCCGCAGTCAACGGAGTGGTACACGCCGCCATCCACATTATTGAAGAAACGAGGAAAGAGGAGGAGCAAGCACGGATACGAGCTCGCGAGAGCTTGTCATCCGTACTAATCGAGGAGGTGGACAAAGATGAATCCCAGACTCCATCATCTGTTCCGGGCATCATGCCCGAGGAAACCCCGTCACTGCCAGGGCCACCAGCTGGAGCCATTCCGGCGGCAGCGCCAAAGGTGTCGACAAGCACTCAAACTGATGGTGCTCCCGTTGGTACCGACTGGCGCCCAGACTTCCTCCACCAACCAACTACACCAGGTAGTCACCGGTCCTGGGAGGAAATCGTTAAGGGCTTGAGGGAAGTTGAACAAGGTTGGACCCTCCTCAAAGCGCTTCATCGAGCCGTATCCGCTGAGTTTGATACGTTTACGGCTAAGAGACACCGCTCCAGCGATTTAGAACATTGGAGCAAGGTGGTGTCTCGTCGTTGCCAGTTCGCCACCGCGTTAAAAGAGGTGCAGCGTCGTCACCGCCAGGCTCTCGAGGGCCCGGCTGGCGAGTGATGTGCGAGCACCGTCCAGCCTCCCACGACGAAGGCACCAGTATTTAATCCCACGGTTATCATCAAACTAAATCAACGGACGTGCGGGGTAAATCTGATGGTCAATCTGAACAGTGGCAGTGTGGACCAAAATACGGGACCTATCCACATCAATCTGGTGGTGGGGTCCACGGATGAAGTGCTCCCGTCGGAGATGCCGCTGTGGTCCGCGCCCTATCGGCGAGATGGGTTGCTGTTAACCCCCAGAGAGCGAGAACTCCCATAAGGCACCAAGTCGCGGGCGCAGTGGGAAGGCTGTAACATCTGCCATTACTCCAGTGTAACCCACGCAGATCGGTGCCCTCACGTTCGGCAACATCCAGAGATTGTAGCCGAAAGATTAGATTAGGAGGTACGCGGATGCCCCAATCTGAACGAGGAGAGTCACGAAGCAGCAGCCCTATGATAGCCGAGATCACCTTTGTAAAGGATACCTGCCCCGGTGGGCAGAGCCGACCCCCGGTCATACTCGGGCAATAAAGAGTATACCAATGAATATAATTTCCCGTTGCTTTTTGTTCACCCTACCTCGACGGGAACAGCACAAACAATTCTATCGTCAAGGACTCCGAGGGTCCGGACTGAAAGGGGGCTGTGACGGTAAACGTCTTGTTTGCGCTACCGTCTCGATCACGCGGCTGCCTAGGAGGGCAGCACCTACCGGCCGGGGGAAGTGGAAAACGGGAACTCGGTCCGATATGGGAGGAAACGCGCACGAAGGTAGAGGAGTCAGTTGAGGAATAGCTATCATAGGATCTAGGAGAACAATGAGTTGAGTCAGCGACGTGCGCGAATATGAACATTGAAAAGAGTGCGGAAGCTAGATTGTCGATAATTTTTGTTATTGTTGCTGTCTCGAGTGATCGTCAACAATGTTTTATTTCATTGAATATTACTTTTTAGATTAAACCGCGATTTTTTCCGTTTATTTACCTCTGTCTTGCATTATGAATTTTGTAATGTAATATTAAAATTATGTAAAATAAAATATTCAAAATTTATAGTGCAAGAAAGAGAGAGAGAGAAAGAGAGAAAAATAAAAAGGAAAGAAACGGGGTCTATTAAAAAATTAATATTCAATGAAATAAAACATTATAAAAATCAAGCTGACCTTTGTGCACGAAATTATTTTTGCATGGAAACTTTCGTGCACAATAATATAAGTGAAAATTGATGTATGGATGCACTTTGCCATACTATACAGTACACAATAGTTTATGTGTAAAAAGTTATATGCGCAATCGTCGACTTACCTTGTAAATGTCGTAGTGAAAAATAGTACAAGAGAAGGAGTGAGAAATAAAAGAAAAAGACCAAATAATTGATTAAATGAATAAACTTATCGAATGGATTGTGGCGGTGTTAACGGAATTCTAATAGTTTGAGCCGAATGTATCGATGTCTCTTCATCTTCATCTCGATTCGGTTCCCTTGCCGGTGTTGCTAGAACATCAATAATTTTTTGCTCCAAAGCCTGAAACTCATCATCTATGGTGAAGTTCTCCTAAAGCTTCAATAGCTTGGTTGAGGACATCCTGCCACGATCCAGCGTCCGTCGATAAAAACTTATCGATGAAATCTCCGCACTCCCTATTATTACACTTGATAAATTTGTTTTTATAAAATATAAATACGAGAACTTATCAGAATCTTATATTTGTAGTTTTAACTCTCAAAAAAGCAATGAGACAAGCTAAAGAATATTATATTCATTTTCACCAATTTGGAGCGCAAGTCGATTATTGATCCACTTTTATAGATTTAATTATATTACAGAATATGAATATCTATCAGAGATGACAGATTAAATTAATATTAAATATTTAAATAAAATTAAATATTCAACTATAATTACATATTTAAATATAATTAAATATCCAAATGTTTTTTTCTGTTAGAGATTTAATCGATCGTTCTTCAAGTGAAAGGGTATAAGAATATGGCTGTCGTGAAAGAATAAGTTGATATATAAAGAGAATAACATGTTGTACGAAGTGTGTTCAAAAAGTAAGGTGACTTTGTATAAACGTGTGTTCCGCGTCTTCTCGTTCGAGTCCACAGTACTTACAGTCGGGTGTTCGTAGTCTGTTCATCCTTTTATAAAAAAAAGACCAGACCAAAAGTGAAGCCAGTTTATTCGTAATCTGATTGGCTAGGATATAGTTACATGATCTGTATTAGAGAGAGAGAGAGAGAGAGAGAGAGATGAGAGAAAACAAAGTTACATGTAAGCTGGTCAGTGACCTTGTGTAAAAAAAGAGATGGACTGGAAAGTGTCGCGTTTTATTCGTGATGTGATTGGCTGAAAGCTAATCACGTGGGTTATCATCATGTGTTACGAGTAGTATGTACGTGTATATGTTTTAGACTTAGTGTATACAAGCCATTATTAGCAGAGCAGCTGACATATTCAACAAATTTATGCTAATAAATAACTCGAGATGTTTTACATTGATTTGATATTCAAAATAACTAAAAGACTTTGTAAACATTAAAAACAAATAGCATACACATTCACTCAACGGCCTAACCTTAAAATAATATGATAAAACAATTTTAATGCTCATAAGTTATATTTATTCTTAACACATATAAATTTATTGAAAATCTGTGTTACAAAGTTTAGCTTCGAATAAACATTCTTAAAGATGAAGAGAAACATAAGTTGTCAGATTGTTTAATAAATAAAATACTGTAAAGTAACTTCGGCAGATGTAGTACAGAAAATTATTCAACAAAATTTTTTTAAATTGAACTTATAAATATAAATATAACCTTAAAAGTGTTATGGATAAATAGGTAAAAGATAATAATAATGTGACTGAAAAAGAAAATGTTGAAAAAGAGTTTGATAAAAGTAATTCTCCAAACCACTCTAAACCTGAAAGAAGAAACATCTGTTCATAGGAAGACATCCTATAAAAAGTTTAAAATCGTAGACAAATATATCAAACAAGAAAGGAAATTAAAATGTTTAGAAGGAGACGAAGGAAGTGATATGGACTTGATACATTGCTTATTACTTATGGCTAATTAACTACATCTAAAGTTCTGCTACGTTATTAGGTTTGAAATTATAACTAATTCTGCAAATATCAACGGCAATGGATTTTTATTTTCCAATTAATGTTAACAAATGTTAAGCATGTTAAAGCTTAGAAGAACTATTTTATGTATGCGATGTACTTTATAATAGTTTAGTTTCAATTTAAACAGGAAATTTAATATTAATACAAATGAGATATGAGCGCGCGAAGCGCGCTTGACGACACTAGTATTGTAAAGGTACCGTCGGGAGTACCCGTGGCCCGTCAAGAGCTGGGTGACGTAGAAATTTATATCACCAAATTTCCTTCTGAGCCACAGCCTCAAGTCCCGTATCAATCGTCTCGTCCAGTTACCACCTCGTTCCTCTATCCATCGGCCTTGCCAAATATCAATTGTCCTGCCTCGCTCAGCGATTACCGCGTTCTTTCGTCCTATGTCCGCGATGCTTCCGTAGATCCTTTTACGTTCAAAAGCCAGAAAATCCACGGGTATTACGCCAGCCACCAGCAAAACAACCTGCGTAGAGACTCTTCGGTAGGAGCAAGCGATTCGCAGTGTGCCCTGTCTCTGAACCATCATAATCGACTTACAGTATTTCTTTGTCTTCAGGAAGTCTGCCCATATTTTGGCGCCGTATAGAAGGATCGAGTGAACTGTGGCCATTAACAGTCGTCGTTTTCCCGATCTCGGTCCCGTCGTATTTGCCATCAGGCGACTCAAGGATGCTATCTTCTCTACCGCTTTCCGGGTTGTTTTATGTATATGAGGCCAGAAGGTCATCTGCGTATCGAGGGTTACCCTAAGGTACTTGACTTCCCTCTTGGTCTCCATCTAGCATGTCCCCACCCTCATGTGCAGTATCGTCTGTATGCGTCTTCTCGTGAGAAACAACAGTTCCGTTTTTTCTGTTGCGAGTTATAGTCCGTGGTCTGTCATCCATCGTCCGACTCGTCTCACGGTCTGATTCAACGTAAGCTGCGCCAGCTCGGGGGACCTCTCCGTAATCACCGCCGCTACGTCATTAGCGTAGACGACGAGGGTCACTCCGAGCGGCATCCCAAGCTGAAGCAAGCTATCGTATAAGCCATTCCAGAAGTCAGGTCCCAGTATCGACCCCTGTGCCATCCCAGCGGTGACCTGTCTCGTTAGTTGTCCTTCGATCGTCTCATACGTTATTCGTTTGTTTTTTTAATTATTGGGACAATCCTTGTTATTGGATAATTGGGGTTTGTTTATTGGGTTATGGGGTTATTTGAGTTTTTGAGTTATTAAAATTAATCTTACCCTTGCCCGAAAATCCCTGTGCATAGATGAAGAAAATAATAAATTTTACCCCTACATGACCTTACGCGGGCGGGGGGGTTAACCGCATCCCACACATAATACCTTATTAAACGTAGAATTTCTTGCTCTTTCCGAATGCGGGATCAAAATTATAGGTTCCTATTCAAAAAATGACTTTGACCTTCAAATGACCCTGAAAATAAATTTCAAGGTCAAATTCGAGATCTGGGAAAGGTGTTCATCATTGTCCCAAACAACTTTTGTCTGAATAATTTTTTTGTAGAAGACCAACTGTAGAAAATTTCGGGGTGGTTCCTTTAAAATGGGTCACCCTGTACAATGTCCGATATCGAACGTGTTAAAACTTTAATTCATGAGCATCATACTTTGTACAAAAAATTATTCAGAATTCTTAAACCTAAGAATCACATTATAACATACATTCCGAGAATAATGCATGAAAATGGACCTTTAGTACATTTTTAGGCTATGATGTTTGAACGAAAGCATCGCGATTTTAAGAATATTGTGAAAAATGACACTTTCTCAAAAGATCTGCCTTGTATAATAGGTTTTGAAATCAAATATTATTAAGCTGTAAAAAGGAGTTTACGGAATCGTTAGATATTGAATACCAATTAGGTTCTTTAACAAACGATACTGGTGGATATTTTCAAATAACGAAATATTTTGAAAATATTAGATCAATTGAATCTTACATGTTTATTGAGATGTTAGAGAATCAGGTTAGAAGTGACACTGTTTCTGTTTACGGCATTAATGAAGATGAAGAACCTACATTTGCTAAGGTCAAACCTATTTTAAAAATAAATGGCGACAGATATCACTTTGTATGTTCACTAAAGTATATCGACTTTGACAACAAATATTATGCTTATTAAGTTGCAAACAATGAGACGCCCGATAAATTAATTAATATAAATTAATTAATATTTATGTTACTCGCCTCCAGGTATATATTTTGTGAGTGAAAATTTCAAATGTTATATTGCTATAAAGTTTGATATACGAGGTGTGTTCAAAAAGTAAGGTGACTTTGTATATTTAAGAAAAAATATTTATTTATTTATCAATATTTATGTTGTCCCCTTCAAAGTAATCCCCCTCAGATACAATACACTTATGCCAACGGTTTTTCCAATCCTCAAAGCACTTCTCATAAGCACTTTTCGGTATAGCCTTGAGCTCTTCCAACGATGCAGTCTTTATCTCTTCAATCATTGCAAATCTCCGTCCTTTCATAGGTCTCTAGTTTCGGGAACAAGAAAAAGTCACATGGGGCCAAATCCGATGAATATGGTGGCTGAGACATGATTGTGGTGTTGTTTTTGGCCAAAAAATCTCTCACAAGCAAAGATGAGTGAGCAGGGGCATTATCGTGATGCAAAAGCCATGAATTATTTTTCCACAATTCTGGGCGTTTTCTACGTATTGCTTCTCGCAAACGGCGCATAACTTCAAGACAATACTGTTTATTGACCTTACGTCCATATGGTAAGAACTCCTGATGCACCATGCTATGCTAATCGAAGAGAACAGTGAGCAAAACTTTGACATTTGATCGAACTTGGCGTGCTTTTTTCGGTCTTGGCTCATCTGGGCTCTTCTATTGGGACGATTGGACTTTCGTTTCGATATCATAACCATATACTCATGATTCGTCACCAGTTATGACCCTTTTAAGTAAATCTGGGTCGTTGTTGACGTCATCCAACAGTTCTTGAACGATGCTCATGCGACGGTTCTTTTGGTCAAAATTTAGCAATTTCGGAATAAACTTCGCTGACACACGTCTCATGCCCAAAACGTTAGAAAAAATTTCATGGTACGAGCCAAGCGATACACCAACATCCTCAGCAACTTCTCTGATAGTGATTCGACGATTTTCCAGAACAATTTTCTTCACTGCTTGAACGTTTTCATCCGTTGTTGACGTGCTTGGGCGTCCAGAGCGAGGCTCGTCATTGGCATCTTCTCGGCCATCTTGGAAGAGTTTGTACCACTTGTAAACATTTTTTTTACTCAGAACAGTTTCACCGTATGCCACCGTCAACATTTCAAATGTTTCGGAGCACTTAATTTTATTTTTTACACAAAATTTGATGCAAATCCTTTGATCCATATTTTTCGATAGCAAGAAATCGCCGAGCACGCAAAACACTTATAACCTTTACACCTCTCACAACCAAACAAAAAATGCTATACACTTGAAACTTGGTACAGATGTTCGAGAAGAGTGTACCAACATAACAAAACAAAAAAATCGATAATCGAAAGTACGTTGCCCGTGAAATTTGAAAAGTCACCTTACTTTTTGAATACATCTCGTATGTATATAGCTTAAAATTTTTTATATCCTTCTGACTTTAGTATAGATTTGATGTTGGTTGAATAATTTTGAGTGTATAATTTCCGTTAAAAAGACAGTTTTGTTTTCTTATCATTTGCATTGGAAGTTTTACTGATGTCGCGAAGTCGCGAGTAAGGTACACTATTTCTCTACCCTATTCTGATGAAGAATGATTACAACAAGCTAAGCACGTTATGTTGATAGTTTATTCTTTAAAGATCAACTACTGATAATTTTTTAAATACTTGTGGTGTCATCAATTTCTAATAATTGACTAAAGCGTATACTAAAAATGTGTTGCCTTATATAGTTGATTATTTTGAATGGATAGAAAATCAGGAAAGTATGAGAGAGGGATGTGGTGGACGGAGGAGGGTACTTTTCATCTAGTTCATCTGCTACTCATGGTATCAAAATGGACTGAAACTCAGTGACAGTCGCATTTGACTATTCGCATCAAGTGTGTTAGTGTTAAAAAAGAAGTGGTAAGAGCTTCCCGTAATGCAACATCCTCGTATGAAAAAGTGATAAAAGCTGATTATGAGCGAGAAGATGATGGACTACAGGTAACTTTTTATTCAAAATTAATATATACAACTTTTTTTCATCATACGCATTTTTTCTAGATTTGAGCAAACAAGGTTGGATAGCTTCACCGATAGATAGTCTTGAGAGTATGTGCAACCATCAGATGTAGCCGCAACTGGCTCTTAACATACAGCACAGATTGATCGGATCCGCTGCTTTGAATGTCGCATAGAAATATGTAGCTGGGAAAAAGGTGATAATCCTATAATAGAACATCAACGATGGGCTGGTCGATGTCGTTTTATTCGCAATAAGGCCTGCAGTAATATGCCAATTGGATCGAGGATTATACCCATATACCATAAAGAGGTAGGGATATTTATGGAATGCATAAGCTCGAGTATCGGTTTGGGGTGTCAGGACAACAAGCGCGCGCAATAAGCAGCATAGCTATAGACAACTTAAATGAAATCAGCTCAGCTGTAGCTAGCGCAAGTACAGCAATGGCCAAGCCAATCATAGTATCAGTAAATGACATCATGAAGATGTTTGCTGATTTATGTTTAATAGAAAAAATGACGAATGCAACAGTTTGTATAGCAACTGTTTATCAACAAGTTATATATAATTACGAAAAGATTATTACTAAAAACAATAAAGAAAGATGTGGAAGAAGTAATTAAAAAATTAGAACGAGATACAGCTGATATCTTACGACAGCTTGAATTTAATATATGTAAGTTTGGATCCGAGAATTGGTGTAGTTTTTTTTCCACGTGCACATGTTCTTGTTTCATGCAGTGCATGTGCAGTAAAACTCAATGACTGTCCGATATGTCGCCAAGTAATTACGAGACGTGTTCATGCTCATTTTGTATAAATTTTCTTTAATAAAATATTTTCTATTTAAATTGTACGTATGTGTTCTTTACTATCGATAGCTCAATTAATTTTCTCATGACGGATTGATTATTTCAAATTGTTTATACTAACATATTTATCTAGTGATTAAAATATTATCGAAAAGACTTTTTTCTTAATAAATCATTATTTATTTTGTTTTTATTTTAAGTTATATAAACTCTAATATATAAAATAATAGTGTAATTATAAATGATAACTAATTGTATTTTTTACGTGCAAGCATCCATTTGGTGAGAGCAAGTGCGTTTTTGTAGGCAGACGATAGATTTGAGCGAAAATCGGCGTGGTTACTGCATAAAGGAAAAGTTTGGTTGATAGTTTCTTGAGTGAAGGATAACTTAATCTTCAACGTTGATCACAGTTGTTCTTTAAAAAATAAAATAATAATATAACATATAAATAACCCTTTATAATTATATGTGTAAGAAAGAATAAATTTAGTTTGTATTCGTTAGTAAAGACCGTAACCAATTTGCTTTTTCGAAGCCTTTAACAAAAATAGTAGCTCCAAAGAGAGTTTATCTCATTATTTTTCAAAGCTCGTCGTAAGGTAAATCACCACATTCCCATGGAATACCATGAAAGTTCTTGAGCAGTCAACGATTTTCAGATTAATTTTTTTTTTCAATAACCAGCTCCATGGATAAGGTGGTTTGAATACGAATATTGAAGCAATTGCATCTTTTTCTATAGAAACGATGGCAACCTTCTTAAACAAAAAATTCGTTTATGGACAGCTTGAAGCCTTGTACATCTACGACAAACTCCATCTTGATTGATTAAACATTAAACACTTGAATCAGGGCCTTTTATATACGGTATGCAATCACTCATACCCCACCATTTTTTTCGACGAATAAAATTTCTTTTTTTCTGTTAAAATAATATTTCATGATTCCCTCCCTATAGCTCCCCCCCCCCCCCCCCCGCCCATAATTTTTAACCAATTTCATTCGCTGACTCCCACCATAGTGTTTTTGTGATGAATCAGATTCGACGAGTGTTGAATATAATGTGATAAATTGCTACATTTGATCAGTTGCACGCTTGTGTCAACGTGAACTGAGGTGAAATATTATTTATGCGTCGTTACAATGCCACATCATGGCTCAGTATTTTAAGGACACTGCTGTAATACTTTTGCGCGCATATCGCTAATCTTACAAGGATACTGTCTTTCGAATAGAAATAATTATCCGGAGATGATCTAAACTAAAATAAAGGGTAAGGTTCTGAACTATTTATACGAGGTCTGTCCGGAAAGTATCGGGCCTACGTATATATCTACGCGCCATAGTGTTCGAGCGACCTCTACCGGACAGAAACGTCAACAGTAAAGCCTCACAAATCTATTGGTTACTTACTGACACCTGCCGGACGTATAGTTCATGCGTAGCGTGTCTTTGTTTGCAGTGCCTTTTTCGCGTTCGTCGGATTTTGATATTGTCAAAAATGACTGAAAAACAAGATCAACGAATTTGCATCACATTTTGCTTTCAACTCGGAAAAACGAGTTTGGAAACTAATGAAATGATGCAAAAGGCCTTCGGAAGCGAGTGTATGAGCTAAACACGAATAAAAGAGTGGTATCAACGGTTCAAGGATGGTCGCACTTCTGAGGATAGTGATTCTCGTTCCGGCCGACCTTCGACGGCAAAAACCGTTGATAATATTGAGCAGGTGCGACTAGCAATAGAACAAGATCGTCGTATGACTGTGCGAGAACTAGAAGAATACCTCGGGATACCAAAAACTATCATTTCAGAAATTTCAACCGAAAATTTAGGAATAAAAAGCGTGTGTACGAAATTCATCCCAAAATTGCTCACAGCAGAGCAGAAGGACATTCGCTTAGAAATCGCTCTGGACAATCTGGAAATGGTCAATAATGATGATAATGTGCTTAGAAAAGTTATTACAGGTGATGAATCATGGGTTTATGGTTATGATCCTGAAACAAAACAACAATCTTCACAGCGGAAGCATTCTGAATCGCCAAGACCAAAAAAAGCATGTCAAAGTCGGAGCAATGTTAAGTCGATGCTGATTGTTATTTTCGATTGTGAAGGTGTTGTACATCACAAATATGCACCAACAGGTCAGACAATCAAGAAAGAATACTACGTTCAAATTTTAAAACGTTTACGTGATGCAGTAAAAAGAAAACGGCCGCACTTTTGGGAAAGTGGTGACTGGCTTCTCCATCATGATAATGCGCCAGCGCATTCATCCAATATTGTGCAGCAGTTTTTGAGCAAACACAATATCGCATTGCTTCGACAACCTCCATACAGTCCCGACATAGCCCCTTGTGACTTTTGGCTGTTTCAAAAACTAAAAAAACCACTCAAAGGACATCGATTCGATGACAAAACAACGGTTGAAAACAATGGGATGAGTGTACTTAAGGCTATTCCTAAAAGTGAGTTCCAGGACTGTTTTGAAAAGTGGAAACATCGATGGAACCGTGTTATTCAATCAAGTGGGGATTACTTTGAAGGATACCACCCATCATATGATAATGAATAACGCTAGCACGAAAATATAAAGGTAGGACCGATACTTTCCGGACAGACCTCGTACATTTTAGCAGATTGCGAATCTTATCCCACTACTTCAGTTACAAGTATCTTTATTTTCGCACATCAAAAATTCTAGATCGTCATTTTGCCTATGAACTCTCGTAATTTTCCATATATTTCGCTTTAATTAATAGAATTTAATCAGTTTCGATACCTAATTATTATTTATTAAAGTGAGTAGTTATTGATTTATAAGTGTTTTATAGATATCTACTTATTTTCAATTGATTTAGACGTATGTAGAGAATATTATCAGTGAACATCGATTAAATCAAGCTGTTTGTCAAGTTTTTTGTATTATTTACTAATGCTCATGATAACTCCATGAATTTAATTAATTACATTTCTTGGAGTTCATGGTTTATTAGTTCATATATCACTTCTATCGCCTTAATATCTAGTTTTGTTGATAATCGTAGAGTTAGACTGTTGTCAACGTTCAAATTCTCTTTCATTGTAATTTAGGTAAATTAGCAATAAATATGTAACAATAATTATTTGTTTAGTAGATTAAAATTCGTTTAGTAGATTAAAATTCGTTTGCGTGAGATATAATTTCTTTTTAGTTTGTATATTAATTTGGAGATTGATGGAACCTTAAGCGGTCTTTCACCTATTGTGTTTATCTAATTTGACTTTTCGCGCGTGACGTCATAGCGAGGTTTGCTACGTTCGATAGCTCAATAGTTCATTGCCTTGGCTCGAGTACAAAGCGTCCGTCACGAACAAATGTCGAATTGCGTATAGTTTGGATCCTGCTCACTATTATACAACACCCGGATTAAGTTGGGATGCTATGTTAAATATACATGGGAAAAATTAGAACTTCTGACGGATATCGATATGCTCGTATTTATCGAACGCGGTATTCGTGGAGGGATCAGCCAATGCTACGACAGGTATGTCATTGCAAACAATTCTTACATTAGGACTGATTATAATTCACAAAAAGATGATGAATGCCTTATGTATTACGACATAAATTATCTCTACGGATTGAGTATGACTGAACCGCTTCCAAAAGGCGGTTTTGAATGGTGTGACATTGATTCAAACACAACGCACATAAAGATCTGCCATTCTGTCCGGAGCACAAGTCTGTCCCTGAATCCAAACAGAGAAAAATCATAACGACTCTACATGATGTAGAGCGTTACGTGATCCACTATAGAGCATTGAAGCAAGTAATAAAGCATACGAGGATCGTTTGAAAAGTCCATGCAAAGTCAGAGAGATGGAGCTACTAGTGCGTATCAAGGTTATTTTCAGTTAGCGGCATATCTTCGAAGAGCACACACCAAGTTTCAGCCAGATCGGCCAATTACTTTGCGTTTTACATTCGTTAGAATCAAAGAAATCGAATGGTTGTAAAAAAATGGACGAAAAAGAAATTCGTGTATTGATTAAACATTACTTTTTGAAAGGCAAAACGCCTCAGGAGATTACACAAAAGCTTGATAAACATTATGGTGATTGTGCACCTTCGACTAGAATGGTTTATAAGTGGTTTCAAAATTTTCGGAGTAGCCATATGAGTACAAAAGACGATGAACGTTCTGGACGCCCTGTTAAGGTTACCACTTCAGAAATCATTGATAAAATCCATGATATGGTGATGGCTGACAAAAGAGTGAAGGTGCGTGAGATTGCTAGTACTGTAGGCATCTCAAGCGAATGGGTACATAATATTTTGCACCAATATTTGGACATGAAAAGGCTATCCGCTAGATGGGTACCGCGATTGCTCAAGATTGACCAAAAACGAGATCGTGTGAAGTGTTGCAAGAATGGTTTGCAACTGTTCCAGCAAAATCCGCAAGACTTTAAGCGTCATTTCATCACTGTAGATGAAACATGGATACATCACTACACTCCTGAGACCAAAGAACAGTCTAAACAATGGGTTACCAAGGGGGAATCTGCTCCGAAAAAGGCGAAGACAATTCCTTCGGCCGGGAAGGTTATGGCGACTGTATTTTGGGATTCGCAAGGAATAAACTTCATTGCCTATCCGGAAAAGGGTAAAACCATCACAGGCGAATATTATTCATCGTTATTGGATCGTTTAAAAATCGAGTTGCTAGAGAAACGTCCACGATTGGCCCACAAAAAAGTTCTCTTCCACTACGACAATGCGCCAGCTCACGCCTCAGCAGTTGTCACCGTAAAACTGATGGAGATAGGGTTCCAACTCATTTCACATCCCCCCTATTCTTCAGACTTAACTCCGTTGGACTACTATTTTTTCCCTAATATGAAAAAATGGCTGGCGGGGAAAAGATTTTATTCAGACGAGCAGGTGATTGCAGAAACGAATGCCTATTTTACAGACTTGGACAAATTCTATTATTTGGAAGGGATTAACAAACTAGAGCAGCGTTGGATGAAGTGTATAAGTCTAAAAGGAGATTATGGTGCAAAATAAAAAAGATTTATTAAAAAAAATCAAGCAGTTTTTATTTTTGCACGGAATTTTCAAACGACCCTCGTATATGCAAAGGGGGAAGAAATATCCTTACAGACACAGCTAAGTGCGCCACTACTGTGCCCCCTGCAAGTTATTTAAGGGTCCTCTTCAGGTAAAGAAAGCCGGCGCTGACTTCCACGAGTGGGAATCTACCGCGATGACGGGAAAGGTGAATAGAAGAAATCGAATAAATACAGAAAGGCGATCCCTTTATTTACGCCAACGAAATTACAACTACGAAATCTTACAAATCACGATGGTGAGCACCCTCGCTCAATCCACGGAACGCGACAGTAGGTGGCGAAAAGGAACGTAGTCGCTCAACTATCGTACACGACAAGTTTATAATACTTTGGGAGCAGATTCGCTCAACTAGCACGCGCGACAATTCAATTCACGGCGTTGCGCCGGGCGAGACCTGGCACGTGAAAGAGAGATAGCGGAACAAACAGAATCAAACCTACCGGGTAGCTCCTCCCGCGGCTCGCCGGTGGAGAGGCGACGTCGCCGAAATCGCTGGACTACCGGCGGCGGCTGGTTGGCAGCTGGCAGCCGGGATCGGCTTCCCGAACGTCTAATCTTGGTCGCTGTGGAGGCTGCTCAACAGCAACCGGAGATTCGCCACACAAAGACTCTCTCTCGCTCGTCCTGGGCTTGCTCTCCCTTGGCGTGTCGTCTGACTTATTTCGCGCCATGACCTGATTAGCGTACGGTCACTCCTCCACTGCGCTCAATACGTCCAGGGCTCTCCTTATTCTCGCGCTCTTCTCCGCTGGCCGCGCTCTCCCCTCTCCAGGCCCTGCAGCAACACGAACGCGTGAATGCTATGTCACTCGTAGCCACGCTCGGCAGCTACATCCGTGCGAGGAGAGTGCCGCGCACAGGGCTAGCGAACATCGCTATCAGCCCTGTCATATATAGTTTATTTCCCAGTTACCGTACAGAGTATACATAATTTGCAATTACGCATCGTTGACCAGGACGGAAATTTCATAAACTTTCGAGGTGAAGTGGTAATAATTAGATCACACCTGAAAAGTATGTGATGAGAATCGTTTACAATGTAAACAGTAGTGGCGGCTATATAAGCAGTAAAATATACAAAACCAACCATCTGTCATCGATTGAAAGTAAAAGCGACAATACAGCGAATTACGATTGTCAATCGTCATCGGAAAGCGGAATCATTGATACATCAAAGCATAAAGTTCCTAAATAGTTTCGACTTAAAAGTAATTTCTGATGGAAGGTAACTTGCATCATTTTTTGCTGCTTTCAACGGAATAATGGAGAGCGTTCTAGAAATACAGTCACCTGTCGCCTTTGTTGAATCCTTGGCGCATTATGAGATTCATACTCGTCAACCGTACACCAATACATCTTTCAAACATAGCAATGAAATTCACATATCTATTCAACATCAGTACCTGTGTCTTTTACCATCTCGTAGTTCATTGCGTATTTGTGGTAGATTATGAAACGAAGAAAATGCAGTTTTAACGAATACTCTATTTGTGAACAACGCTATCTGTCACTTGTTTGAGGAAATTAGGTATTAGCTAAATGTGATAGAAATCGATAAATTCAAAAACGTTGTTCTATCAACTTTTATGAAAAAGTGGCTATCACTTAATCCAAGTCAAAATTGGATTTCTGTAAATGATGAATAGATAACAGAAAATTATCAGAAAATAATCAATGAGAAAGGATATTTGATGTTACTATTCCTCTAATCTTCATTGTCAGATTTACTGAAGATTATCATAAAGATCGAACAGTGATTTAAATGCCGTTATCCAAAAAACAAAATTAGTGGAACTAGAAAAAATTATCGAAAACTTCAAGATCGACATAACGCGCATCCAATGGCTTATCCCATACGTTACTCCATCGAATACGTAAAAAATTTGTCTACTTGAGTTTCTGAAAAGAGAAAGAAGTATTTCAATGAGTGTTCGTAGTTGGGAATTATATGAACATCCATTGCCACAAGTTATGTATGGACATTCAAAACTGCAAATCAACTAAAAAAACCACGTTATGTCATCTAAGCTTTTCAAACTAATCGAAAAAAATATTTCAACAGTTAATGCAAGTGTACTCGATCATTGCAACATTAGTAACGTGAAACTTTTTCTCGACTCGCCATGTTAGCCATATGGTTATTTTAATATTGACATAAATAAGTATCAGTTTGGAATGTTATACAATATGTATTACCCCCCTGCTCTACTATTACATTAATTAATAATTAATCATTATATATATGGATTCACGCATGCATACATACGTTGTGATTAATTGTGCATAAAATATACGAGGTGTGTTCAAAAAGTAACGAGATATTTTTAATTTCGCGGGTTTGGAGAGTCCGCTTGTATAAAATTTTTTTTTATTATGTTGGTACACATGCCCCTGAAGTACGATAAAATTTTCAGCAATATTCATTGCTTACTTTTTAAGTGGCAGCCGCTAACGTTAGACGTGTTTTTCGAGCTCGGCGATTTTCGTTTGTGAAAAAAAATGGATCAAAGAATTTGTATTAAATTTTGCGTAAAAAATGAAATAAAGTGTAGTAAAGTTTGTCAAATGTTAACAAAAGCATATAGTGAGTCTGCTATGAGTAAAGCAAGGATTTATGAGTGGTATAAGCGTTTCCAAGATGGCCACGAAAACGTTGAAGATGACGAACGACCCGGACGCCCAAGCACATCAACAACCGATGAAAACGTGAAAAAAGTGAAAGAAATGGTTATGAACGATCGCCGAATCATAATCAGAGAAGTCGCTGATGATGTTGGCATATCAGTTGGCTCATGCCATCAAATTTTTTCGAATGTTTTGGGTATGAAACGTGTGGCAGCAAAATTCGTTCCAAAATTGTTGAATTTCGAACAAAAACAGCGGCGAATGGAAGTTGCTCAGGAGTCGCTAAATGAAGTCAATAACGATGTAGAACTACTAAAACGTGTTATAACAGGTGACGAAACATGGGTTTACGGATATGATGTCGAAACTAAGGCTCAATCGTCCCAGTGGAGGCATTCTGGATCGCCAAGACCGAAAAAGGCTCGACAAGTGCGGTCGAATGTGAAGGTTATGCTCACTGTGTTCTTCGATTTTAATGGCATAGTGCATTATAAATTCTTGCCACAAGGTCAAACAATCAATAAACAGTACTACCTACAAGTTCAACGTCGTTTGCGTGAAGCAATCCGAAAAAAACGCCCGGATTTGTGGCAAAACAATTCATGGCTTTTGCACCACGATAATGCGCCTGCTCACACTTCATTGCTTGTTCGTGAATTTTTGGCCAAAAACGAAACTGTAACGATGCCTCAGCCTCCATATTCGCCAGATATGGCTCCATGTGACTTTTTTCTATTTCCAAAAATAAAGAGAACATTAAAAGGCCGTCGTTTTACAAGCATAGATGACATTAAAAGCGAATCGCTGAAAGAGCTAAAAGCTATTACAAAGATCGAGTTTCAAAAGTGTTTCGAGGATTGGAAAAAGCGTTGGCATAAGTGTATTGTATCCGAAGGGGACTACTTTGAAGGCGAAAACATTAATGTAGATGAATAAATAAATATTTTTTTCATAAAACGAAAATTCTCGTTATTTTTTGAACACACCTCGTATATGCATATATGAAAACAATATATACGAAATATATGCATTCAAGCATATATATAAATGATAACGTGTGATCTCAAAACGCACAGACCCACGGATTAACTGGGGAGGGGGGGTTGCAAGGCGTGGGAACGTCGTTCGAGTCGCTTTTTGGCTGTGTAGCTAATATACACAATAAGAACTATCATGAGCTAAAAGGAGCCGTGGCTCAGTCGTTAGAGGTTACGATTTACCGATCCATAGGATGCGAGTTAATCCATGTCTAATAAATAACATAATATCTCCTCTTTTATTTCACTCCTCAGCTACACCTGCATTGTAGTATACATTAATAAATTATATAAATAAATTTCACATTGGACAGGTGGGGAAGGAGGGGCGCAGACTCTCGTGCGTGATCTAAGAGTGCTGATCTGATAGATCATGCACTTCGGATCACTGATTTGAGGCTCCCCTGATCTATGGCCTCTCTAGTTTACCTACTTGCATATATTTGCAAAATATGATTTACTTCTTGGACACTGACAAGTAACCCTACCCAAGTGCCACTCACCAATTTCTAGAAACAACCCTTACCAACCCTCAAACAGGCTAATCCATCAATCTCTAGGAGAATGAGTTTAGTCAACTGAACTACTCAATCGTTACGTACTAAATTGGTACTATTCAATCAATTACGTACAAGAAGACGTAAAAGACGAGGGGATTCACTTAAATCTATCACCCCGATTATGAGAGGCAAGGAGATTCACATTAATCCAGCACCGCGATCGTCAGAGGCAAGAGGACTCACGCAATCCAAGCACTAGACTCAAATTCAAAGAACAGATTTTTACCTCGTCCACATTGTTCCTGGGTAATACTAAAAGTAAAAATATGGATATGTGGATTAATCGTGAGAGGAGAGGGGACTCACGTTAATTCAGCACCCCGATTGTGAGAGGCTTACTACGTCCTCACCGTTGTTCCCGGATAACGCTAAATGGAACGGTTTGTAAGGGTTGTAAGGGTTGTGGGGATGAAGTATACCAGGATTAAGGTGGGTTAGCCTATCTCTGTTTAAGATCTTAATTTTTCTTATAGAAAAGCATTTGGTTAAACTCGCTTTAGCCAGAGATAGGTAGGTTAATAGGGGTTGTTTCTACCCCTAAAAGTGAATTCCACCAAAATAAAAAGATACGGATTCAATATTCTTTATTATTCTAATGATATGTCAAGATTGATTGAGTAGCACTTGGGTAGGGTTACTTTTGAGTGACATTTAGAATATTGATTAGACCATTAGAGCAGAAAAAACATCTGACTACCAAGGAATATTGAGCGGATAAAAATGATATACTGGTAATAAAAGGATTACTTCATTAAAAAATCGCAAATCGTAATCGAATAATGAAAACAAATTCAGAAAAAAAACACTTGATCAATAGTCATTTCTGTCAATATAGGTAATAGTCAATTTATTAGAATAAACTATTGTAGTTATTTAAAATAAAATTAATTTAAGAGGAAATTAATGTCAAAGAGTAGTCAATCAGCGGGTACCTTTATAATGTAAAGCGTACCGCAGCGAGTAGGGGTGGCCAGAGAGCTGGAATACGCGCGCCACAATCGAATAAAAGCGGTGGTCTGCTTCATTAATACGCGCCATGAATATTGCTTTCAAATTTAAATTTTCAGCAATTTATACTTTACATATAATATTACTTAAATAAATTAAATAATTAAGTGTGTAACGAATTCGATAAGATGTGCGAATAAATCAGGAAGTGAGCACCATAGAGAATAGAGAGCAAGAACTAAGGACGGACCGGTCGAAATTTGCAAATACGAGGAATAGAGATATATTGGAAAAATGTAAGGGAGAGAGAGATACATGACAGATTAAAAATTAGTGTTCCTTTAACCAAAAAGTGGACGAGTAAGCCAAGAAGAAAGATAGAGAGACACAGATAAATAAAGGAACCATGAAGGAAGAGCGGATACGGTCTTGTCGTTCGTTCTCGTTGACCCAAGTATGTCGATGCTAATCCTTACTAGCGCGCATTAATAGTACCACGGTATAGTGTCTAGCGTCTATCGAGAGCTTGATACCCGTCAACAGCGGAGTAAGGAGAATCATCCCCGGGACGTTACTTTCTGGACGCATCGCCAGCGAATCATCGAGAACCTGTCGCTTTTGCAACGCTTCGGCGGGAGAAGTCACTACCTCATTTATCTGCACAATCAGATTATCTCGCATCGTTGTTTGCAGCAACGATGTCAGGTGTGAGGTAGGCTAAAGAGTATTTTGCGCGGTACTTATAATTCAATGTACTCTCTCTTTCCTCGTCGTAACCAACAAGCATGGGTGCTTGTTGATCAACTGCATGTGCCCAAATCTCTCGGCCAAAGACGTTTTCTTTTCTTTGTCGACAAGTCGATACCTATTTAATTTAAACTATGATTCACGCTTTTCATTGAACGAAGCTAACTACTCATTAATCATCGCTCGTAATATTGAATCTTCATTACTGATTTCGCTCGTCACTTATTATTTGGTTTTGTGCTTTCATGCTTTTTTACAGTCGCGCAAAGCACCATGCGCATATTTTAGCTGCAGAACAGAATCAGATTTGGGTGGCGATTATCCTTGCACCGCGAGACAACGAAACAATTCCTTAATGCAGTGAATAAATAAATTAATATTTATTTATCATTACCCCGTTACAGCTAATATTAAATTAACCCATTAACGTCCAAAATGTCAAAATTTCTTGCACGTTTTCAAAGTAATTTTTTCCTATGTAATTGGCGTTGAAAAAATTTTTGAACTACATATTCTGATGTAAAATTGCATGCTCTTTCAGAATCCGTTGCCAGAATCATGATAAAACTCACAGGAAAAGAGATATGCTCGATTGAAACATAAAAAACACCTAAATTTTCGAAAAAAAAAATTTTTAGGATTTTTTTTCGAAGTGTTACGGTGAAGATATCACCTTGCGACCGTGATCAAAGGTGATCATGGGATTTGAAGTTTAACAGGGAATTTTTTTGTTTACCTTGAACCATCGCTTCTTTACAAAATGACGGAAAAAACGAATTTTTTTTTTTTCAATATTCATCAACTTTTTTCTCAAAATCTATGGTTTTTAGAAAAAAATTTATAAAAACAAAAATGCCTTAGAATCGCTCGAGGAACATTCTCAAATTTTTTCAGAATTTTTTGAGACAATTTTTGATTTTTCGGGAAACTTGGGAAATGGAATTTTCAAAAATGTCTCCAAAAATTCTGAAAAAATTTTAGGATGTTTCTCGAGTGATTCTAAGACATTTTTGTTCTTATGAATTTTTTTCTAAAGTCCATAGATTTCGAGAAAAAAATTGATAAAGTTGAAAAAATAAAAATTCGTTTCGGCCGCTATGTTCACTTTATCAATTTTTTTCTCGAAATCTATGGACTTTAGAAAAAAATTCATAAGAACAAAAATGTCTTAGAATCACTCGAGAAACATCCTAAAATTTTTTCAGAATTTTTGGAGACATTTTTGAAAATTCCATTTCCCAAGTTTCCCGGAAAATCAAAAATTGTCTCAAAAAATTCTGAAAAAATTTGAAAATGTTCCTCGAGCGATTCTAAGGCATTTTTGTTTTTATGAATTTTTTTCTAAAGACCATAGATTTTGAGAAAAAAGTTGATGAAGATTGAAAAAAAAAAATTCGTTTTTTCCGCCATTTTGTAAAGAAGCGATGGTTCAAGGTAAACGAAAAAATCTCCTGTTAAACTTCAAATCCCATGATCACCTTTGATCACGGTCGCAAGGTGATATCTTCACCGTAACACTTCGAAAAAAAATCCTAAAAATTTTTTTTTTCGAAAATTTAGGTGTTTTTTATGTTTCAATCGAGCATATCTCTTTCCCTGTGAGTTTTATCATGATTCTGGCAACGGATTCTGAAAGAGCATGCAATTTTACATCAGAATATGTGGTTCAAGAATTTTTTCAACGCCAATTACATAGGAAAAAATTACTTTGAAAACGTGCAAGAAATTTTGACATTTTGGACGTTAATGGGTTAAGATAGTGCAATTTTATAGAAATGATAATGTTTCTTTTGTTAGTGATCTCCGCAGCTCTCTCTCCCTCTCTCGCAAATTTACTTGCAAGTAAGCATGTGTATCTACGTTCTCGTACTACTTATATTCTATTATAGATGATAAATAGGCACCGAAGTTTCTATAATATTTAATATTTTTTTTGATCGATTGATTTTAGTTCTTGATAATTCAATTTTATAATACATCATTTAAGAAAGGTCGAAATTCTATTACAGAATAATTTTGCAGGACATTCAGATAGAAGAGTAGTATTGCAAACGAAAATCATATTTCACTAGCAATAATAAAATAGTACAAGATTACATTACTATACTGTACTTGCGTATATATATGAAGCGGTTATGTGCGGAGAATTTCATTACAAGATTCAGCTGTGTTTTAAAAATGTGTACCGAATTCAATAGTATTAAATAGAAACAATTAAATAAATATACAACTTTCTTTATTGTTGAAACGCGTTGCTGTTTCAATAAAGTGTAAATAAATATCCGAAATGATAAGTTTCTTTGTGCAACCTGTCTCTCTCGTAACTAGGTAAATTGCGATTGTCGACACTACCGGACGACATAAGCCCTCGTTAATTTTCTGTGACGAAGCGAGTACACCTTCCGAGCCTTTCCCCTTAAAATAATTTGTGACGCGACGTTGTTCGGGCTTATTTCCCATGCGGAATTCAAAATTATTAACGTACGTGTTACATGGCATCAATTGTGGGGATCTCGCGGAAATCGGGATTGAGATAATCGCGAGAATAAGAGACAGGACGCGAAATTATAAAGTAGAAAAGCAATTCGCGGAAACACAGGAATTCGAAAAGGTCGGTTGAGGCCGAGAGGGGAGGTGACCGAACGATCGGCCGAGCTGCGTTAAGTCGCAGCTCAAAAAGTGTTTGTTTACATTCCCCATCTCGGGTTCACAGAGAGCGCCGATCGAGAGAGAGAGAGATACGCGGTCGAATTTGTAGCATGGTTGTGTTGTCGCTATGCTCAGGCACGGGCGAGTGAGTCATCGACCTAACGTATCAAAGGCCACTACTCACCATACCTATAGTATACGATTGGTAAAAGGACGGATAGACGAGTCCATTTAAGAAGCGATTATTGTCAGCGCGGTCAGTTAGACGCTTGAACGGTACGACCGTTGAGTACTAATCTGTTTTGATTGACGAATTATCTAGGGTGTACCCTTGCCTGGGAGCCGCGGCGAGAGTGAGTAGTTAGTATTTGTGTTTTTATTTTGAGATTAAGGACACAGAGCAGTGCGTTAATTCGCACTGCCTGAAATATTATTTATATTATTGATCGAGTGTTACGGACAAACGAGAGAAAGCGAATGCGTAAAAGTCGCATCCGCCGATGATGAGAGTAGGCCGAACTATAGTTTGTGGCAAGTTAGTGTTGGTCATTAGTGTTTCTTTTTGGTCTAATTTCGTTTTTATATAATTAGGACAGTTGCGCGGCGCGGTCGTCGGTTGTGCCTACGAGCGTGATAGTGGATCGGGTGTTCGGGTGGTGCGAGAAGCAAGTGGCTTGTCAAAATGCCGCCGACCGGGACGGCAGGCGCGATTATGCGCGAAATTTTAAAGGATAGATCAGTACGGGCCCTTAAGCGGCGAATTAATGAGACGCCGCCCGCGGAGTTACTGAGTCTCCTTAAGAGCTATGGCCTTAGTGTGACGGGTAGCTTCAGGGAACTTCAGGAGCTCATGCTGCGCTATATGATCTCGTGTGAGCGGCCGGAGTTTAATCCGCCCCTGAGTCCTAGTGATTTTGAGTCGGGCGTTATGCCGGGCCCACCAGAGGGCATTCTGCGGGAGGAATCGCGTGAGGTCAACATGGACCTGCAGCTGGATAGAAGCGAAGGGAGAAACGGACGTGTGGAAGGCCGGATAGAGCCTGCGTCAATTCGCAGGCGAGAGAGCTTGGCATATCCTCCGTATTGGCTTTGACGCGCTGGAACTGTTCCGAGTACCAGGCGTCGTCTCTTTCTTTAGGCTGGTCTATTGCACTGACCTCTGCCTTCGCGGGCTCGAACGCGCGTGATAACGCATCGAGAAATTCATTGTCAGTCCCCTTTCGATATCCTATCTCGCAAGTATGGCCTTGAAGTTTCAAGGCCCATCGGGCTAGACGTCCTATCGGGTTTTTCAAATTATACAGCCATTTTAAACTGTTGTGGTCCGTTGCGACTTCGAATTGATACGCTTCTATATATGGGCAGAACTTTTGTATAGCCCATACGACCGCCAAGCATTCGCGCTCCGTGGCAGAGTAGTTCTGCTCCGCCGGGTTAAGGACTCTACTAGCGTACTCAATGATTCGGTTTTCGTCCCGTACTTTTTGAATCAGAACGGTCCTGACTCCCGTAGCGCTAGCGTCTGTCTTCAACACATACAGTCCGTCGGATTCTGGTAATCCGAGGCACGGTGCGGATATCATGAGTGCCTTAAGTTTGGCAAAAGCTTGTTCTTGATCTGGTTCCCACACATATTCGCACTTTTACCCCGTTAATTTCGTTAATGATTGAACGTGTGTGGCGAAATCACTCAAGAAGCGGCAATACCATGAAGCAACCCCCAGGAAAGTACGCAGCTGTCGTACGTTTCCTGGTTGGGGGTACTCCACGATAGAGCGCACCTTTTCAGGGTCCGGTCTGATTAATCGAGAGTCCGGCCTGGCTTAACCTATCCAGCACGGTTCTAAGATGCCGTAGGTGATCTTCGAATTTGGACGATACTACGATGATATCGTCCAAATAGGCGAGGGCGAAATCGCCAAGCTCAGAACCAATCACGCCATCTATCAACCGTTGGAAGGTGGCACCGGCATACGAGAGACCGAATGGCATTCGCATGAACTGGAAGTGCCCTAATCCGGGCAAGGTAAAGGCAGTGATGGGTCGAGATTCGGGTCTGAGTGGTATCTGGTGATACGTGCTACTAAGATCGAGTGTGGAGATATAGCGTGCGTTTCGCAAACGTCTCAATATATCCTGCATGAATGGTAAGGGATACGCGTTAGGCTCGGTGACCTTATTGACCTTCCTAAAGTCTATACAGAATCGATACGAGCCATCCTTCTTGCGTATCATTACCACTGGGTTCAACCAGCCGCAATTTGCTGGCTCAATCACCTCTTGGGCTAACATTTCCCTTACTAATTTATGCATTTCTTGCTCGACCTTGCGTGACACTGGATAATAGCGCTATTTGATCGGTTTCGTATCACCGTCTCGAATCTCGTGCTCAATTCCTGTCGCACATCCCAATCTCGTGGGTCCTGCGATAAGGCCTCGTTGATGATCTTCTGCAATATTGCCTGTTATGGGGATGTTACCTCGGCTAGTCCGATAGTAGCTAATCTCGGACCAGCTTCTAAACTTGCAACCTTTAGTTTCATCTTAGTTTGTGATTTCTTGAACAATAACGTATCATAGTCAGGATCAAGAACCGCCCTAAACAATCTAACAAAATTTACTCCTAAAATACATTCATCGACAAGAGTTGGGAGTATAGCTATCTTCATCGGTATCGTCATATCACCTACGGTGAACGGCAGCATCACGTGACCGACGATCGTCAATTTCCATCCATCTGGCAGTCCTGCCGTACCCGCGTGGATGGTATCCAACCTGATGCACAGCGCCGACGCTATCTGCAGAGCATTACTTCCCATTGCCGTGGTGGAAGCTCCCGGATCATAGAAGGCCCTTATTTGGAAGTCTCCTATTTTCACCGGTAGCCACCAGCGCGTTTCCTGTTTCGAAAAATATGCCAAAACTGTTTCAGCGAATCCACAGTCTTGTTCTTGGCATACCATAGCGCTAGCTACTGTGCCCTCGCGCGGTAAAGTGACGTCAACATTCGTTCGAACCATCTTGGTTTGGACTGTCGGAGGTCCTTCGCAAGAATAGCTTGACGGTTTATCTGCTGTTACCAGCGCCTCCGAGGGCGTGGAAAATTCACTCTCCACCTGATCTATGATCCTGGGCTTTACTGTCGTCAATACTCCCCTTCTCCGCGTTCACTTTACCGACGTTCTCATCATTAGCATAACCATAGCAATTCTCGCTCTCATCGCGCAACGCATTCGTTACTACCAGTACTGATTGCGTTGGCGAGGGCCGCGGGGTTTCATTTACGGGATTTATTTCAAGGGACGAAGGAGTGGGGTCAACCCTTCCTAACCACTCCTTTTCTCATTTCCCTTATTAAATTGGGGTCAGTACCTTTTACTCTACCTCAATACACCTGAGTGGCTTGGAGAAATCTCTTTTTCGCTTTCGAGGAACGTCTTGCTTCTCAGCGCGATCCTCCGAGGTCGAGTTTCTTCTAACAAAATTGTGCTTCATCCATTCTGATACTTATTTGAGGGATAATAGCACTTAGTTCAATAATTCAACTGGCGGAGCTTTCTTTTCGCTATCAACCGCTTCAATGTCGATGGCGTCGGTGTATAGACGACCTGGTGCGTTACATTTTCCAGCACTTTCTCCATACGATCTAACCGATCACTAATCTCTGGCTTATCGCTGGATATTGCTGCTACTTTACTCTTGCGTCCCTTGCTTCCATCGGTGTGGGTCTGGATCCAGCTGGAGTACTTTGAGGTAACCGTGTGTCGTAATGATAGGTGAAGATATTCTGAAACGCGACGCTCCTACGCGTGTTTTCTTGTTGCTGTAATTCACTTGAATGGCTTGCATCATCTTGCTATGCATTCCTATTTTCGGCATTTTCCAATATGCTTATTCTGGCAAATAAGTCATCAAGCTAGCTCTTAACATTGCTACAATTACTATATATCTTGTCCAATACCTTTGTTAGACTTGATACGTTGACTCTTAGCGAGTCTAGCAGCTCGAGCTTCTTTTCATTTTCTCTGAACCGGAAAATGAGGTCCTGGATCATTACAGCGAATGCAGGCGGAAGTTGAAACTGGTTGCCATCATTAGCCGTTATTGTAATATTTTTATTACTATTACCGTTTGCGCCATTGTCTAATAAATATGCAACATTTATCACTGTTTCTTGAACCCGCCATATGACTTCTGCGTTTTGCATCAACTGAGTTAATGAGTGCTCTCCTTCTTCTTCAGATGCTGTATGTTCAGCGCAGATGAACGTAATCGGCTCTGAGCGTAGGGCTGCACTTCTTGCTGGATTGCTGTTTTGGTTGTCAACTTCGACGAAATCTGCTGCTGAGTAGTCGCTTAGCAACCAATTTTGCAATCGTCCTGCTCGCGACAGCTTACTCCCGTTTGTTTTTAGCTCTAATTGTTCGAGGTACTCGTTGATTTCCTCGCCTTGGAGCAACAATATCCAATTTTTGAATTTCCTCCTGAATGCTTTCCATTTTTATTTATTATATCGCGCTTTGTTTTATTATCGCGGCGATTAATTTTATTCATGAATTACACACTTCCTTGAAGGACAATGTGAGTGCGAATGCTACAATTAATTCTTTCATAAACAATAAATTTAGATTCTATTAGCCAACGAAAGGCTCAATACAAGTTATTTACTATTGCTAGCCGAAAAACTCTTTTGCTCGCTATTGCGCAATACAATAATCCTGCCTATCAGGCGCACTAACTATTTTTTAGCGCGTTTGTGTTGGTTAGTTTCTAAATTAATACAACGAGCATATCTCTGCGCAACCTCCAATAATTACAGTTAGCAACTCTTGAAAGATATAACTACATTGAAATCAAAACGAAAGAAAACATTTGAGTTGTATTTATTTTATTTTGAATATTGCCTCTGTTAGTCTTTTCCCCAGGCCAACGGGTACAATGTTGTTATTCTTCGACAACCTTCAAAACCTATTGGAGATTACGAGTAGCTTTTAAAGTGTCATTCGTTAGCACTCGCACGCGCTTACATTGAATGTTTACAAACTATCGTCGCAGCGGGCCTTCGCGAGTTAGATTACGATTTACTTTGTTTCGTATATAGCATGCGTTCAAAGTGTGCACAACAACACTTTGATTGCCACCTGGGTCGTTGGTTGACTGAGCGCAAGGTCAGTGTCTAATGGAACTGGTGTTTTTAACAATCACAAACGCTGTAGGTTCTTTTACGTTGGGCGCCATGTAACGGGGTGTGAATTCCGTTTTATTTTCTTTGTCTCGCCCGATGCGCAGTCGTTTCGGAATGCGTGCGGTGAAATTGAAATAATTAAGTTTTACTAGCTAACCGAGGAACAGAAAGGACAGTCGTCAATCAACCAACTTATTAATAGCAAAGACAACAGTAAATTAAAGTTTTAATCAGGCATTGACTGATTTATTCATCACGTAATCTGCAACGCACTTGACCCGCGCATTTACACTTATTCGATGTGCGCGACAATCTTGCGCACCGGCAGTTCATTTCTGGTTACTCAATCAAAATATTCGCTCGTGCGTTTACGTTTATTCGATGCCTCAATATTCACATACATGAAGGGGGAATTATTACGCGTGGTTATTTAACAAAAATGGTGATGCGAAGCCGGCCAGCTTACCTTATGTGAATAGTCGCGCTATCAGGGGGAGCAGATCAGTATCGCCTCTCAATACGTAGCTCAGGTTGCCGCTTTTCCTAATTGGAAACGAGGTTTTCTCTGTCGTCCTACCGATCGCGTCGGACAGATTCTGCGCCTCGTTGTTGGCCTACGATGGCGTGATCGTCGATCACTCGAGACAACAACAATAACAAAAATTATCGACAATCTAGCTTCCGCACTTTTTTCAATGTTCGTATTCGCGCACGTCGCTGACTCAACTCATTGTTCCCCTAGATCCTATGATGGCTATTCCTCAACTGACTCCTCTGCCTTCGTGCGCGTTTCCTCCCATATCGAACCGAGTTCTAGTTTTCCACTTCCCCCGACCGGTAGGTGCTGCCCTCGTGGGCAGCCGCGTGATCAATACGGTAGCGCAAACAAGACGTTTACCGTCACAGTATACATTATTAATGATTTTTTTTTACAGCCGTCCGCGTCTATCCATTACCGGTGTGCGTGGAATTACCATCAGATGTGTAAGTATACATACTATATATATAATACTTTATATTATACTTTTTTTACAGATCTGATTGCGACATTGTGTGCGAGATGCACCAACCGGAACCTAGGCGAATCGTGAATATCGATCTAATCACACCACCAGTACTATGCATCAACCTTCTTAGCCCAAGGCCCATCACTACGACGCAGAACAAAACTGTGTCGTGGAAAGAATTGCTTACGTGTGCCGGTAGTCGATGGAGGTACTGTATAAAGGAGGAAGAATTATTAAAAGGTATTTCTATCATAAATAATTATTTTATTTTATTTATTAATTGAAATTAATTTCAATATTTTTTCCAGCAGTTATAGTGAGGCAGCTGTTTGACAAGGTCAACCTACAGAAAAGAAGCAATACATCACCACTGGTCGCTCCCCCCAAGAAAAGGAAAATTTATGTGAGGTGGATGAGACAACGGAGATGCCGTTCGAAAAAGAAGATTATAGTTTGTAGTAATTTGTATGTACCTAGGCGATTTGCTTGTAATCAATTAAAAAATCTCAATTAAAATGCAATGTACTATATATTGTATTTATTAAGATCCGCTCCTCTACTTCATTAATAATAATAAATTAATTAGTTGTATATATAAATTATATATAATTTACACACATATATATATATATATATATATATATATATATATGTATATATATATATACTGCTTTTATAGTTTCAAACGTTGGTCGTATGATGAACTTGATCGAGTGATCATCATATGCAAACAACAAAGAGCAAAGGAAGGACGAGGATTGGTCAATGATATCATCAATAAATTACCATTTAAACCCATATTCTAGGCTATTAATGTTGTGGACCAGGAACTGAGTTACAGATACGTTTAGCATGCGGTGATCCAGGAAACAATCCTATCGACACATCTTGCAAGCAATACGAAATTACGTACTCGAAAAATCGAGAAAATATACAGGCTAGAAATATCAGACAAAATTTTAGCTGAAAAAACGTTCAATAGAGTCTTTGCTAACGATTCTAGTTTTGGTGAGAAAGCATCTACTTACGATGTATCTAACGCCATGAAATTTAAATGAAAGATTGGTTCGGTCGCAAAAAGAGAAAAAAGACATAGCCGAAAGGACGCAAGAAAATTAAAAAGTTAGTTAATTTGAAAAGCGTAATCAAAGCGGCCAAATTCAAATAGTCCTAGGGTAAATGTGCGCGTAAAGTCATCGATTCTGCTTTGAAAAAAGCTCATGTAATCATTAATAAAGCTGCTAGAAAAACAAACAACAACGTCCCATCAATTCTGCCAATATCAACTGTAACGGGGGGGGGGGCTCTTGCAAAAATGAGAAATTTATATAAGAGCAAACCCCCACGATGCAGAGCAAACCGCCGCTCCGTTAATCACGTATGTTAATACGTGTATTCGCTTTAACGTCAGATGATTTCTCTTTGTTGTCTTCTATCAAACGGAGTTGAACTCACCTTAAGTCACATGTATCGTGACACTCGATGAGTTTGAAGTGTGAGCGACGTTACTCCTTCTCCGCTTAATCCCCTAGACGTAATAGGATTAACACCTAAGCCTATTTCAATTTCTTAAACTATTAGGAAAATCATATGACGAAATCGGCGAATAAGTTTAACAAAGTTTATTTATAAAAAATCTATACAGTCTTTGTCGGGCCGAAAAACTGACGCACGCGAATAGGATTTACAATTAAATAATTTTCCGGTGAGAAAGAGAGAGAGAGAAGATTCGAATATTGGCGCGATCTAACGCTCGGCGCGAATACAAAAAATTAACGCTAAACGGTTGAACAAAATACTTAATATATTTTGTCTCGCGATAATTAAGGGAGGTGCACCTACCCTGCGGTGCAATTACGGTGATCAGCCGTAATTGTTGATGTCAATAGAATGTATCAACTGCCTCCGGTTCTGTTATATCAGCTGCGCTGTCTCGTACCGCCTATCAGCTGCAAATATGCTGCTACCGTGATACTGCAATCTGCCAATCACGTTGTTGCACTCGCGCGCGTAATTATTCTGGATCAAACTATCACTCGGTGAGAAAACAGTGCAAACAAAATTCCGGCGATATCCTCTCGTATCAACAGCTGAGGCGTAACTGCTAATTTAAAAGAACGCGCGCCCCCTCTCTCTCTATACTTAGAACTAACGCGCGAAATTCAGAATCGCGAACGGTGCGATTAATTGAATCGACTACCGTTGCAGCCCCCTCCAAGTCCTGACTACCCGGGCAGGACGAATACCCGCGATTCGCTGCCATCAGGAACCTGAAAGTAATAAAGAAGGAAAGGAAACAAAATAAACACTCCCTTCTTTATTTCGGCTAATTTATTTGCCCTCCAGGGCCTACATCATTGTTTGGCTACACCTGGCGCGCGATGTTTTGAGTAGCGCCAGTGTGTAGCCTTCTTCGGGCACCGCTGGGAGTTGGTCACGCCAGGCTCTCCACAGATGTAGCAGCCCCTTAGCTGCGACCGAGATTGAGCAGCCTCCCGTCCTCGTGATGGCTGTTCAGCAGCCAGAGGGGACTGCTGGGCACTGACTCCCTGTGAGGCGACGATGGTTACGCCTCCCACCGTGGCAGTCGCACGTCCATCCTGCGACCTAACCACGATGATGGTATCAGGAGCCATGCGCCCGTCCACATGGACCGTGAGCGTTGGTCCAGCGTCAGTAGCTCCCGGAGCTCTCTTCTCTTGAGCCGGCGTCAGGAGCGCTGCGGAGGACTCTTGTCCGTTATCCACTCGCAGCAGGGCCTCTCCATAGGCCCTCTGACGCTGAGCCATTCCTGCCCACTCCCCGAGCAACTCTTCTGCGCCCTGGCGGCTCAAAAAGCGTCTCAGGTGCTCCTGCACCTGAGACTGGAGTTCTTGAGCGAACCGCCAGGCACTCCCCAACTCGTTGATCCCCAGACGCACGTGTCTGAAGTCGAGAAGGAGAGTAGGCTGCTCAGGGATCCGGGGATGATTGCAGATCCAGTGCGAGGCCCCACAGGTTTCCCTGGGTCCTGGGCATTGGCTCGCACTGTCCGACGTAAGGGTTACGCCGGACTTGAGGGTCTGCACCCCCTGGTCCATTGTAGACTTGGGACGTTCGACACTGTCCTGGTCCTCGGTCTGTGTCGAAGCGTCCCGAGAAGCCTTCTTCGGGGCGACCCACGACGAATCCCGGAGAACCTCTGCCACCGAGGCATTACGCCGATCCCTTCGGGTGGTCCCTTCCAACTGGACCCTGGCGAAGCTCCGCAGATCTTCAATTAGCTGCGTCGCATCAGAGCCCAGTTGCAGATCTAACAGCATCTGCATGACCACCTCGAAGGTCTCCTCTTCGACGACGATTCTCCGGTCCATCTGAAACATCCAAAAAACAACAAATTTCGGATGAATCTCCCTGCGCGAAGAAACAATCCTAATAATAGCCGCATCCCACCGAGTTATACGCTCCCTCACGATTCTTTGTGGGAACGTCCTGGCCCTCGTCGGTTACCGCTCGGTTTTATCGGCCCAACCATCCTTTGTACGACGGGCACGGTCCTTCGAGACCTACCTCTCCCTCTATTTGCCTTCACGGGAGAGTTGTTGCCCCTCGCTGGACCGGTGACCGTCTCTGGAACCTTTCGAGGTCGACCTCGACCTCTCTTAGTTGGGGCAGATACCGGTAACTCCGACGTCTCGGTGGGAACTTTATCTACGACCGTGGGGGCTGCTAACTGGACCCGCTCGCTATCTGATAAATCCCCTCCCGGATTTTCGCGCGTATTCGCGGAATCGTTCGCATCCTCCGACGGCAGTTCTTCTGGCGGCTCGCGAGGTTCGATGACCTCCTCGCTTTCCTCATCCTCACCCGGACCGTAATATGGTTTAAGGTCTTTGGCATGGAAGAGCTCAGACAGGATCTCCAGATGATTGCCTAGCCTATACGTGTTGGAACCACAAACCTCTTCAATCACGTACGGACCGGCATATTTCGGCGCTAATTTAGCTGAAATACCTTGAGCAGCTGAAGATAGAATCCTGTTCCTCTTCCAAACCCAATCTCCGACCTTAAACTCGGGTTGCCGTCTCTTCCGGTCATAATAAGCCGCCTAACGCGCAGCTTCCTCCTTTGACTTGGAGTTAGCTCTCTCCCACAAATTAGGAAGCTTCTCCATATGTTCAGCCCAATCTTCCACAGCCTGACCCTCCGAACATTCAAGGGCCTGCTGATCTTGGGTTCTTCTGAATGTCAAAGGAGGTACCGGCTGACGCCCAAACATGAGCATCGCAGGACTATATCCGGTGGCGCTATGAGTTGCCGAGTTCAACGCGAAGTTGAACTCTGACAGGTGTTCATCCCAGCTCTTGTGATCACGGCTTACATAAGACGTGATCATGGTTTTGAGTGTCCTGTTTACTCGCTCTGTGGGATTCGCTTGGGGATGATACACGGGAGTTAAGGCGCGCTGGATGCCGTTCATCTGGAGGTATGAATCAACCTCCTGATTCTTAAACTCGGTTCCATTATCCGATAAGAATACTTCTGGCGCGCCAAACCTAGTGACAATCCTCTCGTGTAATTCCCTTGCGATTGTCTTCCCATTGGCTTTGCGTATTGCAATGCACTCTACCCAGCGAGTAAACAAGTCTACAAAGACTAGGATATACTCAAAACCTCGAGAGCTTTTGGGAAATGGACCAGTGATATCACCGGCCACCACCTGCCAGGGTCGTGATACTTGTCTACGACCCATCAGCCCGCAAGGTGCTCTTTGTTCCACCTTGCATTGCTGACATACTGGGCAACTCTTTACGTACTCCCTGACCTGATCATACATTTTAGGCCAGTAGTACAAGCGCCTAGCCCTGGAGAACGTACGCTCTCGTCCTTGATGTCCTGCAGTAGGAGCATCATGGACTTCCTGGAGCACCTGGTACCTTTTCTCCCTAGGCACCGCAAGCTTCCACGCTTCATCGTTGTCGATGGACCCTTCACCATCCTCATCAAGCTGATAATGATACAGTCTCCCTCCCACCACCTTCCAAGTAGGATGAGAGTGTGGGTACTGGCATACTTCCTGGTATTGTTGCATTTATAGCACTCACTTCAATCCCCTCCTCCTCATAGGCCCTAGATAAAGCGTCTGGCACCACATTGAGATCCCCTCTTCGATATTCGATATCGAAGACATTGCCTTGCAATGCTAGCGCCCATCGCGCTAATCTTCCTGTGGGGTTTCTCATATTGTGGAGCCATTTCAGGCAACTATGATCAGTGATGACCTTGAAGTGATGCCCTTCAATATACGGCCGGAACTTTCCAATGGCCCATACTACTGCCAAGCACTCTTTCTCGGAGACCGTATAATTTCTCTCAGCACTGTTGAGTGATCGGCTGGCGTATTCTATTACGCGCTCCACTCCATCGACATCCTGTGCGAGAACCGCCCCGATCCCACTATCACTGGCATCAGTTTGCAATACAAACTGACCGTTATGATCGGGTGATTGCAGTATTGGGGCGGAAGTCATCGCCTCCTGCAATCTCGTGAAAGCTCGCTCTTGCTCCTCCTCCCAAGAGAAACGTACATTCTTCTTTGTCAGGCGGTTTATAGGTTCAGCGATCATGGCAAAGTCCGGTATAAAACGTCTATACCACGAGGTCATTCCCATGAATCGCTTCACCTGTTTGACAGTCCGGGGTGTTGGATATTCTAATATCGGCCGTATTTTCTCGGGATCTGGTCTTACTCCGTTCTGGTTCACAAGAACTCCCAAGTACCTGACTTCCGTCTTACAGAAGTGACTTTTGGCTTTGTTGATGGTTAGGCCTGCACCTAGAATTCTTTTTAATACCCTTTCTAGGTGCCGCTTATGCTCCTCAAAGGACGACGAAACCACAATTACGTCGTCAAGGTAAGCAAAAGCGAATGGATCCATATCCGGGCCTATCACCTTGTCCATCAACCTCTGGAAGGTCGCTCCTGCGTATGACAGTCCGAAGGGCATTCTCTTAAATTGAAAGTGCCCTAATTCAGGAACTGTAAACGCTGATATTGGACGCGATTCTTCCTTTAAGGGAATTCGATGGTAAGCACTGCTCAAGTCCAAAGTAGATATGAACTTTGCATCCCTTATTCGTCTTAGGATGTCGTTCATATATGGCAAAGGATAGGCATCAGGTTTGGTAATTGCATTTACCTTTTGATAATTCACACAAAACCTATATTTTCCATCTGCCTTCTTTACCATTACTACTGGACTTGACCATCCGCTGGTCGCTGGTTCGATAACATCCTTTTCCAGCATCTTTTCGATAACATCTTTGACCAGCGTGTGCATTTCCTCTCGCACTCTATCTGAGACTGGGTAGTACTTCTGTTTGATGGGTCGGATCCGGACCCCCGTCAGGAATCAATCTTCTGACGAGGTCTTCAATTTCTTCAAGCTGTGACTCCGTGGCTTCCCATAGTCCTACCGGTGCGAGAAATGCCGTACCATCAATTCCAGCCACTTCCATTGGTACTTTCACTTGGGCGTCCTTAAGCCATAATTCATCCTCATCGGGATCCAAAACTGCGCGGAACTCTCTTATAAAGTTCGCGCCTACATAGCAGTCATCTGTGAGCAGCGGCGTAATGGCGACTCTGATTGCCTTCGTGATTCCCCCTACTTTAAAAGGGAACATACGTGACCAATTATAGGGCACGGGCGTCCATCAGCAAGCCTTGCATCGCCCGCCCTGGTCACATTCAACCCGAGTCCCATCTCCGATGCCAATCTCAGCCCTAATTGACCCATGACCGTGGATGAGGCGCCGGTATCATAGAGTGCTCTAATTTTAAAGTCACCTATGTCTACCCGCAACCACCACCTGGTCTCATTCTCTGGGTCATATCCACGAGTTGCATCTTTGCCTCCCTTCGTCGTGTTTTTCAGCAGTTTTTTCCCTTCCGCTGCTGCGACGACGATAGACTTGCTTTTACTCGTGGATTTCTTCGGCAGAGGAGCTTTTTGTGTGGAGAGGCCTTTCCTGGAATCCCCTCCACAACCTGTATATGGCCATCTGGTCCTTCCAGAATGACCACTGCTCTATTCTGCCGAGGCCTGGCATCGGGTTCGATCGCCTTCTGCTCTAACGTACTGCTAGGTCCTGGACTCTCTTGATGCCCTTCCAGAACCTGTTTGGATCCCTGGGTCGCCGACAATTTGCTGTTTCCCATCGGCGACCCGCGGCGAAAGGTCGAATCTAGTGGAGGCGCGAAGATGACCTCTTCTCTTCGCTCTCCTTGCCGTTTCCCTTGTTGCAATCTGGGCAGAACTTGCGACTGAATCCCAGCTTGCCACAAGCGGAACACTGGAGAGGCTTGGTGAAGTCGATCTTCCGCCTCTGCCCATCTCGCCGCTCGCCAGGAGACCTGGGAGAAGGGGAATTTTTCCTCCCCCCACGCCATCGGCTCTTACGCTGTTCTGGAGGGCTGCCTTGCTTGTCAGTGGCCAGCTTGCGTAACATCCGCTCGATGCCCTCCAGACGTTCTTCCATCTTCTTATCAGAAGTGGGAGCTTGCGTAGCCGATACCGACGCTTGTTCGGTAGGCCTCCTGGCAGGGTTTTCCACTCCCTGTCCGCGCTGCGGATCTCCCTCCTTCTTCGCACGCTCTTTCCCTTCGCTGGCCATTGCAGCGGTTTGGGATTTACTACCAGCCGTTCTTTTGCTCGGCTGGTAGGCGTGCTGAGGGAATATCGTCGAATTGGGGTCAGCGAATACACGTGGACGACGACCGTAAGATAAGGTGTTCTGTACTTCGGTCGCCCTCCTGTTGAATTCGCGTATCGACTTCATCTCGCTCCGACGCAGCTGAATTTGGATGTTTGGTAGGAGGTTTGCATGGAGTAAGTCTAATAACCTCTCCAAGGGCATGGGTGGTTCTAGTCTATTGACAAGAGCCACCAGGTTGGACACGTAGTCTCGCACTAGTTCGTCCTCGCCCTGGAACCGGTTCTGAGCTTCCTGCAATAGCCTTTGTTGCTGTTGCGTACTTGTGCCGAACCAGTCCCGGGCGTCCGCGACGAATTCTGTATAACTGAGCCACTGGTACTTGTTATTATCGTACCAGGTCCTCGCGTTACCTTCGAGGATCTCTGATACGGAACAAAGTACTTCGTCATCAGTTAGCCCTGCACCTACGCGCAGATCTTCCAACCTTGACAGAAACGTATCTACGCTCTGTGCCCTACTGCCCGCAAACGTCAATTTCCATCCGCGGACAATTTTCCCAACATTTCGGGTTGTGGAGAGCCCTGAGGATATTTGATGTCCGGTGCCAGCTGATCCGCTTCGACTCCTCTGTCGAACAGGTTCGGATCTCCTATAATCTTCCGGATCCTCTTCCTGTCCTCTTCTTTGGAGGACTTCCGGTGGGGTGACTTCCCTCCTTCTGGGTTGTGGTCTTGGAGGAGCCGGTGTGCTTCCCGGGATCCCAGAGTCGTAGTGACAGGTGTATGTGTCCTGAAAGTCCACATTACGTGCGGAACGTGGTTGAACCGAGTCGCGCAGAGAAGAACGAATTGCATTGGCCATATCATGCATTGTCTCTTCCAGCTCTCGTATTCGCAGACGCATATCCTGCGCCTCGCGCTCCGCACACACCTGTATTCCCTGCAGAGTCTGTAGGGTTTCCAGGATTCGACCTACCAGTTTGTGGTTACGGTCGACTCCTTCCTTCAGGTACTCTATTTCTCGGAAGGCTTCTCTCAAGGACAATTCTTCCTGAGGCTCCTTCCGGGTGCAGGTTTCCTGCGACCTGAGATCCGGATTGCTCCGCCTCCTTTCCCCCTCCTTCTGTTCTTGCGTGTGGAGAGCCTTTAGGACGAGTTCATCCTCTTCATGGCGGCTGGCTTCACCTTCAGAGTCCTCATCCGGGCAGGTGAATGTTCTTGACATATCAGTCAATGATATTCCCTCCCTATTGATGATTCTGAGGGGATGGTCGCTGTTATCATCCGCGTTGGAGTTTTCCAACTCGTCACAGACTGTGTCGAGCCACGCTTGTCGGGATCGCCTCCTGCGTCCCGCCACCTCTTTGCTGTGCGTGGTCTCTTGAAAATCTGTGGCGGTGTACTCACCCAGCAACCATCTCCCAAGCCTAGCCGCCTGTTGGATGACACTTCCATCCTTGCGCAGTTCTAATTCCGCTAAATAGCGTTCGCGCTGTGCGGAGGTCAGCTCGAATGCCCAATTGTCAATTTGAGCTGACAACAGAGCCATCTTGCCTCCGCACGGGTGTAGGATGCGGTTGAGGTTTAAAATTTTCGGCCTAATCGACCACTACCGCTTCCTATCACCCAAGGTATGAGCGGGGTATACACTATTTAGTGTAACTACCCTTATTGCCTCCTTTTATAAGGCTCAAATTCGCGAGATTATGAGCGCGTGCAGTTCCGCAAACTTTCTATTAATATTATAAAAATATCCTACCTAAGGTCGGAGCCTGCTGTTTGCTTGCTCCGCCTGGCTAATAATTGAACTGCACGCTTGGGTCACGCTCTCTGCCTTTATCGTCGATCAGGTGCTACCAACCCCCCTTTATCCACCAAACTGTGGCTGGAATGGGTTAACACCTGATAATCCCGTACGACCTGAAATCACTTCGACCTATCAATAATTATCGCTTTCGGCCCTTATTACAATATTCTTAACAATTTTTAGCTAAAGGTTCGAAGTGGTTTCGTTTTTTCCCCAGCAGAGGGCGTACCGCTCACGATCTCGCTCTACCACCCGCTCAAACCTCCCTAAGCGCTCGCGCAATCGTCTCTCTCTCTCGAGCGTCGATTACCTTCGACGCACAATCCTATTCGCACGACACGGGTCTTAATACCAGTTGGGCGCCATGTAGCGGGGGGGGGGGGCTCTTGCAAAAATGAAAAATTTATATAAGAGCAAACTCCCACGATGCAGAGCAAACCGCCGCTCCGTTAATCACGTATGTTAATACGTGTATTCGCTTTAACGTCAGATGATTTCTCTTTGTTGTCTTCTATCAAACGGAGTTGAACTCACCTTAAGTCACATGTATCGTGACACTCGATGAGTTTGAAGTGTGAGCGACTTTACTCCTTCTCCGCTTAATCCCCTAGACGTAATAGGATTAACACCTAAGCCTATTTCAATTTCTTAAACTATTAGGAAAATCATATGACGAAATCGGCGAATAAGTTTAACAAAGTTTATTCATAAAAAATCTATACAGTCTTTGTCGGGCCGAAAGACTGACGCACGCGAATAGGATTTACAATTAAATAATTTTCCGGTGAGAAAGAGAGAGAGAGAAGATTCGAATATTGGCGCGATCTAACGCTCGGCGCGAATACAAAAAATTAACGCTAAACGGTTGAACAAAATACTTAATATATTTTGTCTCGCGATAATTAAGGGAGGTGCACCTACCCTGCGGTGCAATTACGGTGATCAGCCGTAATTGTTGATGTCAATAGAATGTATCAACTGCCTCCGGTTCTGTTATATCAGCTGCGCTGTCTCGTACCGCCTATCAGCTGCAAATATGCTGCTACCGTGATACTGCAATCTGCCAATCACGTTGTTGCACTCGCGCGCGTAATTATTCTGGATCAAACTATCACTCGGTGAGAAAACAGTGCAAACAAAATTCCGGCGATATCCTCTCGTATCAACAGCTGAGGCGTAACTGCTAATTTAAAAGATCGCGCGCCCCCTCTCTCTCTATACTTAGAACTAACGCGCGAAATTCAGAATCGCGAACGGTGCGATTAATTGAATCGACTAAAATTAAACAACTAAAATGGGTGGAGTTTTGCCCATCCTCATACCACTTTTTGCAGGCTTGAGTGCAATTTCTGCTCTATCTGGCGGCGCCGCGGGAATTACAAAAGCTGTGAACGATACAAAGTCTGTAAGACAGCAACTGGAAGAAAACAAGAGACACAAAAAAACAATGGAGGCCATTACTCTAGGAGAAGGATTGTATATCAAACCTTATAAAAATGGCTATGGAATATATCTCAAAACTTATTTGAGATTAGGTTTGAAAAAAAAGTTCAAAATAAATTTACCGGATAGAACTCTCACAAACTCTGACTTGATGAAGTTGTAACGGCGGTTAAAAAAAAAAAAGAGAGAATAAGGAAAAAAAATACCGACCACACATTTAGCTCGTAAATTAAGATGAAAAACTGCGGATGAATAAAAACGATTTTTCCTGTGAACGGCAGTTTTCGGCTCGTGCATTTGGCGACTTTCGGGTACTGGAGATTATTAGGGCGATTTTACAATCGCGTCATCCGGAGTAGTCAGATTGCGCGCATGTTTAGAAAGTAGAGATCTGTAGCGCACATGTGCATCCTGCCAACAGTACTATTATTTTATTTTAAATAATTTATTTTCATTTTTTTTAATTTCTTTTAAATTAAAGGAAACAGATTTGCTTGCAGGTCTCTCGAAAAATTGCGAAATTTGTCTTCCCGTATTTATTGGTTCATTTTCTTTACGAGTTTCGTATATATAATTGTTGAGTGCGCTCAACTTTGCGTTAGACAATTTAAGAATGGCTTGAATGAAAGTTATTAATTATGTTTGTTGCAATTAACTCTGATTTTTTCAGCATTTCTCAAAACTTTTTAATAATCAATTAATAGTTAAAACTATTAATATCCTAATTGTTCTTAGATAAATGTAATTCTTAACTTTTGTTCTATCATTTAGTTTTATTATAGATTAAGAAACATTTTTGTAAAATTAGAGTACCACACACACAATTAATTTTAAATAAAATTAGTTTAAATAGATAAAGGCCAGAATAGTACATAGAGGGTCATCTATGCGAAGAGGGCCCAAAACACTAAAATGAAGCCACATCCGCACACTCCGCCCCCGGCCAATTAGGATTCGAACCTTGCTTACGCTGAGATACTCCCCAAATTTTCCAACCAATTAAGTTGAGAAAATTTTAGTTCTTCCTGCCCAAAAATGACAAAGATTTTCGAGTGGGAGTCTCTTGTAAAAAAGTATAAAAAAGATCTTTTCACGAAAATTCAAGCATTATTATTTTTTCGAAATTCAGTTCGTTCAAAGTTAGCAGTTATTTTCTAGCTCAGATTTAGTTCATTCAGTTCGTACAACTATTTTGAATTCGTTAGCTATTCTTCATGTTCGTCCAGACCCAGTTAATCTTTTAGTGTGTGTGTGGGAAAACCATTATAAAAGTGAGTAAGAAAAATTAAATAAAAATTTTTACATTCTAACTACTCTCCTTTAACTTCTCTCTTCTTACTCTTCCTAGTTTCGCGTACGGGATTTTCTTTCTTAGATAGTTACACTCGATTGCCAAGCGTGTGGTCGAGTGCATATTAGATAGGCTCCCTTTACGTTATTTTATTGCCAAGAGTGTGGTAAAATAACGCGAAGTATTGCTATATTGTCTAGCGTGTGGTACAGCAAAGCTTCGATCCTCCGTCCCGGTTATTGTCCGCAAGGATAGACCAAAAAGTGCGCCTGAGAATTGTTTCGTCAACCGACGTCACATAAAATTTTTTGGAGGCCCCGGAGGGATTAAAGCCACTATCGAGAAATTTCTGTAGGCCTAAAGTTTTCTCTTCCTTCAATTTTTCCTAATAATTTAGTTCGTTCGGATAGTCGTGAAAAAAAATAATTTATTTGAATTCATTAGAGTATTTTAGTTCGTGCATTTCAAAAAAAAACGGTCGTTCCAAAGTAAAGTCAATCGAAAATTTTTGCTACTAAGTTTTGCTCTATTCGAGAAATTTTCCCTCATCGTATGCCAAATTTTGGATTCTTTTTTTTTTTAGTGAATTCCAGATTAATAAAAAAACGATTGCCGAAAAATAAGAGGAAAGCTCGCGCCAGGGCACTTCAAAACCACTCCGACGGTCTTAGCAAAGAAGTTTATGAATATATGGCAAGTTATCGCAGACGTCGCCAGTATTAACACCCATATCACCTCCGAAAACAACTACAGTAGCCCCAAAAAGTATTGAAGAAAAATTAGAATATATTCGGGAAAGGATTTGCACCCACGGTAATAATCCCGAATATTGCTCGTCCTGTATCAGTGATTTCTCAGGTAAATTTAGAATACCGCGCAAGAGCGTGCAAAAGGACTGTCAGCTGAAAGAGGTGAATTTGAACATAACACCCGTAACTGACATCGAAAAATTATTATTCAGCAAAAATAAGAAGGATCGGAAGAAATATATTCAAATTCAGCGTACCAATTATTTAATAAAAAATTTACCAGCCGGATTAAAAGTCCCTCCTACTACCTCACTTAGAGCGAAATCAAAAAACCCCGGAAAAACAGCAACTTCATTGGAACAACAAATTTTAGATACGGAAAAGGAAATACAGAAGACTCGAGAAGAAATTAAGAAAATGAAAAAAGAATTTAACTTGTAATATTTTCACATATTGTAACGGACTAAAACCGTTTAATTATTATATTCGCGCGATTACATTAAAAGGACGCGCGTGATTGTCAATGCTCACTACATATCCGGGAGAGCACGAGAAAGTATGCGTCAGTCAACCAATAATTGTTAATAACCTATACTAAAATGAGTGGAAGCTATGAGGTAAAAGCGGATCGAAAAACACTTGTTAGTAATATGAATGGTATCCTTTATTATTCCTCAAAATTCACAAAGGGTCGGCCCGCGCGTTTGTTTACATGAACGCTCGCTCATCGACAACACGCTTCGCCGGTACGCTCGCTGTTCTTTGTTAATAGAGACGCTGTTACATGCACGCATCGAATGTTAGAATCAGATTATTATTCATATGATCGCGATCGCGAGATTAAGCTGGCCAGCTTACCTTATACTTGAAGACGATCGGAGAAAACGAGGAGTAGTCGCACTACACGAAACAGTTTATTGTTATTTTGCTCGCGGGTCGCGAATGCGCGCACACACACTGGTTTCGCCCTCGATGGCGAAACCTCACACACACTCTCTGTCGTCCTGGTCTCGAACAGTCGGGTGGATGACACCTTGACGGGTGCAATTCCGGATCACTGGCTGCTGCTGATTTGGGATGCGTAGCTATCAAAGGCACGGGAAATGGCAGATGCGGTAGCGAAAGCGGACGGACACTATGGTGGTCTAGGCTTCACTGGTTCAAATTCGGTCGCGCGCGTTCCGTCTGCTCGCGTGCCGAATTCCTTCGTTACCTATTTTGTCCCCCCGGCAGGTGCTGCCCTCACAGGCAGCAATTAAGCTAAATAGTCAGCGCTAATTTGACGTTTACCGTCACAGCCCCCTTCCAGTCTGGACCTATAGGGTCCTCGACGATAATTCTATTAGCGCTGCCTTTTCCGAGGAGAAGAAGAGGAAGGGTAATAAAGGGTTATTGTCCAAGTGATGTTAAATTCGTGTTTTATTGAGCGACAGGGCGACATATCGGTGGCCCTGCCCACGGGGGCAGGGCATTATCACCTAGCTGGTCTTGGTGGCAGTTCTTGGCCCTGTTCGTCCAACGGGGGTCGGCCGAGCGCCTCCCACCCCAGCCTCTCTTGGACCAGGTCGGCGTGTTGTCGCACGCGTGGGCAGCGGTCCGTGCGGGTCACCCCGGGGTAGTGGCATACGTTGCATCCTTCCCACTGAGCGCGGGAAAGGGTGCCCCGTGGGAGGCCTCGCTCTCTGGGGGTCAGAGGCAACCCGTTTCTACGGTTCGGGGCGGACCATAATGGTCTTTCGACCGTGGAGTCCGCACCCGCGGGGCCTAAAACCACATTGATGTGGATGGGCCCCGTTGCTTGACCGCCCTGGCTACCGTCCACATTTACCAGCAGGTTTACCCCGCACTTTTGCGGGCCCTGGTGCGATGTAATACCCGACCTGGTTTCCGGAGCCGTTGTCCTGGCTCTGGCAGTTGGAGACTGGGGGAGGCTCGTGGGATCGCCACCCGCCGGGCCCTCGATGGCCTGGCGGAGGCGCTGCTGGACCTCCCTTAGTGCCGACGCGAACTGGCGACGGCGGGACACCACTTTCTTCCAATGATCTAGATCATCTGGGTGGTGCCCCGCGGCTGTGTACGCGTCGTACTCGGCGTACATAGCCCGTTGGAGGGCGTTGAGGGTCGTCCAGCCTCGCTCGACTTCCCTAAACCCCTCGACTATCTCCTCCCAGGTCCTTTTGCCAGACGGTGGTGTCTGGCTCGGTAACGTGGGGGGCCAGGTCGCGTCGGGGGCACCCTCTTCTGTTTGAGTGCCCACGGATGTCGTCGGGGCCCTCATGGAGATGGGTCCCGCTGGGGGTCCAGACGGTGGCGCGGCGTCGTCGCGCGTGATGCCGGGTGTTGTGGTCGGCGTCGCGGAGGTCTCCTCCATCGGGAGCTCTTCTATGAGCACGGATGACGAGCTCTCGTGAGCTCGCACTCGTGCTCGCTCCTCTTCCTCCTTCATCGTGGCGAGCAGGTGGAGTGCGGCGTGCACCACCCCCTCGACGGCGGGACCTAAATCCAAGCCGATGAGGGCGGCTGCCGCTTGCTCGAACTGTTCGAGCGTAATCTGCATCCTGTAAATGTCCAGCGAATTAGTATCCTGAAATAATTTTGGATATCGAAGGTGGGCGCCTGTTCGGCTGCCCAGGGCCTTCGTCGCCGGAGTCGAAGGTGGGGTCCTTGGCATCGGTCTCCCAGGTCCTTCGTTCGCCGTGTATCATGCATTTACGGTTGTCGCTTTCGGTGCTCTGCCCCTCTTCCTCTTCACGATGATGGGAGGAGGGGCTCGTGTTGTTTGTCGATGTTGTGTAGTGTGTGTCGTTTGCGCGGACTTACGAGGTCTTCCTCGTGGGCGCTTCGTCGAGTTAGTAGGAGGGATATCTAGTGGGACTCGGCTGGGGGGATTACGGCGAGTACGGCGAGGTGATTTCGGAGTTGTCGCGTCGTCATTTCGGAGTGTATTATCTGAAGTGTCGGCGCTCCCGTTTCCGTGTATCGATGTATCGCTCGCGTTGGGCAGGACGCTTATCGCCTCGGTTCCCTCGGTGGTAGAGGTCTCGTTGTCATCTCGCGTTCGGGTCCCATTTTCCGGTATGTCGTCGTCTCGTCCATAATAGGGTTTGAGGTCCTTAGCGTGTATTAGCTCCGTGACCTCCTCCTGTTGGTTGGCGAGGCGATATGAGTTGGCGCCAAGTACTTTCGTGACGATGAAGGGGCCGATGAACTTGGGTGCTAGTTTCGCGGAAATGCCCCGCGCCGCGCAGGACAGTATGCGATTCTTTTTCCACACCCAATCACCTTCTTTAAACCTGTGGTCCCTGTGCTTGGCATTGTAGTACTTGGACTGTCTCAGGGACTCATCCGAGGCGCTCTCGTGAGCTTGCTGAATGGCGGAACGGCTATTCTGCATGTGCTCTTTCCATTGCCCGATTCGAAGCAAACTCTCCTCTTGTGCGGCGAGCTCGTCCATCCGTTTCCGGAGAGTATTCGGGGCTCCCGGTTGTCTGCCGTAATTGAGCATGGCCGGACTAACCCCGGTGGAACTATGGACGGCCGTATTGAACGCGAACATGAGTTCGGGTAGCGCTCGGTCCCATTCCCTATGATTCCCCTGCAGATACGACGTTATCATCGTTTTCAAGGTACGGTTAACCCTTTCCGTAGGGTTAGCCTGCGGGTTATAGGTTAGGGTGAAGGTCCGTTTTATCCCCTGATCTCTCAAGTACCCGTCCACCAACTGATTGCGGAACTCGGTGCCGTTGTCGGACAAGAAGATCTTTGGCGTGCCGAAACGTAGGATTATTCGCTCCCGAAGTTCCTTCACGATCGTCTTGCCGTTAGCACTACGTATGGATATACATTCGACCCATCGTGTGAATACGTCGGTGAATACCAGGACGTATTCGTGCCCTCGTGGGCTCTTCGGAAAGAGTCCGGCGATGTCGCCTGCGACCACTTGCCAAGGCATAGACCATGTTCGGTCCTGCATGAGCCCGCGCGGTGGTCGCTGCTCGACCTTGCACTGTTGGCAGACCTGGTACTTTTGGACGTATCCCTTCACATCCGTGTACATTCCCGGCCAGTAATAGGACTGGGCGACGCAGGCGAAGGTCTTCTCGCGTCCTAAGTGTCCTGCCGTCTCTAGGTCATGGTTTTCGAACAACACCGCTTTGCGTTCTTCCGGGGGCACGACGAGTTTCCATTCGTCGCCATATCGGTCTCCTCCTTGATGATCGTAATTCGGCTTTCGGTGATACATCACCCGGCCGACAACTTTCCAATTCGGGTATTGTTCTGGTTGGCTCTCGACGCGTCGGAATTGATCCGTGTACCAGGCGCTGTCTCTTGGCTTCGGCTGGTTCGTTGAGCCAACCTCTGCCCTCGTGGGCTCGAAAGCGCGTGATAAGGCGTCGGGCAATACATTGTCTGCCCCCTTTCGATATTCGATCTCGAAAGTATGGCCTTGAAGTTGTAAGGCCCATCGGGCGAGACGTCCAATTGGATTCTTCAGGTTGTATAGCCATTTCAGACTATTGTGATCAGTTACCACCCTGAACGGGTACGCTTCTATGTATGGGCGAAATTTTTGGATGGCCCATACGACCGCCAAGCATTCGCGCTCCGTAGCTGAATAGTTTTGCTCAGCCGGATTAAGGACTCTGCTAGCGTACTCTATGATTCGGTCGCCGTCTCCTGCTTTTTGTATCAGGACGGCCCCGATTCCGGTAGCGCTAGCATCTGTCTCCAGCACGTACTGCCCATCAGGTTCTGGTAATCCCAGGCATGGTGCGGACATCATGAGTGCCTTAATTTTGGCGAAGGCTTGTTCCTGTTCCTCTCCCCACACATATTCGCTCTTTTTTCCTGTTAACCTCGTTAACGGTTGAGCGTGCGTGGCGAAGTCGGTCAAGAACCTGCGGTACCATGAAGCTACCCCCAGGAAGGTGCGCAGCTGTCGCACGTTTCCTGGTCGTGGGTACTCCATGATAGAACGCACCTTTTTAGGGTCTGGCCTGATCCCCTCGCGGTTGATCAACAGGCCGAGGTATTTGGCTTCAGACTTGCAGAAGACGCTTTTCTCTCGATTGATCGAGAGGCCAGCTTCACACACCCTGTCCAATACGGTTTTTAGATGTCGTAGGTGATCCTCGAAACTTGAGCGGGATCTGGTGGTACGCGCTACTGAGGTCGAGCGTGGATATATAGCGCGCGTTTCGCAAGCGTCTTAATATATCATGCATAAACGGCAAGGGATACGCATTCGGCTCAGTGACTTTGTTGACCTTTCTGAAGTCAATACAAAACCTATACGAACCGTCCTTCTTACGTATCATAACCACTGGGCTCGACCAGCCACTGTCTGCTGGTTCGATTACCCCTTGGGTTAACATTTCCCTTACCAGTCTATGCATTTCCTGCTCGACCTTGTGCGATACAGGGTAGTAACGCTGTTTAATTGGCTTCGTATCACCAACCCGAATCTCGTGCTCGATGTCTGCCGCACATCTCAAGCCCGTCGGGGCTCGGGATAGGGCCTCGTTGATGGTCTTCTGCAGCATGGTCTGTTGTGTAGCCGTAACCTCGGCTAGTCCGATTGTGGCTAATCTCGGACCAGCCTCCAAGCTAGCTACTTCTAGCTCCATTTTGGCCTGCGATGCCTTGAACAGCAACGTGTTATCGTCTGGATCAAGTACCGCTCTGAACAACCTGGTGAAATTCACTCCTAAAATACATTCTTCGACGAGGGTAGGGAGGATGGCTATTCTCGTCGGCATCGTCAATCCTCCCACGGTGAAAGGTAGCATGGCGTGACCGACGATCGTTAACTTACGACCGTCTGGTAATCCTGCTGTTCCCGCGTGGGTGGTGTCCAATCTGACGCCCAGCACAGACGCTATTTGTAGAGCATTACTACCCATGGCTGTGGTGGAAGCTCCCGGATCATAGAGGGCCCGTATTTGGAAGTCCCCTATCTTCACCGGTAGCCACCAACGCGTCTCCTGTTTCGGGGAATATCGGGAAACAGCTTCGACGGCTCCACAGCTTTGCTCTTTACTCCTCATAGCGCTAACCATTGTGCTCTCGCGTGGTCGAGTGACGTTACTTGTCGTCCGAGCCCCTTTGGTTCGGACGATCGGAGTTTCCATGGTGTTATTCTTCGACGATTTACCCGCCTTTGCCCGTGCCCCCGAGGGCGTGTGCGATCCATACGCCACTGCCTCGGCTGGTCTAGGGTCTTTGGCTTTACTGGCGTCGTAACCCTTCTTCTCCAAGTGCACTCTTCCGCCACGCATATCTTTGGCGTTAGGGGAGTTCTCGCTCTCGTCGCTCAACACACCCACTACTAACGGCGTGGACTGTGTTGGCGGAGACTGCGAGATCTGTTTGACGGGGTCTGGGTTACTGGATTGAGGAGTGGGATCAACCCCACCTATCCACTCCTTTGTTCGTTTCCCTTGTTACACTGGGGACAGAACTTCCTGTAGTAACCCAGTAGGCCGCACTCGGCACATTTGATCGGCCCTGAGAACTCTTTTCCTCGTTTGCGGGGAGTCTCCGGCCTTTTAGTTCGATTCTCGGAAGTCGAGCTTTTGTCGGCGCGGTTATTCTTCATTTCCGCCGATATTTCCTTAAGGGACAACAGCATTTGGTTGAATACGTCAATGGGTAGAACCTTCTTCTCGCCATCGACGGATTCCAGACTCGGATTAGGTGTCGCCCCCGGGGGCGTCGGTGTGTAGACGACCTGGTGCGTCACCTTTTCGAGTACCTTTTCCATGCGTTCCAATCTATCACTGACTTCCGGTTTGTCGCCGGACATTGATGCCACTTTCCCTTTAAGACCCTTGCTCGCGTCGGTGCGGGGGTGATATGCCATCTCAGGATACAAAGTCGACTGAGGGTCTGGTATCGTCCGCTCCGCCCTTCGCTGGTGCAAATTATTCTGGGCCGTCGTGGCCAGGTCGTTCAGGGTCCGTACGGAGTCCACTTCTGATCTCCGTATTTGGCTCTGGATTTCGGGGAGGAGGTTGGCATGTAGTAGGTCCAGCTGGCTCTCGTGTGACATTTTTGGGTTCAGTCGACTCATTAGGCCCATCATGTATGCGATGTATACATTCGCGGGTTCGTCTGGGCCCTGGTATCGGCCTTGAACTTCTTTGGTCAGACGCTGCTGCTGTTGCCTGCTGGTCCCAAACCATGCTCTGGCGTCCGCCTCGAAATCCGCGTAGGAGAACCATTCGTTGCGCATTGCTTCGAACCAGACGAGGGCAGGACCGGTGAGTAGTTCGGATACGGCCATGAGCATCTCGTCTTCCGTAATTCCAGCGCTGCTCCTTGAGTTGTCCAACCTTGATAAGAAGGTGTCAATACTCGCGTTGCCTTCTCCGGAGAACCTGAGTTTCCATCCCCGGACGATGCGGCCGACGTCCCTTGTTGTCGACCACGGGTTTGAGGCCTGTTGGGATGGCCACATACTCGGCGGGTGGTTGTTCACTTCAGTATCAACTCCACCGAGTTGATGCTGTCCACCCTCTCCGAAAGGGGGCGTTCGGCGGGGGGTCCTGCCGATGGCCCCCGTGGGCCTCAGTCCAGGTCCGGCTGGAGTGCTCTGGGGTAGCCTTGCGTCGTAGTGGCATGTGAATGTGTCCTAGAATGCGACGCTCCTACGCGTGTTTTCCGATTGCGGTTCCTCATTGGAACTGTTCGACTCGTCTTGCCGCATAATTTTGTGTACGGCATTCTCCAGTTCCTTAATTCTGGTTGACAGGTTGTCCATTTGTTCCTGCACCTTGATGTTGGTCTGGACGATTTGTTGCATTATTTGGGTTAGGTCAGACGTGTTCGAGTTCCTTGAGTCTTGTACCTCCCATTTCCTCTCATGTTCCCTAGACCGGAAAATGAGGTCTTGAATCATCACTGCGAATGCCGCCGGGAGTTTGAATTGGCTGCCATCGTCAGCCGTTATAGTAATTTTCTTCTTATTGTTTGTGTTTTCTTCGCTGTCCAGGGCATTCGCGATGTTTATCGCGGTTTTTTGAACTCGCGATATTACGTCCGCACTCTCCAGTAATTGGGCTAGCGGATGTTCTCCTTCTTGCTCGGATGCTGTGCGTTCCTGGCATATGGATACTATTAGCTCCGAGCGTAGGGCGGCTCTTTTGGCTGAACTGCTGTTCTGGTTGTCGGTTTCCGCGAAGTCTGCTGCGGAATAGTCGCCGAGTAACCAGCTTTGTAGTCGTGCAGCTCTCGAGAGCTTGGTTCCGCTTGTTTTGAGCTCCAGGTGCTCGAGGTATTCTTCGACTTCCTCCTCCTGGAGCGTCAATACCCAATTTTCTATTTCATTCTGAGTGTGGTCCATGATTCGTTGTTGGGTTACTTGCGGTTAAATTCTATGTAAAATTACAGATGTGATGCGCGCGTGCGAGTGTTGTATTAAAATTCGTATGCCGAATGAAAAAAAATAATAAAATTTTATTGGCCAACACTGGGCTTGATCAACGGCGTTTTACGGATTATTTGCCGAAAGATCCTTCGCTCGTTAGTACGCAATATAATTATCCTGCCTATCAGACGCACTAACTGTTTGTTAGTACGGCTGTGTGAGTTAGTATTTAAATTATTGTAACGAGCGTTGCGCGTAATCACCAACAACCGCCGTTAATAATATTAAAAAATTACGTTAACATGATACAATGTCGAACAAAATTATAATAACCAATAACACAGGCCTGCAAGGTTTTGTTCTTTTGCAACTGAGGGTCATTTCCGAAGTAATTTTTGGCGTAGAATTCGAATCCGTCATCAGAATTTCTCCATCACGTCAGGTTTTTGAGTAATCGTCCCCTAAAGGTCGAAAAAACACGTTTTTTGGCCATATTCAAGGCTTGATTACATCGTGAGTTTATATTCTTTTCAAAAACGGTTGACGGCATCTTAAAGAAACACTCTTACCCTTCAAAACCCATTTTTTAAATTTAAGATATCATTTTTTTTCATCAAGATATCATCAATTGAAGTTTGCCATTTTTGAGGTTTCACCATGAGCTTAAAAGTTCGGCCAATTTTCCTGGAAGAATACGATATATTTCTTAGTTTTTTTTTATAATGATTCTAGAATCATTATCCAAAAAATACTAAGAAATATATCTTGAATATGGCCAAAAAACGTGTTTTTTCGACCTTTAGGGGACGATTACTCAAAAACCTGACGTGATGGAGAAATTCTGATGACGGATTCGAATTCTACGCCAAAAATTACTTCGGAAATGACCGTAAGTTGTAAAAGAACAGTGACGACTCTCTATTTTGCAGGCCTGTGTAATTGTTAATAACCTATACTAAAATGAGTGGAAGCTATGAGGTAAAAGCGGATCGAAAAACACGTGTTAGTAATATGAATGGTATCCTTTATTATTCCTCAAAATTCACAAAGGGTCGGCCCGCGCGTTTGTTTACATGAACGCTCGCTCATCGACAACATGCTTCGCCGGTACGCTCGCTGTTCTTTGTTAATAGAGACGCTGTTACATGCACGCATCGAATGTTAGAATCAGATTATTATTCGTATGATCGCGATCGCGAGATTAAGCTGGTCAGCTTACCTTATACTTGCAGACGATCGGAGAAAACGAGGAGTAGTCGCACTACACGAAACAGTTTATTGTTATTTTGCTCGCGGGTCGCGAATGCGCGCACACACACTGGTTTCGCCCTCGATGGCGAAACCTCATACACTCTCTCTCTCGTCCTGGTCTCGAACAGTCGGGTGGATGACACCTTGACGGCTGCAATTCCGGATCACTGGCTGCTGCTGATTTGGGATGCGTAGCTATCAAAGGCACGGGAAATGGCAGATGCGGTAGCGAAAGCGGACGGACACTATGGTGGTCTAGGCTTCACTGGTTCAAATTCGGTCGCGCGCGTTCCGTCTGCTCGCGTGCCGAATTCCTTCGTTACCTATTTTGTCCCCCCGGCAGGTGCTGCCCTCACAGGCAGCAATTAAGCTAAATAGTCAGCGCTAATTTGACGTTTACCGTCACAATATAAAAGAGAAAACGAATTATTGTCAATAAAATCTATAAATTGAATTTTAACCTATATTTTATTCCTTGTATTTTAGAAGCCCTTGTTTTCAAATAATTCCATTAGTTAGAACACCAGAAATTTCGGTTAATAATGCCCTACTCGAAGAAATAACGGTAGAAGTCCATGAAGTGGCAGATAAACAAATTGAGATAATTGATAACGTTAATAATATTTTAACCGATAGATTACCTAGTATTCAAGCCGAGTTTGTAAAAATTGCTGAAGTTATAGAATCACATAAAAAAGGGATTAATTTAAATATTAAACGTGAGAATATTCTTAAGGATAGAATAGACGAATTAGATAAGACCGTAGAAACCGACTTCGCTCATTTGCATCGCCTAAATAATCAAGTTGCCCAACTAAAGCTTGCAAATAGTGTTTTAAACAAAAAGCTTGCGAAATCTCATAAACTTATTAGACAACATAATAGAGTTTCAAGTGTAATTACTAATAGTTTTGATTTTAAAATCCAAGAATTGTGCTATTTATTTGATAAGCTTTCGCTCGGAGTATAATCTGCCCTATTTAACTTAATGAGTGATAACCAACGCCTTACGCGCAGTAAAGTTAGAGGACTTACTTGGACCGTTTCAGTAAAACCTAGTAGTTTGAAAAGATCAACCGAGAATTTGACTCAATTAGAAGATCGTGACAGTACTTCGACAACACCTGAAAGAACCGATCAGGATCTAAACCAAAAGTTAATTAGTCCCGGCCCGAGTGAGATTAATTCAGATAAAATTGTAACTGAAAACCAACCAATAGATATAAATCAGAAAATTAAGAGTCCAAAACAAAAGCTACAATCTATTATAGATATCCCACCCTGTAATAATTCGCAAACTACTAAAATGAGTGAAAACGAAAAAAAGGAAGAAATACCTACTGTCCACGGGCAGGTTGTGTCATTGAAAGACGCACTGAACGTTGTTCCGCGATTTGATGGGAAACCTGATCAATGGACTCGATTTGCAGAAGGATGCAAGGAAGCCTTGGCAATGATCCCGAAACCAATAGAAGGTAATTTAGTAAAATTGATAAGGTCAAAATTAGAAGGAGAAGCTAGAGATACAGTAATTGGAATTAATTTCGGAACTCTAGATGAATTGCTAGAACATCTAGCAGATATTTTCGGATCTGCCCAAACGCTTAATCAGCTTTTAGGTGAATTAGGAAATGAATTTCAACATGATGACGAAAAAGTATTAACTTTCGCTAATAGGCTGCGACTACTATCGACAAAAATCATTGATGCTAAAAGAAAAATTGACGGAATCGAATCAGTCACGAATGAATATAAGCATGCCCTGGAAGAGAATATCTTTGAATGTTTCAAGAGAGGATTAAAATCAGAAATCAAATTAAATCTAGCTCCCGGAGTCACCCCTACAAATATACTAAAGCTCGCCATAAAAGCAGAAAAAGACTTAGAAATACAGTCAGTACTTAGATCAGGATTTAAAAATAAAGTATCAAATCCAAAAATTATCAATTTATGTCAACTCTGTAATAAGGAAGGGCATGAGGCACTGAATTGCCTTAACATTACAAAGCCTCTTGGAAAACAATGTATATATTGTAAGAAGATTGGACATGAAATAAAGGATTGCTTCTTGAAAAAGGGCAATGACAATATTATCTGCCAAATTTGCGATAAGAAAGGTCATAACGCTCGTGAATGTAAATCACAACTGAAGTGTCAAATTTGCAATAAAATAGGCCATATAGCGAAAACCTGTACACATCGCGCACAAGTTAATACGATCAACGAAATAGTTTGTCAACTGTATAATAGAGTCGGACATACTGGTAAACAATGCCGAAATAATTCAGAGATAGAATCTGCCAGTAATATGAACCCCACATTTGACAAGTCAAATATTATATGCTTTTATTGTAAGAGACCTGGACACATGATAGCCGAATGTATAAAAAGAAAGGTCAATGAAGCCCGAAATCAGAATCAGGGAAACGGATCATGGTCCCCGCAGTCGAGCGCAATGCAGAGGACCAATACACCACAAATGCGCCAATCGAACGAAGACAGCGAAATGTTGCTCAGCCTAGTCCCTTAAGTTTAAGGCTTTTTGCAAAAGTTCCTATAATAAGTGCTAACTTTTTAGGAAATAAACGAATGAAAATAATGATTGATACCGGATCAGAAGCTAATATACTCAAAATGATCCTTTTACAAAACCATACAAAACACATAGATAATTCGAAACGTACCTTTTTGAAAGGAATTGGCTTAGAAACCGTACCCACACTTGGCGTAATTACCTTGTCAATTTTCGGAAAAGCCACTGAATTTCAAATTGTTCCAAGCAATTTCCCAATACCCTATGAAGCAGTACTCGGAGCCGGATATTCGCTGGAAAATGAAGCAATTATCGATTTCTCTACCCGTCAATTCCTTGTTGGTAATCATAAACTCTATTTCGAAGAAATCAATTATCCCGCTCATACTAGTTTCTGTTTTGTTCACAATGCCAGTATAAAAGATATAGATAAAGTATCACCTAAAATCAGAATAATTAACCCCCCTACTGACTCAAAAGAATACTTCCTATTAGATACAGGTTCAGAAGTTAATCTTGTAAAACAACACCTATTACCTCCGGGAAATGAAATAGATACCACGAAAGTAATTTGTATAAGAGGTATTGGAAACAACTTGCAAATGACATTAGGAATTACAGAAATAAAGTTATTCGGGACTAATACAGTTTTTCATGTAGTTGATGATAATTTTAGTATGATAAGTGAAGGTATACTAGGCGCACTATTTTTTGAAGACTCAAATGCTGTACTCGATTTTAATCATAAAACATTCAAAGCAAGAAACTTTGTAGTACCTATGATACTCGACGAACGTGAAGTAAAAGCCATAAAGAATGATAAAATGACTAGTGATGAATTTGATAGACTTCTTGATGAACTAGTGTCGCTTGATTTGCCCAATAGTATGGCCATTAAACACGTTTTAACTATAGCAACGAACGAAGCATATGAAGATCTGGACATTCAACAAACAGACGATTTGGATGATTTCCATATAGCGGATTTACTTTTTGAAGACGAAAATAAGAGGTCTAACATCAAAATAGAAGAACATTTGGATTTAGACCATATGAATAAAGAAGAGAAAGAATACGTTGTTGAATTAGTAAATAAGTTCAGAGATGTATTCTACCTACCTGTTGACGATTTACCTGGCACTGATTTAGTTATGCATGAAATTAATACTGTGGATGAAATACCAATCAATTGTAAACAATATCAGTTTCCGCATGCCATGAAAGATAAACTAAATTATCACGTTAATAAGTTGTTGAAAGCCGGAATAATTCGTGAATCGAATTCATCTTATAACACACCTATTTGGATAGTGCCAAAAGCCACTGATGAAAATGGCAGAATGGTACTTGATATGAGAGAACTCAACGAGAACACAATCGCTGATTCTTATCCAATACCAAATATCTGTAATATTTTTGATCAAATTGGTGGCGCTAAATGGTATACAGTTTTAGACTTAGCCATGGGTTTTTTCCAAATTAGAATGCATCCTAAGCATGCACATAAGACTGCTTTTAGTACTCCGTTCGGCCATTATGAGTTTGTTCGTATGCCGTTCGGGTTGAAGAATGCACCCGCAACTTTTCAACGTCTAATGGATACGCTGCTTCGCGGCCTACAAGGATTAGACCTATTTGTATATTTAGATGATATCGTGATTTATGCTAATACTATTGATGAACATGACCGCAAATTTGCATTATTAGCAGATAGATTGAGAAAAGCAGGATTAAAATTACAAATTACTAAATGTAAGTTTCTTAGACATAAGATTACATATTTAGGGCATGTTATTAGCGCAGAGGGTCTAGAAGTTGACCCAAAGAAAGTCATAGCTGTTAAAGAGTTTCCCAGGCCAAGAAACGTTAAAAATATTCGCCAATTTCTAGGTTTAGCCGGGTATTACAGACGATTCATTAAAGATTTCGCCAAAATATCTAAACCCCTTACGAAACTTTTAAGTAAAGATGTTCCATTTGAATGGAACGAGAAGACTGAGAAAGCATTTTGTGAATTAAAAGAGTTACTTTGTAATGCTCCTCTTCTACAATTCCCGGATTTGTCTAGAGGATATAACATCAGAACTGATGCTTCCGGTTATGCCATTGCAGGGATCCTCTCACAAGGATCAATTGGCACTGATCGACCTATCGCATACTTTTCACGGGTCTTGCGCGGGCCCGAATTGAATTATGAAGTATATGAAAATGAAGCTTTAGCAGTGGTACAAAGTGTTAACGCTTTCAAGTCTTATGTCTACGGTAGACCAATAATTATTATTACCGACCATCAGCCCTTAGTTTGGTTTAAAACCGCCGATCTTAACACTAGAATACTTAAATGGAGATTTAAGTTATCTGAATACGACTACCAAATCATTTATCGTCCAGGAACCGCCAATGCAACAGCAGATGCCTTATCGAGAAATCCGCATGAATTAGCAAACCAAAATAATATGATTCTAAATGTAAACGTTACTACTAGAAGACAAAGTAAATTGAATAAACAATTAGAATCACCCGATAAACCAGATCTCCAACCTGAACCACCGCCTCAAAATAGCGAAATCAAGAGACCACGAGGTAGACCTAAAAAGGTCCCTTCGGATCAAGCCTTAAAGTTATCTAACCTAGATCCTGTGACAAAGGAATCGTTTCACAACGATGAAAATACCGTCACCCCCAGAAGATATCCACAAAGAACTCGAAAGAAATTACCTGATTATGAAAAAAGTGATATTGGTGAAGATGAAGACAAAATACAAGGAAAAATAAAAGCAGTACCCGAAAAACCTATACATCAAAATTCCCCTATTTTTGAAGATAATAACCTCGAGGATGATTCTGAAATTAGCGATTCAAATGAATCAAGTGATTTAGATAAGATTAGCGAAAACATTGTAGAGATTAAAGAATCTCTCCATACACAAAAAAATAATGTAGCTTATTTTATAAGTACTACAGATGAACCTTGCGATGAAGGTGCCCGCAAGCTTATAGACAATAATAAGATAATTAGTAAACAATTAGTTAGTTTAGGAGAAGTCACGAGAGAAAAGAAAAAGAAGAAATACTCTCAATTTGGACTTTGCATTCGAGGCGAAACCTCCGAATCGATGAGCTATATTAAAGATCGAATTTATTCGACTTTGTTAATTTTAAGAAACTTATTACTTAATTTAAATCAGGCCGAAGTTTGTATAGCTAAAAGTAAATGTATAGAAAATTTAGAGTGGATAGAAATAAAATATATAATTAATAAAGTATTTAAGAATTGCAGTATTAAAGTAATAATTTGTAAAGATACTTTAATATATGTACCTTTGGAGCAACGTGATACAATATTTTATGAGCTTCATGAATCCCCTATTGGAGGACATCGCGGCGTTTCCAAAACTTTTCACCGGATTAGACAAAATTAGTACTGGGAAAATCTAAAAGATGATATTCAACGACGAATACAACAGTGTCTAGAATGTCAGCTAAAGAAACTCACTCGTCTACAAACGAAGCAACCAATGATAATCACTGATACCTCCGCAACTGCATTTGATAAAATAGCTATGGACATTGTAGGTCCACTCAAGAAAACCCCTACAGGATATGAGTACGTCTTAACTCTACAAGATCAGTTAAGCAAGTTTTGTCTAGCTGCTCCGCTAACAGATACACTATCATCCACTATAGCTGACGCCTTTATTAAAAAATTCATTTGCGTCTTCGGTTGTCCCAAAGCCGTGCTTACAGATCAAGGAAAGAACTTCTTGAGTTCACTGATGACCAGAATTGCTAAACGTTTCAAGATAAAGAAATTGAGAACCACCGCCTTTCGACCGCAGTCTAATGGTTCTTTAGAGAGATCACATCACGCTCTTGCTGAGTATTTAAAACAATACACAGAAATAGACAATAATTGGGACGAATGGCTCGACTTAGCCATGTTAAATTATAACACCTGCGTTCAAGAAAGCACTAAACATACCCCATTCGAAGTTGTTTTCGGTCGATTAGCCCGATTGCCATCCAGTAACCCCTTACGTGAAGCTGACATGGTGCCGACTTATAAGGGATATATAACTGACTTAGTAACACGACTCACAGGAATTCAAAAATTGGCATACGAGAACTTAATAGCTTCCAAATTCAAATCAAAAAAATATTACGATCAACATATAAATCCAGTTAATTTTAAGTTAGGTGATTATGTATTTTTGAAATCTGGACCCAAGCCCGGGAAATTTGGTGATCATTATTCGGGTCCTTTTAAAATTATAGCCATATTACCGAGAAATAATGTCAAAATAGAAATAAAAAAGGGTAGTAAAGTTGTACACGCGAATAGACTTCGGGTTTCGCATATTGATAAAACATGAATAACAAAAAGAAAGAACATAGAATAAAATATTTTTCTGATTACAGACGAAAGATGCATTCATTCTTCTTTTTTTTACTGCTATCCCTTACAATAGCTATTCCAGTAACGGCCATTATAGGATACGACTGTGGAGGAAGATCACTTAACATAACAACTGTATCCTTATTAGATGTAGGAGAGTGTGAAGTGCCTTCCACGAATATTAATATAACGAGACAGCATATTCAATTGTTACAATTAAACAACTTCAAAGATACACATGTAATTCAATGTAAAATTCAAATAGATAGAACGGTTTATTATTGTGGAATGCACTCGCACAATTCGATTGTAGAAAATGGTGCGATCGAATATTAATGGATGTAAGCCGACAAAATTGTTATGATTTATATAAAAGCGGTACTTTGTATTTCGATAATGAACATATATTTCGCGACATAAAAATTAATCAAACTTCGATTAGACCAGCAATACTTGCCGGCTCTGTAAATCAAGATGGGAAGTGTACCTCCGGTAGTTACTCCGATGTTTATGGAACTTGGAGTAGCGTGTTAGTCCAAGCCAAGATCAAAATAACCATCCAAGAATATACCGCTTCCGTCGATTTAAATAACGATCAAATAATTTTGCGTAGCGGTGTTAGATGTAAATTTGGGAATGAACAATGTATCGATTCAGAGGGAGGATATACATTTTGGGAAAGGACACCACGCGACTCTTGTTCTATTAATCGATATAATGTGTTATATAACGGTGTAGCTAATGAAGTTACAAGTGAAACTGGACAAACTCTGTTCTCTTTAACTACGCAAGATATCACTTTTGCATTAATAACAAAGTCTAAGCGATATACATGCGGTTATGAGATTAGTGATACCGAACATCCAAAATTGTTCATACACAAGGTTAAGAACGATATGTTATTTCCTAGTAAGAAAATTTCTTTAAGTAATTTAGATATATTTGCGTATATAAATTCAAAGTTTGTATTTGTGGAGCGTTATATTAAGTTACAAATAACAAATTTGTATAGGGATGTTGTTGTACAACGTTGTAGTCAAGAAAGAGATATTTTGAAAAATGCACTTGCTATTGCTACGCAATCTCCTGATCAATTTGCTTACAATCTCATGAAAGGACCTGGATATATGGCTGTGACGGCAGGTGAAGTAGTACATATAGTTAAATGCATACCTATTGATGTGAAAGTTTCGCAAAGTGAAGAGTGTTACGCTGAACTGAAAGTGATTCATAATAATCATACAAAATTTTTATCTCTGAAAACTCACATTTTGAAAGCACATGGAACAATAGTTGATTGCAACGTTTTGCTACCCACATTTTTCTATTTCAATGAAGATTGGTATAAGTTTTTACCTAGAGCAGTAGAGGCTAAAGTCCCTACTACTCTCAAACCTTTTTCTGGATTAACATGGAAATATTAGAATATCCCCACACTTGCTACCAGTCGAATATACACGGAAAAAGACCTACAAGATCTGACCAATCATATCATATTTCCTATGGAACGACCTACAACAGTGAACGACGTAGTTCGAGTGATTCGTGGACATGCCATCAAGGATCGTGAAGAAATAATTACAGGACTCTTGAATGAAAATGTGATGGAAAAGTTTGTGATCAATACTTGGAACAAAATGTGGACTAAATTTATGACTTTCGGAACATTCAGTGCCGGAATATTTGCAATTTTGTTAATTATACAAACCATTAAGAAACTAATAGAGATTTTCATAAATGGAATAACTCTCCACAGCATTTATGGATGGTCTTTCCATTTAATCGGCGCCATATGGAACAGCTTAACTACGCTTTTGATACACTTAATACCGAAAGTTACGGTGACAGAAAATACCACAGAACCAGCAAAGAATGACGCTTCAGCGCCGGAAAAGGATTATCTATATCCATCTTTGCACCCTACAAAAAATGAAACAACTGAGAATAAGCAAAATAATCCTACTTCACCAACTCAATCTACGACTCTCAAGCCATCATTTGGGTTTCTTTCATGTTGAAGCCAAGGAATTTTTTATATATATATGTCTTTAATTTCATTCTCTTCATGTCTATAATTTTGTGTGACAAGATCCTTAGAACCATATCTTAAGTTTAGATTGCTTTTTCTCGTTTCACTCCTTAAGCAATCGTTTAAGTGTGGGGGTGTAACGGCGGTTAAAAAAAAAAGAGAGAATAAGGAAAAAAAATACCGACCACACATTTAGCTTGTAAATTAAGATGAAAAACTGCGTGCGGATGAATAAAAACGATTTTTCCTGTGAACGGCAGTTTTCGGCTCGTGCATCTGGCGACTTTCGGGTACTGGAGATTATCAGGGCGATTTTACGATCGCGTCATCCGGAGTAGTCAGATTGCGCGCATGTTTAGAAAGTAGAGATCTGTAGCGCACATGTGCATCCTGCCAACAGTACTATTATTTTATTTTAAATAATTTATTTTCATTTTTGCTAATTTCTTTTAAATTAAAGGAAACAGATTTGCTTGCAGGTCTCTCGAAAAATTGCGAAATTTGTCTTCCCGTATTTATTGGTTCATTTTCTTTACGAGTTTCGTATATATAATTGTTGAGTGCGCTCAACTTTGCGTTAGAATTTAAGAATGGCTTGAATGAAAGTTATTAATTATGTTTGTTGCAATTAACTCTGATTTTTTCAGCATTTCTCAAAACTTTTTAATAATCAATTAATAGTTAAAACTATTAATATCCTAATTGTTCTTAGATAAATGTAATTCTTAACTTTTGTTCTATCATTTAGTTTTATTATAGATTAAGAAACATTTTTGTAAAATTAGAGTACCACACACACAATTAATTTTAAATAAAATTAGTTTAAATAGATAAAGGCCAGAATAGTACATAGAGGGTCATCTATGCGAAGAGGGCCCAAAACACTAAAATGAAGCCACACCCGCACACTCCGCCCCCAGCCAATTAGGATTCGAACCTTGCTTACGCTGAGATACTCCCCAAATTTTCCAACCAATTAAGTTGAGAAAATTTTAGTTCTTCCTGCCCAAAAATGACAAAGATTTTCGAGTGGGAGTCTCTTGTAAAAAAGTATAAAAGAGATCTTTTCACGAAAATTCAAGCATTATTATTTTTTCGAAATTCAGTTCGTTCAAAGTTAGCAGTTATTTTCTAGCTCAGATTTAGTTCATTCAGTTCGTACAACTATTTTGAATTCGTTAGCTATTCTTCAAGTTCGTCCAGACCCAGTTAATCTTTTAGTATGTGTGTGGGAAAACCATTATAAAAGTGAGTAAGAAAAATTAAATAAAAATTTTTACATTCTAACTACTCTCCTTTAACTTCTCTCTCCTTACTCTTCCTAGTTTCGCGTACGGGATTTTCTTCCTTAGATAGTTACACTCGATTGCCAAGCGTGTGGTCGAGTGCATATTAGATAGGCTCCCTTTACGTTATTTTATTGCCAAGAGTGTGGTAAAATAACGTGAAGTATTGCTATATTGCCTAGCATGTGGTACAGCAAAGCTTCGATCCTCCGTCGCCGAAAAAAGGAATTTCCCGCGATAGTAGTAACGCACGTCCCGGTTATTGTCCGCAAGGATAGACCAAAAAGTGCGCCTGAGAATTGTTTCGTCAACCGACGTCACAAAGTATGCAGAAATTTTGAATATACCAAATTTTCGCAGACTCTTCATGAGAAATGACAGTGAAACAATATCGCTGGGGCTTACTTGAAAGGAAATACTGTTCACGATATTCGCGAATTTTTTTCAGTAGTACCAGATGGATAATAAATTATTGGAACTCAATCTCACGTGATTTATCTTCCAGTTACGAAAAAGCCTGTAGATTATTTGCAATTAAGTATTATCGATTAAAACGGAAATTTAATTAATTTTTGTGGTGAAGTCATAACTATCAGATTACACCGCAAAAGCGTAGAATAGGAATTGTTTATAATTTAAAGAGTGGTAGAGGCTATATAAGCACTGAAAAAAGCAAACCCACCATCAGTCGTCGTGTTATAGCGAAAACTATCACATGTCAAAATATAAAGGTCCTAAAAAGTCTTGGGTTATGAGTAGTTTCTGGTGGAAAATAAATGGCCTAATTTGTTTTTACTGCTTTCAACGAAACAATGGAGAAAATTCTAGAAATATAGTCACTTGTCATCGATCTTCTTCCATGAATCTTTGGCTCATTATAAGATCTAAGCTCATCAACCTTACATCAATTCATCGTTCAAAAATAGTGATGAAATTCGTATATTTATTCAACATCAAAACGTGTGCCTTTTACCATCTCGGAGCTCGTTACACATTTGTGGACAATTATGTAGCAACAATATCACTTTGTTAACGAATACTAATTTTCTTAATAATACCATTTGTCACATGTTTCAAGAAATTAGGTATGAGCTGAACGCTATAGAAATTAATAAATGTAAAAACGTTGGTCTCACAATAGTTATGAAGAACTGGTTATCTCTCACTCCAAGTCAAACTTTGATTGCCGAAAATGCTGTATGGATAAATATAGAACAAGAAGACTATAAAATAAGTAATGCGAATGGTGAATTTGATATTTTGATTCCCCTGAGCTTCATACTTGCACAGGACTATCACAAAGTGCTAGTGAACATGAAACATGAATTAATGCTCATAAAATGGAATACCAATGTAAATACATTTTATCAAACGAAGAAGATCGTTAACGATATTAAAGCTTACGAAGAATTCAAAATTGATGTAACACGCTCGAATGAATTATGTCCTATGTGACTACATCGAATGCAAAGAAAATACGTCTACTCGACTTTGTAAAAGGTTCTCGTCGTTGGGAACTGTACGAATATCCAGTGCTGCCTGCAAACATAAATAACGTCTAGACTGTTAAAACGACAAATCGGTTGGAGAAACAACGCTACATTATCTTAGCTACGTATCTTCTAAACTAATTGAAAAAATGAACCAAACTCTAACGCTAGTATATTTGATCATTGTAACATAAGAAATGTAAAACTGTACCTCAACTTTCAGTGCTATCCATATGGCAATCTCAACATTAATTTCAGTAAAAACAAGTACGTAATGTTGTACGATATGTATGCCAATTTTTAAAACGTATACTACGGTAAAGATGCCGAACCGATGCTCAAAAAACTCGAATATAAAAATTACATGCCACTCATAGTGATTGACTGTACGAAACAAAAAGATTCATTAAAGACTGCTTGAGTAAATGTGCGCTTGGAGTTCGAAACCAGAGAAAATATTCCCGAAGGAACTACAGCGTATTGTCTTATTCTACACGATGGCAACGTTCAGTATAATACGATAAATGGAGATGTGAAGAAACTTATTTGGGAGGGGAGAGGGGTATTAAAGAATTGATTCTTTCGTTAAGGAACTCAATAGCAGGTTTCTATCGCAATGGAATTCGTAGTGGATATATATGGCTTCATGATGCCTGGCAAAACTTATGCGGTGAAAGAGTTAGCGATACTTCCACTTAACTACATCGAAGAACCACTCGTACGCATGTTCAAACGTCTCTTTCCATGGCGAAGACTAATAAAGAAATATAAGCTACAAAATCTCTGGTTATAACTTTACTATCTTAAATTAATATGGAACTCTGACGATTTCTAATACGAAGAGAATAAATTCATCATCACAGATTCACTCAAAGATGCCACAAAAATTTTCATTCTCAATACAGACATCCTCAATACAGACGACAATTACACCAGCTCTTGGCTTGACACTGTCAATGGTACTCCGATTGTTTCTAAACTTGTAACCTGGTATTTATAAAGTAGTAGTATCTACCGAACTATCCAATCAGAATTCAGTGGGAATTATAATATTATAATGTTGTGCATTAATCAGTACATTATTGACAAATTGTTTAATTTTTTTTTTGACTCTGCGAATATTCTACTAATATACTAAAAGATGAAAAGCGCAAGTCGATTACTGATCCACTTTTATAGATTTAATTATATTACAGAATATGAATATTTATTAGAGATAATAGATTAAATTTAAATTAAATATTCAACTATAATTACACATTTAAATATAATTAAATATTCAAAAGTATTTTTCTGTTAGAGATTTAATCGATCGTTCTTCAAATGGAAGGGTATAAGAATATGACTGTCATGAAAAAATAAGTTGATATATATTATAAAAAAATTTTTCTGTTTTATGAATCACTAATCTAGAAAACTTCGTTAACGAATTTGAACTTAAGAGAGAACTCGCCAGCCTGAGATTTAGCATTAAGCTCACAGATTCTACGATGAAGTTGCTCACGTTGTGTTAGTGTTCTGTCAGTACCACATTTAAGATTTCGGTAAGGACTAAATAATTTTGAAGCATTGTTAAGCAACCAATTTACATTATCTACAGATTTAAGAATTATTTTAAGTGGCCTGATATTGTCACTAACTTTTTACCAAGACGAATAGTATTTATCTGTGACATGTTGAAGTTTGCTGTATATAGATGAGAACATATTTCGCAGTATATATTGATGAAGAAGACTATCCTGAAAAATTATATTTCATAAAATTACGTTCTCTTGATCATGAAATTTAGCAATAATTTCCTCTTCAAGAGTAGTTGGTAATATTGTCACAGTATTGTCAACAGAAAAAACTAAAATCCATATTACCAATACGAGCAGATTGATTATTGAGGGAAGAACTGAGATATGTAATTTGGGATGAAAGGCTTTGGGAAGAGGCAGACATATCATGCTGGAGTGCAACGATTTTAGCTTCAATCGTGTCAGATTAGCTATCAAATTATTAGATTGCTTCAACAAGCCATCAAATTTCAGATCAAAATATTTGCGCATATTTCTTTAAGTAATAGAAAATGAAGAAATCTGCTCCTCAGAGTGAAAAGTCAAATTAGTCGTTGAAACACTGCGGTTTTATATTTGTCGATTTTGCTTAGTCTAATTATCTCCTAATACTGCATTAGGTATAAGGAGAGAGGTGCCCGACAATGACGGTGAAACCGATCTAGCATTTTCAACATTCCTACAACACTTTTTGAAGGATTCATTGGACAATTTAAATATTTTATTTGCATAAGTAGGTAAACTAGAGGGATCTTAGTGATCCGTGATCTGAAGTGCATGATCTATCAGATCAGCACTCTTAGATCACGCGCGAGAGCCCCAGCTTCTCTCCCCACCCGCCCAATATGAAATGCGTTTTAAATATAACAATTTATTTATATATAATTGAATTTAATTTATTTATATAATTTATTAATGTGTATATGCAATGTAAATGTAGCCCAGCAGAGAAAAAAATGAGCAGACACTACAAGGAATCAAACTCGTGTCCTATAGATCGATAGATCGTAGCCTCTAACGACTGAGCCACGGCTGCTTTTAACTTTTGATAGTTCTTATTGTGTATATTAGCTACATAGCCAAAAAGCGACTAGAACGGCGCCCCGTACCTCGACCCCCCCCTCCCCCAGTTAATCTGTGTGTGTTAGCGCGTTTTAAGATCGCACGTTTGAATGCATATATATTCTATATATATTGTTTTTATATGCTAAAACATTATTTTCAATACGTTTCTTACACTTAAACTATCCAATCTGTAACGAAAGCTCGTTCGTTAACTATTTTTTTAAGGTGGGCAAGTGAGGCGCACTCGATCATAGCAATTGAGGCGTGAAGGGGGAGAAGGCAGAGAAATAAATGTGGTTAGGGAATTATATACAAAACACAAATTTGCATTTAAACAAATCTGATTCTAATCAAATCAAAATCAATTTACACTTATATTTCAAAACCGTACATAAATAACTGCATAATAATAAACCGCATTATAAAATAAACTCTTAAAATCAGCTTTCACAAACTCTTAATCTAATAAACACAACAGTATTGCGAACACGTCTTAACACTAAAGAACAATGGAGAACAAGTTAACTAACTAATCTTGTTTACAAACCTATACGAAACACAACGCGCGTCGCCCGGCAGATGACCGCCTTGACGACGAACCGATTTAGGCTACTTAGCTAAAAGAGAAAGTCGACCGGCGAGAAATCGCCTGGACGATTTCTATTTGAGCGATTTATGACACCGACCGTAATTAGGGCAGGTAGCCGGCATGTGCACGCCTTGCTACCTAACGCTTACAATTACGCTCTGTGCCATCATCGAAGAGAAAGAAATCAATTTGCGAACTTGACCTTGATACTGAAAAGGGAGGCCTGGTTGCGCCCTGCGCACGATGTTGCTGGTCGTCGCTGGGCAACTCCTGCCGGCTTTTCCCAGTAGCGTCCCGAGCAGATGCAGGAACAAGGCAGTCGTCCTCTGTCCTCTCGGTTTTCTTCGGCCCTTGGCGGTGTGTGCATTCGGCTGGTCCTTTGTCCTCGGCTGCACTTTGACTTTGCACCGCTGACCGTCTACCGTCGTCTGTCTTCCGATCGCCTGGAAAACCTTCTGACTCTGCTCTCGACTCACTACCGTCTGTGTCACTCGTTTTTGTCTCCCCATTTGACCTACTTATTAGGCAGCGCGCAATGGATGCGCTAATTGATTCACGACGCGCGCCTGCCTAATTTTGCGTAGGGCATGCACGCCCCCAACTATCTCTCTCTCTCTTCCTAACACCTCCATACTGTCGTCAGCGTAACAGCTTCGGGCCTGCTCGGCCTCGCTCGGCAATGTCCGTCGGCTGAAACAAAGACCATGCATTAGGCGCATTATGAAATGCGCTTATCGCTAGTCACCATGCCTTGCCGAGAGAGAAGGGGAATTGGGGAAAATTCCGACGAGAACAAGTGCAACGCTTGCTCTCGTTACAAATCATATTAAAACTTAATATTAATAATGATGTTGATGCATATTATAAAATTAAATGTGTAAAACGTTAAAATGAAAAACGTCACAGTCCAACCCTCCATATATATAGCGGTTGATACTTTAGAGCTTTCGGTATTTCTATATATTTATCGCAGCTACGAATGGATTCTACCCCCCCCCCCCTCAAATTAGTCGAACCGTTCCAAAGATATTGCGCACATACACAAAAATATGAGACCGTGTTTTTTTATCTATATTTATTGAGCAAAAACAGTTTAAGTATATAACGACAAAAAATATATAATAACTGATAAAGAATTGCAGAAGAACACAGAAAGACTTATTTAATCTTAAGAAGTCGCAGACTTTATAAATCTGCATCATAGGTGTCATCCAACGGTCGATTTTCCGTAGTTTTCATAAGAAAAATTTATATATATATATATATAATTTTTTTATGTATTATATTAATTTTATATATAAAAATTATATATATATATTCATGTGCCCAGTTATTGTTCGAACTTTGTCTCGTGAGTATGAATTTCAAAGAACAAACTGTGATATTTCCCGTAGAAAATTTTGACGTCATCGTACGAGAGGAGAAGCAACGAAATCGTCATGGAGATTTACTGCCAAATAGCATCAGAGCTATTTTTTGTGATCCGTCTAACTATGATAAAACCAACAGTCTTTTGGCGATTATCGCCCATCCCAATGGTGTTAGATTCGAAAATGTTTACGTGTACTCAAAATCTCTCAATCAGCCAGAGTATAAATTATTGGAAAGAATATTAAATCCTATAGGTGAAGTAAAGTATTTTCCGTTTAAGGAGCACGAATCCGTGATAGATTCCGAGCATGCACTACCTAATTCGATTATCATATTCGACGATATAGCCTGTGAGAAACAGAACTACGTGCGTGCTTTCATTTGTATGTGCAGACATAGAAGCGTCGACTGTTTCTATTTCTCGCAAACGTACGCACGTATTCTTAAATATCGCGTGAGAGATAACGTCGATTTATCGGCAATTTTTCGTCATGACAAAGCAAATATGAAACATACGAGGGTCGTTTGAAAAGTCCGTGCAAAGTCAGAGAGATGGCGCTACTAATGCGTATCAAGGTTATTTTCAATTAGTGGCATATCTTGGAAGAGCACACACCAAGTTTCAGCCAGATCAGCCAATCACTTTGCGTTTTACATTCGTTTCAATCAAAGAAATCGAGTGGTTGTAAAAAAATGGAGGAAAAAGAATTTCGTGTATTGATTAAACAGTACTTTTTCAAAGGAAAAACGCCTCTGGATATTAAACAGAAGCTTGATAAACATTATGGTGATTATGCACCTTCGATTAGAATGGTTTATAAGTGGTTTCAAAATTTTCGGAGTGGCCATATGAGCATAAAAGACGCTGAACGTTCTGGACGCCCTGTTGAGGTTACCACTTCAGAAATCATTGATAAAATCCATGATATGGTGATGGCTGACAGAAGAGTGAAGGTGCGTGAGATTGCTACTACTGTAGGCATCTCGAGCGAACGGGTACATAATATTTTGCACCAAATTTGGACATGAAAAAGCTATCCGCTAGATGGGTGCCGCGATTGCTCACGATTGACCAAAAACGAGATCGTGTGAAGTGTTGCAAGAATGGTTTTCAGCTGTTCCAGCAAAATCCGCAAGACTTTAAGCGTCGTTTCATCACTATAGACGAAACATGGATACATCACTACACTCCTGAGACCAATAAACAGTCTAAACAATGGGTTACCAAGGGGGAATCTGCTCCGAAAAAGGCGAAGACAATGCCTTCGGCCGGGAAGGTTATGGCGACTGTCTTTTGGGATTCGCAAGGAATAATCTTCATCGACTATCTGGAAAAGGGTAAAACCATTACAGGCGAATATTATTCATTGTTATTGGATCGTTTGAAAACCGAGTTGCTAGAGAAACGTCCACGATTGGCCCACAAAAAAGTCCTCTTCCACCATGGTAATGCGCCAGCTCACGCCTTAGCAGTTGTGGCCGCAAAACTGATGGAGATAGAATTCCAACTCATTTCACATCCCCCCTATTCTCCAGACTTGGCTCCGTCGGACTACTATTTATTCTCTAATATGGAAAAATGGCTGGCGGGGAAAAGATTTCATTCAAACGAGGAGGTGAATGCAGAAACGAATGCCTATTTTACAGACTTGGACAAGTCCTATTATTTGGAAGGGATTAATAAACTAGAGCAGCGTTGGATGAAGTGTAAAAGCCTAAAAGGAGTCTATGTTGAAAAATAAAAAAGATTTATTAAAATAAATCAAGCAGTTTTCATTTTTGAACGGACTTTTCAAACGGCCCTCGTATATATGACAATCATGTGAATTCTGATATGACTTACAATCAATTTAAATAACATTGTCAAATTGCTGGTTGGATGATAAATATGGGTTTTTAGTGATCGACAAAGATAGAACTATAAACTGTGGAAGATATCGAAAGGATTTTGATTGTTTTGTTATAAATATATCACGATAGTAATTCGATATACAGTCTCTCGACAATCGTTGAAGCGTCAACATAGCTGATTATCAACGGGAAAAACATGTGCTTTCTCTACGCGTAAAAGCGCAAGACGCAGTGAGACAAATATATAGTTTATATATATATGTATGTTATATATATATATATACAGGGTGACCCATTTAGTCGCTACACCTGGATTTTTCGAATTCCAAGACAGATAGGAAAAAATGGTTCAGACAAAAGTTGTAGGGGACGAAGGGGGCCAAACAATGGTCCTAACAAACTTGACCTTGAACTTGACATTGAAGGTTATTTCAAGGTCAAGTGGTTTTTTTGAATAGGAATACCTATTTTTGACCCCGGATTCGGAAAGAGCGGAAAATTTCACGTTCAAAACCATATTGAGACATTTTTTTCACGGTCATTTCAAGGTCAAATCAATGTCAAACTTCGAAAAATCCATTTTAAGTCGTTTTTTCCACGAGTCACAGGCTTAAGTGGTTCAAACTGATCGTAGATTTAGTTACATCACTTAATTAAAGTAAGTCCCTTCGCCTCACACTGTACGGCGTGCTTGATTTAAGTGAGTCCCTTCGCCCCTACCTTGAAATACTAATTTCCGATTGTCGCACCACGATAATTACTTCAGTTTTCTCCTAATTGTAACGTCGTGTCAATAATCTTTTTAGGCTGATAGTCAACCATTTAAGAGCCAGCCATTAATTACTATTAAATTTAAATAGTAAAATGGTATCAAAAATATTAATAATTATAATATTCGCCTGTATGTGGTTGCTACTAAAAAAGAAAAACGTTTGTCACACTTTATTAATTGTAAATTTTATAAAAAACTAATTTAATGCTTTTTGTAAAAAAGAGAAATAGTGTCTTTATTTATTTTTTTGGAAGTTATGAGAAAATTGAAGATATGAGCTGTAAATAATGTGATTGTTTAAAAAGAATAGTCATAACTTTCGAAACAATAAATATGCAACATTTCTTTTTTGTACAGAAAGCATCAAAGCTATTTTTTCTAAAATCAAACTATCAAAAATAAAGTTTAATATTAAAAATGTGCGAAAAATATTAAAATCGGTCAGCAGTTCAGATATTATTACAAGAATCTTTGACTGAACAGAATTTATTTGTAAATGTGCTTTTAATGATTACATTATCAATATTAGTATTTTTTAAGCTTGAACGGAAATAATTCACAATATTTAAAATAAAAGCAAGTTTTAGTATTATGTGCAATTCAAATTAGAAATAATTTAATGATTATTACTTTATTATAAAACTTACAATTACAAAAGTATGACAATCGGAACACTTGTGGGAAATACACTTAGTCAGATAAAGTTACCGTAATCTAGGAACATTTTTCTTTTTTGGTCGCGACCGTATACGGGTGAATATTATAATTATTATTATTTTTTATACCATTTCACTATTCAAATTTAATAATAATTAATAGCTGCCTCTGAAATGGCTGACTACGCGCCCAACGAGATCGTTGACATGACGTTGGCTTTAGGAGAAAGCCGAAATAATTATCGTGCTGCGGCAAGAATGTGCTGAACGCTATCAAGACAGACGACACCCCGAAGCTATGGCTATCAGACGTTTAACTCAAAGAGCTCGTGGTGGACACATGGTTCGTCAACGTGGGCGCCATCAATATGATGAAAATGATAATCGGGTTGTGACTATTCTGGCAATAATTCATCTTGACCCACAGATAAGCGCTCGTCGAGTCAAAAGGGAAATCGGTATTCCAAAAAGTACATTTTTAAGAATTATGAAGGTGCTTAGATATCACGCATATCATATTACTCTGATCCAAGAGCTACAGTTTGCTCATTTTCAACAGCGTATTGTGTTTTGCCAATGGGCTTTACAAATGATAGAAAATGATCCAGACTTTTTTAATTTTGTTCTTTTTTCTGATAAGGCAAAATTTCAAAGTGATGGGGAATTCAATAGACATAATTGTCATTACTGGTCTGATGTTAATCCTCATTGGGTCAGAACTGTAAACCATCAAAGACGTTGGAGTATTATGGTATGGTGTGGGATGATTAATGGATATTTGATTGGCCCTTACTTTTTCGAAGAAAATGTTAATCAACACACGTATTTAACGCTAATAAGAGATGAACTACCTGTATTGATGGAAGATGTTGACTTAGAAACGCGACGGAGAATGTGGCTCCAGCAGGACGGCGCAGCACCACATTTCGCTCGAATTGTCAGGACTTTTTTGAATAATCAGTACGGTAACAGATGGATTGGTCGAGGTGGTCCGGTTGAATGGCCTGCTTACTCACCCGAGCTTACATCACCAGATTTTTACTTATGGGGGGTACTTAAAAAATGCCGTTTTTGCGGAAAGGCCCACTACAAGATTAGACATGATGGACAGAATTCGTTGAGCTTGCGATGCCATTCCAAGGCAAACTTTGCTAAACACCGTTCGACACTTCCAAAGGCGTTTGACTATGTGCCTGGAAGCAAATGGTCGTAATTTCGAACATTTGCTTCGAGGCTAGATAAACACATAAGTGAGAGGCGAAGGGACTCACTTAAATCAAGCACCCCGAACAGTGAGAGGCACGGGGACTCACTTAAATCAAGCACCCTGAACAGTGAGAGGCACGGGGACTCACTTAAATCAAGCACCTCGAACAGTGAGAGGCGAAGGGACTCACTTTAATTAAGCACCCTGAACAGTGAGAGGCACGGGGACTCACTCAAGCACCCCAAAGGAAACAGTCCTTACTACGTCGACGTCGTTGTTTCTGGGTAGCGCTAAACGTAAGGTTGACACATTTACAACAGAAGCTTCAATGATCATGAAGTTTCCGTTAAACAAACATCACACATGGGATAGAGATGTGTGGGACTGGGGGATGTCTGGTGTAACAGTTTAGCATGTGAGGCTATGAAGAGAATGGGGTTCGGATGTGCAAGTTCGATTTTTGTTTACTAGGATGTGAAAGTTTTGGGTGTATGGGTTTCCGTTTTAAATCAACGATCAATTTGAACCACTTAAGCCTGTGACTCGTGGAAAAAACGACTTAAAATAGATTTTTCGAAGTTTGACATTGATTTGACCTTGAAATGACCGTGAAAAAAATGTCTCAATATGGTTTTGAACGTGAAATTTTCCGCTCTTTCCGAATCCGGGGTCAAAAATAGGTGTTTCTATTCAAAAAAAACCACTTGACCTTGAAATAACCTTCAATGTCAAGTTCAAGGTCAAGTTTGTTAGGACCATTGTTTGGCCCCCTTCGTCCCCTACAACTTTTGTCTGAACCATTTTTTCCTATCTGTCTTGGAATTCGAAAAATCCAGGTGTAGCGATTAAAATGGGTCACCCTGTATATACTGAAAATACACCTATCAAACTAAATGTCGACAAATTCGGACATAAATTTAAATAGCAAGGAGTCTACGGTCTTCGGGGTCCGCCCGGTATTGGGTTTAAGCTCACGAGTGAGTACCACTTCAATCTAGAGAATAAAAGATTGGAAAGTTTTGTTACTTGGAAATCGCTAATATTACTACAGCCTAGTGACGCTATAAATTGGGAAATTACGGAAAAGATCACGCAGTTGAAAATCAAATACGAGAGACATGATCACATGAGTAAGGAATGATCTTGAGGATACACCATTTTTTTCACATCTTGACTCATAAGATTGTACTATACAATGCGATCATGAAGAATCAGACAGTAGACCGCTGTATTGCCGGAAAAATTATCTCTACCTCAAATTCGAGTTTTACATCGACAGGAGCACTTTTGAGAGATTCGTTTCACTTCGAACAGTAAACCACTGTGAGCGACACTTTCTCGATGAAATTGTTCTTGTTAAGGGCAGGCTTTGCATCTTTACTATAGTAAGAATTTTGAAAATTTGCAAACATATCGTAGAGCATGGCTTTTTGATTTTGATTGATATTGAGATTAAGATTTTTGTATGGGTAGTACTGCAAATCAAGAAACAGTTTCAAGTTGTTGATATTGCAGTATTCAATTCACTAGCATTGGTAGAATTCACATTTTTCCGTTTAATTTGAAAAGCAGTACGTTGATACGTGGTTTTTCCAGATGATTGGAAGTTTTAACAGTCCAAACGTATCTCGATATGGCCGATAATGTCCCAGGAATGGAAACTAATAGTGATTGGTCGGTCTTTGCCAATGTAATTCAGCAGTTTGATTTTTTGTCTATCTGACAGAATGACGTAAAGCATCAACCATTCTATTTTTGTCAGTGTAATCTTCGTAGATCACAGGATAATTTGTTAAGGCACCTGCTGTAGATTCTACGATGACAGCATTCGTGTATGTTCTTGATCGTGTGATAATTAGTTGATGCTTCATATTGGCAACAAATTTATAATAGTTTTCGGCAAAACCCAGCAACATACTTATTAGTGAAATTAAAATAAGCAGCCTTATTGGTAAGATTTCTCGTATCATTATTACCACACCATTCGGAATTTTCGCTAATCAAACTTTGACTTGAATTGAGTGAAAGTCAGTTCTTCATGACAATAGTCAGTCCTACATTCTTTGATTTGTCAACATCAATGGCATTGATCTCGTAGTGGATCTCCTCGAACAAATAATAGATGGCATTATTGACAAATTTAGCTTTTTTCTATATTGTTCCATCCGGTGCTCTTAATTTTCCAAAGATATAAAGCATGCTTTATGATTGTAGAAGATACAAATCTTGATGTTAAATTGAAATCTGACTTTTGTCGCTGTTGTTGAACGAGGATGATGTGTAAGGTTGATACTCATGAATCTCATAATGAGCGATAGATTCATGGAAAGCGACACCTGATTGAATGCTTAGAATTTCTTCCATTTCGTTAAATGCAGCAAAGTAGTATACATGTTATCTTCCACTACGATTGCTTATGATCATTAGACCGAGACTCCTCAGAAATTGTATGTTTCAATGTGTACGCGCTGCGACAATTCGCTATTGATTGATGTTTGGTTGCTATGATGGGCTACTCATATAAACACTCCTAACCTTCCTGTTGAACGCCAAGCGCATTATGTTGTCACTTTGATGTGAATCCGTACGGCGATTTCTTCTCGAAAATTTACCAAATTGTCGTCTTGATCAACAATACGTATTCGTAGACGATCAATGGACTTGCAAGTTATCAGATAATAAATTGGATGAGAAGGTACTTCAACGATTTTATAGCCTGGTGAGATAGTTGGAAAAAATTCGTGAATGCTATGAGGGTGGTCCGATAAGTACTTAGCCTACAAAAGAAAAACGAAAATTTTGGAAAAGTGGCGTTTTATTTTTCAACATAGTCTCCTTTTAGTTCGATACACTTGGGCCAGCGATGCTCCAACTTCTTTAACCCATCTGAAAAATACGTTTCCTCGAGGTCTGAAAAGTAGGCTTCCGTGGCAGCGATTACCTCCTTATTCGACTCAAATTTCTGCCCGGCGAGTGACTTTTTCAAGTTTGGAAACAAAAATAAGTCACACGGGGCTAAATCTGGATAATACGGTGGATGGGGCAGCAGTTCGTAGCCTAATTCGACCAATTTGACCATGGCGACGGCGAACGTGTGAGCCAGTGCATTGTCATGGTGAAAGAGCACTTTTTTCTTCGCCAAATGGGGCCGTTTTTTCTGCAATTCGACGTTGAATCGGCCCAATAATTCGGCATAGTACAGCCCTTTGACCGTTTTGCCTCTCTCCAGGTAGTCGATGTAGATCACACCTTGTGAATCCCACAATACGGTGGCCTTTCCGGTCGATGGGGCAGTCTTCGCCTTCTTCGAAGCACTTTCACCGGGTAAAGTCCTCAGTTTCGACTGTTCCTTGGTCTCTAGTGTATACCAGTGGATCCATGTTTCGTCGACTGTCACGAAATGACACAGAAACTCCTTCGGATTGCGCTTAAACAGCGTCAGACATTATTCTGAAGTTGTCTCGCGGTTGCACTTGTTTTCCGGAGAGAGCAAACGCGGCACCCATCGCGCCGACAGCTTTCTCATGCCCAAAATTTCATGCAGGACATGACCCACGCGGTCTTTTGAGATGCCTACGATCTTAGCTATCTCGCGCACCTTCAATCGTCGATCTGCCAATAAGAGATCGTGAATTTTTGTCACGTTATCCTACGTGGAGCCGTTTTCGGAGCACCTGACGTGGCTCTTCAAAAATCGACGTGCGACCACGTTGAAACTCGTTAAACTAATTTTTGACGATAGCCATCGAAGGAGAAGAGTCACCGTACACAGCATCCAAGCGCTTTTTGATTTCGCTGTTCAATTTCCCTTCCAAAAACAAGAATCAAATCACCGACCGATACTGCTCTTTTTCCATTTTTCAAAAATTAAGGGACACACTTGCTTTCACACGCTCTCAAAAATAAACTACAACTCCGATCCGGCTAAAATCTTGAAAGTAACCATCGAGAAGGTTGTACTACGAGATAGAATATTTCTTTTGCGAGAGTGGCGCCATCGGGCGGTGAGGCTAAGTACTTATCGGATGACCCTCGTATGTCCTTTGTGTTCATTTATATATATTGCAGAAGTGAGGTTGCAATTTACTCCCAATAAACCTTTAATAAAATAAAAGTATAAATCTTTACCCATAACGATAGCTTCCATTATCTTATTATGTCGTTGAGATTCCGTCAATTGTTTTTAAGCTGTCTTGGCATCATTAACGGCCTTGGCTATACCAGCAGCACCTCCAGCAAGAGCATCAGTTGCACCAAAACCAGCAAACAATGGAATGAAGAATAATATTGTACCACCAATTTTCGCTGAAACTGGCAATATTCGAGGCATGCTGACTCGACATCTACCATAAGCCATCATCACAGCTTCTTTTGCAGTTTTTAATGCCGAACAAATAACCATGTTCGAACTATTAGTGGGTTATTGCTGCTACATTCGAAGTGGCGCTTAGAATAGCTTTCAGTATAATATTCTTCTCCTTCCTTTTTAATACAGTACAAATTTTTTTTTTGTTTCCAACTACTTTCTTATGTTTTTTCATAGTAGAGCCTTGTTTCCTCTTGAGACCCATACTAAATATATTTTTAATCTTCATAACATTTGCTACAGCGTATGCTGCTGCTTTTTCACCAAACATGCTGTCTTTTGCCAGTACTCTATTCTAAGCGTTATTAACCAAAACTCTGTTTGCTTTGTCTCTCTCTGCAATGTCTTCTCGATTCCGCGAGTACGTTATATCGTGTTCCTTGTATGCTGCGTCAAGAGCATTAATACCCGGATCACCACGTACCAGTCGCTTATTTAGTCGAGTTTCTGGACCACATACTGATAACCTTCTGGCAAATGAAGCTCGAATGGAAGTTAGTTGATGAATTTGTTGAGAACCACGTCCTTGGCGTCTTCGTTATTTGATCATCACTGTTCGACAATCGCTGTATGACTGAGCTCTGTAATATATAGGCGCTCATATTTATACCTAAATCTCAGTAGTAATCAAGATATCGCACGATACACATGGATTTCAAGGAGCAGTCGCTGAGACTTCCAGTCGTGAACTTTGATGGAGTGGTGGAGAAGCGAAGAGAAGCGTGAGAAGTGGCATGGAGAGTTGTTACCAAATAGTATAGGTGCATTATTCTGTAGTCTATCGAAATATGATAAAACGAACAGCTTACTCAGTATGATCACTTATCCGAATGGTCTACGATTTGATAACATCTTCTTAAGAAACTTTTTGAAGCCGATAGATGGCATTAATTATTTCCCATTCAGTGAACATGAGGCAGTTATCTCATCATATAAAGCTTAACCTAACTCCATCATCATATTCGACGACATTGCCATTTAAAAACAAGACAACGTTCGAGCATTCATCTATATGGGAAGACATAAAAATGTAGATTTATTTTATCTGTGTCAATCATATGCGAGAATTCCAAAGCACTTGATCAGAAATAACGTATATTTATTGACCATATTTCGTCAAGATGGTGTCAATTTACGACACATTTATGACAATCATGTAAACTCTGATCATGTAAACTCTGGCCTTTGTTAAATTTAAAGAAATTTGTGCAAGATGATAAGTATAGTTTTATCGTTATTGATCGAGAAAGAGTAATCAATCATGGCAGATACAGGAAAAGTTTAGACTGTTTTGCTATAAATATAACTCCTTAGTCGTTCGTAGATGATTATGTATTGTGACGTTCAAGAATCATCATGGCTGAATTTAGGCAGGAAATAGTACATTTATAAACTTCGCCCGTGCGGGATCATCTACTTCCCGCACGCGTTACATACACTATTTTTTCACACAAGTACAGGAAGTTCGAGTGTACTAGGTTTATGTGAGCAAGAAGAGAAAGAAAGGAAATTTCGACTGATGCCCTCCCTCGTTCGTAAAAAAATATGAAAAACTATTAAATTATTAGTTACGAAATGAATAATTATTTCTTGAAAAATATTTCTTAATAATATTTCTTTGAGAAACCCTATAGATTTTCCCGCATTTCATCCCCATGCTGATTGCGTTTTCTAACGCTCCGTACGGAAAATAATAGTGCTCAAATTGGGGAAATCCATACTCGTCCCGTCTTTTACGACAGGCCATTAAGCGTCAGTACATGCAGTATAGATCTGCGTGTACTTTTACCTACTTTTACTTTTCGCACGCTTACCCTTACCTATTTTTACTTCTCGCACCCTTACCCCTATCTTATTTTTACAGAAAAGCGTGCGGCAAATCGAATTTCCCGCACGCCGTGTAGAAAAGAACATATTGATGCAGTTGGCCAAAGCTCGTAAAGCCATCAGACGCAAGTGTAAGTTGTTAAAGGAAGGAAAGGCCAATTTCGAGAAGACATTGGACGAGACCTTCCAACCTATCATTGATCCTTTAGAAAAACTTTTTACAACGAGTAGTGGTAGTACTGGTCGTAGTAGCAGTATCAATGAAACGAAGAAAAAAAAATGTCAATTCTCAAAAAGTGTGACAAATCTAAGCTGAATGTAACCTTTGATACCGACGAAATCTTGGAACCCAACGATTTCAACTACTTCAATAAAACTTCTGATGTCTTCACAGCACTATTCGAGCACATGACACTTCTTTCGAAACTGCTGACACTGAAATTGACGATGATGATGATTATGAGAATCGTTATTTCTTTAACAAGCCGGAATTCAAGGATTCTGTATCGGGAAAGTACTTACGATTACTGAGAACCGATAAAAAAAAGATTTGTAGATAGATCATATGGAATACATAAGCAGGGAAAAAATTATGTGATTGGTAATTCTCCGATCATTCACGAACGAAACAGTATTAAAGTCAATGGAAAAAAGTATCCAAAAACACCTGATCTAATGAAATTTTTAGTAATGAAAGAATCTAAAACTGCTCTGATTGACAATAAAGATAAGAATTACATTCAAATTCTCACTCAAACAAATGCTCACAAGAAATATTTTAAAGAAGATGCAGATTTCAAAAATAAATATAGTAAGATATTTAAAACTTATATATTTCCATATATGAGTTCAGCAAACAAAAGAAAAAAATTAATCACTGGAGAAGGTATGTTACCTCGATACACAGTCGCCAGAGTCAACACGTCAATAGATTATGTTTATTGAAACCATCCTAACGAGTTGGTAGATTGGCTCAGATTGCTAATCGCAGAATAATCAGTTGATAATCCAAGTCACGTAAATGAAATTCACTTGATCATACAGGAATTATACGAGGAAAGACTTCATAGCATTCTAATCATTATCATTATGAGCGGTGATGTATTCGGACGTCAGTTGGAACGAAAGGAAGGTACTCGAGGTCCTCTAGGTGTTGGATTCAAGCTCACTACAGATGGACAGTATAATGTAGACGACAGGAGACTCTAGAATACAACTGATCCTAAAGTACTAAAAGATACAGTAAACTTGAATACTGTTCAACGAGTGATTAACATGACAGTCAAGGAAATCGCTAATATTACTACAGCATTACCACAAAAATTAAACGAATTGGTTAGTCAAGTGGATTTTCATATTGAGACGAGATTGATCTGTAGATATTGAGAATAAATAACGACATTACACCTATAAAAGAAAAATTAGATGGTGGTGGTGATGGTGGTAAAGTATTGAACAATGGAGCATTAAAGAGTAGTTGAAGAGTTACACAAGCCAGCTCGTCGCAACTATCTGCGTCGAAAATTTGATATCCGAGGAATAGATAAGAGTTGGCGAGCAGATCTCATTGAAATGCAGTCATACTCTCCAGATTCCAATATCTATTGGAACAAGGGATTCCAATATCTATTGACGATTGTAGATATTTTTTCTAAGCAATGAGCAAAACAAGTGTAAATTAAAAAAGAGCAAAAGACGTGTCGAAAGTCTTTCAGTCAGTTCTGAAGAAAGGTCGTAAACCAAAGAACCTTCATACTAATCAAGGAAAAGAGTTTTACAGTAAATATTTCCAAGAATTGATGAAAAGATATAATATAATTTTATATTCGACGTTAAGTAACCTCAAGACAGCTATCTGTGAAAGATTTTATCGCACCCTCAAGAACAATATGTGAAAAAAGTTCAGTCTTCGCGGCAACTACAAGTGGTTGGATATACTATCTGACTTCATAAAAGCTTACACCAATAGGAAGCATCGAACGATAGGATTTAAACCAGTAGATGTTACTGCAAATAATGAAAACGAAGTGAAAAGAAAGGTTCTAAGCGATAGACGCTTGTTTAGTGAAGTCAAATTCTAAAGTGGCGACAAGATTCGCGTGAGAAAGTGAAATAATGTATTTGAAGAAAGCTATAGACCTAATTGGTCTACCGAGATCTTCACTATCAATCGAGTCATCAAAACCAAGCCGGTAAATCATCATTTGAGAAATTATCAAGATACATCTATCGCTGGTGGGTTTTATGAACAGGAACTTAAAAAAGCCATATATTCGGATGTGTACCTAGGTGAAAAATTTCTCAAGAGGCGTGGGAATCAAGTCTATGTGAAATATCTTGGATCTGACAACTCTCACAATAGCTGGGTCACTAAAGAATTGAATGGCTGAAAAAAAATTTTTGTTGGGGGAATGTTGAGAGACCCAATCTTCGCTCTCAACAATGAGGTACTAGTTATTCTACATAACGTCGCTTGTATTTTCTTTACAAATAACAATAAAGAAGATACAAGAAACTAATACCTCTCCTCAGGGAGATTTTTTCATCATTGATAAGAAACTTATTCTATACAAACGTCTGCCATTTCTTGTTTACGATGAGTTACATATTGGAGAGGAATGTGCTTTCTGATCCATTCTAAAATTGGAAAAAAGCTAAAATTAATACTAAGCTGATATTTAATAGAATGAAAAAGAGAAAGATCTATATTACGATATCTGCGATGAAGTTTTTTGTCCAAGGTACTTTTGAAATTGATTATATAATGACTACATCTCCGTATCTCTGCTTTTTTGATAATACGACCTTTTATCCTACGTATCTTTGATCTTTCAATCAAGACTTTCGTGACTGCTGAAGCTGTTCAAGCACTCTTCATTTCTATATCTTTGCTTCAACAGTAACAATCTCATTGCATTCAGTCTTCTTTCCATCAATTGTCGGATAATCATCATGATCAATATCTTTCCATTAATCACATTTAGTTTCATATTCAAGACTGGACGAAGCTTTTTTATTGATTTGAAAATACTTTGATAGAGACGTATTAGAGTCATAATGTAGAGCTGCTACTGCTTCTATTGCTGTTAAAAGAATGATGTTTGACTGCATCGAAATTCGCTTATGTAGCCTAGTTCTCACTTTTTTTTCTTTTTCACAGTGACAAAACCGCTTCGTAGATGTAGTCCTCATTCTTGCTACATCGCCAAAACTGCACGGTGTTATTTCTATTTTTTCTTAAATGTTAATATAAAGAAATATTTCTTTTTTAAGGTCATGAAAGCCCCAACCTCGTCCTCTTCTGTGAAGTACTCCATTTATCATTACTTCTCAAATCATTTATTTACAAGCTTACAAAATTACTGTACAAAGAATTTAAATTTGTCTCCTTCAATGTAATCAATGAAGAGCTTGTAGTGCTGCATCTTGTCAAGCAGTTCATCGTAGAAGTTGTTGTTTTCTATCAATGCTATGGAAACACGGTTCGGGAGAAAGACTTGAAACTCCTCTTTGAGATCTATCACAACCTTAGTTCCGAATCGGATAGCGACCTGTCTCAGCATGTTTACGATGCAGAGAGTATCATTCTCTAAGTCATTAAAGTCCTTCTTGGAGAGGAACGGACCTGTAGTAACTTTATTCAGGCTTTCAAAATCCATCCTGTAACGAAAGAAATTTATTAGAGCTTGTAAAGGTCCTATCTATGAGTTATTTTCTTAACTCACTGAACCCGCTAAACTCATCAATCTGTTTACATCACTTAGCATATTAAACGGCGTCACCTCACATAGTATTTGATTGTCTTAGTACCAGAGTAAAATTTCATGACCGTATAAGAAGCGTGACGTCACATATCTATAAATATAGATATAATAGTTTTTGTTATTTAATTAAAATATGTTAATTAAAAGTAATTTTAATGAAACAAAGCAGCTTTTATATAGATTTTAGGACATAGATTTAGATTATAATAATTTTAATTGTGTTTAATTTTTAAATTACATTTCTTTAGGTATTAGCCAAGTTTATTCGATCTCATGCACTCACTTTGCAAGGCTAGGAGTGAATGCTAGCCTGCGCAAAATTCAGCGTATTTATACACTGATTTTCCCGCATATTTTCGCAGGATAGCTCTCTTCGAGTTGTTTACGCAATTTTGAGACATGAATTTTCTAAATTTACAGTTTAAATCCTCTCTTTTCCTATTGTAATTCATGCTTGACTCATAGAACACTTCGCGCTATGAGAAACTTGGGCTGAATTATATCCTTTATAAGAAAGACTTAAGCTCTGCTTATGGGACAATTCGCACCATAATAAATTAGTGTAAAATCTGTCTTTTCCTTGAAATTTCACTTATATATTCATATATATTATTTATTGCTTTATTTCATATTAATAATCAGAATCAGATTGAAAGAACTTACTCATTAACGCGACAGATCAGGAGAGTACGAACTATAAATAAATAATAAGTGATACGAACATCACAAGCTCTGCGTGTTGTTCTGAAAGCATTATTTGAGATCTGAAAGCGTTCTCGTAGTCGACGTTGTCCTTTCTCTGATTCAGAGTAAGCATTCACTTCTTAAATCTTTTGTTTGGAGGTTCTTAACATTGCATGTTGCTGCTTTTGGAACTCATTCTCACTGCTGGAACCGAAGCTAATGATGCTTTAGTCAGCCATGTGTCGCTTTTTTAGCCAATTCCCCACTTATCGATATGGAGCCGCCGATTCCGTTTCTCCCTCTCCATCACACTTTTCTATCTTGTATTGAAAGTTGGCGGTCATTCTATCTTTGAGTTCAGCTGATAAGTGAGATCTATAATGTGCTCAGGAAAGTTAATCTGTAGAACTGACCATTAAGCAACCTTTGTCATCATGTGGACTTAACGCCACCATTTCTTTCCACTCTGTCCGAATCTGATGTAGTTTACTATGGATGGTAAATAGTTCTCTTTTGATTATTTCTTCCTCCTCCACACAGCGTCGGTAATTCTCGATGTTAATGATGTTCTTTACGGTGTGTGACTTAATCCCTTTAACCTTCTTAATTGAATCCTGACCTTGCATGCTGATAATATATATTTTGCTGCGGAGGCCATTAAATTCAAACCAGCACACTCATCCTCCATTACCCTAAGAACTTTCTTATTGACTAATGGACAGTCATATACATGAGGCTGTCAGTATCGGTATAGAGCAATTTACATTTATTTCCGAACGTCTCTTTTATGAAACTGTAATGGAAATCGTAGACTAGAATTTTAGACAAGTCTAACACAGAGAGTCCGACATATATGGGTTTACCGACGGAAATGCTTATCTAGGACAGCTGAATCGCTACCAAGTTCTCATCGAAGATCGAGCTGCTGTGGAAGTTAGGTACAGCGATACGAGCATCAGCACCATAACGTCTTTCCCACTTACTGACGAGTCAGACGTCAACCCTTTTCTTTTCACACTATCGTCTTACCGTATACTGCATTGAATGATGAACTTATAGAAGAGCTTCTCGAACTCGTTCTAAAATTGCTTCCTCTTTTCTGTATTAAGATCAACGTAAGTCTTGAGCCAGGGAATTTGCTTGAAACTGATCGCTCGATGTATTTTACACAGCTTAAGTCCATTGGTAAGGGCTTGCATGAGCGCTCAATAGTGGATGATATAGCGCTTCTTATAATAGGGAGTAGAGAAAAGCTTTTTCTGTGTAAATCCAGGGGAAGCTTGTTATTCTGGACATAGAGGAAGATCCTTATGCGTATCATGTAGTTCCTCGGGATATTCCAAATTAACTTCCAGGATGTAACCGCTAGCATTATCGTCTACCATGTAGAAGTCGAGTGTCTCCGGATGCTCAATCCACTGAGATTCTGCATAGAGTAGAAATTGCTTGATCGCCCAGCTGTACAGATTATTCACGTCATAATACATCAAGCACTTTGTCTCCTCCTCTTCATTTTAGTCTCTCTCCATATATGGACTGTTGACTTTGACGTATTTATTAGAACACTGACTGACTCCTCCTCGAATTCCCTTTTATCAATTAACATCTCAGATGACCAATACATATATTTTTCTCAGCTACTCTCTCTCTCTCTGGCTCAATGTTATTCCTGCTATATGTTTCCTCCGCTGTGGCTACCTAAATAAGCTCTTTACCTCGCTGTTGGTGTTGTGATGTGTTGTGCTGTGCTGCTGATGCTTGTTCCTGCTAGTGCTCTCTGTTGATGTTTTGCTGTAGTATGCTACGGTGTGCTATGCTGTGCTGTGGTGATGCTGATATTGGTGCTCGTGATAGTACCGGTGCTTGTTCCTGCTGTACTCGCTGTTATATCTTGTGTTCGCTTCTGTTCTGATGCTGTGCTGATGCTGTGCTAATGCTATGCTGTGCTGTGGTGTGCTGTACTATACTGCACTGTGATTTGGTGTACTGTGCTGTGCTATACTGCTCATTCCAGCTGATACTCGATTTTGCTGCTGTAAGTATTTTCTTTTTATTCGTTTAAATTTTTTTTTTAATTATTAATGTATTGATTTATTAATATTTTTCTTTTGTTTGCAGGAGGAACACGTGCGCTACAATTTCTTCTTCGTTTAAGCAGCGTGTTGAAGAAGTTGAAGCGGTCCCGGGAGAAGGTCATCGCGCACTACAACAAAATTAATGTGGTGCGCAGGGCTACACTGCTCGCCACGCGGAGCAAAGAGAGGCATCTGAAAAGGAGAAGTCAGTAGGACACGTACGTAAGCACTGTCTCACCGATTCATGCTCCTTTCTCCAACGATCAAGAGATCGTTGAAGATGCGGGGCACATCAAGAGAACTTTCCCTGCTGCAACGATCATCGACCAAACGTCTCAGCAACAGTAGCTGAAGACGAGGAGAGTAAGTCGATTCAAAAAGAGGTTTTCTCCCTCATCTCAGTCCTGCCAAGGATATAGGAGAAAACCTCTCTCCTCGTTATACTGATGCTGCTGCTGACCTGTGGAGGAAGATGGCGCCGAAACCATTACCACGATGGCCTCTCACCAATATTTACCACATCAAACGGTGAGTATCAAGTCATCGTGGTGCTGGTAGTATTTTTTTTATTATTATTTTATATTATTTAGTATGAATCTTTTCTTGTGTATTTCTTGTGTTCTTTTTAGTCTTCTTTTTGTGTTCTTTTTGTGTTTTTTTTTAAATTTATATTCAGCTTTTAGTTTTATTTTGAGAAAATTTTTAAATGTTTAAATGAATTTTTAATTAATAACATTGTGTCTATTTTACCCAGCTCCCTTGGTTTAAAGGCTGGGGCGGTTCTGGAACACCGTTCAAAACTGTGGCTGTTCTAGAACACAAAAATTGTGCTTTATGATGCCATAAGTTTTCCAAAACTGCCACAGCATATCTATTTTTATCAATTATTGTATTAATGGCAGAATCAAGAATATTTTTTATAACAAATAAAATTTCTATAAAATTACTTCTATGTGTCGTTTTACCGTATTTTTACCGTTTCATACAAAATTTTTTATACGTGCAAATCAATATTAAATAAGTTCAACATCCGCTCTGTTTTAATAATGACATATAAACTTAAAATTATAAGATTAGACAAAGATTTATAAAACAAATGAATACAACCAGGCGTAGCTTGGAAATTTCAATGTACTAAATGTCCATCATTGTTCCGAAGAAAAACTAAAGTATACTTTAAGAAGTCTATTAAGGAGTAATGAAAAGATACCACTTGATAATTATTTGCTCATTTCAACTCATATAAAAAATAATCCTATGCATATTTTTGATTACACTAATGTAAAAATATTGGACATACGAGTAGTATGTAATGACAACAAGAGAATGATTGTCGAAATGCTGTTTATTAAAAATATAAGTACACTATAAACAGGCAGAAAGATACTCAATTCCTGAACTATCAATATACGAGAAAAAATAGATTTTCGATACAATAACAGACAACTGAATTTATAATTTTGTTTCACTATTATATAATATTAGCTGTTTAAAAATCCTGAGTAGAGGTCTTCAAGCAGTAGTTTTGATAATATATAACATGTGACGTAAGAGTGTTTGAAATATCCATACAAATATATATTCAGGTTCGCATGTTGATCGTTGCTTTAGTGTAATACTATTATGTGACTTATTAACAATAGTAGTAAACTTGTTGTTTATGACTAGAAAATTTTTTATTCTTAATTTCATGTTTCTTGATGATAATTTAAATATATATGTATACTGCAGTCCACATTTATTAACCCACCCAGAGAAAAAATTACATAAAATTAAACGTTTTGTTACTAAGGAAGTATTCATTCTATAGAAGCCTCCGGCAGCTCATTTTGTAGGTTATGGCAAGTATTTTGTGGTACATTTCCTTTCGAATTGACAAATAATTTTTGTTCATGTTTAACAATACATAAATATAAGTGAAATATTTTTTGCCCACTTTTAAGTCAGAACATTTTTGTGGGAAAAATTTCCATGATAAATTAAAAATGAGGATTTGGAAGCTTGTTAAAAGAGCTGTCGAATGTAAGGTAACAGGATGCTTTTTCATGATTAGCTTAATATTTACAGACGTTTTAAAGAAAAAAAAAGTTTTTTTCGATAATTATTATTTTAGTATCATCTACTCGTACGGGAAAATTTTACTTGGAAAAAATGTGTAATTGGTACCGTAGAATGAACTTAAATTTTCTCAGATTTATTTCGGAAAATTTTTTTTCCTACATTTTGGCCACGGTTATCGTAGGACTTTGTGGTATTCTTTAATAACTGGAATACTTTATTATAGATGGAAATGATCATTTTTTTGATAAGAAACAATAAAAAAATTAATAATATAGGAAATATAAAATAATCAGTTTTTATTAGTGTAGAATATATGTGAGTATTCACAGTACTGTGCTTATGTATAGTCTATGCTATTGACAGAGCGCAGCTATCGGCGCTGCGTTGCGAGATTCCAGTTCGGATCTTTGTACGGTGTACATCGTGTGCACGGTCTGTGAGAATTTTTCTTTTTTCTTCACAATAAAACCGTGTTAGAGAAAAATCCAGTGTGTGTTAATTCACTTTAAGCACCTCCACACCCATAATGCCAAGAATTAGTCCATTATCGAAATAAATAATAAATATTCTGACCTCTGGCGACTATCAAAAAGTAGTTGAAATAAATATAATAAATAAATAAATTTTCAATCCATACGTTTTGATAGCTTTAGAAATTCATATTTTCTTGGTAGTAGTAATAATAATAATAATAATAATAATAATGCCGGGCTGGTCCAGTCAGTGGAAACACCTCACTGGGCAAATGCTAGCTTCCAACGTCCACGACGTGCCCGGTGGAAACGTTGTCCGTCGCGTCAATGCTCTGAGCAGCAACGCCATAAGAGACACGGCCAAGAGGAAGAAATGTGAGCCATTCCTTCCTCTTGGCCATCTTTTTTCCGTCTTTTCTTCCTCGAACATGATGATGGGTTACCTATAAACGGTTAATCCCATACGAACATGCCAGGACGGGGGCTCTATAAACGAGCATCGCTCGAGAGAGACTGAGGCGGACAGACTAAAGATTCCAGCAGATACGAATCGTGAAAGGGAGATAAAGGTGATCAAGAGAGGACCTCCCCATGCCAGTGTGTGCCTCCACTCTAAGAGGGTACAGCGTTAACACCAGCTGGCACTGCTGGGCCGCTAATAGGATGGGGCCCGAACCCAGGTATAGCCAACTTGGGAGGCTGCCCCGCACATTGGTATAGCGAAAGCTAGAAATCTTGCTTCTCATAGTAGTGCTGATTGGCAATCGGATGGGTCCATGCTGCGGGAGTGGGGGCTAGGAACGTTTATGGTGGTGGTCGTTCGCGGCTGCCATTGTATTCCGAGGCCACTGGACTGTCGGGGCGCTCTGGTACTGGGGGGTCGAGAACGGATCGCTGGTATCCTGTCACAATGAGTTTTATTCTGACCACTACACGATATATTATACACACAACGTAGAAAGAACAATGGAGAACATAAAAACTAATATAGCAGGCTCTACAGTGCCACCTGCGCGGAAAAACGAGGACTCTGAAAAGCAGCCTCAAGTGCAACCCAGCACGCCAACAACGTCGACCACCAACACCGACGTCGACATGAAAGACGTGGACAATGACAACGGACAGACGACAGAAAACCTCCAACTTTTTCGCGCGCAGCTCAGGCGCATTGACGCCGCGCTCGAAAAGATGGAGGCACGGACGAAGATACAGAGAAATATTAGTATGGACAGAACGACTAGTATGGCTGTAATAAAGGAGGCGGTGGAGATTGCATGAAGTGAATGCGATCGCCTAAATCCCCTACTGGTGTCCGTAAACGATAGGAGGACAGAAAGACAGAAAAGAAAGAGGGAGGCAACCGAGGCCAGCCCTGAGCAAGCCGTGGTCTATCAAAAGGTTGCGGATGAGTCGGGCTGGACCTCGGTGAACCCCGCGAACAGAAAAAAGAGGAAGTCTAAACAGAAGACTAATGACCAAACGACGGAGACGACTTTCCTCAAACAGAAGGCACAATAGACTACCCTTGTGGTGGCGTTGGGCGCGCGGACGGAGAGGCCACAAGCTTCGACACCTGCAGCGGCGACGTTTACCCACGGAAACAAGCGATCCGAACTGGACAAGAACCGGCCCAGGGCGGCTAGTCCTCGCCGGAAGGGGGGGACCAACGTTATACTGATACGGCCAAACGACGGACGAAGGTATGCGGATACTCTACGCTGATTAAAGACAGAGATCATCCCTAAGGCTCTAAAGTGAGTATTTCGGGTTATCGAAAGACTAAGGACGGAGGACTCCTCATGCGCTTTCGCTGTAACGCAGACGAAAGACGGAAGTTCCAGGAGAAACTTCAGGTTACTCTTGGAAATGAGGGTAATGTACGAGACATGACACACGGAGAGCCGCTAGTGATACTAGACCTGGACTGTGTTACAGACACGAACGATGTACAGAACGCACTGAAATGAGAGACAGGACAAGATGTGGACTTTAAGATCCACATTTTCGGACCTAATAAGTACGACGTTCGTATGGCGGTGTTCGAAGCAGACAGAGATACGGCCCACAAACTGCTCAAGAAGGGCAGAATCAAGATCGGCTGGGTCAACTGTCGGCTGAGAGAAAGACTGACGGTCCCGAGGTCCTACCGGTGCCTCGGATACGGACATAGACGAACGGACTGCAAAGGACCTGACAGAGGACAGTGCTGTTGGAGGTACGGCGAGACCGGCCATGCCGGGAGAGCCTGCCATACCAAGCGGCCGACGTGTTTCCTATGTTCCGAGGCGCGTGCAACGGAGATAGCGCACGTCCCGGGAACGGGAGCGTGCGCGGTTTATCTGGCCGCGCTGGAGGAGTGCCGGAAGCAGACACGACAATGACAGGAATCCTACAAGGAAACCTGCGTAGGTGTGAGGCAGCCCAGCTGCTTATATCACAGACAGCGAAGGAACGAAACGCAGACATACTGATACTGAGCGAGCAACTGTGGGACTTACGAGAACAGGACGGCTGGTTCTCGAATACCCTCGGTACGTCGGCCATATGGGTCAGAGGCAAACCAGCTAGGAGAATACAGGCGTCTGGCAGGGGGGAAGATTACGCGTGGGTGAGAGTGGATGCTGTCATCTACGTCAGCGTATATCTGACCCCAAACTGCACGATGGCAGTGTTCGAGGAAAAAGTCGGTAAGCTGCAAGACACCCTCACAGATCTCCCGGGTGACTTTGTCGTCGCGGGAGACATGAACACGAGAGCGATCGAGTGGGGTATGACTACGACGGACAAACGAGAAAGGCTGCTTCTGGAGATGGCAGCAAGGCTTGATCTAGTAGTGGTCAATCAAGGGACAACAACGACCTATAGACGACCGGGCTTCGGATATTCAATACCCGATGTGACGATGACGTCAGACAGGATCTCGTCGCGGATAAGAGGATGGCGGGTGATCGAGGACTATACAGCCAGCGATCACCAACACATCGTCTTAGAGGTGACAGATCAATCGACGAACGTACGAAACGGACAAATTAGAGACAGGACTCCAACGTATTGGAACCTACGACGACAAGACAGAGAGCTGTTTGACAAACTGCTACAGGAGGCATCGTTACCCGCCGAGTCTGTCCCGGCAGAGCTTGGTCCGCAGGAGCGTGCCGAATGGATAACGGACAAGACATTGGAACTGATAACGGAACTGTGCGAGGCCACGATGACTCGACGCAAGGGCCGAACGAACAAACGAGCAATGTACTGGTGGACGGACGAGATTGGTCTCCTCCGTAGGGAATGCATTGCCTGCCGCCGGAAGATGAATAGCTCGCGGAAAAAGAACAGACCAGGTGCGGACGAACTATCGACAGCGTACAAGACGGCACGTAAGAGACTGACTACTAAAATAAAGGACAGTAAAAACCGATGCGCCAGAGAGTTGTGTGAAGAAGTGGAGCGGGACCCCTGGGGACTTGGCTACAAGATTGTGACCAAGAAACTGGGGGCCGTAGGCCCTTCTGAACCAAAAGACACCATGAAAGCAATAGTAGATGGACTTTTCTCAAGCCAACTAGAGACGGATGAAGTGACGAACGAACAAGAGACGACAGTACCAGAGTTTATCGGGACAGAGCTCACTAAAGCTGTGTCCACGATCAAACCTGGTAAGGCACCCGGACCAGACGGTATTCCGGGAGAGATTATCCGGCAGATCGCGGGCGCACGACCAGGACTCCTCCTGGACAAGTATAACGCGGTCTTACGGGCGGGCATCTTTCCCAGATGATGGAAGACGGCTAGATTGGTTCTCCTGCATAAAGGAAAGGGAGAGCCGAATAGTCCGTCTTCCTATAGGCCCCTGAGTCTCCTAGACACAGCGGGTAAACTTTACGAAGCGTTACTGAAACCGAGACTGACGAACTGCAAACGGAGGACTGGCAGGAAATAAGCACGGATTCCGACGGGGCCGCTCAACTATAGAGGCGATTCGACACGTGACCGACGCCTTTCGGCGGACGAGGCGCGTGTGCTACGGAGGGAGGCCAATAGTACTTCTCGCGACTCTTGACGTCAGGAATGCCTTCAACTCCGCTCGGTGGGGGGATATTCTGGAAGCCTTACAAACTTTCAGGGTTCCCGAATACCTGATGCGGGTGGTGAGGGAGTACCTATACGACAGATGGATTCGATACGAGACGACCGACGGAACAGTGACCCGACAAATCACAGCAGGAGTCGCCCAACAACATCGTGGCAATGATGCTACAAGACAAAGACTACTGGAGGGTAACGGCGACGTACGTCGAGACTATCCTACGAGGGAAAAAGGCGGACGGTTCCCTGGAAGTCGAGTGTTAGACGTGAAAATGCGAGAGTAAATGGTATGAACAAATGGATGAATGTGAATAGACGGACACAACGAAACGATACAGGACCCGTTGACAACGAAAGGACTTGACGCGGTTCTCCAGCGGGAAGTAATGCTTACGCGGTTCCCCGCTGGAAAATGGTTTAGGTGGACTTTACTACTCTTCCCCAGACGGTTTACCTTCCGGTTGAAGGGAAGTGGGATTTGGACGGTCAGCTGGTCTTTGATGACCCGGAGGCTCCTTATGTTCGATTGATAGAGCGCTTGAAACAGCCCGACCTGAGAGGATCAGCGAGTCACGTCACACGGCGGGTGGGCGAGTGTAGGTGGGTAGCTTCGGTGAACTGCCGTCACACTCCAACCATTATGGTCCATGAGGATTTATCCTGTTTTTTACCACAATGAAAAAAAAAATCGATCGACCCGAAGGAGAGCCACGTGCAGGTCACAACCCTGCGGAAGACAAAGAACGGCTTATGTCTTCTGAAGCTACAGGTAGACGCAGACAAGTCGGACAGACGTGAGATGTTTGGATGACAGATCCAAAATACGATCGGGGAAGCGGGCAGTGTCAGGGCCGTGACCTCCAAGGTCCAATTGGAGATCATGGACCTGGACTGCGTTGCGACTCCGAAAGACGTGACGGACGCGTTCAGGAGAGAGAGAGGATTGAGACACGGACTTTCGAGTCCACATTTTCGGTCCAAACCGCGTTGAGCAGTATATGGCGGTCTGCGAATTAGAATCGCGGGAAGCCGATGCATTGCTTCGGCGTGGTCGGATCGGAATTGGCTGGGTGCATTGCCGCGATCGGAAACGACTGACGGTGACAAAATGTTGCAGATGCCTGGGCTTCGGCCATGTGAAAGCTGAATACACAGGTAAGGCAGGACGAAATGCTGCCGCAAATATGGCACATCCGGACACTATGCGACGGAATACCAAAACAAGCCGGTCTGCCTACCTCGCCGGAGGCGGCAGGTGCGCCGTCTTCCGGGCCACGCTGGAGGAGTGCAGGGGACGGGCCAGAGGACGGACAGAATAATTCAGGGAAACCTGAATCGAAGTAGGACTGCAGATATGCTCCTACCTCAGATAGCCGACGAATATGACGCAGACATCCTGATTCTGAGTGAACCATACAGGAGAAGGACGATCCAGACATAGATTACAAACGACAGAGACCATTGCTATCTGGGTACGGGATGGTACTCAATCTAGAGTCTCTAATCGCAGTGTCGAGGACGACTACGTCTGGGTCACAGTTGGCGCTGATACTTATCTCAGCGTCTAGCTGACACCCAACTGCACCGCGATGGAGTTCGAAAGAAAGGTGGCACTCTTAGAAGACGGGATCAGGGACCTGCCCGGGGATGTCATCGTTGCGGGGGATTTTAACGCGAGGGCGACCGAGTGAGGAATGGACGAAACGAATCAACGCGGACGACTACTGCTGGAAATGGCCGCAAGGCTCGATCTAGCAGTGGTAAATACGGGACATACGCCGACGTATAGACGGCCAGGTGTGGGTGACTCTATTCCTGACGTCACGATGACATCGGACAGAATTCTGCCACGGCTGAGGGGATGACGGGTGATCGAAGACTACACAGCCAGCGATCACCAGCACGTCGTCTTTGAAGTGGTGGGACGAACGGGAACGAGACGAACGAGAACCCATCAACCCCCGCGATGGAATCTACGTGTACTCGACGGACGAAAATTTTCGGAAGATCTAATGGCAGAACCGGCTCGAGGGGAGAGATATTCCCGCGGAACTGATGGGCCGGCAAAGAGCGGAAAGACTTACAGACGAGACGGCCAAATTAATAGACAGCTTGTGCAGAGGCATAATGCCGAAACGTCGACAGATACAACAAAGACAACCACAATATTGGTGGACTAACGAAATAGCCGAGTTACGCAGGATATGCCTGACAAATCGGTGACGAGTGACAAGGGCAGGGGGCGGACCCGAAAGGGAAAACCTTCAAGCCATATATACAAAACAGCACGGAAGACGCTGACGAAAGCAATACGGGACAGCAAGACGCGATGCTGGAGGAAGTTCTGCGAAGAGGTGAACGAGGATCCCTAGGGAACCAGCTACAAGATTGTGACCGGGAAACTAGGGGCCCGAGTCTCATCGGAACTTAAAGATGCCGAAACAGCAGGACGGATTGTTGACGGATTGTTTCCGACGCACCCGATTAGGACAAATATGATGGATGACGTGAACGCACAAATACCCCCCACCTTTGCCGCTGAGGCGCTCATCAGAGTAACGAATACGATGAAGACGGTTAAGGCACCGGGATCGGACGAAGTACCATCCGAGATCCTCCGGCTTGTGGCTCGTCTACTGCCGGAGATACTCCTCGACCTGTACAACACGTGTTTGACGACAGGAACGTTCAGCGACCGGTGGAAGGTGGCGAGGCTGGTTCTTATCTCAAAAGGTAGGAGCGATCCTGGCACGCCTTCGGCTTACCGACCGTTGAGATTACTTGACACGACTAGTAAACTCTTTGAACAACTACTGATACCGAGACTAATGGATGCGATACAGACCGGAGGAGGTTTATCAGACTTGCAGTTCGGTTTCAGGAGGATCGACGATTGGAGCGATCCAAAAGGTGGTCGAATCTTTCCTGGAACTAGACAGACATTGCCAAGCAGCGCGACCTAGTGTTGCTGGTGACGCTCGACATTAGGAATGCTTTCAATTTGGCTAATTGGAAGGATATCTTGGAGGTGCTGAAAAGCAACTTCGGGATCCAGCCATACCTGCTTCGGGTTGTGGAGGATTACGTAACAAACAGACGGATAACGTACCAGACGATCGAGGGAGAAGTAACGAGACAGGTTACCGCTGGGTGACACAGGGGTCGATACTGGGACCTGACTTCTGGAATGGCTTATACGATAGCTTGCTTCGGCTTGGGATGCCGCTCGAAGTGACCCTCGTCGCCTACGCTGATCACGTAGCGGCGGTGGTTACGGAGAGGTCCCCCGGGCTGGCGCAGCTGGCGTTGAACCAGACCATGAGACGAGTCGGACGATGGATGACAGATCACGGATTACAACTCGCAACGGAAAAAACGGAACTGATGTTTCTCACGAGACGACGCATACAGACGATACTGCACATGAGGGTGGGGACATGCGAAATAGAGACCAAGAGGGAATTCAAGTACCTTGGGGTAACCCTCGATATATATGAAGATGACCTTCTGGCCTCATATACAGAAAACAACCGGGAAAGCAGCAGAAAGGATAGCATCCTTGAATCGCCTGATGGCAAATACGACGGGACCGAGATCGGGAAAACGACGACTGTTAATGGCGACAGCTCATTCGATCCTTCTATATAGCACGGAAATATGGGCAGACTTCCTGAAGACAAAAAAATGCTGTAAGACGATGATGTTGGTACAGAGACAAGGCGCACTGCGAATCGCTTGCTCCTACCGATCAGTCTCTGCGCAGGCTGTTTTCGTGGTGGCTGGCGTAATACCCGTGGATCTTCTGGCCTTTGAACGCAAAAGGATCTACGGGAGCAGCGCGGACATAAGATGAAAGAACGCGGCAATCGCTGAGCGCGATAGGACAATTGACATTTGGTAAATCCGATGGACAGAGGAACGAGGTGTTAACTGGACGAGATGATTGATACGGGACTTGAGGCTATGGCTCGGAATGAAATTTGGTGATCTAAATATCTACGTCACCCAGCTCTTGACGGGCCACGGGTACTTCCGACGGTACCTCTACAATATGAACAGACTACGAACCCCCGATTGTAAGTACTGTGGACACGAACGAGACGACGCGGAACATACGTTTTTAGTGTGTGACCGCTGGACAAGACTCAGACAGGTACTGGAAGAAACGGTCAGCAGCATAACCCCCGATAATATCGTGGCTCTCATGCTACATGAACAGGAATAGTGGCGCTTAGTCACTACCTATACGGAAACTATACTGAGACGTAAGAACGCGGACGGCTGCCTGACAGATGACTGAGCAGACGAAGTGACGCGACGTAACGAGATATGGAGGAACGACACGAACGGACGAACACAGACAGAACCTCCAGTCAGAAGTAGTATCAACATAGTCCCTGGCTGGGGGGGAAGGACACCAAGGAGGTGGCGGTGTAGTGGGCAGGCCTGTTTTTTTTTTGGGAGTCCCACATAACCTCTTAGTCAGGAAGACTAAGGGAAATCCTCAAAAAGGATTCCACAACTCCTTGTAAAAATAATAATAATAATAATAATAATAATATATGTATATACACACACATATATATATACACATATTAACAGAAACATTTAAACAGTCAAATCACTCCTAATAACATAACAGTATAAGAATCTCACAAAAAAGTATCTATTTGAATTTGATTGAACTATAGAATTATAATACTGTAATTAAATGTTTTTTTCATCAAAATGCCAACCTTTGTTCTTGATGACTGCTTTGCCGATTCTTGACATTCTCAGGATAAAATTTTTCAAGGTAGAATCTAGAAATTTTCCGTACTGCTCGGTCGAGTTCTTCCTATAATAATTCAATTGGATTCAGATCAGTTGATTGAGGAGGCCATGTCATGCCATGTAGTATTTCCCGGTTCTGCAAACTCTCCAAATAATTTTTACAAATGTTCGAGGTACGAGTATGTTTCGGGTCATTGTCCTGTTGGAAAATAAAGTTGGGATGGAGCAAATGTTTTCCAGAAGGCACTATGTTCCTTTGAAGTATATTTTTGTATTTTTCTTTATTCAATTTTCCTTAAATTCGGATACAATTCCCTACTCTGGACCCTCCGAAATATCCTCAAACCATCACAGATCCTCCACCATGTGTTGGACAAAAGGTATAATGCACTCCCGAGAATGACTTTCATTCTCGTGCCTCCTAACATAAATTTTTCTTTTCGAACCAATAATTTAAAATTTCGATTCGACATTCCACAATACGTCCCCCAGTCATTCACAGTACAATCCTTATATTTTTTAGCCCATTTCAATCTCATAACCACATTTACTTTTCTTAAAAGTGGTTTTGGGACTGCTATTTTTTCATGAAGTCCTTTTTTTGCGAGCCTTCGTTTGGTTGTAGTGATACTTATCGATTTACCAATACTTTTACTTACTTCTGATCATAATTCTACAGCTGTCAGGTGGCGATTTCGAGTACTCAAGCGAATTATATTATCATCTTGTTTCTTCGTCGCCTTCCTCAATCTGTTTGCATATTTTCTTGTGGTCATTGTGTCAAATTTTAAAAGCCTTTTAATGGTATAATCAACAGTACGCCGTGATAACTTGAGCGTTTTAACTATATCCCTACTGCTCTTACCGATTTTGTGAAAAGCCACAATCTCACTACGACTCTATATTGCTAAATTCGCAGTTTTTGCCATGATGACAACTGAAAAGATTGTATGAATGAACTGACAGGTTATTAACTGAGTTTACCTAGAGTATCACGGTGTCATCGTTTGTTTATAAACAAAGCTGAATTACGCTTGGAGTGAAGTGATTAATTCTTAGAGTCTATCTTTGATGATTCCTAAAAAATTCAACGTTGTTGATTCATTGGATATGACTTTGTATTACTTATATTTTCTAATTTACAGATGATAATAAATTTTTGTGATAGTTTTTTTGCTGAATTAATGAAAATTCTTAGATTGATTTCAGCTTCAAAGAATTGAAAAACCATAGAAAATAAAAATAACGATTTTTTCATTCGTGGAATACCACAAAGTCGTACAATATCGACTCCAAAATGTAGAAAAAAAAATTTTCCGAAATAAATCTGAGAAAATTTAGGTTCATTCTATGCTACAAATTACTCATTTTTTTCCACGTATAATTTTTCCATACGAGTAGATGATACCAAAATAATAATTCTCGAAAAAAACTGTTTTTTTTTTCAAACATCTGTAATTATGAAGCTAATCATGAAAAAGCATCCTGCTACCTGGCATTCGAAAGCTCTTTAAACAAGCTTCCAAATTCTCATTTTTAATTTATCATGGAAATTTTTCCCATAAAAATGTTCGGACTTAAAAATGGGTATAAAATTTTTGATTTTTTCCTTGTCATTATGTATTGATAAAACATAGAAAAAAATTATTAATCGATTCAAAGGAAATGTTCCTCAAAGTACTCACCAGGACCTATACAATGAGCTACCGAAGGATTCTATAGGATGAATACTTCCTTAGTAAAAAAGCTTTTAATTTTATATAATTTCTTCTTTGGGTGGGCAAATAAATATGGACGGCAATGTATGTTCGAATTAAAACAACAATATTTTTTAGGAAAAGAATTACATATTCGTATTATTGCATAATTTTGGTTGCCAATAAAGATCTGAACGATCCAAAAATTATTGGTGGTAAAAGTCATCAATACAACGAAGTGTATGTTGTATATATATTTTGTTAAGGGCTTGTTCTTATATCTTTGTATAGTATTTTTATTTAATTAGTAAGTAACCTCCTCTTAAAGAACTGTACTTAATGCTGTCTGTTTATAACTTAGCTATATATAAATAATTTTACTCTTTGTATATTTATATGTTTTGATTTTTGTTTCATCTTGTATCACTAGCATTAGAAAAATTACTGTGGTAGATATTTATTTGGTGAATAAAAAAAAATTGAACTGTTTTCTTTGAAATTCTTACTTAACGAAGTAAAATTTTTTGTCACATGGCTTTAATTACAATTAAATATAATTTACGATTTTGATTGAGTACGTGTGCGGGTAATGAGATTTATTTTATTCATAAATATTTATTCCTTTAAGTTTTTTTCATTAGTCGATATGTGAATTTAAATAAAATATATGTTTCTATTAAAATATGTGTTTATAAAAAAGAACTAACATAAGAAAGATATATTTTTCCATCGCTGTACTTACAGGGATTGAATAACAAACATTAATTAGTATAAATAATATACTCACTTCTATTACGATAGACGAAGATACTTCTGATAAATTGTATTCCCATCCTTTATCACACGGAATTTCAGCAAATATAGTTTTCTTTGAGTAGGCAATATCAGAACTCTCAGACGACAAATACATTGTCCAATTTATATCATATCTGGTACACTGACTATATGATTCATTGTAATCCTACCCATAATTATTAAACATAATTAATATATCAATTTAATGTCTATAATGTAATATGTTAATTTGAAGCGTAACTGTAATTAATATCGGCGGTTCGAATTAATTTAAGAAGGTAAACTATGTAAATAGTGTAAATACAGGATCACGAAAGACAAAAGATGAACAGCATATGCGATCAATAGTGACCTCGTTTGTAAGATTAATGTGGCGTCCATGATGGCGTGATGAGGTGTATACTGAAAGAAAATATAGAATTTCGCCGTAGTCGCGTGAAAATTTTTATCATGAAATAAAAATAACATATAGTATTTTTTATATTTTAATAACAAAATACATATAGCGGTATTATTTATGAACTACTAGACAATGTTCTCGGCTTTTCACTGTATAGCGTTTACCCGCCAAACTCCTGGAACTATACCTATTAATTAATGTAGCGTACGGCGTAACCTCATGTATTATATGATTTTATTACAGCAAGAGTTAAATTTTATGACCATATAAGATGCGAGACGTCACTCTACTTACAGATATAGATATGCCAATTTTTTGTTCAATTTAAATGCATTAATAAGAGTGATTTCAATTATCTAAAGTAATTTGATGGTGTTCTTTAATAACAATTCTCAGTTTTTTAAATGTTTTAACTTCTTAAATATGTGACAGGAATACAGCGAGTTCATTGGCCATATGCACGGCACTCTGCTCACGTGAGCGCAGCGAGCGAGCATGAATAATAACAAAGAGTACATGCCCATGTACTCTTTGTTATCGGCCTATGTCGTTGTAGGGCCAGGAGAGAGGTGTGTAGCGGCCAGCGATGTGGCGCTGTGAGCGAGAGAGAGAGAGCATTACCGACAAAGATTTTAGCTAGTAAAGAGTCGGGATAGGAGCGGCGCGTGGCGATAAGTAGGTGTGAAGAGAAAAAAGGGAGAGTAAGGCGCAAACAAAGTTAGGGAGAAGGCCGCCTGGAAAAAACGTCGCTCGACGGAGAAATTGTGTTTCAAACAAGATTCCATCACCAGGACACCACTGCTAGCCGAACTGCGTTTCCGCCGACGCCACCTTTCGATAAGCAAGTCATCGTCACCTGGTGGGTCGCTCTCTTGAGCGTATTTCTGTCGTACCAGCTCTCGCTCGTCTTCAACGGTGGTAGATTTATTATTCGCGACTTCGCTCGTATGATTTATTAAAAGTTTTCGCGGTTTATTATTATACATCCGAAAACTAAGAAAAAGTGCTATCAAAACTAAGGCGCCACCTCACATATATGCTTAGGAGTGTTATAGCACGTGTACAAAATCAAGACCATATAAGGAGCGTGACGTCACAGACGTTAGAAATTTATTGTTTCCTATGCAAAATCGGCAGTTGCAAGCTGTGAAAATGAACAAAAGCTCTTTTTTAGTTAACTTCAATGTTTCAGTCAGTGTTTGAACCTTGAGTGGAGCAGACTTGTTTTGCATTGCGCTCTACTCAAAAATAAAAAACATCAGTTAATCAGGAAAACTGACAGTTAATCCAAATAAATTTACTCAACGTTATAATAACAATAGAACAAAGGTCAGATGGTCACACAAGTAGGGAAGACAATGTCTACACCCACACAAAACAACACAGAAAAATGGACAACTGCAAGTGGAAAACGACAAAGAAGTAGCTCAGACATTCCAATACCAAACGAAAAACGGCAAGCCTAGCTATCAGATTACTAGCTCAATCAAACCACCAATAGATTCGAGATTCTTGAAGATAAACAAAAAACAGAAGAAAACACAGTAAATAGTGATATAAACTCTTTAAAAATGTTGTCTACAATGTAGAAAACATATGTCCACTTGTAAATCTCTTAAATGAAATAGTAAAAGATAACTACATAATAAAAGTTATAGGACAAAACAATATAAAAATCCAACCGTCAACAGCTGAAAAAAATCTGTTATATTATAAAAGAAAAAAACACTGAATATTACACATATCAGTGAAAAGAAAATAAAGAATTTAAAGTAATTCCGAGAAGTATGCATCCTTCTGAGGAATACGGACATAACGTAATGAGCATCCGAAATAATAGGCATCGGATGACAAAAATACCGTTACCACTATTTACTGTAGAAATTAAATATGACTACAAAAGTCAAGACATCTATAATGTAAGCAGATTGCTAAATACCGTAATAAAGTTTAAACCGCCGAATGTCAAAAGAGAGATCCCACAATGTCATAACTGTCAAGAATATAAGCATGCGAAAAATTAGTGCCTCAAGAGTGCAATATGTGTGAAATATGCAAAGCAGTACGCAACAGAAAACTGTACTATCAAAGAAAAAATTAAAGAAGTAAGATGTGCGAATTGTCAAGGAAACCACACAGCAAGCTATAAAGGATGATCAATTCGCAAACAACTTCCCATTAATTCAAGCGGAGCCTGTTATACAATTGTGTACTCCTAACATTTCTTGCATTCGCTTACGAAGATACTAATGTCATATCAAACGTCTGGCCAGTAGTTTTCACGAGCTAATGATTTACCATTATTCTATCCTAAGTCTTTTCCCGATCTAATTGTTCCCAAGATGGCTCTCAGTAAGCAACGCTCGCTCTTTATACTAGACCGGAACTATTATGTACCAACACTCTTCTCGGCTTGTTATGGCCGATTCTATCTCAAATCATATGGAGCTCCATGGGCACCCATGAGCAAACCACACCAAACTATTTTTTTGAGATTCTATGATGAAAATAAAGCGACACGTATTTTTTTTTTTTGCCTTAGACGCATATTTGATTTAATATTGAATTTTGAAAATTCACTTTTAAAATTCAAAGTTAAAAAAAAATTTTGAGAGTTGGATTTCAACTTTCTAGTGCTCGGTCATTATTAGTCCAAATCGGATGAAACTTTTTTCATATTGTAGCAAAATTGAAGACCTTCAAATGTACGTGATCAAAAATGTGCATAAATGCATTTTTCAGAAGATTATGAACTTTTACATAAAAATTGCATCCTGTAAAAATACCGATTTATCTCAAAAAGGCCATCTTTTTTTTGGCCTATTTTTTTTTGTAGATTTGTTGTACCATCGTGTTCAAACGTATACCAGTCCGGTTTCCGGTTTTTACTTTTTTATGGAGAAAAAAAATAAAAAAAAAAATTTTTTCTTCCGTGTCGAAAATTTGAATAATCTATGTAAATGTATATTACTTTTATAAAAAAAAAGGTTCAAAAGTAAATAAAATAATGTTTCACATTTATTTTTTAATATATCTTGAATCTATTCTTTATTTATTTTTCTTTTTTTTTGTTTTTTCGCCTGTTATTCACTTTCTTAACTTTTCCTGATAAAACTTTATTTGTCTTTTGATGTACTTGACCATATTTTCCTCTTTTAGCCGAAGTTTTCTTCACCTTGATTTTCCTTTTAGTCATTTTTACTTTTTTCTCCATCTCAATCCATTCATGTACTGCAGTTCTAGCGATAAAACACTTGCTCTTCCCATTGGATGGTTCAGACTTCCACATGTGGCATCTTTGGATACCATCGAATTTCATGGAACTATTGCTATCTTCAATTTTCTCGTTACGAAAATTTTGAAGTTCTTCAGATTCTAGGTGTATTAACTGTATTGAAGTAGTATAGCTTTGAACATATTCAACAAATTTTTCAGCACATTGAATAGCGTCGATCTCGGAAGAACGTAAATTATGTACCGTTGCATAATGTTTTACTAAACCTCCTGAACCATCAACAGCACCTTTCCCATGACCGGTTGCAGAAAATATCCGTTTTTTATTAATGGTTCCTTTTCGAAACTCGTGCAACTGAAAACGATTTTTAAAATGACTTGCAGCACCGTCCGATAATATGGTGATCGACTCCAGTACAATATTGTCTTCACTAACTGTGCTTTCAATTATATCAATAATTTTTTTCATCGCTAATAAAGAATGACAAAAATCATGTTTTTGGTCATCGCTGACAACAACAAAACTCTTCACCATATTTCCTACATAAATAACTGCAGTAAAAATTGAAATCTGTTTGTTTACCCAGTGGTTTCCTTGAACGGGATTTTTCAAAATTACTGTCCAATTCTAAGCAAAATCAATATGCATCAATAACCATCGACAGTTTTTTGATACTGCTTCTTTTTCAGATTTTATTTCTAACCTTTGTATTTCCTTAATCCTTAAGTGAGAAATAATTTTGATGGTATGCTCTGCAATCTCTTCCTTGAACGTAGCAATAGATACCGTTCTCATTTCTAGAGTACCTTTACTCCAAAATGCAAATGATATTTCACTATCTACCTCAGATTCGTCAATTTTTAATTTGTCGAATGTGATGCCATTAGCACCAGGGCATGAAGTGCATTCTTGAAAATTACAAGACTCTGTAGGGGCTGAACAAACAACATTTGATAACATTTCAGAGCGCATACTCGAAAGACTAGTACTTGTTTGCCCAATAAAATGTTTCAAAGCAATGAGAAGTAGATCAAAATTTGCACAATAAATACATAAGCATACATCGTTCACTGGATATATTAGTACATATTTTGGGCGCATTGAGTAGAATTTTGATTTGCTAATTTTTATACTAGGATTGTCTTCTTTGAAAACTTTGTATACTACCTTCATACTCCTCGTTAAAAAACGTTTAACTTTTTTCACCCTTTGCCCATGTTCAATCACAGTAATAACGTCACATTTGTTAGGACTTTGTCTTGAGCAGTTAAGATCATCGTTCAAAAAATATTGCATGACTATTTCACTTGTTTCTTTTTCTAATGAATGTCCATTATAGCGATCTGGTTCACTGTAAATTCCTATAATCGAAAATTACACAATAAAACTTCTGCTTTTAGAATAAACTATCAACAAATATATCTAATTTTGAATATTTTAAAAATAAAGTTACCTTCATTTGAAGAAATTTTTCTTGCTTTATCAACCATGCAAGCCGTAACTTGTGGAAACAAAGATAAGATTTGGCATTTAGATAATATAGGAGCTATAATGGTCAAGAGCTTGATCTTGTCTGAAATATTCCGACAACTATCACAGGTTTTAGCTACGTTATCCTTTAATTCTTTGGACATATGACCTAAATAGCTTTGCTCTTCCTCAAGTGGTGTATCATATATTTTTCTTAACTTCCGGCTAGTAGCTTTAGTAAACGATGACACGAGTTGTCTTTTTTTTTAAGAACATATGTTTCGATGTTCATGTGGGAAAGATTTCCTTTTTTTCGCAAAGGCGATACTGGATTTTCCAATTTTGAAATAACTGCATTATTGAATTCATCAACATGTACAGAAGAATCCCGTTCAAACTCACTATCACCACCAACGTTAATCACATTCACTTCCACCGAATCGGGGATCTCAACCGTATCATTATGATCTACACTATCATTATGAGCTCTGTAAATACGCTTGTAGCAATTACTACATACACTACTGTTAGCAGTTATACTTTCATCTGCAAACTTTGTTTGCAAAAATCCTGCGTAATCACCCACAACTTGAAAGTTCAATTTTCTACTTTGATACACGCACTTTTTGTGAACTTGAAAATAATCGGGGCATTTCAGTCTCTTTGCAGAATAATTTTCGAGAGTAGACATGATAACTACAAGAAAGCCAAGCTTCTACTGTCGTCAAATTCCAGATATGCGTATGTGGATAGTACTCGCGTACTCAAAGAATGCGGCAGTGTTTGTAAACATGAGCGTTCAATGATTTACATTTTTTTATAGTTTTTTTTTATAGAAGTAACATACATTTACGTAGATTATTCAAATTTTCGACACGGAAGAAAAAATTTTTATTTTATTTTTTTCCTCCATAAAAAAGCAAAAACCGGAAACCGGACTGGTACACGTTTGAACACGATGGTACAACGAATCTACAAAAAAAAATGGGCCAAAAAAAAGATGGCCTTTTTGAGATAAATCGGTATTTTTACAGGATGCAATTTTTATGCAAAAGTGCATAATCTTCTGAAAAATACATTTGAGCACATTTTTGATCACGTACATTTGAAGGTCTTCAATTTTGCTACAATATGAAAAAAGTTTCATCCGATTTGGACTAATAATGACCGAGCAGTAGAAAGTCGAAATCCAACTCTCAAAATTTTTTTTTAACTTTGAATTTTAGAAGTGAATTTTCAAAATTCAATATTAAATCAAATATGCGTCTAAGGCAAAAAAAAAATACGTGTCGCTTTATTTTCATCATAGAATCTCAAAAAAATAGTTTGGTGTGGTTTGCTCATGGGTGCCCATGGAGCTCCGTATGATTTGAGATAGAATCGGCCATATATACTGCAAGTTTTGTTAATTCAAATTACATTTATGTAAACGTTGTAAGTGCTGATAGCTCTTCAACGTACGAAGAAGAGATTAATACGCGCGATGAATTATTACCTCTCATATATTTGTAAGTGACCGTTACCCCATTCGCGTCGCCTAGCGTTGTAGTTCGCAATAGAATTTTGTATTCTCTCTCTTCCCGGATAAGTGTTAATCCTATACGCGTGCAAAAGTTAGTTTAGTTTAGTTTATTTATTTACAACTTATATGTTACATTTGGTTTACATTTCTTAAATTTCTATTTGTGTCTCGTATCCAGTTTGTGTAGTTGATTAAGTATGTGTTTTGTGTGTGTGTGTGTGAGTGCGCGCGTGCGTGTGTGTGTGTATGTGTTGTAGAAATATATGCCTTTGTAGGTGTGTCTGCAACTCTTGTGTCCCTGTCTTCTGCGCCTGCCTGTTCCTCTTTTCTTCTCATTTTTCTTCTGATTAATCTTCTCTTCCTCTTTCTCTCTCCAAGATCTGCCTTTTCCGCTCTTCTGTTTTCTTTTCAGCTTTTCCTTTATTACTTTCTTTTGCTTTTTCACCTTTGCCTTTCCTTTCCTTTTGCTTTCCTTCTTGCTAATCATTTCATCTATCTTTCTTCTTGTTAAGGCTTTGACACCTTTTTCTTGTTTCCTATTGCTCCCTCTGCCTTTCCTTTCCTCAACCTCACTTATTTTTCCTTAGTATCTTATGATTTGGCTTCTAGTTTACCTTTTTCTTTCTCTTCTTCGATTCTTCTTCTTTTCCATTTTGCTCCATCCTCCAATACCTGCTTCCTCTCGCTTGTGTAGTTGCTTTTACTTGTGTCTTGTGTGTGTGTGTGTGCATGTGTATGTTTATGTTTGCGCGTATATTTATGTTTTGTGTGTATGTGTGTGTATGTATGTGTGTGTAGATGTGTCTACTAGTCTTGCTTCTCTGTCTTTTGTTTCCATCTCTTCTTAGGGTCTTGCAGTTTAGTTTTCTTGTTTTTCTTTTTCTTTCTTCTCTTCATTTCTTCTTCTTTTCCATTTTATCTCCATCATCCACGCTATCTTTTCTTTACTTCCTATTATTATTTTTTCCCATTCTTCCCCTTCCTTTCTGCTTTTTTCACATTTTTCTACTATGTGTTTCCAATTTTCTTCCTCTTTCATACATATTCTACATCTCTTATTTTCTTCTTTTTCCCAATACCTGCTTCCTCTCGTTTCATTACCTAACCTAAACCTTTCCCTTATTTGCAGGCCTTTTATTCTTCCCTCTCCTTGAATTTCCTTTAACCTATACCTTTTCATTTCTTCTTTCAGCTCTTTCCACTCGTTTATGTATCTTGATTTTTCTAGCTTTTCTTCTAATTCTTTTTCATCTTTTTTCTTCAGCTCATCTCTTATTTCTTCCCAAAACTCTTCCCTCATTTCATCTCCCTCTTCTCTCTCTCTGTATATTTTACTTTTTTCCAGCCTTTCCTTTCTCTCCTCCTTCTTACCCTTTTTATCTTTTTCATTTCTTTCCCTTTTCTTTAATTCTCTCCATGCTTCTTTTCTTATTGAGCCATCTCTTTCTTTTCTTATTTTGTTTTCATACTTCATTGCTCTTTCTAATGCTGTTTCTTCCATTTCTTGTCTTCCCGTTTCCCATCGTATTAGGTAACTTGGCGTGTTTCTATCTAATCCTAGTACCCACTTTATGTATTTTAGTTGTAGTCTCTCTATTTCCTCATATCTCTTCCATCCCCAGATTTCTGCTCCATACATAATCACGCTTTTCGCCAGAGCATCGAACAGGTTCATCCTTAGCTCCCAATTTTCTCTAAATAGCTTTTCTCCTAGCCCCCATAACTTTCCGAGTCCCATATTCATTTTCCCTTCTACCTTCTTTATCTGCTTTTTATTTCCGTTATTTCTGCTTATCACATATCCTAAGTAGTTGTACTCTTTTACCATCTCTATCTTCTCATCTTCCAATTCGAATTCTTCTTCCTTCCCCCTTCCTCCTCCTCTCCTGCATTTCATCATCTTTGATTTTCCTACATTTAACTCTAACCCCCTTTCATCCAGGTATCTTTTTAATTTTTTCAGCATTGCTTTCATTCCACTTTCACTCTTTGCCATCATCACTATATCATCTGCGTATCCTAATGTCCATATTTTCTTCCTTCATATCACTACCCCTCCTTCCTGCACCTGTTTGATCTTCACTTCCAGGTCGGCGAAGGCAAGATTAAATAGCGTGGTGCTCAAAGGGCACCCTTGCCTTACGCCTTTGTAAGTCTCAAACTCCCCAATTATTTCTCCTCCAACTTTTACCATACTCCCTGTTTTCTTGTATGCTCTTCTATTCTTTTCCTAATTTTTCTACTTATCCCTTTCTCTTTCATTGTTTCCCATATTTTCTTTCTCTTTATTTTATCAAAAGCGGTCTTCATGTCTGCAAAGAATACGAACAGTTTTCCTCCTTTTTCCCTTATTTCCTTTCCTATTATTGTTTTTAATATAAATATCGCGTCCATTGTTCCTCTTTTCTTCCTAAATTCCATTTGCGTATCACTTAGCGTTTCTTTAGCTTCTAGTTCTCTTTCCAGCTTTTTTCTCAGTATTTCCGCATATATTTTATATCCCGTATCCATCAGCGTTATTCCTCTACAGTTTCCTACTTCTACTTTCCTCCCTTTCTTATATATTGGTACTATTATTCCCTTCCTCCACTCTTCCGGATATCCTTCTCCGTTCCATATTCCATTTAAGCATTTTGTCATATCTTTTATAAAGCCTTCCGTGCCTTCCACCCACGCTTCATTTGCTATACCATCTTCTCCTGTCGCCTTTTTCTTTTTCATTTTTCTTATTACCTCTTTTACTTCTCTTTCTTTGATTTCTTCACCTTCCTCTCCTTCGCTGTCTTCGGTTTCTTCCCCTTTAATTTCTTCCTGTTCTTTCTCTCCCAATTGTTCCTTGAAATGCTTTATCCATTCTTCTTTTCCTATATTTTCGTCTAATCCAATTCTTTTCTTCCTATTGCCATTCACTTTATCCCAGAATTTTCTTCTCGTCTTATCTGTTCTTATTTCTTCTGCCACTTTTTTCCCTTCATCTTCTTTTGGTTTTCTTATTTCCTCTCTGTATTCTCTCTTTGCTTCTAGGTATTTGCCTCTGTCTCCTTCCCCTTTTCTTACCTTATTTAACTCTGCCATAACCCTATCCCTTTTTGCCTTACATTCTTTTCTCCACTAGCTTTTTTTTGATCGTTTTTTTTTTCCTTATCTTCTTTTTTACAACTGCGTTCTTCACTCTATTTTTTATATCTTTCCATTTATCTGTTCCCTCTATTGCGTCTATCCATCTCTGATACTCCCTTATACCTTCTTCACTCCAGTCGTCTATCATTCTTTCTTACTCTTCTTTTCTTTCTTCCGCTATTTTGTCTCCCAGTTCCACCTCTATTGGTAAGTGGTCCGACTTTACCCTCTCCTTATTTATTTGACTTTTTTTATCGCCTCATCACCTTCCTCGTTACCTACTACATAGTCTATCGTTGACATTCCTCTCACTCCTATATATGTTATTTCTCCCTCTTCATCTCCTTCTTTTCTCCCATTCGATATCACTAAGCCCATTTCTCCTAGCCATTTTATCATTTCTTCTCCCTCTGCGTTTAACACTTTATCCTTGGCCTTAATTTCTTCTAGGTTTTCTTCTGTCTCCCATTCCCTTCCTTCGTTTCCTGTTCTTGCGTTGAAGTCTCCTCCTATAATTATTGTTTTTCCTCTATTCTCCTCTATCTCTTCACTTAGGTATTCATAGTTTTCCTTCTTCTCATGTTGTATATACACCGATGCTATCATGTATTCCCTCCCTCCGATCTTTATTTGTCCTACTATTACCTCACTTGTCCTTTCTTTCTTCCATTCTACCTTATTCATCCCTTTCTTCTCTCTTACCGCCATTATTCCCCTCCTATTTCTCTTCCCCTTCTTCCTACTCTTCTTGAGTCCCTCCAATCTATGCTGTACCCTTTCAGTTGTTTCTCCACACCAGTTCTTGCCCCTTGCCTCTTCACCCAGGTTTCCGTTAGCCCTATTATGTCGAATTCCCTAACATATTCCCAGTCGTCTTCCTCCATGCTCCTCACCCCTGCCACGTTCCAGAATAGTATTTTTACTGCCTTTCTCCCCTCTCTCTCCCTTCTCTTCTCTCTCTCTCTTTTATTCCTATTGTTTTCGAAACCCTTCCACCCCCTTTCCTACCATTTTTCCCTCTCTCTCACTCCACCACTATTCTTCTTCCTCTGATTTCACCCCGTTATGCCACATCTTTACCTCTTTACCTTTACTTCTTATTTCTTTCGCTTTCCTTCTTACTTCCTCTCTTATCTTTCTCTGCTTCCACGTCCAGTCCTGATCTATGTATATCTTTTTCTGTGCCAGATTCTTTTTCTTCTTCATAATTCCTTCTTTTTGTTCCCATGACGCGCATCTAATTTGCCACATGTTTTTTCTTCTTTCTCTCCGATCTTCTCTCTCCGCTGTTCCTCCTATTCTTCTCAGATTCACTATCTCTCCTTTCATTTCTAGTACCTCCCTTAACCAGACCTCTGCCTCTCCCTTCTTTTCCCATCTTAACTCACCCTCTAAGTCTGTTACTATTATATTGTTTTTCCTACTTTCTCTATCCATTTTTTCTCTCATATGCTCTAATTCTTCCTTATTGCCTACTTCTGTTCCTCTTTGCTTCTTGTTTCCTCCTTCTATGCTTTCTTTTAGTTTCACGCACTCCTCTTCCAACTGGTCCATCCTCTCTCCCCATTTTTCCTGCAGTTTCTTTTCTCTACATTCTGCTTTTTCCCTTTCTTCTTTCGTCACTTTCTTTCTTTCTTCTCTCTCTCTCTTGTTCTTTCCTAACTTTTCCTATTTTCTTCTCCCACCTTTCTTCTCTTCTTTTCCCCTCTGCCTCCATTCTTTCCATTTTTCTCATTATTTCTTTAAATATTTCTGTACATTCTTTCCTTTTCTCCTCCCATACCTCTCTTAATACCCTTATGTCTGTCCGTATCGTTTCCATTATTTCTTCTGCACCACCACTTTTTCCCACTTCTCTTAACGTGTTGCCCAAATGTCGTCCAATGTCGTCCAAATCATATTCTTTGTTCTCTTTCTCTTTGTCACCGAGAAGAAAGAGATATTGACGAAAACAACGGCGCGAGCCGTGTCTCTCATTACATCTCCCCTCAAGGCTAACGGTCGCAGTCGAACGAAGCCTGACCTACGTCTCGACCGGCATCTGCGTACCGAGCCCACGACGACAATTAAACACGACAAAGAACTAACAACAATTATGCTCACCCAATCTCCGTCGCTCCCTATAATCTCCCTTCCGCACGCTCCATCAGGACGCATCCGCCCGCCGCTCAAAAAACCGAAGCCGGAGTCTTCAGAGCTCGGCCTCGAACGGCAAACCAGTGCGCTCCTCCGGTGGCACCGTCTGCGAGATTTGTCGCATGGCGGGCTCCACAGGATCAACCTCCATAGCCACGGGAGCAATGACACCTGCATCGCTCTGGTGAGGGGGCGTACGACGAAGGTCATGCTCTTCGTGACGCTCCAATTGGCTGGCCATACGGCTCTGCCCGTGGTTCTCCTCACTGATTCGCGTGGCGGAGTCGCCAGCATCAGCAATTTTCTGTTCCTGTCTTTGCAAATACAGCTGGTATCGGGCACGCTTCATCTTCCTGGCCCGACAACGCTTCAGTCTAGGTACTTCAGCAGCCTCTGCCTCCCCAGGTGGCTGCACGACGCTGGTAACTGGCGCGTTCTCAACGGGCGCGTCCCGGCCGTAACCGGCTCCAGCGGCCCGAATCGCCTGCTCTTCAAACTTCCTCGCCTTCTCAGCGATGTGCGTTTCTCGACAACGCGGGCAGCTCCAAACAGTGACGCCTAGGCGATCACAGTTGCGGCATAGCGTTTTTCCGCTAGGCGGGCGTGGGCAGGCGGAGCGAGGGTGCACGCCCGTTCGGTAGTTGAAGCACCGATGGGGCAGCACGTCCAGCTCCGCATCGAGCACGATCGACGACAGTCTCCGAAGGTACGTGCCAATCATGCGGTTGCCCACGCTGTCAAACCACTCCACGCGCGCCGATCGGCCGGCGTTGGCGCCAGGACGACGGGAACAGGCGGCGGCAGCAGCGGCATCAGTGATCGCGGAGACAATCGTGGCGGTGACACCGATGATCGCAAAGGCGAACGCGGTGGCGTCACCAACGATCGCGAAATTGAACGCGGCGGCGACACCGAGACAGTCCCGAGCCCCGCCAGTGATGAAATACTCGGCGAAAGCACCGGCAAAAACAACGGCACCGTCGTCTCCAAAGGCCTGCTTCTTTGACAAGCAGGACGCTCATCTCCGCTATCATCTCCCAACTCTCCAAGGGGACTCACGGCATAAGAAACGTAGGGGAACCCACGGCAGGAGAAACGCGGGCGGTACTCAGCGGCCTCCTCGAGTGCAGTGGCGACTCGATATTATATGAGTACAGTTTTATACCACGTCTCCGCCTCCTCCGACACCGGCCCATGCTGTCACCTTCCTCCTGCTCCTGCTGACGCCTCTCCATGATGTAATCTGCCTGGGGAATACCAATACCTGGCTTTTCTCGGCGGCACTGGTACAATGGGTCGGCCAATTAGAAGGCCAACGGTTTCCATGGTAGCTTCGCATGAACGTGTTTTTGCGGTACTACCTGGGTTGGCTACTGTCGAACAGGGCCACTCGCCGTCACGTCCTCCTCTATTACCTCTAGAAGACCGTTGGTAAAACCATGACCTCCCCGAGGCAACGGTTTGGCCGTTACCTCAGTCGCGGATTCCTTTGCTGCTGATGGAGTTGAAGCGTGTGTCCGCCGGTCCAGCGGCTGAACGCTCAGACCAGCGGAACTCATCGTTGAAAGCTCCTCTTCTCTCTTCTTCTGCCTTATCAACGAGCGGATGTAGAGAGTGGTGAGCCTGAATGAGGCACACTTCTAGATCGACTGCATCTAGTTCGTCGTCGGTGCCTTCAGCCTCAACAAGGTGGAACGAGGGCTTCGCGCAGACGAGCCTAACGCTTTGGTCAACATCGCCGCACACCTTGGGGCCCTCGGGCAGGGGCGGGGTTGTTGCAATCTCCGGCTTCGTTGCTCGGAGCTCACTCAAAGCCGGGCTACCTCCGCACTCTCTCCGCCGGGTCTCTCGAGAGGCCTCGAGCTTTTTAGGAAGGACCGGCGGAATAGCTCCGCGGACCTCTACCCCGAGCTTGAGAATCTCCGCAATCTCTATCTTCGTCGGATCCTTGAGAATAACCGATGGTGTAGTCGACGTGGACGAGAAGACACTTTCACAAGATAAGTAACTAAATAGTGGAAATGTTTTTTTTGTTTTGCTAATAAAAAAAGTTAAAAAATACCACATAGATTAAAATCGGAAATATAATAAAAAAAGAAAACATGAAAAGTAATCATAGTATTTTATTCACTTATTTCTATTTGAGAAAGTTACTGATGCTTCATAAAAAATGTATAAATTAGACAATTATGAAGAATTCATAAATCATATCAATCGATAATAGGTAACTATATATGTATTGTACATAGATAATATAAACTGTAGACAAAATTGTTGAAAAGGTTCAAAAATGAAGTTCTTTAACAGTAAATAATAAAAGATGCGTAGTAAGATCAGATTAGTATTTAGTTTCTAGTATTTAGTATTTAGTATATTTAATATATTTTGTACTCAAAAACTTTCAAGATATCGTGGTTTCTAAGCAAATGCTTCTAAATGTAAATGCTCTTTAAAATAATTTTTTCTCAAAAACGAAATTAATTTCTCTGACAAATCCTCTAATAAAATTAATTTGTATGAATAAAACATGCAATTAGGGAGAATGACAGCAAAATTCGAAAGGTTGATATACGTGCTAACTGAGATGTTTTTACGCGTCTAGACTTCATGCGTCCCTTTTATCTGCAACGGATCTTCTTTCGCGGTTGGTGTGTGTTTAGTACAGATATTCAACAACTGTGAGCATCCTATTTTCTTCGCCAGTCGAATGCTTAACAATCACGAGCGTAACTACATGATCATCGTAATTGAATTTTTAGCTGTTTGATTGGCTGTCAAAAAGCTTAGACCATACATAAAGGGCTCACACTTTATAGTAGTTACGAACCACAGTGTTCTTACGAAAATTTTAAATAAAAGGGAATTGACGAGTTGATAGATTGATTAGAATGATAGGTGCTCGAATTTCAACAACATGATTGCAAAATTATATACGTATACAAAGGGGGCATTACACCACATGCTGGATACTTTAGGGAGGGAATTCGAGGATGAGTGCGACGTGTAAGTAATTCAAAACACTAGCAACAAGTGATTTCTTCATCGGATGCAAGACATATTATCAAAACCAAAAAAGTTTAAAACATGGAAGGTAGAAGATAATACGCATTATAGATTTATGTAAACTCACCTGTGAGATCCGATAAGGCCGATTCTATCTCAAATCGTACGGAGCTCCATGGGCACCCATGAGCAAACCACACCAAACTATTTTTTTGAGATTCTATGATGAAAATAAAGCGACACGTATTTTTTTTTGCCTTAGACGCATATTTGATTTAATATTGAATTTTGAAAATTCACTTCTAAAATTCAAAGTTAAAAAAAAATTTTGAGAGTTGGATTTCGACTTTCTACTGCTCGGTCATTATTAGTCCAAATCGGATGAAACTTTTTTCATATTGTAGCAAAATTGAAGACCTTCAAATGTACGTGATCAAAAATGTGCATAAATGCATTTTTCAGAAGATTATGCACTTTTGCATAAAAATTGCATAAAAATACCGATTTATCTCAAAAAGGCCATCTTTTTTTTGGCCCATTTTTTTTTTGTAGATTCGTTGTACCATCGTGTTCAAACGTATACCAGTCCGGTTTACGGTTTTTGCTTTTTTATGGAGAAAAAAAATAAAAAAAAAAAATTTTTTCTTCCGTGTCGAAAATTTGAATAATCTACGTAAATGTATGTTACTTCTATAAAAAAAAACTGTAAATCATTGAACGCTCATGTTTACAAACACTGCCGCATTCTTTGAGTACGCGAGTACTATCCACATACGCATATCTGGAATTTGACGACAGTAGAAGCTTGGCTTTCTTGTAGTTATCATGTCTACTCTCGAAAATTATTCTGCAAAGAGACTGAAATGCCCCGATTATTTTCAAGTTCACAAAAAGTGCGTGTATCAAAGTAGAACATTGAACTTTCAAGTTGTGGGTGATTACGCAGGATTTTTGCAAACAAAGTTTGCAGATGAAAGTATAACTGCTAACAGTAGTGTATGTAGTAATTGCTACAAGCGTATTTACAGAGCTCATAATTATAGTGTAGATCATAATGATACGGTTTAAATCCCCGATTCGGTGGAAGTGAATGTGACTAACGTTGGTGGTGATAGTGAGTTTGAACTGGATTCTTCTGTACATGTTGATGAATTCAATAATGCAGTTATTTCAAAATTGGAAAATCCAGTATCGCCTTTGCGAAAAAAAGGAAATCTTTCCCACATGAACATCGAAACATATGTTCTTAAAAAAAAAGACAACTCGTGTCATCGTTTACTAAAGCTACTAGCCGGAAGTTAAGAAAAATATATGATACACCACTTGAGGAAGAGCAAAGCTATTTGGGTCATATGTCCAAAGAATTAAAGGATAACGTAGCTAAAGCCTTTGATAGTTGTCGGAATATTTCAGACAAGATCAAGCTCTTGACCATTATAGCTCCTATATTATCTAAATGCCAAATCTTATCTTTGTTTCCACAAGTTACGGCTTGCATGGTTGATAAAGCAAGAAAAATTTCTTCAAATGAAGGTGACTTTATTTTTAAAATATTCAAAATTAGATATATTTGTTGATAGTTTATTCTAAAAGCAGAAGTTTTATTGTGTAATTTTCGATTATAGGAATTTACAGTGAACCAGATCGCTATAATGGACATTCATTAGAAAAAGAAACAAGTGAAATAGTCATGCAATATTTTTTGAACGATGATCTTAACTGCTCAAGACAAAGTCCTAAGAAATGTGACGTTATTTTTTTTTTATTTTTTTTTCCATAAAAAAACAAAAACCGGAAACCGGACTGGTATACGTTTGAACACGGTGGTACAACAAATCTACAAAAAAAAATGGGCCAAAAAAAAGATGGCCTTTTTGAGATAAATCGGTATTTTTACAGGATGCAATTTTTATGTAAAAGTGCATAATCTTCTGAAAAATGCATTTATGCACAATTTTGATCACGTACATTTGAAGGTCTTCAATTTTGCTACAATATGAAAAAAGTTTCATCCGATTTGGACTAATAATGACCGAGCAGTAGAAAGTCGAAATTCAACTCTCAAAATTTTTTTTTAACTTTGAATTTTAGAAGTGAATTTTCAAAATTCAATATTAAATCAAATATGCGTCTAAGGCAAAAAAAAAATACGTGTCGCTTTATTTTCATCATAGAATCTCAAAAAAATAGTTTGGTGTGGTTTGCTCATGGGTGCCCATGGAGCTCCGTATGATTTGAGATGGAATCGGCCATATATCATGTATTTTCCTATCCCTTTCTGACCTTCTGAAAGTTTATATATTTTCTTCGTTTAGGTTTTATATAGAGTTTCCGATATTTATATTTCTATTTTTTTTTTCTGTATTTTTTTTTCCATTATTATTAAAATATTCATAATCATTATCATTATCATTTTTGTTATCTTCAAATCCAATAAAGTTTTCATTGTTTTCAATTATGTTACCATGTTTTGTTCTAGTTATTTTATTATCTATCAAAACTCTATATCCCACATGGTCGTATCCTAATAAAATTCCTACATCAGCTTTTCTATCCTATTTCTTATTTCGCTTAATTTCTGGTACTCTGACAAATACTTTCGAATATTCGCAAATGGCTGATATCAGGTATCCTTTTGAATAACATTTCGAAAGATATCTTATTCTCTATTGTGTTTGCAATCGTTCTATTTTTCAAGTATGCGGCGGCTTTAACTACCTCTGGCCAATATTTTTGACTTACTTTGGCTTCAAATAATAAACATCTAGCCGAATTCATAAATGTTCGATTGTATCTTTCAGTCTGAACGATAATTTTGAACATCGAACTTTAGAATTGAACTCTGAAATTCGATAATTTGAACGCGAATTATAATACCCGATTTCGCCTAATGTCGAAGTTTCATTCGAATGCGTGGCATGACTGGCACGAATACTGAAAACTGCCTGGGGAATCGCCTTGTCGGTTAGACGAGATCCTGCCCTGACCTAAAAGTCAAAAACATTAAATCGAAAGAGCAAACATCAGTATCAACCAGTCATAAAAGCCACTCCTTAGAAAGCGAAGTCCGTAATTAGGGCGAAAACCGGGAAACAACTTTTCGAATGACGGATACCCACCAGCGTGAGCGGAGATAACTGAAACACTATGGGAAGACGTGCCTCGGTACGTCGAAGCGATGGACCTGTCAGTCGTGGGAGCAATCCCTTAATACAGGTACGCAGGGTGGGATGTTTTCGAACGTGAGCCCAGAAGGGAAGACTTAGCTGGTTGATCGTCTTAGGAATCTCCTCTGGCTGTCCTAGCTGAGTCTCTCTTCTGATATCCCAACTTGGATTGGCCTCTGCGGGGTAGTGGTACCAGGTCAAGCAAATCTCGTAAAATTTGTATGCTGCGTGCTTCCGACGCGGTAGACGTTGGAGCAACTAGAGTCCCGTCGCGCTCAAACCGGGGGTCAAGCCTTTAGTTCCGCTCTCCCTGAGCGTTGAACTTTGAAAAGATCGGTACTCCTTTCGAGGAGGTCGCCGCCTTAGATTAAAAAGGCTCCGACTCACTGTGTGCGTCAGGGATGTCGTAGCAAACTTGACTTCCGGATCTCCAAAGTATTTAAAAGCAAAGTAGTGAAAGACAGTGGGCTATGCCAACCTATTGGCGCCCAGAGAGAGGGGTGGTAATGTTTTATTACGCTGTACCACCCTTAAAACGGAAAAGTGTGAACAACGCATACTAACTGTATCTTTCAGCCGTTCCATTTAATTTGTATACATATTATGGAGGACATGGTTTTAAATAAATTTCTTTATCTCCTACAAACTAGTATACATCATTATTCAAGTATTCTTTCCCGTTATCGCATCTCAATTTCTTAATTCTTTTTCCGGTGATATTTTTAACTTTAATTTTATTTTTATGAATAAAACAATCGTGTATCTCTGTTTTTCATTTTAATGTATATATTAGTGCATAGATGCTATAATCATCGATAAAAGTTATAAAATATTGAAAACCATCAAAATCCATTGTCTTATGAGGTACGTTTAAATCAGTATGTGAACAAGAGAAGCCTTAGCTCAGGAGGGTATCTACTCACTGAGCTGATTCCCTGAGATGATGCCCGTGCATCTTCAGCTCACCACTGTCAACTCATCTCCCCTCCTCTTACGTGATTTGGCACTGTCGACACCCCCTCCTCCTACTAAGCTGATGCCCGTGCGTTATATTGATGCCAGTGCGTTATATTGATGGCCGTGCGTTCTATTGATGCCCGTGCATTATTGATGCTCGTGCATTCTATGTTTCACACTTTCGGTTCATTGTGTCCCCCTCTCTTACTGAGCTAATGTGCTCTCTGAGCCGATGCCCGAGCGTTAGCCCGCTTTCCGTTCATCGTGTGTGTGTACTAAATTTTTTAGACGTAATAAGGTAAATTTTTATCGAAAAAAAACGAACGGACCCACGACCTCTGAATCCGCAGGCCGATGCTCTACCGCTAGAGCTACTGCCACTAATACTTCGGACAGTTCTTATTGTGTATATTAGCTACACGATTGATACAGGGCCTAAAAGCCCTAAAATATATATATATATATATATATATATATATAACTAATAATGTTATTATATAACTATATTTATTATAATTCGTATAAAATGGATTTTTTGCAGTTCAACGCGTGTGTGTGTGTGCATGTGTGTGTACATGTGTGTCACTCACCTACCGAAAATAGTTTAATAAAAAAAAGTGCAAATACCTGTGAAGATCAAGATGACAAAAATTTAGCACATAATCCTGCTTACTTTCTTTTATTTGTAGCTTTGTGGCTGTAAGCTACTATAAATAGGACAGCGTAAGAATTATCGAATCATCCATCAACCAGTATTTCAATAAAATGGATTACTACCCCATAGTAAAGTACTTTCATCTTCCACAAGAAGACTCAGACGAAAACAAATACAAACAATCATTGACATAGAAACAAGCTATTTCCAAATTTTCGAGGAATACTCATAATTTTCCTGGACAAAAAGGCTATCATCAGTACAATAACGAAAAGAAGGACAAATAATCATATGTACACATGTCATCATTATAAACCATTTCAACTACAACAAATAAACATTTTTTTCATCTAAATTCTATGTTATATAAATTTTTTTTATTGATAAAAATACAAAATTTATTATAAAAAGGTGAACTGCTGCTGCTGCTATCGTCGTCAGAGTCAGCGAAGAATTTCGCTTTTCCTTTTTTGGATGGTTTAATAAAAAATAAAAGATTATTTTTTTGTAGCAATTGAAATAAATTTTTTATTGATAAAAAAATATATCTTATTCTACGTGTTCTTAAAAAATACATGTTATTCTACAAATTATCTACTTAAAAAAATCACTATGGAAATCCTTCAACGACTTCATCGCTCTATTCTCAATCCATACAACAGCAGTCGATGTAAAATTTTTTCATTAATTTAACATTTTAATGTGCACACGTCGTTACGTATTTTCCATTATGATTAGGGCACACAGTAACTGATTTTAATTTTTCGAAAGGTGAATAGCCCCAATTATTCAAATCGAAAACTTTGAAGCCATATCGTTGTAACTACTCTTTTTTCAGATCTCCGGAAACCAAAATTTTTGTCGCATCTTTGAGTGTATCTGTGATGATGAATTTATGCTTTTCGTATTTAAAATCGCTGGAGGTCCATATTAATCTATGATAGTAGAGTTATAATCAGAGATTTTGTCGCTTATATTTCTCGGTTAGTCGTCACCATGGAAAGAGAGGTTTTAACAAGCGTACAACTGGTTTATCGTTGTAGTTATGTGGAACTATCGGTAACTCTTTCACAACATAAGTTTTGCCAGGCATCATGAAGTTTTGCATATCCACTACGTTCTCCATTGCGATAGAAAGCTACTACTGAGCTGCTTGAGGAAAGAGTCAATTCTTTAATATCCCTCTCCCCTCCTAAATAAGTTTCTTCATATCTCCATTTATCGGATTATACTAAACTATGTGATTGTGTAGAATAAGACAATACGCTGTAGTTCCTCCACCGATTGAATCGATCAGCCTTATTCATTAGCATATTTCAATAATAGCGATGAAATCCATATAGCAATTCAACATCAAGTTTTATCTCTGCTTCCATCATGTAGTATGATTTATATTTGATGTAGGTTGACCAAGCCAGACGGTACTACGCCAGTGGAGAACACTTTGTTAGTCAACAGCGCCCTCTGTCAATTGTTTGAGGAAATACGATATGAAATAAATGCTATTGAAATTGATAAAGTGAAAAATGTAGGCTTAACGAGCATCATGAAAAATTGGCTTTCACTCAATCCATGTCGGAGCTCTATCGCTGAAAATGCCGGATGGAATGGTGATAACAATGAAGTTTTAATATGTAATGCTCTGGGTTATTTTGATGTTACTATCCCTCTGAGTGTGTTGATGGGCTTTGCTGAAGATTATCGGAAAATTGTAGTCAATGTCAAGCATGAACTTATTCTCACAAGATCAAGAGATGATTTGAATGCTATTTTGTGTGCTCCAATAGGCAATCCTGCTGCTTCAGAAAAAACAAAAATTACTTTAACCAAGGTTGAATGGTTGATGCCATATGTGATGGTTGCAGACAAAGAAAAAAACAACTTGCTTAATCAGATTGGACGAGATCCTGTAATTACAATGATTTCTCGTACTTGGGAAATGTATGAGTATCCAAAATTACCGCATACATCAAAGCATATTTCGAGTGGTAAGACTTCCAATCAATCAAATCTCGCTTTGTTATTTTAGCTTTTCAAACTAAACATAAAAGTTCAGCGAATATTAATTCTAGTAATTTTGATCATTGTAATATTAAGAATGTGAAGCTATTCTTCAATTCACATTGCTATCCGTATGGAAATCTCAATTTGAATATCAATCAAATTCAGTATATCGTTCTCTACGATATGTATACCAATTTTCAAAACGCTTACTATGGTAAAGAAAACGAGCCGTTACTCAATAAAAAAGATTGCATTAAAAAAGTGCAGCTAATAGTTATAGACTGCTCCAAACAAAATGAAACATTAAAAAGCGAGCCAGTCGATGTTCGCCTAGAATTTGAAACTCGGATTGATTATCTAAAGATACTGCAGCCTACTCCTTAATATTACACGATCGTATTGTACAATATAATCCAATTAGTGGTGAATTTAAAAAATTAGTTTGAAATTAACAAGACATTATGTAATCAATGTATACAATGCTTTTCAATAAAAAAGAAAATAAAATATATATATTGTTGGAATTTAATAGAAACTACCTATAATCATACTATATAGTGACTGGACGCCCTATACTTCCGAATGGTGAGGTATGGTGACTATGATGCCCTCTACTTTCGAATGATGAGGAATAGGCTTTATATAGAACAAACACGAGCCTCTACTCTCATAACGTTTTTGGGAACTAGTAGTGTTCACATTAACTTCAGCATCTTTTCAAATGGATTTCGTAATAGATTTTCAAGGCTTTCAAAGTTTAAACGAGACTTTTGTTTGTAAAGAACTCGCATATCTACCATTTGATTTAGATACTGTTCCAACTGTGTTTTTCTTCGAACCACCGTATCACTGGTTTCAACTTCCTTTCAAGTGTCGAAAAGTGAATCATTTCTGAGAAACGTGTCATCATGGTTTATTCTGGAGATCCGGCCTTATTCCATATAAAAATTTAGCACGTATACTAAACAATCATTTAAATAATTCTTGAAATATTTATGTAAAAACATTAAAAAAGAAACAATGGTTACAAAAAATTTTACCTGAAAAGTAAGTATAAAAATTATTTTTATTTTTTGTTAGAAATTAAAAGCATTATTAATTAGAAACTTTTTTCCTTTTTTAGAAAAATTTTAGAACTTGAAAGTGAGATTATATGTCCACCAATGAGCACATTACCTACCCATTAGAAAAAATATGTACATATCATTACAATAAACCAGCTAACTTTTTATGTGCCGTTAAGATGCACAAAGCTTGTTTTTATGGATAAACGCTATACGAAAGCAATCTGAAATGGAAGGTATTGATGAAGTTGACAATATTACATATAAAAATTCAACTCAATATTTGAATATAGCGATGTCAACTACTGAAAATAAAGATTATAAACGACTGTATTATATTCAATGTATAGTTGAATAAACGATAAATTAATAATTAAACGAAAATTCTTTAAGTTTTATTAATTAATATTAAAATAAAATCAACTGCGAGGTTGAAAGTTTCCCGAAATTTAGTTTTTCGAAATCTAATGAAACTACTATAGCGCTTGCTTTGAGAAAGAGAGAGAGAGACAGAACAGAATCTACACTATACGGCGTAAGCTCCTAGTAAGCTAAAGACGCTACCCCCTCTTTTAGGGCCCACACTCAGCCAGCATAAGCTTACTAACGAAGCGCCCTACTATCGGAGGAGAGCGAGAGAGATAGAGACTTTTTATTATATAATTTATTTATTTATTTATTTATTTATGTATACAATTATTATATATAATATTAATTATTACAATGATTTATATATTTATTTATTTACATAATGTTTTTAATTTTGTTTGTACCGTATGGTTTGGAAGGTTGTGTTGGCCTTCGAACTATTCCTGGATACATCATATTCACGTTTTCTATTTTCATAAGTTTTATTTTCCACTTGTTGGTGATGCCGGTGGCGATGGTAGTGGTGGTGGTGGTGGTGGTGGCACCGATGGCAACGGTGGTAGTGGTGGTGGTGGAAGTAGTGGTGGTGGCGGTGTCAGCGGCAGTAGACTTTGCCCTTAGAAGGGCATTTTCAATACTGCTGAAGGGCTCTCGAGCAACATTGTTTATCTGAAAAAAAATAATAATTTTTTAAATTTAATTTTATAATTAATGATATGATTATTAAAATTATACCTTAAAAATTTTTTTTTTGGTGATAACGACGCAAACGGATTCCTCCTTTTCCTCGATGTTTCCACCAACACCTTTTCGGATGCAGTCTTTTCAGCTACAGGCTTTTCGGCTGCAGGCTTTTCGGCTGCAGGATTTTCAGCTGCAGCCTTTTCGATTGCAGCCTGTTCGGCTGCAGCTTTCTTGACTGCAGCCCTTTCAGCTGCAGCTTTTTCGGCTTCAGCCCTTTCGACTGCAGTCCTTCGCCGATCGCGACACCTTCATCGGGCGGCCTATTTGTGTCCCAGAACATACACATATCCCTTATACATTGGCGGCATCCTTTGTCGGCTCTTTTGTGTCCCGGAACATACATTGCTTATCTACTGCCAGCCATGCTTTATAGGGTGTTTCAGAACTCTATAGTGGATCGTGTAACGCTCCTTATTATCGAGAGTTGTCATGAGTTTTTTCTGTTTGGATTCCGGAGCAGCTTCTTTGTCCGGACAAAATGGTATATCTTTGTGCGCATCGTGAATTTTTTTGGATACTCCAAATCCACTTTGAGTATGTAACCAAAGGGTGAATCATTGGGAAAATCGAAAGAAAAGTTTGAGTCAATATTGCACCATTCAAAATCACCGAGTAGAAGAGGCTTGGTCATACTCCATCCGTAAAGGTTATTGACGTCGAAACACATTAAATATTTTTCATCTTCTTGTAGATTATAGTTATTCTGCAAGTATGGATTGTTCGCAGCAGCATACCTGTTGCACCACTGGCTAATACCACCGCGAATGCTGCGCTCGATAAATATAAGCATGTCAAAAACTCCAACCATACACCCGTATATTTCAACATGGCATCCCAACTCAAACCAGGGATTGCATAGTAGTGGACCGGATCCAAACGATACGCCGTTCGATATTTGGCCCTGAAGTCTTCATAAACTTCGGCCAACAAGAGAACGACCGTCTTGGGATACAAATTCGAATAGTTGCCGAGATCGGTGATATCATACGTTTCCCAAACATTTTCTGCGTGAGTGTACTCCTCGTCACTGATATCTGAATCCTACAGACTGCTGTAAAAATCTTGTTTTCATGGAAGAGTTGTCTTCTCGAGTTTTGTAAACGACGATATATAGTAATACAGAAATATACCTTTTCCTTTTTGTAAGATGATCTACAGCAGTGTGTATCCGTCAACTTATTGAAAATTTCGCTCTAGAATATCGTGTTTTTCCAAGTACGAGGATAGTCTGTCGAGAGAAGACGCCATAAATCGAAACGAATCTTACTTGGTGAATGATATATTTTTTTCCTTGGTTTGACGAATGAAACTCACTCGTCCGGGAAATTCGTTCGAGATTTCTCTGATAAATAGATGCGCATTGTATCCACTAAGATTATGAAAAAACATGGGTATGGTTCTCGATTCTTGATAAGCAATGTTACACGTATTGTGAGCAGCTACACGATACTTTCCAGTTAAATGACAATAATCGCAATTTTTTGTGTTTCTTTTCTTGTCAAAAGGCTTATTATACATATGATATATCGTAGCATGATAAATGCTAAATGTCTCTTGGAAGGTTAAATTTTCCATAGGCTACGGGCTTTTGCTTAACTCATGCAGATACTTGGCCAAGTCATGAAGATTGTGAACAAACTACTTGGCTGGACCAACGTCATCGATGGTATTTTGTCTATAGCTTCGATAACACGAAAAAGAGTCATCGTAGCTACACTTGTCGAAAAAGCCAACGCTATACGGTTTGTGACGTTGATAGATCCGTTCATCGTTGGACACCGCTTCCAAGAGACTCTCAATGAGCGTACACAAAAAACGGTACTGCGCTTTCATTTTGAACGTCTTCAAATTGTAAAAATTTATCTCTCTTACTGAAAATCATAATTTTACACATATTCACATTTTTACAGTCGATCTTGTGCGTTTTTAATCTCTGTTCAGTTCGAAAATAGTGTAAGCAACGATCACATATGTACAACTTACTTTTGCGAAATGACAACTGACGATACATCAATCGAGATAAGTCTTTTATCCAAACACAGTGCATTTTGTAAGGTATACTGTGACGTTCCATTTGCTCTTCGTTCACATCGGCATTAATATCACTATAATAGTTTTCCATTAGAAGAAGATTCATGTGCGTTTCTTTTTTTTCATCGGCCAAATGTTGCGGCAAAACCTTGTAGGACCCATTATTCAAATTTAAAAAGTACACGTTCACTGAAACGTAGTTTTGTTTATCAAATTTCACGACTTCTTTCGGGTGTACAGGAAATGATAAATTTTTGAAATTATATTTATCTTGATGAGCACTGACACGATAAGTATTCCTTGCGACTGGATGTAACGCCGAAAGGATGACTGATTTGAAATATTCGTTATTCTTTTCAACTGCATACTCGGCATCTAAAACAGCATTTACTTTTAAAAAACTGTTTCTTTAAAGTCTCCTTAATTTGAGCATTGAATAATGGTTTAGCATACATCAAAAACGTATTTAAATCCAGATGTTTCAGATTGGTTATCACACCAGTTTTTATTCTGCTTTTGAACACACTATTGTATTCTTTAGCACTTGTATTCGTTTAGCAGATGGAAAACTCTTCTAATCATATACATAGCTGCCTGCAGCTTCTGTCTGCCAGCCACAATCAACTTAGGCGAACGAGAAAGCTCATCGGCTTTGATCAAAGCCAATGAACCCACTGTCAACCATCTTTCAATGTCTTCGACACTAGCACGACTAGCCTTCGCCAGATGATATGCGCGCAAAATCAACAAGGCTACGTTCTTGAAATACTGAGCAATTATGCTAATTAATTAACTGCGTATATTTGACAAATCCATTACCTTATATTCACTACTCGTAATTGCTGATTGGTTGGCAAAAGTATGGAGGGGGTGAACCATTGTGATTGATCGAAAAATTATAGTGGTGGTAAAAAATAATATTATTTCAAGCGAAAGAGAATCTAATTGGTTAGAAAAGAAAAATTTATGGAGAATCAACAAGTGCAAGCTCAGCATAAAAAGTTATTCATTCAACTGTATTGACGCAGTCGTCGATTCTTCAGTTATTACAATGGATTTCGTTGTAGACATTCAAGGCTTCAAAACTTCCTTGAACGAATTCGTATTCAAATAGATTTCTGTTTGTCCTGTGGAATAAGATCCAACTCCATTGGTGCTTCTGTTTAAAACACCTTACCCATGGGAGTGGTTATTAAAGAAAAATCAGTACGAAAACCGGTTGTTAGCGAGAAATTTTCATGGTATTCCGTGGAAATCTGTCGATTTACCGTCCAATAACCTTGGAAAAATAATGAAAAAAACACTTTATGGAGCAACTATTTAAGTCAAGGGTCTTGAAAAAACAAAATGGCTGACAAGGAAACCCCTCCAACCCGACCTCACCGATTTCAATAATCTTTTGATATGTTATAGTTCATCAAAAAATAAGACATACGTATTTTTTTTTATCGGCGGAAAAACACTTTGAGGGGGTGAAAACAACCCTCAAAGTTCACCCCCAAAAATAGATTTTCCAATGTATCTCAGCATCTAATTGATATTTTACGACCAAACAAATTTCATATCACTTCTCATGTGAAAAGCAAACTAGCACATGCAATTCCGACCACAAGGGATGCAACCCTTATTTTTTTTATTTAAAATACTATCTATTTCATGGCTATTTTTATGAAAAAAATTAAAATAACCCGAAAAAAATTGGAAAAAATATTACCCTACATAAAATACAAAAATAAAGTTAATCTATTCAAGCTTTTTTTCAAACTACTACCTTAAAGTTGAAAAACCACCCCTAAAAAATTGTTTTCAATACATTACAGGTGGTGTTGATAATTTAGTGTAAAATACGTTAAGCATCATTTATACTGTACAAACACAACTATCTCGTGCAGTTTCGACCACAAGGGTTGCAACCCCTAATTTCTGTCATCGAAATTTTTACCTTCTTTGTACCTATTTTTGAAGAAAAGTTTATAATGAGCTTAAAAAAATTAGAAAAAATATTACCATGGATAGAATAAGAAAAAAAAATTTACTTCTCATTTTTAAAACCACCCCTAATTTCGAAAAACCACCCCCAAAAAATTGTTTCCAATACATTACAGGTCCTGTTGATAATTTACTGTAAAATACGTTGCTCATCACTTATAATGCACAAACACATTTATCTCGTGCAGTTTCGACCACGAGGGTTGCAACCCCTAATTTATGTCATCGAAATTTTTACCTTCTCCATTCCTATTTTTGAAAAAAAGTTCATAATGAGCTTAAAAAATTGGAGAAATTATTATCGTGGATAGAATACGAAAAATATGTACCAATTCAAGATTATATCACCTAACAAGACCCAGAACTGGAACAACGTTTTTCCAAAGTATTTTGTTGCGCCGATTCCGAATCTGTCCGGAAAAATGATCCATCACCCAGTAGCAATTTCTAAAACTCCCCTTATATCCCAATGGCAATTTCCCGCACTAACCCGCACTATCAGAATGCTTACAACCCCCCCTAATAACCCCCTAAAAACCTCCAATGAAAATGCCGTTAGCCCCCCACTAATAGCCCGAAGACATAGCTGAGCCCCCTTGCAACCTTATGGCAATGCTTGCAACCCATCGAATAACATAATGGCAACGTTATCAACCCTGCTAACTACTGGGGTTATTAGGGGGTTATTAGGGGGTTATTAGGGGGAGGGTCTTATTGGGGGGGGAGTTATTAGGAGGTTAATGGGGGGTTGTAAGCAATGCCATTGGGGGATATTAGGAGGGTTATTAGGGGGAGGTTTATTACCATTGCCATTCGGTGATTAGGAGGGTTGATAGCATTGCCATTGTCTTTGTTGGTTGAGTTTTTCTCCTTTCTTGTGACTAAAATTGTAAACTGCCAAGTAATATATATTTAATTGATTTTTATATGCGTTACTATAATTCATTCAGTTACCAATTAAAAACAATAAAAAAAATTAGGACGGATTTATTGTTCATACTTCTTACAATAATGATATTCTTCATAGAAGTGCTCGAAACATAATGATTTTTTGCACCAACCGCAACGTATAATAGCCACATTTTTGCATCCTTCTATGTCACAATGTGTATTGCAGGAATCTCCAAAACTGTAAGCAACAGGATTGTCAAAATTTTCTGGTTTTTTAGTGAGGTAACCACTCTTGAACCAGGAATATTTAAAAAGATTAGTATATCTTGGTGAAGATAATTGATTGTGGACTAACGACTGAAGTTTCATGATGTTGTTTCTTTTATGTATATCCAAATCATAATTCATCAAAATTACGGTATCTGAAAATTGGCGGACAAAGTTCTTCCATATGCGAAATCCAAAAACATCAAGTGGCTGAATTTTTCCCGTTGTGCCAGTCGGTATTTTTTTAAAATTTATAATTTTATCACGTGGAGTTACAGTTTCTATGGCACTGTCACAATGACCGCTCCAGGAGTCAAGCAACAGCATCGTATTGGAACCTACATTAGGGAAATATACTTTTTGCAGCCATATTTTAAAGAGATCTAAAATCAAAAATCTTATTTGTAAAATCATTTATAATGACATTAATTGTAACTAGATGGAATTATGTATACCTGTAGTCAACTTTCCAGATTTAGATGCTTCTACGTAAACATTTTCGGGTCTAAATAAAGTGGTTTCAACAATGGGTCCAAACTCACCGCTAGATTCCTTCAAAACTAAAAAGAGTGGTGACAGTAATTCTCCTGCGGCTGATATGAGTGGCTGTATAGTATAACTGTGGGTTGTTGAAGAAACTGACTGTACTAAACACTGTACCTACTTTTCTCCTTCAACCGCTAGCGTTTTTCCGGAGTGCATTTCCAGTTCCGCTCTGATCAGAATTAAACACATTATGAATTCCAATTATTCTTATGCCTGCTTTAACATCAGCAATAAAAGTATTTGCTTTAATCGTTAGTTCTGAATTACTTTCTAGTGTTTTCTTGGTTATAAACTTATTTATTTTCCGGGATACTATTCTATGAGCTTTCTTGAATTTACAAAGCCAGTTATCCGAAGCTTTGAATCTTACATCTTCTGATCCTATAATCTTTTGAGCTTGCAATGCCCATCGACGTATGTCACGATCATGAATGATGTAACCAGCGTCTACTGCTGCTTTAAAATTATCAAAAGTGTACTGACAAATTCTTGCAATTTTTTCTCTATAAGTACCACCTTTGTTGACTGTATGAGCCCAACGTTTCAACTAACTCACAGATGAAACTTTCTTAAATTTTTGACGTACACTTTCAACACTTAAATTTTTTTTTTTGCCACTTCTCCAGTATTCTACGGCTCTTTGCTTATATTCAAAACTGACATCTTCATTGTCTTTGGTACAATGGTCGGTGGGTGCTTCGAAATCGTCAGGAAAATTGTGTTGAACTTCATCTTCTACTATTTTTGCAGCATGATCTTTGTAATCTTCTTGAAAATCTAATGTATCTTCAACGATCATATCTACTTCATTGAAATCATTCACGGAATCTATTAAAATGCTTTTAATTCTTTCCGACAATTGAATCTCTTTATAATTTGTCTCACTTTCAGGTATTTGTAGAGTTTGAAAGTAAGCTAATAATAAATTTAAAACGTTCAGAGCGTTAATTTTCATTTTTTAATCTGAAATAAAAAAAAATATATATATATATATCTTATATATCTTCTATTATATTAAACAGAAGGCGCGAAATTCTCCGTGCGTCCGTCCATCCATCCGTTCCCTTTTTTTCCTTATTTTTCCTCTGTATAGGTCTCTCCTGATATCGCTGGGGAATAAGAAATAAACTGAATAACAAATAAACAAATTAGGATAAAAACAAATAAATAAACAAATTGATAAGTAAACAATAATGATAAACAAACTTATAGAAAACATTCATGACAAAAATTAATTAATAAATTAAAAAGTAAACATATTAATTAATAAACAATAATAATAAACAAATCAACAAGTAAACAATAATTATAAACATCATTAATTAATAAATCCTCATAATCAGTGTAATTTCAATTTTTTTTATAACAAATATTAAAAAGCCGTAAAATTATTTGCATATAAAAAATAATTTTATAGTTATACTTACGTAGCAGGTACTACGAAATACGAATTAACGAAATAGTATCTTATTATTATTTGTACTTATAATCTTATATTCTTATTACTATTTATTATGCTGTTAGTTCAATAGTCGATACAATACGTCCAACAACAAGAAAGTTGTGTTGGCTACTGGTGAAGAATTACTTACTCATATTTATCAATCATGAAAATAACAGACAATCGTCAGAGACGCTGATAGTAGGACGTAAATAAAATTCTGATAATACTATCATTCATATACCAAAATTTTTGCGCATCCGAGAAACTATACTTATCTTCTAGGTATACTTATAATATTATATTATTCTTGACTTGTTTTTTTATATAATAAAAGTTATTTATTTTTTGATAGAATTAATAAACGATAGAACGTAAAAAATTTAAAAGAGAGCAACAAAATAGCTATGGAATCATAGCTTATTTCATTTAGAAGAGATTGCAACGATATGTCAGAAACTTTTTTTAGGATGGTTTTTCAACATTGAGGGTGGTTTTGAAAATAAGTTTGAACAGGTAAATTTTTTATTCTTATTCTATCCACGGTAATATTTTTTCCAATTTTTTTAAGCTCATTATGAACTTTTTTTCAAAAATAGGAATGGAGAAGGTAAAAATTTCGATGACATAAATTAGGGGTTGCAACCCTCGTGGTCGAAACTGCACGAGATAAATGTGTTTGTACATTATAAGTGATGAGCAACGTATTTTACAGTAAATTATCAACAGGACCTGTAATGTATTGGAAACAATTTTTTGGGGGTGGTTTTTCGAAATTAGGGGTGGTTTTAAAAATGAGAAGTAAATTTTTTTTTCTTATTCTATCCATGGTAATATTTTTTCTAATTTTTTTAAGCTCATTATGAACTTTTTAAAAAATAGGTACAAAGAAGGTAAAAATTTCGATGACAGAAATTAGGGGTTGCAACCCTTGTGGTCGAAACTGCACGAGATAGTTGTGTTTGTATAGTATAAATGATGCTTAACGTATTTTACACTAAATTATCAACACCACCTGTAATGTATTGAAAACAATTTTTTAGGGGTGGTTTTTCAACTTTAAGGGGGTAATTTGAAAAAAAGCTTGACTAGATTAACTTTATTTTTGTATTTTATGTAGGGTAATATTTTTTCCAATTTTTTTCGGGTTATTTTAATTTTTTTCATAAAAATAGCCATGAAATAGATAGTTTTTTAAATTAAAAAAATTAAGGGTTGCATCCCTTGTGGTCGGAATTGCATGTGCTAGTTTCCTTTTCACATGAGAAGTGATATGAAATTTGTTTGGTCGTAAAATATCAATTAGATGCTGAGATACATTGGAAAATCTATTTTTGGGGGTGAACTTTGAGGGTTGTTTTCACCCCCTCAAAGTGTTTTTCCGCCGATAAAAAAAAATACGTATGTCTTATTTTTTGATGAACTATAACATATCAAAAGATTATCGAAATCGGTGAGGTCGGGTTGGGGGGGTTTCCTTGTGAGAAATTTGTTGACCAATGCACAGTAAGTTTCTTTTTGTCACGTATCATCGTAAAAGGAAAAAAAAAGATATCTAATCATTTGTTACGTAGCAAAATTTTTTACTTAAACAGTATAAGCAATTTTTAGTAGGCGCCTGCGCGAGCAGCGAAGGAGTATGCACGTGCGTATGTGGGTAATTAGGTAGGCTAATTTTTCCTATGACTGTTTCGAGGACTGTTTTATGGACTTTCTCGAGGACTTTTTCGACGACTTTTTCCTGGACTTTATTGAGGACCTTTTTTTGAAATTTTTCTAGGACTGTATCTAGGACTTTTTCGAGGACTTTTTCCAGCACTTTTTGGAGGACTGTTTTGTGGACCTTTTCTATGACTGTTTCGAGTATTTTTTGGATGACTTTTTTGATATTTATTTCGGGGACTATTTCGAGGACTTTTCGAAGGACTTTTTCGATGTCTGTTTTGAGTCTATATTGACTTTTTCGAGGACTTTTTCATGTAATTTTTGGATTACTTTTTGGAGGTTTTTTTTCGAGACTTTTTGGGGACTTGTTGGAGGACTTTTTCGAGGACTGTTTTGTGGACTTTTTCGAGTATTTTTGGATGACTTTTGAGGTTTTTTTCGGGGACTTTTACGAGGACTTTTTCCAAGATTTTTGGAGGACTGTGTTGAGGACTTTTTCTATGACTGTTTCGAGGACTTTTTGGAGGACTGTTTTGTGGACTTTTTCGAGTATTTTTGGATGACTTTTGAGGTTTTTTTCGGGGACTTTTACGAGGACTTTTTCCAAGATTTTTGGAGGACTGTTTTGTGAACCTTTTCTATGACTGTTTCGAGGACTTTTTGGGGACTTGTTGGAGGACATTTTCGAGGACTGTTTTGTGAACTTTTTCGAGTATTGTTGGATGACTTTTTTGAGGAATTTTTCGGGGACTTTTTCCGAGGACTTTTTCCAGGATTTTTTGAGGACTGTGTTGAGGACCTCTTCTATGACTGTTTCGAGGACTTTTTGGAGGACTGTTTTGTGGACTTTTTCGAGTATTTTTGAATGACTTTTTTGAGGATTTTTCCGGGGACTTTTTCGAGGACTTTTTCCAGGACTTTTCGAGGACTGTTTTGAATACTTTTTCGAGGACTTTTCCCATGACTTTATTGAGGACTTTTTTGACAACCTTTTTTTGAAATTTTCTAGGACTGTATCGAGGACTTTTTCGAGGTTTTTTTCGGGGACTATTTCGAGGTTTTTTTCGGGGACTATTTCGAGGACTTTTTCAGGATTTTTATGAGGACTGTGTTGAGGACCTTTTCTATGACTGTTTTGAGGACTTTTTCGAGGACTTTTTCCAGCAATTTTTGGAGGACTGTTTTGTGGACTTTTTCCAGGGCTTTTTGGAGAACTGTTTTGTGGACTTTTTCGAGTATTTTTGGATGACTTTTTTGAGGTTTTTTTCGGGGACTTTTTCTAGGACTTTTTCCAAGATTTTTGGAGGACTGTGTTGAGGACCTTTTCTATGACTATTTCGAGGACTTTTTGGAGGACTGTTTTGTGAACCTTTTCTATGACTGTTTCGAGGACTTTTTTGAGGTTTTTTTCGGGAACTTTTTCGAGGACTTTTTCCAGGACTTTTTTGAGGTCTGTTTTGAGGACTTTTTCAAGGACTTTTTCCAGGACTTTTTGGAGGACTGTTTTGTGGACTTTTTCCAGGGCTTTTTGGAGGACTGTTTTGACTTTTTTGAGTATTTTTGGATAACTTTTTTGAGGTTTTTTTCAGGGACTTTTTCGAGGACTTTTTCAGGATTTTTTTGAGGACTGTGTTGAGGACCTTTTCTATGACTGTTTCGAGGACTTTTTGGAGGACTATTTCCAGGACTTTTTTGAGGACCTTTTTTTGAAATTTTTCTAGGACTGTATCGAGGACTTTTTCGAGGACTTTTTCGAGGACTTTTTCAAGGACTTTTTCCATGGCTTTTTTGAGGACTGTTTTGTGGACCTTATCTTTGACTGTTTCATGGACTTTTTGGAGGACTTTCTCGAGGACTTTTTGGGGACTTGTTGGAGGACTTTTTCGAGGACCCTTTATAGGACTTATTCGTAGACTCTTTCCAGGACGTTTTCGAGTACTTTCTCCAGGACTTTTCGAGGACTTTTTTGAGGACTGTTTTGTGTACTTTTTCTAGGCCTTTATTGAGGACCTTTTTGTGAACTTTTTCTATCACTGTATCGAGGACTTTTTCGAGGGCTTTTTCGAGAGTTTTGGATGACTATTTTGAGGATTTTTTTGGGGACTTTTTCGAGGACTCTTTCCAGGAATTTTTCCTGGACATTATCGAGGTCTTTTTCAAGGACGGTTTTGGGGACTTTTTCGAGTACTTTTTCGAGGACTTTTTTTGATGACTTTTTCGACGATTTTTTGGAGGACTTTTTTGAGGACTTTTTCGGGAACTTTTTCGAGAAATTTTTCCAGGACTTTTTTGACGACTGTTTTGAGGACTTTTTCGAGGACTTTTTGGTGGACTATTATAATTCAGTTAATGTAGTTCATAATATTATACACTTATCACCAATATCTAACCACCATTATTCTGGCTGTAGTTCTATTGCTGTAAGTTGCTTTTCTATCACTTTGGCATCAAATTTTCTCTATGTGATTTAGTCTGACCGGGCATATTAGTTTTACTGCACATGTAACCCTATAATGTGGAAACATGCTTTGATGTTGTACGTTGAGAATAGTAGCACTTACAGTTTGATGTAAAGACTAAGTCTTCAACAACTATTGTATCTTTATGCTTATGTTGGAATTTTAAACGTAAACGGAATCGGTACAAATTTGGGTATCTTGTTCTCCTCTGTAGAAGTAAAGAATAGCTTTATTATTTCCTAGATAATTAATGTCACCATAAGTCATTCTAATGCAATTTGGCTGTTTGATTGCCTTGCCTAGGGCTGACATAACTTTGTTTGTTATTGCTTCAATGCTGTTAACTTAAGCCATTTGGGCTAATATATCAAAAACTGTTTCTATAGGATTATATTTTGTAATGTTTTCATCAGGCGATTATTCCGGTTCTGAGGGTAATGCTTTTAAAAATGTTATTGTTTTAAAAGTCTTGATATAGGGTTTATAGGAGTGAGTCGTCATTGTTTATATCTAGTATAGTTTTATTGGTTGTTATATTATATGAATTAGTTAATTGGTTGGTTAGCTGAATTATGTTTTCCATTTCTTCAGTTGGTCTGTTTAACATTTTTTTTATAATTGTATATGGTCATTCTAGAATGAGATCTATTATTATGTAGGTTACAATTAGCTTGAGCATATATGTATCTTCTAATATCTAGTAATATGTTGTTTGGGAAAATTGTATCCTCATGGACTTTCGATGTCGGGTACTCAATTCCATTTTGCCATTTTTCCAACGACATGCGTAAATTCTTGTAGTTGTATTTATCTTTCTTAGTTTTCCTACTCGGTGTAACAAGTTTTATGAGATCTGTTTTATCCATAATTTAAGTTTTGTTTTCCTAATATGTAAATTTTTCTATTACTTTAAGTTCTTTAGGTAATTTATTAAATAACGTAATAGCCCTCATATAACTGTTCTTGATACTGATTTGTCTCAATCTTCTTGGTACTTGTAAGCTGTGGTATCTTATTTTCTTGTTTTCATTATTGTATGTACCGTATTTTCCGGTGTATAAGACGCACCTTTTTACCGTCAAACCTGACTCCAAAACCAGCCTGCGTCTTATACACCGAATGTAAGACACCCCAAATCCACTAAACTAACTAAAACGTGCGCCTGAATAGTAGCAATTAGACAACCCTCACTAACTATGAATATCTTTCAAAACTAGCCAATGACAGAGTGATTACTTATTTAATAGGTAACTTCTTTATTATTTCAATAATATATAGTAAACGTACTTTATGTCTGAGGATGATAAAAAATACCTATTATCTATATGCCACTTATGAAAAAAACCGAAAAAAAAAATTTTTCGAAAAACCGAAAAAAAAATTATTGCAGTATTCTACGTGAAAAAACAAACATTTTTTCTCCTATAAAATTTTTTTCGATTGTTACAATTTGACGGAGATAAAAAATGTTGAAAAAAACTGTCACTTCCAGGAAAAAATGCCCGTGCGCGCGTCATATTTGACGAAAATAAATTTTTGATGAGTGATTCAGATAGGGCTTGGTAATAGCTAAAAACTGGTGTACTTCAAATTTTCGTACGATTTTTTTTCCAAAATTGGCTAATTGTCAAAAATAATAAAAAAATTTCAGAATTTTCAATTTTGCATAATTGTTGCAAAATTTAAAAAAACAATCGATGGCAACCGTGAGTCATATCATTTGAAAGCTCTCCGAAAGACCTTTCAAACGCACTGACGCGCGTCTCTGTATGTTAATTTCTACCAGAGATATAAAACTTTGAAGTTAGACTGATTTTGCCCGTGGGGGGGTAAAAGTGGCTGACCGGCACTGTAATCCGTGTATAATACTCACTGTATATAACTGTGCACAACGATAAATTTTTAAATGCATGCTTCTTCTTATGCCCTACATAGCTGTATTTGTTTGCTACCTTATTCGTCATAGCAGCGGGTAGAATATTGTAAATATACTTATGTGTGTCAGCGCCTCCTTTGCTTTGAAAAAAAGTACCTGGAATTCAAAGGGAATCAATTCATTTATCTAACGGTTAAAATCTGATTATTAGTAAACGAAAGTGATGCGATTAAATGAGTTCGATAAGAGTCAACCCAACTATAGGGATACCAAGCTAGGAATAAGTCATACCATGAATATAGTTCAATAAATAATAAAAATAGTACAAATTAAAAACCAACTCACAGCATAATAAAAATAATAATACTAAAGTTATTTTAGCCATACTATCTATTAAGGTTAGAATACCTAATATCAAACTGTACCCAATATCGGACTTTTTTCAAAACTCAAATGTTAGCGCTCTAACGCCCTCTAATAGGTTACCATTATGTTAGTAGTATTAATTAATTAAAATTCCACGATTTGCTCCGGAACGCCAATTCCGTTCTTTAAGAAGAGTTTCGTGTCCCGTATAGCAACATATTTATAATTTTTAATTTTCTATGAGTATGTATTATTTAAGTTATGCTATTATTTCTAAACATAAAACTATATAATACCATTCGTAACTTCTTGCTCTTTGCAAAGCGCTTTACTACATTTAAGGGACAGGGGCACGTGAAATTTCAGCCTACCTTTATGAACGACTTATGGGGCTGAAAATAATATGTACAATATAGTATTTCCCGACAAATTCAATAGTGCTATCAAAAAAAAAATTCTTTTAGTATTTTCTTTATTTTTTATGTTATATATATGTGAGCATCAATTTTTGAAGAACTAAAATTGTGCTAAGAGGTAAGGCAATAATCAACTCTTGTAAGATGTAGTTAATAACTGTATTTACAATATTTACACTGTGACGGTAAACGTCAAATTAGCGCTGATAACCTAACTTAATTGCTGCCTGGGGGAACGAAATACGTAACGAAGGAATTCGGCACGCGAGCAGACGGAACGCGCGCGATTGAAGCTTTGACCACCGACACGCTCGTCCGCTTTTGTTTGTTTTGCCACTACCGATCCACTGCAGCTAACACCGAAAAATCAAGAGGACGCCCGTTCCAGTAGTAGCCAGAGCGATCGCTACCATCAAGGTGCCTTACAGCAGCCAAAGGGAGAGATCCGCGTCGACAGAGAAGCGTCGCCCCAGACGAAATTAAGACAGTGTTTGTGAGGTTTCGCCATCGAGGGCGAAACCGCGTGTGCGCGCATTCGTGACCTGCGATAAACAGACAAAAACAGTTCCGCGCAGTGCGACTCTTTATCGTGTCACCTTCGTACGCCTGCAATAATAAGGTAAGCTGGCCAGCTGAGTCTCGCGATCGCGGTTGCATGGTTAACAAATAAATTATCGTTTCCAAAGCGTGCATGTAATAGCGCTGTCAACAAAGCGCAGCGAGCGTCCCGACAATATGTGTTGTCGATGAGCGAGCGTCGATGTAAACAAACGCGCGGGCCGACCTTATGTAGTATTTGAGTAATAATAAAAGGTTTTGTCCGTGTTACTAATAAGTGTTTTTCGACTCGCTTACTTCTTTTGCTTCCACTCACTTTTTCCTAGATTAGATGACTTATTGATTGACTGACGCCTGTCTCCGCATGCTCTCCGGACTGTATTTTGAGCATAGATAATTACGCGCGCCCTTTGGTTTAATCGCGCGAATAAAATATAATTGAACGGTATTACCCCGTTACATGGCGCCCAACGTTAAAGAACCTACGGTGTTTTTGATTGTTCAAAACACCGGTTCTCAATAGTGACCTCGCGCCCAGTCAACCAGCGACTTAGGTGGCAATCAAGTGTTGTTGTGCACACTTGATACCGAAGGCCACAACAGTAAACATAGCCTGTTAGCTAGCTTGCGAAGGCCCGCCGCGGCGAAAAATTGTAAATAATAGCTGTGAACGCGTGCGAGTGCGACCGAAAGATTCTTAAGCGTAAACACCAACAAATTTTGAAAGTTGCCGCAAATAATATTATTATACCCGTTGGCCCGGGGAAAACTAACACCGGCAATTTTCAAACGAAATTAATTCAATTTAGTAATTTTAATTGATGCTGTGTTACCTTAAAGTAAACCTTTTTTAAATATTATTAGCTGCGGTTATTGGTGATCACGCGCAACGCTCGTTGGAATATTTTAGATACTAACCAACACAGCCGCGCTAACAAACAGTTAGTGCGTCTGATAGGCAGGATCATTATATTGCGTATTAACGAGCGAAGAATCTTTCAGCAAATAAATCGTAAAACGCCCTTGATCAAGCCCAGTGTTGGCTAATAAAATTTTTTTTATTTTCATTTGGCGTACGAATTTTAATACAAAACTCGCACTCGCGTAACATACCTGTAAATTTTACAAAGAAATTAAACGCAAGTAAACTAACAGAGAATTATGGACCGCACTCAAACAGAGATAGAAAATTGGGTATTGACGCTCCAGGAGGAGGAAATCGAAGAGTACCACGAGCAACTGGAGCTCAAAACAAGCGGGATCAAGCTCTCGAGAGCTGGCCGCCTGCATAAGTGGTTGCTTGGTGACTACTCCGCAGCAGATTTCGCGGAAGCCAAAAGAGCAGCCCTACGCTCGGAGCTAATAGTATCCCTATGCCAGGAACACACAGCATCCGAGCAGGAGGGAGAACACCCACTAGCCCAACTAATGCAAAGTGCGGACGTAATATCGCGAGTTCAGAAAACCACGATAAACATCGCGAATGCCCTGGACAGCGGAGAAAACACAAATAGTAATAAGGAAATTACTATAACGGCTGACGATGGCAGCCAGTTCAAACTCCCGCGGCATTCGCGGTGATGATTCAAGACCTCATTTTCCGGTTCAGAGAAAATGAGAAGAAACTGGAGGTACAAGACTCACGGAGTTCGAATATGTCTAACCTAACACAAATAGTAGACCAAATCCTCAGGACCAACATCAAGGTGCAGGACCAAATGGACAACCTATCAGCCAGGATGAACGCACTGAAAAATGCCATACACAGAGATATGCGGCAAGACGATGCGAACAGTACCAACGAGGAGCCACAACCGGAAAACACGCGTAGGAGCGTCGCATTCCAGGACACGTTCACATGCCACTACGACGCCAGGCTACCCCAGAGCACTCCAGCCGGACCCGGGCAGAGGCCCACGGGGGCTGCCGGCAGGACCCCCCGCCAGACGCCCCCTTTCGGAGAGGGTGGACAGCATCAACTCGGTGGAGTTAATGCTGAAGTGGACAACCACCCGCCGAGCATGTGGTCATCCCAACAGACGTCAAACCCGTGGTCGACAACAAGGGATGTCGGCCGCATCGTCCGGGGATGGAAACTCAGGTTCTCCGGAGAAGGCAACGCGAGCATTGACACCTTCTTATCAAGGCTGGACAACTCGAGGAGCAGCGCCGGACTCACAGAAGACGAGATGCTCATAGCTATATCCGAGCTACTCGTCGGTCTTGCCCTCGTCTGGTACGAGGCAATGAGAAACGAATGGTTCTCCAACGCGGACTTCGAGACAGACGCCAGAGCATGGTTCGGGACCAGCAGACAACAACAGCAGCGTTTAACGAAAGAGGTCCAAAGTCGATATCAGGGCCCAGATGAGCCTGCGAACGTCTACATCGCAAACATGATGGGCCTGATGAATCGACTGAACCCCAAAATGTCGCACGAGAGACAGCTGGACCTGCTGCATGCCAACCTTCTCCCGGACATCCAGGGTCAAATACGGAGGTCGGAAATAGATTCCATACGGACCCTGAACGATCTGGCCACGGCGGCCCAGAATAGCCTGCATCAGCGAAGGATGGAGCGGATGGTACCGGACCCTCAGTCGACTTTATATCCTGAATTAGCGTACCACCCCCGCACCGACGCGAGCAAGGGTCGTAAGGGCAAGGTGGCAGCCCTGTCCGGCGACAAACCGGAGGTCAACGACAGGCTGGAACTCATGGAGAAGGTACTCGAGAAGGTGACGCACCACGTCGACGCCCTCGGGGGCGACACCTAATCCGAGCCTGGAATCGGTCGATGGCGAGAAGAAGGTTCTACCCACCGACGTATTCAACCAAATGCTGTTGTCCCTTAAGGAAATATCGGCGGATAACCGCGCCGAGAAAAGTCTGACTTCCGAAGACCGAGCCAAGAGGCCGGAGACTCCCCGCAGACGAGGAAGAGAGTTCGTAGGGCCGATCAAATGTGCCAAGTGTGGCCTACTGGGGTACTACAGGAAGTTCTGTCCCCAATGCAATAAGGGAAACGAGCAAAGGAGTGGATAGGTGGGGTTGACCCCATTCCTTCATCCCGTAACCCAAATCCTGTTAAAGAGATCTCGCGGCCTCCGCCAACACAGCCCGCGCCGTTAGTAGCGAACGTGTTGAGCGACGAGAACGAGAACTCCCTTAGTGACGCCAAAGATGAGCGTGGCGGTAGAGTGCACGTGGAGAAGAAGGGTTATGACGCTAGTAAAGCCGGAGACCCTGGACCAGCCGAGGCGGTGGCGAAAGGATCGCACACGCCCTCGGGGGCAAAGGTAGCGGCAGATAAATCGTCGAAACGTAACCCCATGGAAACTCCGATTGTCCGAACCAAGGGGGCTCGGACGACAAGTGACATCACTCGACCACGCGACAGCACGGTGGCTAACGCTACAACGGATAAGGAGCAAAGCTGTGGAGCCGTTGAAACTGTTTTCCGATATTCCCCGGAACAGGAGACGCGTTGGTGGCTACCGGTGAAAATAGGGGACTTCCAAATACGGGCCCTCTATGATCCGGGAGCTTTCACCACAGCCATGGGTAGTAATGCTCTACAAATAGCGTCTGTGCTGGGCGTCAGATTGGACACCACCCACGCGGGTACAGCGGGACTACCAGACGGTCGTAAGTTAACGATCGTTGGTCATGCCCTGTTACCATTCACCGTGGGAGGATTGACGATGCCGACGAGAGTAGCCATCCTCCCTACCCTCGTCGAAGAATGTATTTTAGGAGTGAACTTCATCAGGTTGTTCAGAGCGGTACTTGATCCCGACGATAACACGTTGCTGTTCAAGGGATCACAAGCCAAAATGGAGCTAGAGGTAGCTAGCTTGGAGGCTGGTCCGAGATTAGCTACAATCGGACTAGCCGAGGTTACGGCAACCCAACAGGCGATACTGCAGAAGACCATCGACGAGGCCCTATCGCAAGCCCCTGCGGGCTTGGGATGTGCGGCAGGCATCGAGCACGAGATTCGGGTCGGTAATACGAAGCCAATCAAACAGCGTTACTATCCAGTATCGCACAAGGTCGAGCAGGAGATGCATAGACTGGTAAGGGAAATGTTAACCCAAGGGGTAATCGAACCAGCGGACAGTGGCTGGTCGAGCCCAGTGGTTATGATACGCAAGAAGGACGGTTCGTACAGATTTTGCATTGACTTCAGAAAGGTCAACAAAGTCACCGAACCGAATGCGTATCCCCTACCGTTTATGCAAGATATATTAAGGCGTTTGCGATACGCACGCTATATATCGACGCTCGACCTCAGCAGCGCGTACCACCAGATTCCACTCAAGACCGAATCTCGGCCAATTACGGCCTTTACCGTATCCGGACTGGGACATTACCAGTTCGTACGAATGCCGTTCGACCTCTCGTACGCCGGCGCAACCTTCCAACGGTTGATCGATAGCGTGATCGGTCCCGAACTAGGCGAATTCGTTTTCGTCTATTTGGATGATATCATAGTGGTATCGTCCAGTTTCGAGGATCACCTATGACACTTAAAAACCGTATTGGACAGGTTGTGCAAAGCTGGCCTCTCGATTAATCGAGAGAAAAGTATCTTCTGCAAGTCTGAAGCCAAGTACCTGGGCCTGTTGATCAACCGCGAGGGAATCAGGCCAGACCCTGAAAAGGTGCGCTCTATCGTGGAATACCCACGACCAGGAAACGTGCGACAGCTGCGCACCTTCCTGGGGGTTGCTTCATGTTACCGTAGATTCTTAACCGACTTCGCCACGCACGCTCAACCGTTAACGAGGTTAACAAGAAAAAAGAGCGAATATGTGTGGGGAGAGGAACAAAAACAAGCCTTTGCCAAACTTAAGGCACTCATGTTGCCCGCACCATGCCTGGGATTACCGGAACCCGATGGGCAGTACGTGCTGGAGACAGATGCTAGCGCTACGGGAATCGGTGCCGTCCTGATACAAAATGTAGGAGACGGAGACCGAATCATAGAGTACGCTAGCAGAGTCCTTAATCTGGCTGAACAAAATTACTCAGCTACGGAGCGCGAGTGCTTGGCGGTCGTGTGGGCCATCCAAAAATTCCACCCATACATAGAGGCGTACCTGTTCAAGGTGGTAACTGACTACAATAGCCTGAAATGGCTATACAACCTGAAGAACCCAATTGGACGTCTCGCCCGATGGGCCTTACAACTTCAAGGCCATACTTTCGAGATCGAATACCGAAAGGAGGCAGACAATGTGTTGCCCGACGCCTTATCACGCGCTTTTGAGCCCATGAAGGCAGAGGTTGGCGCAATGGACCAGCCGAAGTCGAGGGACAGCGCCTGGTACACGGATCAATTCCGGCGCGTCGAGAGCCACCTAGAAAGATACCCGAATTGGAAGGCCGTCGGCCGGGTGATGTATCACCGAAAGCCGAATTCCGACCACCTAGAAGAAGATGGATACGGCGACGAATGGAAACTCGTCGTGCCCCCAGAGGAACGCAAGGTGGTGCTGTTCGAGAATCATGACCTAGAGACGGCAGGACACTTGGGACGCGAGAAGACCTTCGCCCGCGTCGCCCAGTCCTATTACTGGCCGGGAATGTACACGGATGTTAAGGGATACGACCAAAAGTGTCAGGTCTGCCAACAGTGCAAGATCGAGCAGCGACCGCCGCGCGGGCTCATGCAGGACCGAACGTGGTCTATGCCTTGGCAAGTGGTCGCGGGCGACATCGCCGGACCCTTTCCGAAGAGCCCTCGAGGGCACGAATACGTCCTAGTATTCATCGACGTATTCACACGATGGGTCGAATGTATAGCCATACGTAGTGCTAACGGCAAGACGATAGTGAAGGAACTCCGGGAACGGGTAATCCTACGTTTCAGTACGCCGAAGATCTTCTTGTCCGACAATGGTACCGAGTTCCGCAACCAGTTGGTGGACGGATACCTAAGAGATCAGGGGGTAAAACGGACCTTCACCCCAAGCTATACCCCGCAGGCTAACCCTACGGAAAAGGTTAACCGTACCTTGAAGACGATGATAACATAGTATCTGCAGGAGAATCACAGGGAATGGGACCGAGCGCTACCCGAACTCATGTTCGCATTGAACACGGCCATCCATAGTTCTACCGGGGTCAGTCCTGCCATGCTCAACTACGGCAGACAACCGAGAGCCCCGAATACTCTCCGGAAACGGATGGACGAGCTCGCCGCGCAAGAGGAGAGTTTGCTTCGAATCGGGCAATGGAACGAGCACATGCAGAATAGCCGTTCCGCCGTTTAGCAAGCTCACGAGAGCGCCTCGGATCAGTGCCTGAGGCAGTCCGAGTACTACAACGCCAAGCACAGGGACCATAGGTTTAAAGAAGGGGATTGGGTGTGGAAAAGCAATCGCGTACTGTCCTGCGCGGCGCAGGGCATTTCCGCGAAACTAGCACCCAAGTTCACAGGCCCCTTTATCGTCACGAAGGTACTCGGCGCCAACTCATATCGCCTCGCCAACCAACAGGAGGAGGTCACAAAGCTGATACACGCTAAGGACCTCAAACCTTATTATGGGCGAGATGACGATATACCGGAAGATGGAACCCGACCACGAGATGACGACGAGACCCCTACCACCGAGGGAACCGAGACGATGAGCGTCCCGCCCAATGCGAGCGATACAATGATACACGGAAACGGGAGCGCCGACACTACGGACAACACACTCCAAAATGACGACGCGACAACTCCGAGCTCACCTCCCCGTACTCGTCGTGGTCCCCCTAGCCCAATCCCACTAAATACCTCTCCTACTAACGCGACGAAGCGCCCACGAGGAAGACCTCGTAAGTGCGCGCGAACTACACACACTACACAACATCGACAAACTACTCGAGCCCCTCCTCCCATCATCGGGAAAAGGAAGAGGGGCAGACCACCGAAAACGACAACCGTGAATGCATGAGACACAGCGAACGAAGGACCTGGGAGACCGACGCCAAGGACCCCACCTACGACTCCGGCGACGAAGGCCCTGGGCAGCCGAACAGGCGCCCACCTTCGATATCCAAAACTATTCAGGATACTAACTCGCTGGATTATTACAGGATGCAGATCACTCGAACAGTTCGAGCAAGCGGCAGCCGCCCTCATCGGCTTGGACTTGGGTCCCGCCGTTGAAGGGGTGGTGCATGCCGCCCTGCACCTTATCGGTGTCAAGAAGGAGGAGGAGGAGCAAGCACGGGTGCGAGCTCACGAGAGCTCGTCATCCGTGCTTATCGAGGAGCTCCCGACAGAAGACCCTACCGCGATGCCGTCGACGACGCCCGGCATCGCGCGCAGCGATGCCACACCGCTGCCCGGACCCCCAGCGGGATCAATCCTGTGGAAGACCCCGACATCATCCATCGGCACCCAGACGAAGGAGGGTGCCACCGACGCGACCTGGCGCCCCAGGTTCACTAGCCAGACGCCCCCGTCTGGTGAACGGACCTGGAAGGAAATAGTTGGGAGGTTGAGGGAGGTCGAGCAAGGCCGGGCGACCCTCAACGCCCTCCAACGGGCCGTGTACGCTGAGTACGACGCTTACGCGGCCGCGGGTCACCACCCAGACGATATGGACCACTGGGATAAGGTGGTGTCCCGTCGTCGCCAGTTCGCGTCGGCTCTTAAGGAAGTGCAGCGGCGTCACCGCCAGACCCTTGAGGGCCCGGCGGGTGACCTCCACTTGGACCTCTCCCAGCCTCCGATCGTCGGAGCCAGGCCAACGGCTCCGGAGATCAGGTAGGGAGCCACTTCGCGCCAGGGCTCACAGACGTGCGGGGTGAACCTGGTGGTAAACGTAGATGGCAGCCAAGGGGGTCAAGCAACGGGGCCCATCCACATTAATGTGGTGGTGGGGCCCGCGGGTGAGGACCCCACGGTCGAAAGACCGTTGTGGTCCGCCCCGAACCGCAGGGACGGGTTGCCGCTGACCCCCAGGGAATGAGGCATCCCACGGGGCACCCTATCCCGCGCACAGTGGGAAGGGTGCAACGTGTGCCATTACCCCGGGGTGACCCGCACGGACCGCTGCCCCCGCATGCGACGGCACGCCGACCTGGTCCAGGAGAGGCTGGGATGGGAGGCGCGCGGCCGTCCTCCATTCAACGACCAGGGGGAGGAGATATCGCCAAGACCTGCTAGGTGATCCTTCCCTGCCCCCGTGGGCAGGGCCACCGGTACTTCGCCCTGCGCTACAATAAACCATAAAATTAAACATCACATGGACTATAACCCTTTATTATCCTTTCTCTTCTCCTCCTCGGAAGGGACAGCGCTAATGGAATTATCGTCGAGGACCCCGTAGGTCCAGACTGGAAGGGGGCTGTGACAGTAAACGTCAAATTAGCGCTGATAACCTAACTTAATTGCTGCCTGGGAGGGCAGCACCTACCGGGGGGACGAAATACGTAACGAAGGAATTCGGCACGCGAGCAGACTGAACGCGCGCGATTGAAACCGAACTAGTGAAGCTTTGACCACCGACTCGCTCGTTCGCTTTTGTTTGTTTTGCCACTACCGATCCACTGCAGCTAACACCGAAAAATCGAGAGGACGACCGTTAGCCAGAGCGATCGCTACCATCAAGATGCCTTACAGCAGCCAAAGGGAGAGATCCGCGTCGACAGAGAAGCGTCGCCCCAGACGAAATTAAGACAGTGTTTGTGAGGTTTCGCCATCGAGGGCGAAACCGCGTGTGCGCGCATTCGTGACCTGCGATAAACAGACAAAAACAGTTCCGCGCAGTGCGACTCTTTATCGTGTCACCTTTGTACGCCTGCAATAATAAGGTAAGCTGGCCAGCTGAGTCTCGCGATCGCGGTTGCATGGTTAACAAATAAATTATCGTTTCCGAAGCGTGCATGTAATAGCGCTGTCAACAAAGCGCAGCGAGCGTCCCGACAATATGTGTTGTCGATGAGCGAGCGTCGATGTAAACAAACGCGCGGGCCGACCTTATGTAGTATTTGAGTAATAATAAAAGGTTTTGTCCGTGTTCCTAATAAGTGTTTTTCGACTCGCTTACTTCTTTTGCTTCCACTCACTTTTTCCTAGATTATATGACTTATTGGTTGACTGACGCCTGTCTCCACATGCTCTCCAGACTGTATTTTGAGCATAGATAATTACGCGCGCCCTTTGGTTTAATCGCGCGAATAAAATATAATTAAACGGTATTACCCCGTTACAACACATTAGTCCAAACTATTAATAATTGTTACATAAAAGTGATATCTTAATAACTAACCTGAATCTATACAATAGCCGATAACACGCCTTTTATACGTCTGTATACAAACATCAAAATTAACGATGCTCTCTGCTCGGAGTCTTATTCTCCACTGACTACTTACTACCGATGAACTATAGTTACAAGAGTCTAAGCCAAGCTTGGTACTATACACAAGCTTACCATCCCCCTCACTAAGACCGAGAACACCCCCCCTCGAAATAAGGAACAAATGAACTAGAATGAAAAATATTTGATATTATTCTTTTAAATCCACTGTCTAACAGATACATTGTTTTTGAGATTTTTTTTTTTATTTTAAATGGACCAATTCTGATTGGGTCCATTTTATTCCTATTTAATTTGTTAACATTTTGTACATAAACTAAGTCACCTACTTTATATTCTATTTGTTTTACATTTTTATTATAATATTCTTCATTTTTATTGTGTATTTCTTTTGATTTAATATAAGCTAGTTTTCTATTTTCCTCCAAATTTTTCAGATTATTATTATTTATTTCATCTGGTAAATATGAATTGTTTACTCCTGTCAATAGATAATTAGGATCAAATCCAGTTGAGCTATGAATCGTATTATTATAATCTTTTACACATTCTTCTGCTACTGTAGGCCATGATTTATTTTTATTTTCATAGATATTGCATCTTATTCTGTTTACCAAAGTTTGATTTGTCCTTTCGTTTAATCCATTTGAAAATGCGCAATCCACGGCTGTAAATACCATTGTTATCTTCCATTCCTTGAAATATTTTTTTAATTGAGCTGAATTTATGCCTGGATATTGATCTGTTAAAATTATTTTAATATGTCCATCTTTTTCTATCTTTTTTGTTAAGTTTATGAGTAGTAGATAAGCAATGTATGTTCTGGGACACAAAGGAACCGACAAAGGATGCCGCCAATGTATAAGGATACGTGTATGTTCTGGGACACAAAGGAGCCGCCCGATGAAGGTGTGAAGGTAGTGACACCTTTTAATTTATGGTCACACCCCATGGTGAGTGTCTAAAAGGCATTTGATGTACCTTTGATACCTTCCGCGTGCCAGTGGGCCCCATGCTGAGTGTTAAGGGGCATTTGATGTTGGTTTGACACCTCGCGCGCGCCGCCAATGTATAAGGGATATGTGTATGTTCTGGGACACAAAGAAGCCGCCCGATGAAGGTGTCGCGATAGTGACACCTATTAATCGCGAAAAGGTGAGACCCCATGCTGAGTGTTGCATTTGATGTTCGTTCGACATCTCCCGCGTGCCAGTGGGCCCTTCGAGGGGGCCAGTCTCCCCCCCCCTCCTTCGATAGTAGGACGCTTCACCCACCCACCCACCCACTCACCCACAGAAGTTGTTAAGGTAGGATGCTGTAGAAGTCGGTAGGGTGTTTGGTAAACTATATGCTTATGCTGGCTGAGTGTGGACCCTCGGAGAGGGGGTAGCGTCTCTAGCTTGCTAGGCGCGTACGCCGTATAGTGCGGATGCTGTTTTCACTCTCTCTCTCTCTCTCTCTCTCTCTCTCTCTCTATCCCTCTTTCTCGCTCTCCTTCGATAGTAGGGCGCTTCATCCACCCACCCACAGAGGTTGTTAAGATAGGATGCTGTAGAAGTCGGTAGGGTGTTTGGTAAACTATATGCTTATGCTGGCTGAGTGTGGACCCTCGGAGAGGAGGTAGCGTCTCTAGCTTGCTAGGCGCGTACGCCGTATAGTGCGGATGCTGTTTTCACTCTCTCTCTCTCTCTCTCTCTCTCTCTCTCTCTCTCTCTCTCTCTCTCTCTATCCCTCTCTCTCGCTCTCCTTCGATAGTAGGGCGCTATGGGGCCCCTTCGACAGAGTGAGACCCCATGCTGAGTGTCTAAAAGGCATTTGATGTACCTTTGACACCTTCCGCTGAGTACCTAAAAGGTAATCGATGTAGCTTATGCATTGAAGATGCGCCGCCAATGCATAAGGTATATGCGTATGTCCTGAGACAGAAGCCAGTGGGCCCTTCGACAGTACCCTCCCCCTATTCACCCACTCTCGTACCCACCTACAGAGGTTGTTAAGGTAGGTTGCTGTAGAAGTCGTTGCTAAGAGTCTAAAGCATAACCGATGTTCCTTTTTAAATGAAGATGCGTTCTAGCAGCGTGCACTATCCTTTTTCAGGGCCACACATATAATTTAGGAAACTTTCGACCACCCACACCAGCTTGCACTTTCTCCAATAACGCTTTACCTCATGCTAAGGGTTAAAACGCATTCGATGTTCCTTTTTCAATGAAGATGCGATCGAAAGTATGTACGCAGCAGGTGATTGGAGATAGAGTAATCTTAATGACGTCTGTTAGTCATTTTACTGCTTTTTTTTACCTTAGAGATAAGGTTTTTGAGTTAGCCTTGTTTAGTTGCGTTAACATCCTCCAACATGCCCTTGTACCTTTTTTTCTTTTGAAGTTATCTTATATCTTAATTACGAATCGCATACTGAGCAACTAAAACTAAATTTATTACCTCTTCCATTTAAAAACAATACTTTCACTATTTTTGAATGGAGCTTCGAGAGTAGGAAACTTTTGGGAGGAACGAAATAAAAACGTCTTCATTTTCAGAAAATCTTTCATTAGTAGACTAGGTCTCCAAGAGAAGACTTCTTAAAAAGTGAGTAAAGTTAAGTGATTAAAAAAGTGCATCATGAATTCATTGGAAATTATTCCAACATTAAATGCTATGATCGTATTCATGGCGAATGTAAGTAAAAAAAAAGCAATCTTAATATTAATATTATAATTTAATTTATATATCTTTTTTTAGACTCATCCAAACCTGCTGGCGGGCATTCCGACAGCAACATTTTATCATCTATTATTAGCAATTTTATCAGTCGTAAGTAATTTTATTATATATTTATTTTTAATTATTATAGTCTTATATATTGTATTTTTCAACTTCATTCAATGATTGTTGATCCTGCTCAAAAACTGAGGATTGGCCAGCTGCTGCAGGGAGTGATCGAGGTAAGAAATTTTACTTTTTATAATTTGCTTCGTATAAATATATAAATATATAAATATTTGTTTTTAGTTGCAGCAGATATTGGAGTTTTCTGAGCGCTCGGCAAGACAGCGGGCTGATGCCCAAAGAGTCGCTCTTCAAAGGGCTGCAGTCGAAAGGGCTGCAGCCGAAAAAGCTGCAGTCGAAAGGGCTGCAGCCGAAAAAGCTGCAGTCGAAAGGGCTGCAGTCAAGAAAGCTGCAGCCGAACAGGCTGCAATCGAAAAGTCTGCAGCTGTAAAGCCTTCAGCCGAAAAGTCTGCAACCGAAAAGGTGATGGTGGAAACAGCGAGGAAAAGAAGAAATCCCTTTGCGTCGTTACCCCCCAAAAAAAAATTTTTTAAGGTATAATTTTTTTTATTAATCATATCATTAATTATAAAATTAACATTTTAAAAATTATTATTTTTTTTTTCAGATAAACGATGTTGCTCGAGAGTCCTTATGTAGTATTGAAAATACCCTTACAAGGGTAAAGTCTACTGCCGCTGACATCACCACCACCACTACTACCGCCACCACTACCACCAATGCCTTCACCATCACCACCACTGCTGCCACCGTCACCGCCGCCACCACTACTACCACCGCCACCACCACCACTACCACCGCCACCAACAAGCGTAAAATAAAAATGAAAGAAATAGAAACTGTAAATATAATGTATCCCGGAATGGTTCGAAGGCCAACACAACCTTCCAAACCATACGGAAAAAAAAAAATTAAAAAAAACATCATGTAAATAAATAATTGTAATATTATATTTAATAATTATATAAATAAATAAAAAAATTAATAAATTATATAATAAAAAGTGTCTCTCTCTCTCTCTCTCTCTCTCTCTTTTCTCCTCCGATAGTAGGGTGCTTCGTTAGTAAGCTTATGCTGGCTGAGTCTAGGCTCACGGAGAGGGGGTAGCGTCTCTAGCTGCTTGCTAGGAGCGTGCATAGTATAGCCCTTGGAGAGGAGGTAACGTCTCTTGCTGCTTGCTAGGAGCGTGCGCCGTATAGCCCTTGGAGAGGTGGTAGCGTCTCTATCTTGCTAGACGTATAAGCTGTATAGTGAGGATACTGCTCCCTCTCTCTCTCTCGCTCTCCTTCGATAGTAGGACATGTGGGCCCTTGGAGAGAGGGTAGCATATAGCTTGGTAAGCTATATGCTTCTCTCTCTCTCTCTCTTTCTCTAAGCAAGCGCTATAGTATTTTCATTAGATTTCGGGAACCTTTCAACCTCACAGTTGATTTTATTCGAATATTAATTAATAAAACTTATTGAATTTTCGTTTAATTATTAATTTATTGTTCATTCAACTATATATTGAATATAATACAGTCTGTCTATAATCTTTATTTTCAGTAGTTGACATCGCTATATTGAAATATTGAGTTGAATTTTTATATGTAATATTGTCCACTTCATCAATACCTTCCATTTCAGATTGCTTCAGTCTAACTTTTATCAATGAAAACAATCTTTGTGCATTTGTAACGGCACATACAAAGTTAGCTGGTTTATTATAATGATATGTACATATTGTTTCTAATGGGTAAAGTAATGCGCTCATTGGCGGATTGCTTCAGTCTAGCTTTTGTCCATGAAAACAATCTTTGTGCATTTGTAACGGCACATACAAAGTTAGCTGGTTTATTATAATGATATGTACATATTGTTTCTATTGGGTAAGGTAATGCGCTCATTGGCGGACATCTCATCTCGCTTTCAAGTTCTAAAATTTTTCTAAAAAAAGAAAAAAATTTTTAATTAATAATGATTTTAATTTCTAACAAAAAAATAAATAAATAAAAATACTTACTTTTCAGGTAAAATTTTTTGTAACCATTGTTTCTTTGTTAATCCTTTTACATAAATATTTCTAGAATTATTTAAATGATTGTTTAGTACACGTGCTAAATTTTTATATGGAATAAGACCGGATCTCCATAATAAACCATGATGACACGTTTCTAAGAAATGATTCACTTTTCGATACTTGATAGGAAGTTGAAACCAATGATATGGTGGTTCGAAGAAAAACACAGTTGGAACAGTATCTATATCTAATGGTAGATATGCGAGTTCTTTACAAACAAAAGTCTGGTTTACACTTTGAAAGCCTTGAAAATCTATTACGAAATCCATCTGAAAAGATGCTGAAGTTAATGTGAACTCTACTAGTTCCCAAAACCGTTATGAGAGTAGAGGCACGTGTTTGTTCTATATAAAGCCTATACCTCACTATTCGAAAGTAGAGGGCGCCATAGTCACCATATCTCACCAATCGAAAGTATAGGGCGTCATAGACACTATATAGTATGGTTATAGGTAGTTTTTATTAAATTCCAACAGTATATATAATTTATTTTCTTTTTTATTGAAAAGCATTGTATACATTGATTACATAATGTCTTGTAAATTTCAAACTAATTTTTTAACATCACCACTAATCGGGTTATATTGTACAATACGATCGTGTAATATTAAGCAGTAGGCTGCAGTATCTTCAGGAAAATCAGTCCGAGTTTCAAATTCTAGGCGAACATCGACTGGCGCGCTTTTTAATGTTTCATTTTATTTGTAGCAGTCTATAACTATTAGCGGCACTTTATTAATGAAATCTTTTTTATTGTATCTCGTTTTCTTTACCATAATAAGCGTTTTGAAAATTAGTATACATATCGTAGAGAACAGCATACTGATTTTGATTGATATTCAAATTGAGATTTCCATACGGATAGCATTGTGAATTGAGGAATAGCTTCACAGTACTAATATTACAATGATCAAAATTACTAGAATTAACACTCGCCGAACTTTTACGTTTGTTTGAAAAGCTAAAATAACAAAGCGAGGTTTTGCCAATTGATTGGAAGTCTTAACACTCCAAACATGCTTTGATGTACGTGGTAATTTTGGATCCAACCTCATTGTTATCGAACATTGAAAAAATGAGGCTCATCGATGTTAGAGACCCACTTAAAATTTTTATATGGTAATGATTGCGTCATCGCCCATCCATATAAATTGTTAACGTCAAAGTACATCAAAGTCTTGCTAGGTTCTTTTTCATTATATTCTGAGTCCGTATATCGATTATTAGCTTTTGAGTATCTATTACAGCATTGACTAATACCTCCTCGAATGCCGTTTTAGATGAATAAAACCATGTCTATATCCGTTAAAAGTTCTAGCTCAATTTTTGTACACTTTAACATAGCATCCCATGTTAATCCAGGAGTAGTATAATAGTGTGCCGGGTCGAGTTGATACGCGTCCATACACGTTTTACGAAAATTTTCAAAAATATCGGCCAAGAGTAATACGTCAGTTTTTAAATATAAATCAGAATACTGTCCTAAATCAATGATGTCAAATGCATTCCACACTTTTTGAGCATGCTCATAGTCAGCTTCAGAGATGTTGCTATCTATCAATTGACTATGAAAATCTTCGATAGGTGGTAATTGAGTCTGTTTTAATCTTTCAAAACTGTTAACATACTCATATGGAAAAACGCCTTTTCTCTTCAATAATTCTATTTGTGTTTTTGTATATTTATATATCTTGAATTCATGCTCTACGATATTTAGTTTGGTTAAGTATGAAGACAGTTTTTCGAGAGATGATGGCATAAAATGAAACGAATCAATAAATCGAAAATTTATAGTACTACCGTCCACGTGTTTTGTGAAAGCTATATATCTTTCCTTGTTTTCAGCTAAAACAGTCACATTTCCCACAAGATCAGAGCTAGTAGCTATTTCTTTTATTATAAAATGAGAATCATATCCAGTAAGGTTATGGAAGACAACTGGTATAAAATAAGGATTCTTATAATTTAAATTACAGGATGCGTGAGCAGCACTTCTAAATCGACCCGTCAAATGACAATGATCTATAACTCTTGTTTCATCAGGTTGAACATATTTTCTACAAATATGACACATTTTGCTCATCTTGAAATCCATTTGATTACGCCATGAAAGATTCATTTCTATTGCATTCTTATATATTTGATTCATTTCATCTAACAAAATCTGAAATTGTTTGATAATCCATTGTGCGGGTGATTGTTCTTCATTCAGTTTTTTTCTATACATCTTAAAGACTGATTTGGAATCATCATAACTACATTTTATATAAAGCCCCACACTAAAGGCTTCATGATCTTGGAAGGATCGTCCGTTATTTACTGGTTTCAATAAGCACTCTAAATCAGCATAGATAATAAACGGAACCATTTCTTTTCAATCATAATGATTAAATTTCAGAAGAGGAAAATTAGGTAGATTAACTATATATTTATTTAATTTTGAACAATCTGTCTCATGAATATTCAATTTTTCTTTATTATTAAAATAGTGAAGACAGCGTTCACAGAGATAAATTTGTGCAGTATGTTTCGTTACTTGACTTCTAACAAGAGCAGATAAGTTTTTAATCCATACATAGTGGAATTTTAATTTGAAATTATCACTGTTATTTGATCTATTAGATTTTTCTGTTTCATTCTCATAAATATAATCGCTTTGTAGTAACAAAAGATTTACATGCTTATCTTGTTTTAAAGTTGATATATAATATGGTGAGACTTCGAATTTAAAACCGTATTTTTTTAGTATGTATAGATTTATTGAAATACTATTTAATTTTTCAAATTTAGGAATATTCTTTACCTCAACAGGAAAGTTTGTATCATCGAATTTCAATTCATTCGCAAAGGGCATATAATTTTGAACTCTTTCGCTATGAAATCAAGCTGGATGAAGACAGGCAAGCACAGCCCATTTAGAACATTCATTATTTGTATTTTGAACGTTGATAATTGCTTTTTTATCTGCTATTTGTTTTGGTAGTTGAATATATGAGCCAGGTTTGAAAGGATTAAATTTATATATATTAACAGTAATACCGATAATAGTTTTTAATCTTCAACCGGAATCTTTTTCTTGAAATTCTTCTACATTTTTAAGTATAACATCTTCAATATTTTCTGTAAACCATAATTTAAGATCTGTCGTTTTATAAATAGAAACATTTTCGGTGTTGAAATACTTTACTTGAATGTCCTCTACATTATCTTTTATTACGGTAAATTAAGCTGACATTTCTATATTTATTTTTAGAGCATTATGAATTGAAAGATATTTTGGTATTTGTAGTTGTAATAATTTATTTGCTGCTTTTAAGAATGACTTTATATCTCTATGTTCTTGATTGGCTATGAATGCAGTAATGATACGTTTTTCAAATGCTGAATTTATTTCACGCCAAATAACTCCGTCCCCTTCAATTTGGTTTGGAATGACTCGTAATGAATTAACATTTCCTCCGACTTTTATGGAATTATTTAAATTAATTTCGATTGAATTCAAATGAGTAGCGCATGTTTGACATCTCTGTCGTATTGCTCTACTTAAGTTAGGCCGTAACATATATTCTTCAAGAGAATGCAAAGCGGTAATTATTATATTTTTCCATCTAATAAAATCATCCTTATTAGCGTCTGAGTTGTAATAGGCTTTCCATAAATGGCGTACTGTATTTTCAAAATAAGAAATAGAAGCCATTGTAATGAAAATGCACGTAGGATAACTAGTAATACTACTACTACTACTAGTACTACTACTACTACTACTAGTACTACTACTACTACTACTAGTACTACTACTACTACTACTACTACTACTACTACGACTACTGCTTGTCACTGCTAAGAAAGCTAGTGAAGCGGGCTGTCTCGAAAGACTGCGCTCTTTTCCCATCGAGCACGGCTTTTAAGCACTATGGTGGCGCTGAAAGCAGCGGTTTCGCTTATACGAAGCAAATTATAAAAAGTAAAATTTCTTACCTCGATCACTCCCTGCAGCAGCTGGCCAATCCTCAGTTTTTGAGCAGGATCAACCATCATTGAATGAAGTTGAAAAATACAATATATAAGACTATAATAATTAAAAATAAATATATAATAAAATTACTTACGACTGATAAAATTGCTAATAATAGATGATAAAATGTTGCTGTCGGAATGCCCGCCAGCAGGTTTGGATGAGTCTAAAAAAAGATATATAAATTAAATTATAATATTAATATTAAGATTGCTTTTTTTTTACTTACATTCGCCATGAATACGATCATAGCATTTAATGTTCGAATAATTTCCAATGAATTCATGATGCACTTTTTTAATCACTTAACTTTACTCACTTTTTAAGAAGTCTTCTCTTGGAGACCTAGTCTACTAATGAAAGATTTTCTGAAAATGAAGACGTTTTTATTTCGTTCCTCCCAAAAGTTTCCTACTCTCGAAGCTCCATTCAAAAATAGTGAAAGTATTGTTTTTAAATGGAAGAGGTAATAAATTTAGTTTTAGTTGCTCAGTATGCGATTCGTAATTAAGATATAAGATAACTTCAAAAGAAAAAAAGGTACAAGGGCATATTGGAGGATGTTAACGCAACTAAACAAGGCTAACTCAAAAACCTTATCTCTAAGGCAAAAAAAAGCAGTAAAATGACTAACAGACGTCATTAAGATTACTCTATCTCCAATCACCTGCTGCGTACATACTTTCGATCGCATCTTCATTGAAAAAGGAACATCGAATGCGTTTTAACCCTTAGCATGAGGTAAAGCGTTATTGGAGAAAGTGCAAGCTGGTGTGGGTGGTCGAAAGTTTCCTAAATTATATGTGTGGCCCTGAAAAAGGATAGTGCACGCTGCTAGAACGCATCTTCATTTAAAAAGGAACATCGGTTATGCTTTAGACTCTTAGCAACGACTTCTACAGCAACCTACCTTAACAACCTCTGTAGGTGGGTAGGAGAGTGGGTGAATAGGGGGAGGGTACTGTCGAAGGGCCCACTGGCTTCTGTCTCAGGACATACGCATATACCTTATGCATTGGCGGCGCATCTTCAATGCATAAGCTACATCGATTACCTTTTAGGTACTCAGCGGGAGGTGTCAAAGGTACATCAAATGCCTTTTAGACAATCAGCATGGGGTCTCACTCTGTCGAAGGGGCCCCATAGCGCCCTACTATCGAAGGAGAGCGAGAGAAAGGGATAGAGAGAGAGAGCGAGAGAGAGAGAGAGAGAGAGAGAGTGAAAACAGCATCCGCACTATACGGCGTACGCGCCTAGCAAGCTAGAGACGCTACCTCCTCTCCGAGGGTCCACACTCAGCCAGCATAAGCATATAGTTTACCAAACACCCTACCGACTTCTACAGCATCCTATCTTAACAACCTCTGTGGGTGGGTGGATGAAGCGCCCTACTATCGAAGGAGAGCGAGAAAGAGGGATAGAGAGAGAGAGAGAGAGAGAGAGAGAGAGAGAGAGAGAGAGAGAGAGTGAAAACAGCATCCGCACTATACGGCGTACGCGCCTAGCAAGCTAGAGACGCTACCCCCTCTCCGAGGGTCCACACTCAGCCAGCATAAGCATATAGTTTACCAAACACCCTACCGACTTCTACAGCATCCTACCTTAACAACCTCTGTGGGTGGGTGGGTGGGTGGGTGGGTGAAGCGTCCTACTATCGAAGGAGGGGGGGGGGGACTGGCCCCCTCGAAGGGCCCACTGGCACGCGGGAGGTGTCGAACGAACGTCAAATGGAACACTCAGCATGGGGTCTCACCTTATCGCGATTAAAAGGTGTCACTATCGCGACACCTTCATCGGGCGGCTCCTTTGTGTCCCAAAACATACACGTATCCTTATACATTGACGGCATCCTTTGTCGGCTCCTTTGTGTCCCAGAACATACATTGCTTATCTACATTTATGAAATCCTTCACAATTTAAGTCTTTGAGGTTATTATATATGCTAATCTTGTAAAATGATCAACAGCCAAGTGTAAGTATTTTTTTGTACTGTTCTTGCTTTTAAAACCTCCTATTGTGTCTATAGACACTATTTCTAAAGGTTCCTTTGCCGGACCAAGTTGCGATAATGGTGCTTTAAAACAACCTATTCTTGACTTATTTTTTATGCATGTTTCACAGGATCTACAAGCCAATCTTATATGTTTATACATATTCTTAAAATAAAATTTTTGCCCCACTGTTATTATTAATTGCTTGGAACCAATATGCCCCTGATTAACATGTATTTCTTTAATAAGAGATTTTCCAAATTCTTCTGTAATCCATATCTTCTCTCTATTACTTAAAACTTTATAAATTATATTATTTTTAATAATGCACTTATCATCTATTTTTAACAGTTTTTGATTTTGCTGAATATCTTGAAGTTGTAATACATTAGAAGTTTTAATTACCGAATTGTACTCTGTTTCTTCTTGAGATTTCAAAACTGGATTTCTAAACAGACAATCAGCTTCAATATTATCCCTACCCGGGTTACAAACTATTTCAAAATCAAATTGTGATATGTAATTTAGAATTTGTAATAAATCTGTGTCGTTATTTTTTTTTATATTAAAATTTTTCAAAGGTTTATGGTATGTATATATATAATAAATTTCTTCCCAATCAAATAATATTGCCAATATAAAACTGCTTCTTTGATAGCTAAACATTCAATGAATATGGCTTTTGTTTTCTTTTGAGCATCGCTCAACTTTCTAGAAAAAAAAATACCGATTTTAATTCATTATTTTCTTGTGGCTGCTTCAATATTGCCCCTACTCCTCCTATTCTTGCATCTGTAAAAGTAAAAATTGGAGCTTCTGGATTAAATATTGCTAACGCCGGAACAGAGCATAAATATTCTTTCGTTCCTTCAAATCTGTGTGTACACTCTTTTGACCAATCACAATTTACATTCTTTCTTAATAAATTTCTCAAAGGATTTAGTAAGACAATGTGATTTGGTATAAATTCCAAATAAAAATTAATCTTACCCAAAAATTGTCTCACTTGTTTTATTGTTTTGGGAATAGGAAACTTTTTTATCGCCACCAAATTATCATTGATTGGTCTGATAGTATTCAGTCCTATTTCATGTCCCAAATATGTTATGTTTTCTTGAGCAAATACACATTTTTTTCTATTCAATTTTAAACCTTCTTCGTATAACGCTTGTAGAACTTGATCAACATGTTTTACATGCTCTTCATAATTTTTAGAAAATATTAATATATCATCTATATAGTTTATTGCAAAGGCATCTAATTTATATTTTCTTAATATACTTGCTAACACTCGTTGAAAAACAGCAGGCGCGGACTTCAATCCAAAAGGTAAACGTTTCCACTGCCAGTGTCCATGATGTGTCACAAAAGCTAATTTATACCTATCCTTTGCACGCACCAGAATCGATCAAAACGACAAATTTATATCTATTTTTGTATACAAACTACAATATCTGGTACGTACAGTGATATCATCTATCCTTGGAAAAGGTTGACTTTCTGGTACTACTATTTTGTTCAATTCTTTGAAATCAGTACATAGACGTGATCTTTTATTTTCTTCTTTCTTAAAAGCCATGGTTATAGGAGCTGCATAAGGACTGCTTGACTCCTCTATTAAATCTGCTTTATTCAATTTATCTATTTGATTTTCTATTTCCACTTTATCTTCAAATGAGCATCTATAAGGTTTCTTTGAAATATATTTATTCTCTGTTAATTTTACTGTTGCTTCATAATTTTTCACTGTGCCAACATCAAACTTTGTTTCTGCAAAAATTCTTTCATGTTTTTTTATAATATCTTCTATTTTATTTTTTTTTAATTCACTTGTATAGTTTTGTTTATCTATACTTTTCTTTTTTTGTTTTTGTGATATTTTTAAATTTTCGTCTTGACAAAGTCTAAATTTTTCTATGAGATCTAAGCCTATCAGTATTTCATTCTCAATAACTCCTTCCTGTACTATAAAAAACTGAAAATTCTTTTCTATATTACAAATTTTTATTTTTAATGTAATCGTACCCTCTGTTTTCGTTATTCCAGCTAAACCTTTTATCATATCTCTCCCACTTATTATATTCTCAATATTTATTTTATCTTTTAAAAATTTAATATTAATCAAAGAAACATTAGACCCAGAATCATATAAACCAATTACTGGAAATCCGTTTGCTAAAAGCTTTACTTTAATAAGTGGGAGAATTATGCGTTTTTTTTTGCCGCCTCAGAACTTGCTACTACTTCCTGAATTTCACTGTTATTAGTAACTTTAATATTCTCATTCTTTTCTTTTTTTATTTTGCTATCTTTATTATTACATAAACTTTCTAAATGAAATCTGTTTCTAAAACCTAACTTTTCACAAATATTACATGGTCTTTTTTTATTTGAAGATATCTTACTTACATTATCATTCTTTGTATTATCAATTTTACCAATTTGTTTTAACTTTGACATTAAATCCTCTATATTTACCATAGACTTTCTATCTAATTTATTTTGAACAAAGTTTGGTAAGCTAATTACTATTAAATTTATTTGTGTGTTTATCGAAAGCAAATTCTAACAGAGAACCATTATAAAACTTATAATTGTAAGCGTACGCTATATCTGTCCAACACTGTACAAGGAAGTGTCAATAAATGCATTATTCCATTCTTCCCAATTTAATAAAGGGTTTTGCATAACAAAAATATTATACCAGTCTAATGCTGATTTTTCCATAAATAACCTTAATACTTCAGCGTACTTATTTTTTTTTATCCCTACTCTGTTACACTCTTGTACAAATAAAGTTATCCACGTATTTACGTTTTTATTTTCACCGTTAAATTTTTCAATTACAATATCTTTTACCAGCGAACTTGTTTTTCTTTCCGATGGCATCGTTAATTCTTTGTTTACATTCGCCTCTTGACGTGTGTCAATCTCCTCTAGGTAAATATCGTGAAACACAACATTACCTTCTTCATCCAAGTAAATGTCCTTGAGTTCGTCTGTTAAGGTTAACGTTACATGGCGAAATTTATTGCGAACTTTTAAACTCTTGACTATATTTTTAACAATTTGAGTTTCGAAGAGTGGTTTATGTTGAGTACTAGTTTGCTGATCTTTTAGAAATAAAAAACTTTCTTCCTGATTCAGCAGTTGGATTTTCTTGACTTTTACCACCGTGCTCCTTGAGTCAGCACCAGCCTCCGAGACAAAGTAAAATTTTGCTTTATCCTCCATTGTATAGATTTGTAAGCATCAATTTTTGAAGAACTAAAATTGTGCTAAGAGGTAAGGCAATAATCAACTCTTGTAAGATGTAGTTAATAACTGTATTTACAATATTTACACATTAGTCCAAACTATTAATAATTGTTACATAAAAGTGATATCTTAATAACTAACCTGAATCTATACAATAGCCGATAACACGCCTTTTATACGTCTGTATACAAACATCAAAATTAACGATGCTCTCTGCTCGGAGTCTTATTCTCCACTGACTACTTACTACCAACTAACTATAGCTACAAGAGTCTAAGCCAAGCTTGGTACTATACACAAGCTTACATATATATATATATATATATATATATATATATATATGGGCGATTTCACGTCGGTTCACCGGATCAAAATTTTTGGCAGCAATTTCAAAATTTCAAGTTTTGATATTTAAAAGTTATACATGTCTTCGATGTATCTTTCCCCGTAGAATACGATGGTGTTATTAGTTTTTGAATACGACTTACCTAGAAAGCTATAATAGCAAATAACCTCTACAAATCTTTGAAAAATTCTGTTTTTAGCTTTTAGCGCTTTTACGGTAAACTTTATGATCAAACCAATAATGCCATCGTATTTTACGTGAAAAAATACATTAAAAACATATCCTATATATTGAAAAACATATAATTTAATACTGCCATTTGAACAGAAATAATAGTTATATTAGTAGCTCAATTACCGCGTGTAGAGCAATATATTAATAGCTAATTTGGCAGAGAACTACCAGACCTATCTAATTATTTTCTAATAAATGATATATGTTTTCAATGTATTTTTCCACGTAGAACACGATGGTATTATTGGTTTTATCATAAAGTTTACCGAAAAAGCACTAGAAGCTAAAAATAAAATTTTTCAAAGATTTTTAGAGGGTTTTTACTATTATTACTTCCTAAGTTAGTCGTATTCAAAAACTAATAACACGGTCGTTATCTACAGGAAAAAATACATCAAAAACATGTACCACATTGTTATTTTTTATTTATGGTGGGGGAACTACATCGTACTATATATGAGATAATGTGATTTTTTTTATATTTGCCTGTTCAATATTGTTATGATGCGGAAATGGCATCATAACTTGGCCACGATATCCCCTGCCGACGATATATAATCGCTGACCCCGCGTACTTTCCTAGCCGGCGGATGCTAGCTAGCATTTGAGCGTAGCAGCCGATCTCGAGTTGATCCGACAAGCGAGCGCCCTTTCACCTCGCATATGCACTCACACCGCAATTTTCTCTCCGCGACCAATCACCGAATTTAACACAAAATTAAAAAGCGACAGACAACGATGAGCTGCACGAAGAAGACGCGTCGGCTCATCCATTTTGTCGCCTGGTGTATCAGTGATAAGACGTATTTCTTGTGCTTGAACATAGTTTCCATATTGTGTGAATACTAGTTTGTTCGAACGAAACGTACTTGCTAGAGATTGTTGCTGGAGGGACGAGATATTGATCTTCGCACTCTATCACGCTGTAAGTATACCATTCATTCAGATCTGACGTTATTCGAGACGCGATTCCGACAGTCACGTGTCAACGCCCGCCGGCATTTACCGATCCGCGACTCTGACGACTAAAGCGATCCTCCGCGAACTACGCGTCTGACTATTATGCCGGAAAAACTTTCATGGTAGACCGATGTAGAAGTGAAACACTCATCCTGATCCGACTTTTCTCACGGATGTTCTGGCCTTGACCTTGAACGCGTCGTGCATCTGGCACATTCATCTTTGACTACAAATTAAACTTTGCTTTAGCGACACCTTGGAAACTGTTTGAAATAAATCGACTCAATTTTTTTTAATTACTATCTCTGAATTTGCGATATCTTGACTACGATTCTATCCCTTGGCACGCCGTCACCACTTTCAATTTCAGCCGCGGGCGCGACACTTATATAAATATTGACTACCGGGCTACCTGAAGGATTAAGTATTACAGTATTACATTATTATTACAGTATTTTGCATCTGAGAATTTATTTGAGACGATACGTTGCATCGCAACCTGATACCACCGCAGCCGGTAAAACTAAATGTCCATCTAGCGTAACTCGATTCTTATTAGTCGTTTTATGCAACGTACCTCTGAACCGGCTCCTGACGCCCAAACCTCGCAATCTTGTTTCACTCAGCCAATCAGACAACGGGGAAGCTCTCTACCACTCGACCTACCGCTAGCCCAGCATCTGTGGATCGACCGCCGTCTACCAGCTCTCACACATTCACACGTCGTGGTACGATTTTCCTCCGACCTACCTGGTGCTCTACTAGAAACTCGGGGAAAAATTGACGGTCGCCCGTAAGTATCGCTAATTCCGGCGCTGACATTGCCTGTAACTTTTCGCCCGTTCAGCTGACCCTTACAATCTACTCGTATAGAAGGAAAGCGATACCCATTATTTGGTTATAAAATTTGATCTAAACTTTGTCCCTCTTTGATTTTTTGATAAATGTATATATATTTATATTTTTTTGTTCATAATGTGTATTTTTAAAACCTATTATTATTGTAATAATTTACGTCGAAGTTTAAAGTGACAATTTTGAAAATTCTGCCAAATATCCAATTATGAGTTTAAAAGTCCAGAAAAATTTGGGATATTCTTCATAACCAGTACTTTCGATTAGCACAAAAAATCAAATTTTTTTTCGACTTGACGTGAAATTATTGTTGCTACATTTTCAAGAACTTAGCGAATGGGCTTTTGGAAATATTGATTTCTTCCAGGAAAAAAAAGAACATTAGATTTAGCACGAAATACTACATTATCGATTCTAATTTCAGCTACCTACGACTTTTTTTCAAAGGTAGGCTGAAATTTCACTCCCCCCCTACTTAAGATAATGCATAAATTGTTCAAATGCCAGCCTGATTACTGTTAATGCTCGAAAGTTCCCAATATCGGACATTTCTAAGCCTTAATATCAACATCGAATAGAAAGTTTAAATATTATGTATTCAGCCGTCTGTTTTGAGTTTATGAGTACACAGAAAGCAAGATGGACCTTATTCGAATTAGTATGATTTTTAAAATGTTTAAGGTATCATGTAAAATAAACTTACTTCATATTTTTTTTCATGAGTTAGTTAACCTTTGTCAAATTCGTTATAAAACGAAAGAATAATTAATTATGACATTTCAATCTGTAATATTTTACCTGTTAAGTGTTGATTTAGAACTTTGAAAACACATTTTACAGAAAGTCCGATATTAGGTACACTGGCTCGAATTCGGAAAAAAGTAGATCGATTAAAAATTGCTGTAACTTCTGACAAACAGCAATTTTCTGGTCGTGTGAGGGCTGATTTGAAAGCTTTTGATAGCAGCTTTTAAATAAGGCAACTCTTGATTGAAAATTTCCGTCAAAAATCTTCCGTCCGCGCTTTGTAGCCCGATATGGAGTACAGATACCTTAGTTTATGCTACTTGAAGAAGTTTTTGTATAAAACTTGTGTTGTTGTTGTTGTCGTCGTCGTCGTGATCGTCGACCTGTAACAAAAAAAAATGAAAAAAATCTTAAAAAAAAAAAGAGAAAAAGAAATCATACCTGTTCTCGTCGGCGGCAGGGCGTCTCTTGTATCTCTAGTGAAACAATTTCACCAAGAGCGGCTGTGGCGTTGTGATGTCGATCACGGGTGCTGCTCAAGGCGTCACCAGGTCGACGTGTGTCACGTGTCGTGGTGGTGGTGGTGGTCGACGCGAGACAATTACCTGACAGACCATCTCCACGTCGTCGTCATCGTCATCAGACCTGCAAAAAAAGATTCTTTATTTGAAAAAAAATCAATTCATATATCTATCTATATATATATAACAATATTAAAAAATTAATAAATATTCAACTTACACATTCACCGTTGAAGACGATCGGGAGCATGGAGACGATGGCAGTAATTGAAGTGGCGACCGATGCCTGCTGTAATAGGAAACACATATATGCTTTGTACTGAAATTCTCCGTATAATAAAACTGTGAGAGTAACCGTGTACTATGCCGCTAATGACTACGACGACGAAAATCAGACATCGTAAGATAAAGAATGCGATCCTAAACAAAACAAGGAATTTTAACTACATGAGAGAAAGAGAGAGAAAGGGATATTAAATTTAAAATTGGAGTATATACTCTATCTCTCATATATACTCGCACATACATCTTATATAACGAATAATACTATTACATTAATAAATTAATAAATTATATATATAAAATTTTATCAATTTATCAATTTATTAATACAATATTATTAGATATATAAATTTTTAATTGCTTAATCATACTCTCACATTCCTTATTCAATGAAAAAAGAACAGAACCTATGTTATTCTTAGCACTCTCCATTTTGTTCAGCAAAAAATTTTTTTAATCCAATTTTAGAGCCAACCCGTTGTAAAAAAATAATCAAACAATCATCTCAGGTGGTTACACACGTGTGTTTCATTGGTAAATATCCAACCTCATCAGATCTTTATTAAAAAACAAAACGAGAAAATAGTTACAAATATAAACCAAAACAAATAAAAATCACATATAGTACGTTTCCGTTCTAAGGGTTTTCATTTTTATAGTAAGTCATGCGAGGCGGGTTAGCGTGATTTTTATTTGTTTTGGTTTATATCTGTAACTATTTTCTCGTTTTGTTTTTTAATAAAGATCTGATGAGGTTGGATATTTACCAACGAAACACACGTGTGTAACCACCTGAGATGATTGTTTGATTATTTTTTTACAACGGGTTGGCTCTAAAATTGGATTAAAAAAAAAAAAATTTTTGCAGAACAGAACCTATTTTTAATGTAAGGAACATACATGCTCTTATTATTATTATAAAAAATTTATGTATAACTAATACCATTATACCCTATTGAAAATAAAGACGTCTATTTCTGATATCTTTTCAAGACGTCTTTAAATGACGTCTTTAAACGATGTCTTTCATGTCTTAAATTGGAACATTTAAAGACGTCTTTTCCGTATAAAATGACGTTATTTTATATGGAAAAGACGTCATTTAAAAAAATTTTATTCATGGAAATAATAATGACGTCATTTTATGGTAAAGGATATTAACATTTTCCGGAAAGAAATCATTTTCCTTCTATGATACTGTTTTTTTATAAATGACGTGATTTTAGGTATTAAGTTAAGTCTTCAAAAACACATCTTTTTTTTGTAAAAGACGTTCAGTTGAGTTAACAAAGTACATCTTTTGCAAAGAAGACATTATTTTACTCTTTGAAAATGTTGCTGAATAGATGACGTCATTTCGGTTGCTACAATTAATCTCCAAAAAACATCTCATAATACGTCACTTCGGGAAAAGAGTTCATTTTTTCTCGACAAATAATGTCTTTTATAAAAAATACATCATTTTTTCGTCTTGTTTTTGAAAGACATAATTTTTTTTTGTCTTTAAGATGGTATTGCAGCAATATATCTTACAGAAATATTTTTCCCGTACATTCATAACGATAATTAAATTACAGTATGTATTTCGGAAAAAAAATATTTGCATTTCAACCTGTAAATTGTTATGAAAACTCTTTATTATGAAAAAAAATTGTCAACAATTCTTTTAGTTTTATAATTAATTATAACGTTAATTTTATTTAAATCATTGTACAATATTATGGCTATAATAATAACACAGGCCGACAAAATTTAAAAAATGGAAAAACCCAGAAACCAGACTGTACGTTCCCAAACGTTTTTGGTGCACTGAAACCAAATCTGACCTCAGAATTGCTCCATCACCCTAGGTTTTCGAGAAATCCTAACCTAAAAGTTCAAGAAACACGATTTTTCACTATATTTCGCGTAGTATTACGTCCTAAGCCAATTTTATTTTAAAAAACAAGTAATGCTATCTCAAAGTACTACTCTTACCCTTCAAAACCCTTTTTTCAGATTTAAAAAATCTTTTTTTCCATCGAGATATCGTAGATTGAATTTGAGCGATTTAGCGATTTCGTTACAGCACGAAATAGTGGCGAATTTCCGAATAAGGAGTTATAGTGTAATTATATGTTTTTTGGGTCACTGAATCCAAATTTAACGTCAGAATGACTCTATAATCTCAATTCTCTTAACCCTAGAGCCCCATAACCTGCGACGCTGTAACCCCTGACCGACATACTCCAAAGTCCTTAACTCTCGAGCCCTTTAACCTGCTGCGGTATAATCCTCGATCCTCACACCCCAATTTCCTTAACCCTCGAGCCTTTAACCTGCGAAGCTATAACCCCCGGCCCTATCGAGGGTTAAAGAAATTCGGGTTTGGTGGACGGGGAATACCGCTGGGTCAATGGAATAACGATAGACGTCATTTCTGCGGTAAAAGAAGGTAGAAAAATTTGTGTCTGTGATAAGAAAATTCATATCCAACTTACGTATACAAGTACAATTTACGTTTACATACAAGTGTCTATAACTTGCGAAATCGATCAGCTAGGATTTTTAATCTTACATTTTTCTGGTCTACTAACGATGAAGAAAGTATCTCCGTTAGCAGATATCGGATTCACTTAGGGCCTACATTTCCTTACTTGAGGATAACCGTGTATGACATTGCTCAAAAAATACAAATTTTTGTGCTTCGTTTTTCATCCGTGTTAGGGATCGTGTTTGAGCGGCAGGCTAACGGATAAGTCACTGAAATCGAATTTTTGGTATTATTTCTCGTACAACACTGCGTGCAGTACTTTCATTGATTTTTATTATAACTTCATTTTTCAGAAATTTTATCATTACCCTATTCCGGTATTAGAATAAGTTTATAATATTATTCGTGTTTTAACACTGCTCGAAAACTCCAAGTTTTTGTGTTCTACTCTTCATCCGTGTTAGAGATCGTGTTTGAGCGGCAGGCTAACGGAGAAGTCACTGGAATTAAATACTTTCTATTATTTCTCATATAACACTGCGTGCAGTACTTTTACTGATCTTTATTATTACTTTGTCTTCTAGAAATTTAATTATATTTACCAATTTCGTTATTAGAATAAGTTTATAATATTACTCGTGATTTCCAATTAACTTATAAGTTATTGAAGATGTCGACATGTAGAATTCCATGCAAAGGAAAAATCGATTCCTTTTGTAATATCTGCGGTAAAGGGTTTAGCCTATTAAGATGGTCAAAAGTGCCCCCAACGATTTTGAAAAAGTGGATCGACTATCTTGTTCAGCATGAAAATCAACTAAGATTCCCCAATTTTCAGACCCCTAAGTTCAAATAGGGCCTTATAAGGCTCTATTTTGTGATTTTCAGTTTTTCGACGATATCTCAGTCAATTTTTGAGCTAGAAAATTCTTTTTTTTTAAATTGTAGAGTTTTTTAAGCCCTACAAAACGTGGTAACTCGAAAAAATTTTGGCGGGAAATTCAAATTCAAAATGCGATATTTCAAAAACAAAGACAGACTCATCTCTGAAAAAAAATATATTATGTACTTATAGTCCAGAAATGTCTGTGAATTTTTTCAGATTTTTAAAAGTGGTAGAACCCCCTCAAAAAAAATAAAAACCGATAAAAAATACAGTTTTTTTACTCTAGAGCCGCGTAGGTTAAACCTACGATAAAATAACTACCACCATTGTGTTTTACGGAAAAAAATACATTGAAAACATGTATTATACGTTTAAAAATAGTTTAAACTCATTATTAAATCAGCAAAAATGATATTCTGCTAAGACTGTCGGCCTTATCCACACTATAGACAGCTATGCCTTTTGTATTCAGAGGTAATTTAATATCATTTTCGAACATATGTTACATGTTTTCGATATATTTTTTAGTTGCTGCTAATTTTGGCATAAGTTTTCAAATAAACAACAAGTTTGTTCCGCTCTACATAAATATCCAGGTGTAATTAATGATAACCTACAAGAAAGCCCAAGCACCGATGCATACTCAATTATTGAGCACTGTGATATTGGCAATATAAACCTAAATAAACAAAAATGCTATAATTTACTGGTTCAAGCATCTTTAAAATACTTAAATAATTGCAATATGTACCGTATTAAAACCACAGCTGTTAAAATCAACTATTTGAGTACAATATGACAACCTGGTTTATATTTTGGTAGACGACCCAGATCACTGCATTGATTGTTGACAATATATACTTTAGTATTTGAAAAGCAAGACAATACCCCAGACCAAATGAAAAGCTAAATAAAAGAAGAATAATACATAAAATAAACTTAAGTTTTATGCACTTGGAATCAAAATTATTTTATAATGTTTACCATTATTATAATCTACAGCCAAGAAAAATATTTTGACAGCCCTAACCTCCAATAAATGCCTCAATAACAAAATGCATTACAGGCAGCTACATTACAGTAATTACTCCAATTATAGATGGTTCGCTTTCGTACAATACATGGCTACGCTAGATAAATTCTCACACACAAAAATTGTTTAATATTACAAACTTAAATTATAGCATGTGCCGTGTAGAAACACTGAGAAACACCGGCTCATCTGATCACTGTATACTCGTGCCGGCAGAACCGTCCGCTAGAGTCACTAGTCGCAGCGCCAGTGGCAGCCATAATAAAAGTTACTAACACCATGCGTCAATCCACCTCGAATCGCATATTTCATTATATGAATTGATTGAAGTATAAAATGCTAGTTATTTAGATTCATATTGTTTCTCTATTTGTAACGAAGGGAAGATGATTATTATTTTCATCGAAGACTAGTTATTTTTTCAGTAATCAATGAAAATACCATTCTCGATAATAATGGTAAGGAAGATCCCTGAATGTTAGGAAAATTTGCTCCCCCATCCTCTTAAAGCTACCAAACTATACTGTTGCCTCTGATTTTCGTAAATAATTAGTATTATTTCTGGATTTAATAATCAAAATAATATTCAATGATAAAAACTCTCTCATATTTAACGATAAAAACATAATTCTTCACTTAGTGTACTTATGATAAACAAACTGAATTTTAGCACACCTTGTAACTTAAACACCATATAGGGACCGAGCGTACGGAGCAGTGGCATTGGTCGACAAGAGCGCCTACAGAATTTTCTTCAGCAGTATGCGCATGCGAGAAATTTTTATCTCTACAAGAGATCGATTTTTTTTAATGCTTATACGTAATTAATACTCTATATGTTTTGTAAATTAAATTTTCATAAAATAAGAATAGTATTTTGTATACCATAATTATACCATAATCATTCAAGTTTCGAAGGTAAAAAGTAAAATTAAAATACGTTCAATAATTCTGAGAATAAAAAATTATGTAAAATATGTACAATGATTGTTTGAGATTTTATGAATAATATAAAGACCATACAAATCAGGATTTTTGTTGGTTTTTCGCTTCTGACCCATCTTAGGTGGATGATATGCCAAAATCAATAGCACCATCGTGTTCTGCGGGAAAAAATATATCGAAAACATGTAACATATATTCGAAAATGATATTAAATTACCTCTGAATACAAAAGGCATAGCTGTCTACAGTGTGGATAAGGCCGACAGTCTTAGCAGAATATCATTTTTGCTGATTTTGTAATAGAGTCGGCTTACAACGCCGATGAATCTATCGCTATTACCAATTATTTAAAAGGGGGAAGGCAAGGGAGGCGGTATATTGCTCCTGACAAGGTAAAGAGAAAGGTGGACGCAATAATCATTCCTCTTATCTTAATAAATTCCTTTATTACACCATGCTACCCTGAGCATACAGTTCGGACATTCAATCGCGCGCCTTACTTATCTATACTACAATCTACGATCGCTAAAAGAGATGGCCGGCACGTTAGCGCCTTGCCATCTCGATACCCATTCGATACAATCCAACTTATGCTAATAACCGAACCAGCCGTGCCGGCCCGTGAGAGCCTGGCACAGCGCACAAGTCGCGAGTAGCCTTAGAGTGAGAATTAAAGAGAGAGAGATTAGGAAAAATGACCTGATGATTGAAGATCTTCGATGCAGGGCCTCGCCGAAGATGGTATTAGCGTCTAGCTGCAGGCAAATCTGTCCGTGGTCGGAAGACTCGACGAAAGATAGGCTGGATCCGGGGCCGATACTGATGCCGTCTCGGTTTCCTCTTATCTTTCTTTGCGGTTGACTGCAGAGGGTCAGCACACCTCTCTCTGCTAATGGTCACTTTCTACTGCCCGCCGCGAGTACACTTCCGAGTGCGTGAGAGACTGCTTCTCACGCTCTCCCCACTCACTTGCCTAATCGGCGGCACGCGGCACCGCCAAGTGCGGCTAGTGTCACGCGCCTGCCTGCACTAATCGTGTTCTTTCTTTCTCTCTTATCTCTCTCTTTCTCTCACTCTCTCTCTTTCTCTCTTACAAGAGCGCATAGTAACAGGCGCTCTTGTCGACCAATGCCACTGCCTCTCTCTCTATCTTTCTTCTCCTTACTCGTTGCGGTGGCGATGCTGAAAACATAAAGGCAGGCATCAGGCACGTGATTTTATGCGCTATAGGTCTGCCATGAGTCCACGCCGATGGTAGAGAGAGATAGGAGTAAAATCCACCGGCACCGTTACAATTTAATAATGAGTTTAAACTATTTTTAAACGTATAATACATGTTTTCGATGTATTTTTTTCCGTAAAACACAATGGTGGTAGTTATTTTATCGTAGGTTTAACCTACGCGGCTCTAGAGTAAAAAAACTGTATTTTTTATCGGTTTTTATTTTTTTTGAGGGGGTTCTACCACTTTTAAAAATCTGAAAAAATTCACAGACATTTCTGGACTATAAGTACATAATATATTTTTTTTTCAGAGATGAGTCTGTCTTTGTTTTTGAAATATCGCATTTTGAAATATTCGAACGGCTCTAAAAATTTGAATTTCCCGCCAAAATTTTTTCGAGTTACCACGTTTTGTAGGGCTTAAAAAACTCTACAATTTAAAAAAAAAGAATTTTCTAGCTCAAAAATTGACTGAGATATCGTCGAAAAACTGAAAATCACAAAATAGGGCCTTATAAGGCCCTATTTGAACTTAGGGGTCTGAAAATTGGGGAATCTTAGTTGATTTTCATGCTGAACAAGATAGTCGATCCACTTTTTCAAAATCGTTGGGGGCACTTTTGACCATCTTAATAGGCTAGACCCTTTGAGGTAGCTCGACTTCGTCGATCAATCACTGATATCATTAAAGATCAGTTTGAAGAATGTTACGAGACAACTATGAAAAATTTAGACAAACCATGGGTTCCTAAATATATTTGTGAAGACTGTCGCCGAAGTTTGAAAAACTGGAATAAAACTAAAACCGAAGTTGTTCTCCAACCAACAATATGGCGTGAACCTAAAAATCACCATGATGACTGTTACTTTTGTAAACGTGATACTTTAGGTTTTCATCATAATAATAAAGCTTCTCTCCTTTATCCGAACGTTTCTAGTGTAACAGCAGCTCAGTATGGAAAAATAGAAAGAAAAAAAAATTCTGATTCTGAGCCAAAAAAACTTCAACCAATAGAAGTTTCGGTAACAGACAAAAGCAGCAGTAGTGATGAAGAAGATTTTTCTGACTCAGAAAAGCCCAAACTTTTCGACCGAAATTCTTTGGATGATCTGATCCGTGATTTGAATCTTCCGAAAGATTTTTCAGAACTCTTAGCTTCAAGACTAAAAGAAAGAAATCTTTTATTACCTGAGACAAAAGTTTCTATTTATAGGAAGAGAGATATTAAATTTCGGTCATATTTTACTTGCGTGGATAACCTTGTTTACTGCAACGATATAAAGCATCTCATCAGTTTATATAGAGTGCAAGGAGGTTATAATCCAGAGAACTGGCGACTCTTCATGGATGCATCTGTACAAAGTCTCAAGGCAGTACTTCTGCACAATGGGAATGAGTATGCAGCTATTCCCATTGCTCATTCCACTGTGATGAAAAAGTCTCACGATAACTTTCGATTCCTTCTTGAGAAAATCAATTACAATGAACACAAATGGCTCATTTGTGGTGATTTCAAGATGATCAATATATCAGTTGACTTGCAATCTGGAAATACGAAGCCCCCTGTGTTTTGTGTCTCTGGGACAGTCGTACACGAGAAGAACATTGGGTTCGGAAAGAATGGACGAAAAGAATCGGAATGATTGTTGGATCACACAATGTCGTCCATGAGAACCTTGTTGATACTAAACATATCTTGTTACCTCCACTCCATATAAAACTGGGCTTGATGAAGCAATTCGTCAAGGCACTAGATAAGGAAGGCGAATATTACAAGTATTTTCAGGGTAAATTTCCTAACTTGTTTGAAGCGAAAATTAAGGAAGGCATATTTGTAGGGCCAGACATTCGAGCACTTATGAAAGATGATGAATTCCTCTTGACAATGACGACTAATGAGAGAAATGCTTGGATAAGTTTCAAAAGTGTCACCGAGAATTTTCTCGGAAACCACCGGGACCCTAAATACAAAACTATTGTGTCGACAATGCTACAGAATTTTCAAAAATTAGGGTGTTTGATGAGCCTGAAAATACACTTTTTGTTTTCACATTTGGAATACTTTCCGGACAATGTTGGGGCGTTCAGTGAAGAAATGGGTGAAAGATTTCATCAAGATTTCAGAAACAAAGGGGAACATTATCAAGGTAATTGGAATGAGAACATGATGGCTGACTATTGCTGGGCTCTACACCGACACGATACATTGACAGATCATCATAGACGCAAATCTCTTAAACGTTCATTTCAAGATAAACGACAGCGTTTTCATAAAAAAAAGAAGTGAAAAACTGTAGGGTTACAGATATTCAGATGCAACATTCACAAACTGAATAAATAAGATTTAAAACGCGTAATTGAAAGCTGCGTAGAATACAAGGCTTGGATATTGAAGGGATTGAAATGTAGAGACATACGGTTATACGATAGCAGCTTGAAGTGCTGATTGAGGAAATTCTGGCAAAGGAGTCTGAGGTTGCAGACTTGCAGGGCTCGGGGGTTGAATATAATTTGGAGGCTTGAGGTATTCTGCGTAGCGAATTTCGGTATGAGGGTTGGGGGTTATAGCGTCGCGGTAATAGGGCTCGAGGGTTGAGGAAATTGGGGTGTGAGGATCGGGGGTTATAGCTTCGTAGGTTAAAGGCTCGAGGGTTGAGGAAATTGGGGTATGAGGGTCGGGGGTTATACCGCAGCAGGTTAAAGGGCTCGAGGGTTAAGGAAATTGGAGTGTGAAGGTCGGGGGTTATACCGCAGCAGGTTAAAGGGCTCGAGGGCTAAGGAAATTAGGGTATGTCGGTCAGGGGTTACAGCGTCGCAGGTTATGGGGCTCTAGGGTTAAGGGAATTGAGATTATAGAGTCATTCTGACGTTAAATTTGGATTCAGTGACCAAAAAAACATATAATTACAATATAACTCCTTATTCGGAAATTCGCCACTATTTCGTGCTGTAACGAAATCGCTAAATCACTCAAATTCAATCTACGATATCTCGGTGGAACAAAAAGATTTTTTAAATCTGAAAAAAGGGTTTTGAAGGGTAAGAGTAGTACTTTGAGATAGCACTACTTGTTTTTTAAAATAAAATTGGCTTAGGACGTAATACTACGCGAAATATAGTGAAAAATCGTGTTTTTTGAACTTTTAGGTTAGGATTTCTCGAAAACCTAGGGTGATGGAGCAATTCTGAGGTCAGATTCGGTTTCAGCGCACCAAAAACCTTTGGGAACGTACTGTCTGGTTTCTTGGTTTTTTTCCTTGTCGGCTTGTGTAATCCTTAATAAGAGTATACATTTGGTACTGATCAAATATAGGATTCATTTTCACAAACCATGTGAATGCAAGTCCTATCAATGATGTCAGTATTGATGGTTTGCAAGTTTTCATCAATAGAAACTATTATTTTAATTTGATAGTCTGGAATATAAGTAGCAATGTCGACAATGTCGGTAACATTTACACTTCTGCATATAGTATATTCCTGTTCATTCAACCTATCGATAATAAAGGAATGAATTTGTATGTATCGGTTATCAATCGTTTTAGCAAAAGAATTGTTAGATCGCACTGTCTTTGATGTAAGACAAGAAGGTACATTCCGATTTCACCATTTTAGTGTAAACTATGGCTGAATCAGATAAATGAAGTTCATTTCTCCATCGATCCGCCGGATGCGAAGGTGCACCAAAATATCTACCAATATCGGTTTTTACAACATTAGCGCACTCTTTCTTGTCTAAATATTGAATGTAGGGTAGAATGTCGAAATCAGGTTTATTTTCTCGCAAGTATTGTTGTAAAAGTAGGTTGCTCCTATTCATTCCAATTACTCGACAAAGCTGATGTATAACACCTTTAGTAGCTTGTACTCGTCTTATAAGAACTCTGTTACCATTCTCAAACCCATATCCAGAGTGATGATACAGCGCACCTCAGTTGATCACACTTTGAACTATATGAAGTAGTTGGTGTAAATTATAGGTCATTGCACTTCTTGAATAATAAAATTCTGTTAATGTTACAAATATCTGTAATAAACGATGTGCGTCACGCAGTTCATCTCTAGTGATATTGTCTTGTAACAAAATGTAATAAGCTCTTACTAAATAAAACCAATGAATCGCATAGCATCGCATTCTAGGGATTATGAGAATAGAAATAGTACTATAATATAAAATCCAATTTTGCCATTCCCTTGCTTTCCAAAATTTTCGGTCTCGTATGGACCGAGAATTCCGAACAAGCCTACTAGGAACTTTCAAATTTTTTATAAAGTTGTCGATGAGATTAATTTCTTCATTAGTCAAAGAATAAGACATATTTTTTATATCAAACCAATATTTATTGAATTGCCTACCTACTCCTAAATCCACGGCATGCATTCCGTCAGGCACAAATCCCGAGATAATGTTGAAGTGCCTTAAACGAGTCAGTACTGATTCATTATTAACGCCACGAATGGTTTCTCCAGTTACTACAGACTCTCGCATATCTCGCAGAGTATCCGCTTCGCTTCTTTCAAATGTGGGTTCGTCTAATACAATATACTTCACGCAACCACCTCTACCGACAGCAATGTAGTACCCTGGGTGAAGGCACCAGCTACATCCATAGTAGCCATTAAATTGTGTCAGGCCCTGCATGGCAGCGCGTGCTACGGAATCATCGCAAGAACAAACGGTATATACATAAACAGTGTGTAGGGTTCCTTCTATATAGCACACTATTCCCTCATCAGCCAATACATTCATTCGCTCTACAAAAGGATTGAAAAAAACATTCACATCAATTTGCCTTTACCAAAATATAAACCGCAAACAATTGTGTTCTTCGTTCTTATTGTAAAAGGTATCTCATTAATCATAATCTGAATAGGAGTAACTGAAAATGACGAACTTTCAAATACCGGCGAAGCATCGCAATTGACTATTACAGTTGCGAATCTATTTTTTCTGTCATCGGGTAGCTAATTTCGTAATTGTTGATACAATAATCCACTGTGGAACTCATTGATATTTTCTTGATTAATCGCTTGGGCTTCAACGACAGACTGAAAGTACGTCCAATTATCTTAAAGATAATGAACAATTTCTAATTGCGGGTCGATAATGCAAAAGAAATTTGTGTAAGTAGGATCTTTTAACGAAAATTGTAAATCACAGTCTTCGCACCAAGCATTACGGTCTTGTTCATAATTAAACCTTGTCACAAAATTATCACACGTGGGACACAAGGCGTAATATTCTATATTACTGTTCAGATTGAATGTTTGATCAATTAAGTACCGCGACTGAGGTAAACCAGATTCGTTGAAGAATATGTTCAACATGTAAAAAAAATCTGCAGTAGCAGACTGCGACAAGCAATTCGTGGAAGCAAACGATAAAACTGCTGCACAAATTTCTACTTTCGTCAAATATACCTGAGAATCAACGATATTTTCTTCGTTGTCAGATAGCATTTTCTGCAATCTATTTCCAGCTATGTTTGCGTTTCCAGCAGGATCTTGAATGTCGTGGTACTCGGCAGTATCAGCTTCGCTCGCATATGCGTCGTCCAGTTGATCAGGTAGTATATCACGTACACGTCTCTGTTCATCCTTCAAAAAAATGCAATCTATTTTATTGTTTGTTTTCCATAATTCATTTTTTAGCAGACTAACATTTTTAATTACACGTTCGAATATTGCAGTATTTTTTCAACTACACATTGATAAATTACAGTACTTGTTTATTATAATTATTAATTGCACTAATCGAAAGGAAACTGCTCATGGTAAGAAAATATTAGAAGGTAAGAAAATATTAAATTAAAGGTAAGCTGACTCGTGATTCTATAATTTAAGAAGTTATAAAAAAAACTTAATAATCTCGTACAGGTTTGTAACCTATGGAATATTTTCTAAACTTACTTGCTGTTCGTTGTCTATACTGTTTGATGAGCTTATGGACTTATCATCCATTCCAGGTACATCGACAGCAGCATTAGAAGAATTGTAATGCTGGAGAATATATGGATATTATTTCATTATGTGCAGATTCGAAATATAAATTTTCATAAATTTACCTGATCAGAACTTGAATTTGAATTTGGCTCTTCATTAACTGAACTGGATGAAGATTCTGTTTCGTTGGATTCATTCTCTGAACTGTATTCAATTTCTTGCACTATTTGAGAAACGTCCTGAAAAATAATAACCGAATATTTAGATAAAATATACGTTTATAATCTAATATTTAATTGATTTTGATTTCTGATAAGATTCAATACGTACTGCGTAGTTATCACGCCATCTTTGAATTTCAACACTGGAATCCGTATCAGACTCTGAGTCTTGCCTCTGTCTCCTTTGTCTTTGTAATTCTAGGAGTTGCAATAGTGGGATCTTGCCTTTTCAAGTGGTATTGAGACATTGTATATGGTGACGAAATTTCAATTCGTACCTACTACAAATTGTAATTCAAGTGTGAATTCATCTTTTTTTTTTGATTACTTATCAGTTATCTCCAATAAAATCTACTTAATTCTAGCTCCTGCTTTGCTTTCAAACATGGAAGTTCCTGTATCAAATGAACACAAGCAATAAAAAGCATCAAAGAAATTCATTATTATTTAAAATTTTTTCTATTTAATAATTGTTTTGTTAATTACATGAAAAATATTGCTTTAATTATATATATGATTTATTCAACAAAATGTTACATATTAGTATTTACAAGCACAATTTATTTCTCTACTGTGTGACGTATGTGTGTGTGTGTTTGAGTTTTTGTTTGTGTGAGTGTCCTTTGTATTTCTTTCTCCTCTTCTTTTCCATTTGCCTTCATTTTTCGTCTTCTTCTCACACTTTCATTCCATCTTCTATCCCATCCTCTCTCTTTCTCTCTCCCTCCTATACTTACCTCCTCTCTTTCTGTATGTCCTCCCATTTATAATCATTCTTCTGTTTTCTACCACGATGTCCATTACTACTCCTGCTTCCTGGCAAGCACTGAGGACCTTCTTTGCTGCTCTTATCATTTCATCCCTCTCTTTTCTTTCTTCAAAGGACAGCCACTCGTCTAAGCTCATTTTTCCTTCTCTGTATAGTTCTCTTTCCAGGTCCCATATCTTGTCTCTGTCTTCTCTGCTATTAAACTCAACTTTCAGCCTTTCTCCCAATTCCTTTACATGTTTCACTTTCACTTTATGAACCTTTTCAAACCATTCTTCTATTTTTACACCTTCTTCCCATTTTGGTCCCTTTTTCACTACCAGAATTCTTTTTTTCCAGTCGTCCCATTCTTCTCCTTGTGATTCGTCACTCTCACTTTCCACCTTCCTTTTTTTTCTTTTGTTTTTCTCCTTTTTTCTCTCCACTTCCTCCTCTGCTCCCTTCTCATCTCTTTCTTTTCTGCTTTCTTTTTGGTTTTCCTCAATTGTTCTTAGTCTTATTTCCTGGTTCCTAGCCTCTCTTTCCAACTCTTTTACCTTATTTTCCAGATCACTTCTTTTTTTTCTTTCTATTTCCATCCATTCTTCTAGGTCTTCTTTTTCTACTCTTCTGTCTCTTTCTATCTTCGTTATTTTCCTTTCAATTTCATCCATTTTCGTTAATCTTTTCTTTTGCCTTCTTTACTCTATGAATTTTTATTTCTTTCTTATCTAGCCGGTCTTCTCACCTGTCCGTATTAAGGCTTTTACACCTTTTCTGCGATCTCCTCCGCTCCCTCTGCTTTCACTTATGCTTACTACAGTTCTCTCTTACCAATTTCTTTCTTCTCTCTTTTCACTTTTCTTTTTCTTTCTCTTTTTCTTCCTCTTTTCTTCTTCTTTTCCACTTTAGTTCCCTCATCCATGCTATTTTTTCTTTGCTCCCAACTATTATTTCTTCCCACTTTTCTCCTTCTTTTCTTGTCATTTCGCATTTTTCTACTATGTGTTTCCAATCTTCCTCTTCTTTTTGGCACATTCTACATTTCTTATTTTCTTCTTTTTCCCAGTATCTACTTCCTCTTGTCTCGTTCTCTAACCTACACCTCTCTCTTATTTGTAGGCCTCTTATTTCCTCTTCATTTTGTATTTCTTTTAGTCTACACTTCTTCATTTCTTCCTTTATCCCCTTCCACTCTCTTATATATCTTGATTCTTCCAGCTTATCTTCCATTTCTTTTTCTTCTTTTTTCCTCAATTCTTCTCTTACTTCTTCCCAGAACTCTTCTCTTTCATCGTCTCCTTCTTCTCTCTCTCTGTATTTTTTACTTTCCCCTAGTCTTTCTTCTCTCTCTCCTTTTTTTCATTTCTTTCTTCTCTTTTCCTTTCATTTCTCTTCATTTCTCTCCATGCTTCTTTCTTTATTGTTCCATCCCCCTCTTCTTTAATTTTATTTTCATATCTCATCGCTCTCTCCATTGCTTTTTCTTTTATTTCTTTTCTTCCTGTTTCCCATTTTATCAGATAACTCGGTGTGTTTCTGTCCAAGCCCAGTACCCATTTTATATATTTCATTTGTAGTCTTTCTATTTCCTCGTATCTTTTCCACCCCCATATTTCTGCTCCGTACATTATCACGCTTTTCACTAACGCGTCAAATAACCTCATCCTTAGCTTCCAATTTTCTTTAAATAATCTTTCTCCCAACCCCCATATTTTTCCTAGTCCCATGTTTATTTTACCTTCTGTTTTCTTTATATGTCTCTTATTCCCATTATTTTTGTTTATTATGTATCCCAGATAGTTATATTCTTTTACCATTTTAATTTTCTTTCCTATCCACTCAAAACTTTCTTCCTTTCCTCTTCCTCCTCCTTTCTTACATTTCATCATTTTTGACTTTTCTACGTTTAATTCCAACCCTCTTTCCTCTAAGAATCTCCTTAGTTTTTTCAGCATCTCTTTCATCCCATTTTCATTATTTGCCATCATTACTATATCATCCGCGTATCCTATCGTCCAAATTTTCTTTCTTCCTATTACCACTCCTCCTTCCTGAATTTTACTCATTTTATCTTCTAACTCCGCAAAGGAAAGATTATATAGCGTGGTGCTCAGCGGGCACCCTTGCCTTACTCCCTTTTCTGTGTCGAATTCACCTATTATCTCTCCTCTAATTTTTATTCTGCATCCTGTTTCCTTGTATATTTCTTCTATGCTTCTTCTGATTCTTTTATCTATTTCTTTTTCCTTCATTATTTCCCATATCTTCTTTCTTCTTATCTTGTCCAACGCTGCTTTCATGTCAGCGAAGAAGACAAACAATTTCCCACCTTTTTCTCTGATTTCTTTTCCTATTGCCGTTTTTAGCACGTATATTGCGTCTGTTGTTCCTCTTTTTAGTCTGAAACCCATTTGCGTATCGCTTAGTATTCCTTTTTCTTCTATCTCTTTATCTAGTCTTTTCCTTACTATTTCTGCATATATCTTATATCCTGTGTCCATCAGCGTTATACCCCTATAATTGCTTACTTCTTCTTTTTTTCCTTTCTTGTATATTGGTATTATTATTCCCTTTCTCCATTCCTTCGGGTATCCTTCTCCATTCCATACTCTATTTAGACATTTTGTCAGGTCATTTATTAGGCTTTCAGTCCCAGCCATCCACGCTTCATTTGCAATCCCATCTTCTCCTGTTGCTTTTTTCTTTTTCATTCTCTTTATCACCTCTACTACCTCTTTTACTTCTATTTCCCCTCTTTGTTCTTTTTCCCCCCTTTCCCATTCTTCTCTTTCTTCTTTTTTATTGTCATCCTTTTCTTTTTCTCCCAGCTGCTTCTTGAAGTGTTCTAGCCATTCCTCATTGCTTATTTTTTCATCTATTTTTGCTCTTTTTTTCTTTCCTCCGCTCACTTTTTCCCAAAATTTCCTTCTCGTTCTATCTTTGCTTATTTCCTCCGCCACTTTCCTTCCTTCCTCTTCTTTTGCCTTTCTTATTTCCTCTCTGTATTCCCTCTTTGCTTCCAGGTAACCGCTTCTATCCCCAATTCCTCTTCTTAGTTCTTTCAGAGCATTCATTACCTTGTCTCTTTTTACCTTACATTCTTCTCTCCACCAGCTTTTTCTTGTTCCTTTTTTACTCCTTATTTTCTTTTTTGTTATAGCGTTCTGCACTCTAATTTTTATCTCTTCCCATTTTTCCGTTCCTTCTACTGCTCCTATCCATCTGTGATACTCTTTTATTCCTTCTTCGCTCCAGTCTTCTCTTAACCTTTCTTCTTCTCTGTTTTCTTCTTCTTCAACCCTGTTTTCTAGCTCCACTTCTACTGGTAGGTGATCCGAATTGATTCTCTCTCCCATTTGCATTTTCTTCACTCTCTCTTCCCCTCCTATATTTCCTATTACGTAGTCAATCGTCGACATCCCTCTCGCTCCTATATATGTAATTTCTCCCTCTTCATCTCCCTCTTTTTTCCATTCATAATCACTAATCCCGTCTCTCCTAGCCATTTAACCATCTCTTCCCCTTCTGCGTTTATCATACCATCCTTTGTTTTTATTTCTTCTGTCTGTCCTTCGCTATCCCATTCTCTTACTTCGCCTCCTGTTCTAGCGTTAAAGTCTCCTCCTATTATTAATATTTTACCTCTATTTTTCTCTATTTCTTCGGTTAGGTACTCATAATTTTCTTTTTTCTTGTGCTGCATGTAGACTGATGCAACCGTGCATTTCTCTCTCTCTATCTCTATTTCCCCTACTATGACTTCTTCTGTCCTTTCTTTCTTCCATTTTACCTTTATTCTCCCTTGTCTTTCTCTAACTGCCATCAGTCCACCCCCTATCTCCCTACCCCTTTTTCCTTCCCTTCTCGAGTCCCTCCATTCAATGTTATACTCATTCAAATTTCTTCCTATTCCTATTTCTGCTTCTTCTCTTTTCACCCATGTCTCCGTAAGTCCTACTATATCAAAATTTCTAATGTATTTCCAGTCCTCTTCTTCCAGGCTCTTTATTTCCGCCACATTCCAGAATAACATTTTTACCGTTTTTCTTCCCTTCATCTCTTCTCTCTTCTCTCCTCTCCCACTTTTATTTCCGAAACCCTTCCATTCCTTTCTTTGTCATTCTTTCTTCTCTCTCATTCCACCTCCACTCTTCCTCCCCTGCTCTTACCCCGTTGTGCCATATTTTAACTTCCTTGCCCTTATTTTTCAATTCTCTTGCTTTTCTTCTTACCTCCTCTCTTATTTTCCTCTGTTTCCACGTCCAGTCATGATCTATATACACTGCCGGCCAAAAGTTTGGAAACAGTGTTGAAAAAATATGTATTCATGAATTAATTAGGAAATTTATTGATTCACTTGTTTGAAACATAGTATAACAACAAAAAATGTATATTTTACAACAAGAAAAAATATATCTCGACAACAAGAAAAAGTGTATCTAGACATAAAAAGAAAAATACAAAAGTCTATAAAGAAAAGGTATTAATATATCAGATTTTTTTTTCATCAAAAAATCCACCCTTGCTTTTGATGACTGCTCTCACCAACCGTGGCATTCTTTCGATAAGTTTGTCCAAAGTTTCCTGTTCCAGAGAAGCCCACGCCTCTCTTAGCTTCTCCCATAAGTCTCCAGCGGATGTTGGACAACATGTTCTTATTTTTCGATCGAGATCTTCCCACAGAAGTTCGATCGGGTTGAGGTCTGGCGATTGCGGCGGCCATGTCATATTTTCCAAGACACCATCAGCTTTTTTTTGCTCTAAATAACTGCGGCAGAGGATCGACGTATGTTTTGGGTCGTTGTCTTGCTGGAAGACAAAACCACGGCCGGGTCCTCTTAATCCAGAGGGAATCGCATGACGAACGAGAATATTTTTATATTGCTCTTTTCTCATTATTCCATCAATTTTCACTAAATCTCCGGTTCCATGGCCAGAAAAACATCCCCACACCATCACTGAGCCACCTCCATGCTTCACAGTAGGCACTATACACTGAGGTGTCATTTTTTCGGACGCACTTCTTCTCACATAAATTCTACGTCGAGAGCCAAATATTTCATACTTGGATTCGTCACTCCAGAGCACATTTTTCCATTGATCCATCGTCCAGTTTCGATGCCTTTTAGCCCATTGTAGTCTTTTCTTTTTATTCTCTTTACGTAGTAATGGTTTTTTCACTGCAACACATCCTTTGAGTCCGGCAGCGTTTAATCTTCTTTTTACAGTTGTTAGTGAAACCGGTTTTTCACGACTTCTGTTGATGTCTGCGCATATTTCGGGAGCTGTTAACCGTCTATTCCGTTTACTGGTAACCACTATATGCTTACCTTCGCGAGAAGTAGTTACTTTTGGACGTCCGGTTCGAGGACGATCGTGATGATTACCCGTGTCTTCAAATCTTTTGATCGTTGAATGCACACCTTTCAATGAAATTTTCAATTTTTTGGCAATTTCACGATATGAGATACCTTCATTATGTAATGCCAATACAGCTCCCCTTTTTTCAAGTGGAATTTCTTTACGTTTTCCCATGACTGAGCCGTATAATATAAATATGTAAGCCAAAACTTTTACAAATTCCTAAATAAAAAAAAATATTCGAGACAACTTAAAGACGCTTACAGTTTTGACTCAAATGAGGGAAATCAAATACAAGACTTATAAAAAAACAATACTGACAAACCAAAGTAATATGGATAAAAGTTTAAAGCCAAAAAAGGAAACAAAAGTAGAACATCACAATAAATTTCTCATCGATAATAAACTCTCATATCGTCAATATTATGAAAACAAACGGACTGGCAAAAATTCTAAGTTCATACTACTTTTATCTAAAACCTTAACCCTCAAGTTACCTGGAAAGGCTTGATTCTGTGTCATTATGAGCCAAAAATACTTTTTTCGAGGCAAAACTCCTGGAAAAATACATATTTCGAAATCCGAACGAAGTGTTTCCAAACTTTTGGCCGGCAGTGTATATTTTTTTCTCCCCTAGATTACTTTTTTTCTTCATTATTCCCTCCTTTTGCTCCCATGAGGCACACTTAATTTGCCACATCCTCTTCCTTCTATACTCGATTCCTTCCTGTCTCTGTTTTATTTCTTGTCCTCCTATACTCCTTAGGCTTATTATTTCCCCTTTAATTCCCATTCTATCCTTTAACCATTCCTCTGCGTCTCCTTTTTTTTCCCATTTCAGTTCTCTCTCCAGATCCGTTACAATTATATTATTTACCTTACTTTCTCTATCCATCCTCTCCTTCATGTGATCCATTTCATCCCTATTATCTACTCATTATTATATTATTATATTATAAACTCAACACAATACCTTATCCAAACGTCGGATTTCGCGCTATGTGCGTATCCGGGGTTAAAAAGAGGGATTTCCATTACAAAAAACACTTCGACCTTGAAATGACCTTCAAAATGAGGTTAAAGGTCAAAGGTTTTTGGTGCATTGGGTGGCCCACTCTATTCTGAACAAATTTTGTAGAGGTCATTTTTCGATATCTTAAAAATTAAAAAAACGCTTTTAGGCAGTTTTTCAAGCATTTGACCTTAAATCGACCTTCTCTAGGCCATGAAAAAAAATTTAAAAATACCGTTTTGGACGTAAAATTTCCCGCTCTTTCCGAATCCGGGGTCAAAAATGGGGGTTCCTATTTAAAAAAACAAAGTTGACCTTGAAATGACCTTGAACATGACCTCCAAGGTCAAATCCAAGGTCATAGAAACGGGGCCCCCTCAAAGTTGAGTAACTTTTGTCTGAAACTTTTTTCGATAAAACTCACTCCAATCTAGATATCTGAGTGGATCACTTAAAATGGGCCACCCTGTATATTAGAATTTAAAAGGTTTTTACATACAGCTATTAAAAGTCTTCAATTGTATTCCATAAGTATAGCACATATCACACATTTGTAGTGCAATACGTGTGCGTGTGTGTGTGAGACTAATTGAGAGACGAAGAGAGAGGGAAAGAGCGGAATCTTGATAGCACTGCAGAAACAAAGTGTTAAAGGAATTGGCGCCACACATGTGCTATTACGCTAGCTTTCCGGCAGCTTTCTGGATCTAGGTCTTTCTTTGAGATCAGTCGAGTTTTTGATGAACGGTCAAATGTTCTCTTTCACCGCAACGTTAATGGTAAAGTTAACAAATTTAATGTAAAAACGTGTGTTCTATTAAATAAATACATATTACAGCAGAAATGTAAAGCTTGTTGCACTTGAGGAATAAGTGACTTTTTGCTTTTTTAGCATTTAAAAAATAAAACATGATATTTTATAAATCATGTTTTATCTTTAATACATGTATTTGCAACCAGTATTAGTTGTGTGTACATAAATGAGAGAATAATATTATTTGCCTATGCAACGGCCGTATTATTATGAAAAGAGTGGAGATTATACAAAAGTTCCTGGTTTTGCTATTTGTTGTCATATACATATATTACATCTGATATCTTTGTAAAAAATTTTCAGTATTGCGTTGTGTTAATTTTATTTATTTATTTATTTATTTAAGTCCAGAGTAAATATACATTAATAATGATTAATAATATACAATTACATTACATTACATGTAATCCAGCAGAGGAATTTCTTCCTGTGCGCTGGTCTGGCATGTTTAATAAACTAATACTAATACTTAAAACTAATTAATAATTTGTATAAAGATATTTATGATTTGTTATTTTAATCCCATGTTCTATTTAGCATCTGTCTGGCTGTAGTGAAATATTCTGTTGTTGCATTCATGGTTCTTTTGTAGATGACACGTTCTATGTTTGTTAATCTTGCTGGAGATAAATTGCAATTGTTATTTGCACAAATAAATGTTCTAATATCTAGTATTAATTTGTTGTGGTCTACTGCATCCTCATGGACTTCCGATGTCGGATACAGAGTACCATAGAGATCAATTAATTGTTTTATATTTTTGCAGTTTAATCTATTTGCCATATTGGGTTTCCTTTGATCCATTTTTTAAGTTTGTTTTTCCTAGTTGTCGTGTTGTTAATTGTTTTCAAGTCATTTGGTAGTTTATTGTATAACATAATTGCTCTTACATAACTGTTTTTTATGCTGATAGTTAGTGTTCTTTTTGGGTGTTGGATTGAGGCGAATCTTGTTTTTCTTTCTTTTCCAATATATTTGTCCTTAAAAGTATCGTAGTGGAATAATAGAGATTCCAATGAAAAGCATTGATCTAAGTTAAGTGGGTATTCATGTGTCACAAATTGGTTTTTATAGATTATTTTTAGTAGTCTGTTTTGCAAGTTTTGTATTACTTTAATTCGACCTGTGTACGCTCCTCCCCAAGCTATAATTCCATAGGTCATTATGCTGTGAAAGAGTGCGTAGTAGATCATTTTTAATGTACTGGTATTCATTATTTTTGATAGCTTATATAGGACAAATGTTAGATATTTTGTTTTTTGGTATAGGATTTGTAGATGTAAATCCCATTTCATATTACTGTCAAAAGTAACTCCAAGATATTTTGTGTTTTCAACTCGGTGTATTGGATGTCCTAAGATTTCAATTTTCAGGTTTTTTGGCGTACTGTCATGATAATTTCCAAATTCCATGTACGTTGTCTTGTCTATATTCAAAGATAGTTTATTAAGAGCAAGCCAAATTCCCACTATTTTTAGATAACTGTTCATATTAGTTTCAGCTTCTTTCCAATTCTTACCTTTTGCTATGATTGCTGTATCGTCTGCAAAAGATAGTATGGATTTTTCTGGTAGTATCGTTAGTAGATCATTTATGTATAGTAGGAAAAGTAGCGGACCCAGTATAGTTCCTTGTGGAACACCCATTTTTACTATTTGTTTATTGCTACTTGCATTATTTACCTTCACACATTGTTTTCTATTTGTTAGATAGCTTTTGATAAGGTTATAGGCACTACCCCTAATACCATAGTTGTATAATTTTTGTAACAGTATCTTGTGGTCAACTGTGTCGAAGGCTTTGGCAAGATCCAGAAAAGTTATTGCTATAGGTTTACTTGCATCTAATTGTTCATAAATGTTGTTTGAAATATAATTTAGTGCATGTTTTGTGCTTCTGTTTTTTCGAAAGCCAAATTGATTTATGGAAAGTAAATTACAGTTGTCAATGAAAGATTGAATTCTTCTATGTATTATTTTTTCAAAGATTTTAGCTATGTTGGAGATTAGAGAATTAGGTCTGTAGTTATTTGCTAAATGTTTTTCTTTTGATTTGTGGATTGGTATAATATCCGCTTCTTTTAAAGCATCAGGCCAAGTTTCATTAATAATGCACTTATTTATAGCAAGTGCAAGTGGTTCAGATACGTAGTGGATTAATGATTTCAATAATAATGAATTAATTCCATCAACTCCTCCTTTTTTGTTTTTTAGTCTGCCAATTATTTTCTTTACTTCTTGTTCATTTGTAAGATTTAAAAATATTGTTTTCGGGTTTATTTTTGGGAGGTTGAGCGTTGCATTTTGCGGTTGTATTATATTATTGCTAAGTTCCGTTCCGATTTCACAAAAAAATGTGTTCATTTTGTTTGCAATTTCTTCTGGATTGGTGATTCTATTATTTTTGTCCGTGATGTAATCAATAGTTTTGTTATTTTGAGTATTTCTCTCTAGTTTGTTGTTGACAACTGACCATAATTTCTTAGGATCATGTTGCACCATTTCTATGATTTTTTTATCGTAATTTTCTTTTGCTATTGTAATTATCTTATCTAAAATTTTGATAAAATTTTTATAGTTATTTTTTGTTGTTGTATCGTGAGGATTATATTTCCATTCAATATATAGGTTTTCTTTAGTTTTACATGAGTTTATTATGCCTTTGGTGATCCATTTTTTTCTTGGCTTCAAGCTATTAATAGTTTTGTTTGTAACATTTTTCTTTTCTGCTGTTTAAGGCAATATTGTATTTTCATGATTAAGTTATTGATAGATTGATTTGTATCATTAGTTTCACTATTTTCATTCCAATTTATAGTTTGAGCTATATGTTGAAGTTTTCGGTAATTAATTTGTTTTTTATTATGTGAGTGATTTATGCTTTTTGTTTGGTTCTGCAAACGCCATTATTAGTGGATAATGGTCATTGAACGGGGTGTTGACGTTAAAAGTTTTGTATGCGTTATTTTCCATTTTTATAAAAAAATTATCAATGCATGTTCCACTGTTGTTGTTGTCCAGCGAAGGTCTGGTAATCGTATTAAATCCTGGATGGTGTCCTTTTTCCATTAACATTTGCAAGAATTCTTGATCCCAAGGATCTTGGCTTAAAATGTCGCAGTTGAAATCGCCTATTAATATTGAATTTTTTTCTTTATGTATTGAGTTATGTATGTTTTGATCGATTGTATGAATTGTGGTTTGTGTAGGTCATGTGATCTGTATATAGCTGCTAACAGTATAGTTTTTTCATTTTCTAACTGTATTGTAGTTTGTAAAATTTTTAAATTTTGTATTTGAATTATTTCTGTTGATTCAATTATGTCGTCTCTGATATAGGTCACCACGCCATCAGCCTTATTAATACTACTATTGTTATAGTACATACTGTATCCTTCAATATTGAAGACCAGGAAATGTTGTAAATTCCATGTTTCAGTACATATTATAACACTTGATTTTTTTTGTAGGTTGTTTATAAATGTTAGAAGTTTGGTGTAATTGGCATTCAAACTTCTGATATTAACACAGATAATAATTTCCTTTTCTGTTATTACGTGCTTTCTGTTATTATGTAATTGAAGGCATATACTTTCATTTTTAGTGATATTGAGGCGATAACGTATTCAGACAACAAAAACAACATCCAATTGAAATCTACTACAAAATTTTTAGTCAAGAATCTCATCAGGTGAGCAATCATATTTATTACACTACAGCATTCTTATAACATTTTATTATTTCAAATTCTCATTTCATGAGTTATGAAGATTGCCTTCCATCTAAATACTTTAATGAAGATTTTCAGAGTGCCTCGCAAATTACTGAGTAATGGGTTTTCCAGAATTTATCTTGAACTAGAATTATAAACAAAGAATTATGAACTATATCTCTATTGTTAATTGTCATAACATTACCAAACTTTGTATGGTATCTTGTCTTGTCAAATGCTTGCTTAATATGCTTAAAATACTGTACAAAGTTTAGTAAACTTATCATAATTAACAAATGAGATATAACTAATAATTGCAACGGTAGTCGATTCAATTAATCGAACCGTTCGCGATTCTGATTTTCGCGCGTTAGTTCTAAGAATTCAGAGAGAGAGGGGGCGCGCGATCTTTCAAATTAGCAGTTACGCTTCAGCTGTATTCGAACGAGCATCGCCGATTTTTATTTGCACAGTTTTTCTCGCCGAGTAATAGTTACTGGTCCATAATAATTACGCGCGTGAGTGCAACAACGAGACCTACAGATTGCAGCGTTTTGGTAGCAGCAGATTTGCAGCTGATAGGTGGTACGAGGCAGCACAGCTGATAACCTAGGACCGGAGGCAGTTGATATTTTGCTGACATCAACAATTACGGCTGATCACCGTAATTGCACCGCAGGGTAGGTGCACCTCCCTTTATTATCGCGTGTCAAAATATATTTATTATTTTGCTCAGCCGCGTTAGCGTTGATAATTTTGTATTCGCGCCGAGCGTTAGATCGCGCCAATTTTCGTATCTTCTCTCTCTCTCTCTCTTTCTCACCGAAAGTTATTAAATTGTAAATCCTGTTCGCGTGCGTCAGTCTTTCGGCCCGACAAAGACTGTAGTAATTTTTTATTAATAAAATCTACTAAAATTATTCGCCGATTTCGTCATATAATTTTTCCTAATAGATTAAACAATTTGAATAGGCTTAAGTTTTAATCCGATCATAGCTAGGGGATTAAGTGGATTAGGAGCAAAGTCGATTACACTTAAAACTCATCGTGTGTCACAGGGCACGTGACTTAAGGTGAGTTCAACTCCGCTTGATCGAAGACAACCAAGTTAAGTCAGCTGACGTTAAGGCGAATACACGTATTAACATACGTGTTAACGGAGCGGCGGTTTGCTCTGCATCGTGGGAGTTTGCTCTTAAATAAATTTCTCATTTTGCAGGTTTATTCCCCCCGTTACATAATATATCCATTTTCCTGGCAAATCCATTACTCGGTGATTTGGGAGCCATATTGAAAATCTATATCAAAATATTTAGATGAAAATAAAAAATATAGTCCTTTAGGACCCGTAAATGCAAACAACTTTTGTCTGATGTACTTTCATTGTAATATTAATATTTACTGAGAAAAAAATTATAATAGATTTTTCCATCAAAGTTAATACGAAGCAAAGTTTGAAATTGACCATGTTTTATACTATTTTTCCTTAACTATTGAACATACCCTTATCAAATTTTGTACATTATTTTCTTGTATGAAGTATTTGCTTAAAATGCTATGAAAGCTATTAATTTTATCAATTTTGGAAAGAATAAGTTTGGACATGAAATGAAATTTTGATTCAATGAAATTCAGATCATGGTATATTCAACCACTCTAGATAATTAAAGCAATCTTTTTCATGTGATTCACAAACAAATTATTACATAGAAAAAATTTAAAATATCATGAATTCCTTCAATAGTTAACAAAAAGAGTTTTGATATAATGAAGTATTTCTTGTTGTGATATACTCTTTGCAAGTGCATAATGTTATAATGTTATAATTTAATTTTCTACTTGGTTGTAGACTTAGCAATTTTTTTATTATGAAGAAGATAGAAAAGAAGAAAGGAAATGTCAAAGAGGGAATGAATATATGCCAAGACAGTGGCATTTCAGATGACAATATGAGTTCAGAGTGTGCAACTACAGCCAAGCTTCAGTACGCAGCGACGCGTTTTTACCTTCCTAATAACGATGTGAAATTCATACCGGTAACGCAGATTAAACATTTGGAGGTGGAAAATCAGTGCCCTTATGATGCTTTCGTTGAAACTGGTATAGATGAAGATGGAGAGCTAATATATGAGTTAGCTGAAATTTTGGCACTAGCTGGTAAGTATTGTATGAATAATAAATGCAAAAATAGAATATTTTCAAGAAATTTTTTTTTCAGCAACAAAAGAACAACTTGAAGATCGCAAAAAACGTTGGCCTAAAGCAAACTAAAGGCGAAGTGACGTTCTGTGCGAACTATCAAAAAAATATTAAATTGTAGATGTAGTGACTCCATCATGCCCTCTAAAGAAAAAAGGCAGAGGACGACCGAAAGGAAAACAAAATCAATTAAAGGAAAAAAAGATTGAACTCGATACACAATCGAAAGTTAAGGTATAGCACATTTTCTTTTTAGTAAAACTACTGAACTAGTGTCAAAATTTAATAATGATATACTAATTTTTATTTTTATTATCTACAGCTACCGCCGCCTTTGCCTCCTGCGCCATTTGAAAAAGCAATGAACAAATTGAAAGATATCATGAGTTCTTTCAATGAGCTGCAATTTGATGTAGATGTAGACTCGATGAAAAAAGCAAAAATGTTAGCACAGGAATTATACGAAAAAAATTAATTAATCGATCAATTGTCAAGACAATTACAAGAGGCAAACAACCGAAAAACGAGCAGTTCTGCTCAAGTTAATGGCAACCAAAGTGCTGGTATTGCCACTGTTGTTAATTCTCCTTCGATTGTTTCCCCGCGTATACAGTGTACACCGAAAAGTACAGGAACAGGAAGAAAACGGCCATTTCACACACTACTACCAATGTACAAAAATACACAATCCAGACGAAGTCCAAGAAACGTCCATCCTACTGGATTTCTCTCTGCCTCTACTACTGCTGTGTTAATGTCATCATTTACAAATGATAGACTTCAAAGAAAGATCGATAGTGATGGCTCTATCTCTGCTGCTGCTGCTAGTAGTGCTAAAAGAAATTTCAGAAAAAATTTAGGTATGTACGTAGGTATTCAATTAAATTCTGTACATTGTATAAACAATGAAATTTTCATTATAGGTTCATCGACGCCGTCATCTATAAATCTAGAGTATAGAACAAGTCCAAGTTTTCTCTCTGCCTCTATTGTTATTGCTGCTGATAGTAGTCCAAAAGGAAATAAGAAAAAAGAAAAAGAAATCGCTTCGAAAAAAGTAGCTTCTGTTGGTATTAACGCTGGTCAGAAAAAGACATCATCATACTTACGAAAGAAAAAAAAAGTATTTTACGATTCCGATACCTACAATGAGACAGATTCTCCAGTAAAAAGAGAAAAGCTAACAAAATGGACAAAATATGCAAATATAGTAGGCCAGAAAAGACCAAAAGAAGTATGTACATTGAAATTTATATGTATATATATATACATATATGTGTATACACACACACATACATATATATATATATAATTCTAAGACAATAATCAACGTTTCTTTATTTCAGATAAGTATGTTACATTTGCATTATGGCATTTCTGTGCCATTTAAGACCTGAAAAGAAGCATTACTTGCTAAATCTTCTTCAACGTTCATAAGAAGAATGGTATTTAGTATTTGGAAAGAGGACGTTTTTATTAAATTAGCAGTTGATATAGATAAAACCAAAAATGATAAAGATAGAATATCAGTACAAGAACAGTATCCAAAAGAATTTGAAGCTTTGAGGAGTAAGAAACTAACATTATTAGAATATTATTGAATTATAATTTTATGCTAATTTTTTCACTTGCAGGAGGCTGTATTCAGTTTCTCTTGCTAAATAACTTCATAACTTTAGACAATGACCCAAGTCGCGTAAATAAACGGAAAAAAGCAGTGAACAAGTATGGTCGAGACCTCGGTGTCGTAATTGACCAACAAAGAAAAAAATACTTCAAAAAGCTTGAGGCAAACATGGCAGCAGAAGGTAATGAATCGGATGGCGATGACGAAGGTGATGGAGATCAGTATCACGGCTACTTGACTAATCAGAATAATCCAGATTTTCTACGTGAAGACGGTTATGAAGAGGATTTTCCACGTGAAGACGGTTATGAAGAGGAAAATTGACAATGCCTATTATTTACATTTACATTTTTTTAGTTATTTATTTAAGAGTTTTTTAAATTCAAGTTTCTTCATTATTTAACAATTGAATGTGATTAGTTTTATTTGCAATTTTCGTAATTTGATAAATTTTAAGTTAGATTATTTTATGTGACACTACCTTGAACATTCAAATATTATTACTGTTGTTAATAATTAATACTATTTAACATATATACGTAAAATTTGAACTACGATTCAGTTTTTTAATAAAGTATCCGATAAAGTCGATTCGTAAACGAACGTGAAATTATTTTTTCTTAATACTATTATATTATAAATTGTTCACTAACAGTGTTTTTGTAGAATTAATTGTAGCATCCAGAATTACGTCATTTATAAAAATAAAAAAGACTTATTTTTGGATAGTCAACGCAACATAAAAAATGACGTCATTTATAAAAAAAACCAGTATCATAGAAGGAAAATGATGTCTTATCAGAAAATTCTAATATCTTTTCCCTATAAAATAACGTCATTTTATAGGGAAAAGACGTCTTAAAATATTCCAATTTAAGACATGAAAGACTTCGTTTAAAGACGTCATTTAAAGACGTCTTGAAAAGATGTCAGAAATAGACGTCTTTATTTTCAATAGGGTATTGATAAATTAATAAAATTTAAATATAATTGTGTTATTAGTATAATGGTATTAATTATATATAAATTTTATAATAATAATAAAAACATATCTATTTACATTTAAATGATTTTGTTCTTTATATTATAAAAAAAACAGAACGAGAGGGAGAGAGAGAGAGAGAGTAAAAGAGAATGCATAAAATAGGTACTTACAATATTGTTGTTAGTGGAGGTGTCAGCGTCATCCGAATTGTTACCGCTTCGTGGATGTCGCCGTCGTCGTTTCTCCTCGGCGAAGGTGTTCGCGGCTGCTCGACGACTTCGTCCACCACTGCTTCATTCACTTGTAACATCACTTCGAAGACTTCATCTTCGGAAAGATCGCCGTCCTCGCCAAATGCTTCCATAGCTTGAACCAATGCGTCTTGCCACGCCCTATCGTCTGGCGCAAACAATTGCTCCAGAACTCGATCTCTCACTTCACTTTTATCTTCGCGCTGCATCTTGCTTCACCAAAAATTGACTTTCCAACCAAAAAAATCACTATGACGTAACGTTGTGAGGCGTTCGAATTTTATTCATTTTTGGAAACACTTACCGCGCTTCGGTCATTGGTCGAAGATTTGGAAGTAGGGGTGTGAGACTACGTGACATAAGACGATCATAATTAGTGGTGGGAATAGCTAAAGAAAAAGCGATTAGTGCGGAGAAAAGACGCCAATGTGTATTAATATAGGATCGCGATAGCGCTTACGCTCTTTTTCTCACGCAACGGACGAAGAGTAGGTGGTGGAAAGCCGTTGGTAGTGACAAGTTGCACTGAACGAACGATCGGCCCTTTTCTGGGCCACGTTTTTCAAGTTAGCGAAGCTATACAATCCCGACAGTTAATTGATATCATCGATTAATATAAATTTAAAACAGCACTTTTCAGTGCTCAATTTTCAATTATAGACAAACTATTTGTTCAATAAAAAAACTTACATAATTTTTTAAAAATCAGCACTTTTAAGTGCTATTCAAATGTATGCGCAAATATATCGTAGCCGTAAAGGTAAGTGCTAAAAAACAAACGTTTCAACAAAAAACCAATAACAATTTCAAATTATGAATGAATTCAGCCTTGTGTTTTTCTTTATTCTGGATTTGAATGCGTTTTTGAGGCATGCCAAACCATTATTCCATGCTCAAATTAAGGAGACCTTAAAGAAAGATAGTTCTTTAGAAGTGAATGTCGTAGTGGATGCCGAGTATGCAGTCGAAAAGAATAATTGCGATGAAAAGCTCGATGTGAAGCATTTCAATACGAAGATGGCACCGATATACCTAACTACAGACATAGACGGGTGGTTCATCGAAAACGTTTTACAACCAATCAGTAAGAGCACGGAAGAATTTCAAGAGCAAGACTCGGGCTGGTCTCTTCGCGTTATATTAAACTTAACCGTAAATATCAGCAAGTACAATCCTATGAGAGCTGGTTCCTACGTTGTATTGCCCAAGTCTATTAAAAGAAAGAGAGCCTGTGTGAACATGGGGAACAACGACAAGGAATGCTTCAAATGGGCCATCCTTTCGGCGTTATATCCAGTCGCAAGGAGTGCATGCCGTGTCACTGCCTATACTGCTCATCAAGATAAATATAATTTCAAAGATCTATCATTTCCGGTACACCCGAAAGAAGTCGTGAAATTTGAAAAGCAAAACAACGTTTCAGTGAACGTGTACTTTTTAAATTTGAATAATGGGTCCTACGATGTGTTGCCGCAACATTTGACCGATGAGAAAAAAGACAGGCACGTGAATCTTCTTCTAGTGGAAAATTATTATATCGATGTGAACGAAGAGCAGCAGCAGCAGCAGCAGTAAATGGAACGTCTCAGTATACCATACAAAGTGCACTACGTTTGGATAAAAGACTTATCTCGATTGATGTATCGACAGTTGTTATTTCGCAAATGTAAGTCGTACATGAGTAATTCCCTAGATTTTTGAAGATTCGAGCGTCGTAAAAATTAAAAAAAAAATTAATGGCACATCTACGAAACATGATTTTTCATATTATAGGCTGTATAAGTACCCTAAAAAATTCAGTGTACATGATTTTTTTTACACGTTATTTTAGAAAAACGAATAGGAACAAAAATTATTTTTTCAACTATACAAAATTAATTTACAAGTATGATTAACGAAAAAACTTTATTTATTAAATCAATTATTTTTTTAACAATATAACAAAATATTTTATACATAAATATATTACAATCAGAAACAAATGATCACAATTTTGGTCCAAATTTGAGTATACGCTAATTTTTTGTCGCAATAACTTTATTCTTCCTAGCCTTTTTCAATTTACTATCTGTTTTCGCACCTTTTTTCAATGTATTAACTTTTTTGGCTTGAACAACTTTTTTCGTTTTGCTTTTTGTTTTTTTGTTTGGTTTGTTTTTTTTGTTTGGTTTGTTTTTTGCAACAATAACTTTTTCTGTACGACTTGTTTGTTTTTTAACGCATAAATTCCATCCGTTTTCAATTAATAAATAATGCTTACATGGTGGATTTTTAATGCAGTGTAAACATGACAGATAATTGAGAAATAATTTTTCTGGCTCCTTTTTAGTCCACATAAGTTGGAAAATTTGAGTTGATTTAGGTGCTGCTTTGATATTCGGATTTACTAATTTATCAATTTTTTCCACGTCAGATAAATAAACAGGGGAAATTTCAATTTTACCATCAGGTACACGTTTGACTGCATCTATCATGTCATTAACTGATAATATATCAGTACCTGATAGCACGGCTTGGTCACAGATTCTTTTTACTGTACCTCCTGTTGCATCAGCCGAACTTTTGCCGTGTCCAGGAGTTATAAAATTCCACGTGGCATGATGAAGGCCTAGTTTTTTACAATGGTATTGGAATAACTGAAAATTAGTCTTATTTTTGTATTGAGTCGATGGGCCATCGCTCTGAAAATGAATAGTATTTAGTGATGGCAAAATCCTTTTTATTAATTCTAAAACTGGCTGTAAGTGAGCCCAAATTGCCGCTGCATCATGCCGCAAACATTCTGAGGTAGTACAAAAAGATTTACATTTTAGTTTACCATCCGCAAGATCTATATAATAGAAAACCCTAGTGTGTAGAGAAATTTGTTTTCTAGACGCCCCGAAATGGACTGCTTGAATTTCCTTACAGTATTTGCTGTTGTAGTTTTCAGAAAAGTCAATAATAATTTTGACTTCATTATTAATTACGTTTAATTATTAGTTACGTTTTAATCGCAAAGTGTTTTTTTCATGGAATGAAAATTGATGGTTAGTGTCATAGACATGTTTCAAAAATGATGAAGTTTGAGAATTTACTTCATTAATCAATTCAGACACCGTACACATTATTTTCTTTTTCAACGTCACAGTTACATTGAAAATTTTATTTTTCGCGCCAACTCTTGTTTCTTTCTCAGATACCCATTTATAATAGAACGTATCAACATCATCCTTACAATTACTAACTTTTTTATCTTTACATTTACTACATGCTCGATACATACAATCTTTATTTTTCACGTCACAAACAAGAGTCTTAATAAACTTCTGGACATTCTTATACGGCAATAGTTTCAAATAAGCTAATTTGTTTACTAGAAATTCAAAGTTTGCATGAGGTTTGCACAAACAAGTATCTTGAGATGAAAATTTTTTTTTCAAAATCCAAAATGGTCTGTATTTATAAAATAGCGATTTGGATATTTTGAAAGTTTCTTCACTTTTGTATTTTCTGTATAAATTAAACCATGAATCAGCTACATATCTTTTTCTCATAGTCACACCATTTTTCGTTATTGTTTCTCGTATACCTGGAGCTACAGAAGAATTTTCATCTTTTTCTAAAAAATTACAAACGGCACTTTCGACTTTTTTCCTAAACGCTTCTTGCTTCTTGCTTTGCCTAGCAGCCATGATTTCATCTGCGTCGATCATTTTTCTTTGATGATACTCACTAGCGATTGATTTCATATTTCCCATTAATTTATATTTTTTAACTATTTTTCCGGATACTAATCGAGCTAACGTGGATTTTTCTGATTGCGTTTTTGTTAACTTTTTATTGTTTTTAACTGAGTTTCTAAGACTTCGCAATGTATTAACTGTTTCCTAACCGCTTCTGAACCTTTCATTTCAATTTTCTCAACGCGATCAATTATATCATCTTTTTTCAGTGTTCTGTGTTTAGCTAACAGTTTATAATATTTTGATTTGTATCGATTGGTTTGTTTACTTGTATGTTTACGCTGAGCAATTATCTTACGCTCTAATTTGGCATTTTGTCTGCGCAGTCGCGTTTCACTCCTACGCGAAAACAAGAGAGCTCGTCTCAAACGAGTGACTGTCTTTGATTCTTTTTTTTTCTGTCGAACTTCCTTTGTACAAGGCACATCAATACTATCTTCGTTGAGTAAACATTCATCTCGGCCGTCATTGAAACACTTATTAGTTTTACTTTTTTTAACAGGAACAATTTCATCGCACATAAAGTCACTTTCAACAGAAATAGACGAGTCATTCACACATGTTTGAAAATTAGAATTTAATACTATGGTATTATCATCACTTGAATGTTTTCGCTTACGACGAACAACACTTTCACTAATTTTGCACTTTGCGTTCAATTTCGCAGGCCTTGTTGTGATTTGACTACAATTGTTTTCGACAATTACTTCCACTTTATCACAGACAGTTTTTTGTTGACATTTAGGATCATTTATACTGGTGACTGAACTTACTAATTTTGTTTGATTAAAGATATGCAAACGTTGCTTTTCTTTTATTTTTTTTTCCTCTGCATTTTTTCTTTTCACAGCAATTGCTTCTCTTTTCAATCGTAATTTCTTTTCTTGAGCAGTTTCTTGCTCACTTTCAGTCTGATTTTGAGTCACTGTCATAACGGTATGCTATAATATAATATGAATCAATGAAACGTAAAATCTCGCTTTAGAATAGGCAAAAAATATTAACTTACTCATTTAGAAAATTACGGGTGTTATTCGTACAAAATACCGACAGTAACTGAAGACATAGATTCAAAATATGAGATTGATTTGCTGTTTTTACATTATACACGACCGGTATAATACGCAGCAACATAACTAGTTCATACGAACTTCTGTTATCAATTTCGTCAGATAAATATCAAAAATAATGGTTATTAGTTGTATACTATATATAAAGTTTCATTATCCACTGTGTACGCAATCAATTTCCATAGTTTTAAAAAATTGAGAAAATATAAATTTTTACTAAATTTATTGAATATCACTTTCTCAGAAGAAAAAAATATTTCTGACATAGCAATGCTATTTTTAATTAATATATACTAAAAGCTAACGTTCACAGTTATAATAAAATATTTATGTATATTTTTTTAGATGTGCCCTTTGTTTATGTGTTTTTTTGAAACCGTGTACGTTTGATCATATAGACTTTTCCATGATATATATATGTTATTTATTGAGGCACAGTATTTGGCAAATAAAATTTGCTATTGTTACTGCAGAAGCAACTTTTTCCATATTTTTAAAATTAATTACCATAAATGTTACTTTCATAAAATAGCTAAATAAAAAAAAATAAATTTATTGATAAACGTTAGTACCTGGAAAATTTCGGTCATATCTTTTTTTTGAAAATAAGCACATCGATCTAACCAATATATATGAAAGTACAATCACTAAATAAGTTTCTATATGATTTTCAGGATATCAGAAACAAAGTTATTTTTTTTATTGCCTTAAGAATTACAATAATTCGAAAGAGTACCCTCAAAAATTGCAAAATTTTGTCCATATTTTCGTGGATTATGGCTTTTTATCATTGGTAACATGTACAAAACTTACAAACCTATGTTTGTGACCATATTTCAATGAAAATACATCATTACTTAAGACTCAAAATACTCAGGTTATAGCGCAAATCACTAGTACCAGCAATCTTAAAAAATGTGGGGAATTACTCACATATGTGATCGTTGCTTGCACTATTTTCTATCTGAAGAGAGATTGAAAACGTACGAGATCGACTGTAAAAATATGAATATGTGTAAAATTGTGCTTCCCAGTGGCAAGGATAAATATTTACAATTGGAAAACTTTAAAAATGAGTGCGCGGTATCGTTTGTTGTGTACACCGATTTTGAGAGTCTCTTGGAAGCGGTGTCCAACGACGAGCGGATCTATCAACGTCACAAACCGTACAGCGTTGGCTTTTTCGTCTAGTGTAGCTACGATGACTCTCTTTCGCGTTAGCGATACGGTACCGAAGCTCTGATAGCTCGACCAAATTTCCACCGTAGCGATATTTTCGACGACGAACTGGTGGCGATTCAACTGTTGCGTACGGAAATCACCGTGAGAAAACCCATTTACATAGGTCTCGCTGTTCTCGACTTGGCCAAGACGCTCGTGTATCGATTCCACTACGACTACATGCGCGGTGCCGCCGTTGGCGAGGAGCGTTGCAAGCTTCTGTACACCGACACGCACAGTCTCGTGTACGAGATCACCAATGTATTTTCCTTCACCAATTTTTTTTCCTTCTCACTTTATTATGACTTTAAGAGGATCGACTATTGGTTTGAATGTCTTATTCAAGACTTCGTCGTTATACTCTCGGTTATGCTTCAATAAACTATATTTTTGTCTTATCGCGTCTTGCGCTTTTACGAGTTGAGAAAGTACATGTTTTTCCTTTTGATGATCAGCCATGTTAACGCTTCGACGATCATCAAGAGACTATATACCGTATTACTATCGTGATACATTTACAACAAAACAATCAAAGCCCTTTCGATATCTTCCACAGCTTATAGCTCTGTCTTTGTCGATCATTAAAAACCCATATTTATCATCCAACCAGCATTTTGCACAAAGTTCTTTAAATTGATTGTAAGTCATATCTGAATTCATATGATCGTCGTATATATGTTTCATATTTGCTTCGTCTTGTCGAAAAATTGCCAATAAATTGACGTTATCTCTCACGAGATGCTTAGGAATACGCGCGTATGTTTGTGAGAGATAGAAACAGTCGACGCTACTATGTCTGCCCATAAAAAAGGAAGCGCGTACATTGTCCTGTTTCTCACAGGCGATGTCGTTGAATATCACAATTGAATTAGGCAATGCATGCTCGGGAACGATCACGGATTTGTGCTCCTTGAACGGAAAATACTTCACTCCGTCTATCGGCTTTAACATCTATTCCAATAATTTATACCTTGGCTGATCGAGCGATTTCGAGTACACGTAAACATTTTCGAATCTAACGCCATTGGGGTGAGTGTCAAGCGCCAAAAGATTGTTGGTCTTGCCACAGTTGGACGGACCACAAAAAATAGCTCTGATGCTATTCGGCAGTAAATCTCCGTGACGAATTGGTTGCTTATCCTCCCGCACGATGACTTCAAAATTTTCTACGGGAAGTTTCACAGTTTATTTCTTGAAATTCATACTCACGAGACAGAGTTCGAATGATAACTGACCACATGGCTATATATCTACCTGTTTTTATAGTTTCAAACGTTGGTCGTACGATGAACTTGATCGAGTGATTATCATATGCAAACAACAAAGAGCAAAAGAAGGACGAGGATTGGTCAATGATATCATCAATAAATTACCATTTGAACCCATATTCTAGGCTATTAATGTTGCAGACCAGGAACTGAGTTACAGATACGTTTAGCATGCGGTGATCCAGGAAACAATCCTCTCGACGCAGCTTGCAAGCAACACGATATAGCGTACTCGAAAAATCGAGAAAATATCCAGGCTAGAAATATCGCAGACAAAATTTTAGCTGAAAAAGCGATCAAAAGAGTCTACTAAGAATTATAGTTTTGGTGAGAAAGCAGCTGCTTACGCTATATCTAACGCCATGAAATTAAAATCAAAGTTTAGTATGGGTCTCGCGAAGAGAAGAAAGAAAACAAAGACGAAAGGACGCAAGAAAACGAAAAAGTTAGTTAATTTGAAAAGCGTGATCAAAGCGGCCACATTCAAATGGTCCAAGGGTAAATGTGCGCTCAAAGTCATCGGTTCTGCTTTGAAAAAAGCTCGTACGACCGTTAAAAATGCTGGTGGAAAAGTAAACATCAATGTTCCACGAATTCTGCCAATATTAACTAAGATGAGTGGAGCTTTGCCCTTCCTCATACCACTTTTTGCAGGCTTGACTACACCTGGCGCTCTAGCTGGTGGCGCCGCGGGAATCGCAAAAGCCGTGAACGTTGCAATGTCTCCAAAACAGCAATTGGAAGAGAACAAGAGACACAAAAAAACGATGGAGGCCATTACTCTCGGAAAAGGCTTGTATCTCAAACCTTATAAAAAAGGCTATGGACTTTATCTCAAACCTTATCTGGGATCAGGTTTGAAAAAAAAAGTTCAAAATAAATTTAAAGAATAGAGCAAACACAAACGCCGTCTTGATGAAGTATGCAAAAATTTTGAGTATACCAAATTTTCTCGGAGTCTTCATGAGAAATGACTTACCGAGTTCTGGACCATATTATCACGAATCAGCTATAGTCAATCTTGACGGCGTCGAAGGAACAGGAACGCACTGGGTGGCTTATCGCAAAATCGGAAAAAACGTCACATATTTCGATAGCTTTGGAGATCTTAGGCCACCTATTGATTTAATGATGTATCTTGGCGATATCGAGATCAAATATAATACGAAAAGATATCAAGATTTCAATTCTCACGTATGCGGTCATCTTTGCTTACAGTTTTTGTGCGAGGGTATAAAAGTAAAGGCAACGTGAAAATATCGGTAGTCATATTCACACAGTCATGGAGGATTCGTTAACTCTGACGCTCTTGGGTAATTCTTCACTGTTGGAAGCGCACTATTTCCCACCAATCAAACTATCACAGCATAAACTTTACAAGTTGGGCTTAGTCGAGTTTCTAACGTTCAACTCGATACCTAATATCGACGTACATAATAATAAATTTTACGTCGCAAATCAAATTATCGACATACCTGTCGGGACCTACGAGATCGACGACATTGATAAATTTCTTCGTAAAGCTGTGCAGCCTCTCCGTACTGATAATAATAATAATATAATATTTAGTTTGAAACCAAACGAAACACCTTGCATTGTACAATCAAGTGTTCTGAACCTATCGATTTTCGTCCGCAGAATTCTATCGGACGATTGTTGGGTTTTTCACAACGTACATTATAGGCAAACGTTTCTCACAACTCTGATCTGCCCATCAGTATTCTCAGAGTGAACGCTGTGAGAGTCGAGTGTAATATAACCGCTGGAGCTTACTTGAACGGAAACACCGTTCACGATATTCACGAATTTTTTCCAGCAGTACCGCCTGGATATAAAATTATTGAAATTCTCTCTTGTGTAATTTATCTTCCAGTTACGAAAAAGTCTATAGATTATTTACAATTACGCATCGTCGATCAAGACATCGGAAAGCGAAAGCTTTAACGCGTCAAAGCATAAAGTTCCTAAAAAGTCTTGGGTTAAGAGTAGTTCCAGGTGGAAAATAAATTGCCTAATTTTTTTTTTTTCTGCTGCTTTCAACGAAACAATGGAGAACATTCTAGAAATACAGTCACCTGTAATCAGATGTAAAGATTCATCGTCTTCAATGAATCTTTGGCTCATTACGAGATTCACGCTCATCAATCTTACACCAATTCATCGTTCAAAAATAGTGACGTGATTCGTATATCAATTCAACATCAAGACTCGTGCCTTTTACTTTCTCGCAGCTCGTTACACATTTGTGGACGATTACGTAGCAACAATAACACTTTGTTAACGAATACTGATTTTGTTAATAATGCTATTTGTCACATGTTTGAAGAAATTAGGTATGAGCTGAATGCTATAAAAATAGATAAATGTAAGAACGTTGGTCTCACAACCGTTATGAATAACTGATTATCTCTCACTCCAAGTCAAACCTTGATTGCCGAAAATGCCGGATGGATAAATATCTTAAAACAAGAGGACCGTAAAATAACTAATGCGAATGGTGACTTTGACATTTTGATTCCTCTGAACTTCATACTTGGATTCGCTGAGGACTATCGCAAAGTGCTCGTGAATATGAAACATGAATTAATTCTCGTAAGATTGAGTACTGATTTAAATGCAGTTTATCAAACGAAGAAGACCGTGGCCGATGTTGAGCTTACGAAGAATTCAAGATTAATGTAAGACGTTTCGAATGGCTTATGCCCTATGTGACTGCATCGAATGCAAAGAAAATACGTCTACTCGACTTTCTGAAAAGCGAACGAAGTATTTCAATGAGTTTTCGTAGTTGGGAACTGTACGAATATCCAGCGCTGCCTGCAAACACAAATCACGTCTAGACAGTTAAAGCGACAAATCAGTTGGAGAAACCACACTACGTTATCTTAGCCTTCCAAACCAATCGAAAAAATGAACCAAACTCTAACGCTAGTATATTTGACCATCGTAACATCAGAAATGTAAAACTGTACCTCAACTCTCAGTGCTATCCATACGGTAATCTCAACATTGATTTCAGTAAAAAGCAGTACGCAATGTTGTACGATATGTATCCCAATTTCCAGAACGTATACTACGGTAAGGATGCCGAATCGATGCTCAAAAAACTCGAATATAAAAATTACAAGGGTGGTCCGATAAGTACCTAGCCTCACCGCCCGATGGCGCCACTCTCGCAAAAGAAATATTCTATCATGTAGTACTACCTTCTCGATGGTTACTGTCAAGATTTCAGCCGGATCGGAGTTGTAGTTTATTTTTTAGAGCGTGTGAAAGCAAGTGTGTCCGTTGATTTTTGAAAAATGGAAAAAGAGCAGTATCGGTCGGTGATTTGATTCTTGTTTTTGGAAGAAGGGCAATCTCGCAGCGAAATCAAAAAGCGCTTGGATGCTCTGTACGGTGACTCTTCTCCTTCGATGGCGACCGTCAAAAATTGGTTTAACGCGTTTCAACGTGGTCGCACGTCGATTTTTGAAGAGCCACGTCCAGGTGCTCCGAAAACGGCTACCACGGAGGATAACGTATCAAAAATTCACGATCTCGTATTGGCAGATCGACGATTGAAGTTGTGCGAGATAGCTAAGATCGTAGACATCTCAAAAGACTGCGTGGGTCATGTCCTGCATGAAATTTTGGGCAGGAGAAAGCTGTCGGCGCGATGGGTGCCGCGTTTGCTCACTCCGGACAACAAGCGCAACCGTGAGATAACTTCAGAGCAATGTCTGACGCTGTTTAAGCGCAATCCGAAGGAGTTTCTGCGTCGTTTCGTGACAGTCGACGAAACATGGATCCACTGGTATAGACCAGAGACCAAGGAACAGTCGAAACAGTGGACTTTACCCGGCGAAAGTGCTCCGAAGAAGGCGAAGACTGCCCCATCGGCCGGAAAGGTGATGGCTACCGTTTTCTGGGATTCACAAGGTGTGATTTACATCGACTACCTGGAGAGGGGCAAAACGGTCACAGGGTTGTACTATGCCGATTTATTCGGCCGATTCGACGCTGATTTGCAGAAAAAACGGCCCCATTTGGCGAAGAATAAAATACTCTTCCACCATGACAACGGATCGGCTCACACCTCCGCCGTCGCCATAGCCAAATTGGTCGAATTAGGCTACGAACTGCTGCTCCATCCACCGTATTCTCCAGATTTAGCCCCGTGCGACTTCTTTTTGTTTCCAAATTTGAAAAAGTCACTCGCCGGGCAGAAATTTGAGTCGAATGAGGAGGTAATCGCTGCCACGGAAGTCTTTTCTGATACTACTTTTCTGACTTTTTTTTCTACTTTTCAGTACTTTTCTGACCTCGAGGAAACGTATTTTTCAGACGGGTTAAAGAAGTTGAAGCATCGCTGGGCCAAGTGTATCGAACTAAAAGGAGACTATATTGAAAAATAAAACGCCACTTTTCCAAAATTTTCGCTTTTCTTTTGTAGGCTAAGTACTTATCGAACCACCCTCGTACATGCCACTCGTAGTGATTGACTGTTCGAAACAAAACGAATCACTAAAGACTGCTTCAGTAGATGTGCGCTTGGCGTTCGAAACCAGAGAAAATATTCCCGAAGGAACTACAGCGTATTGTCGTATTCTACACGATCACATCATTCAGTATAATCCAATAAATGGAGATGTGAAGAAACTTATTTAGGAGAGGGGACAGTCAAAGAATTGACTCTTTCCTTAAGCAGCTCAGTAGTAGCTTTCTATCGCAATGGAGTACGTAGTGGATATGCAAGGCTTCATGATGCCTGGCAAAACTTATGCTGTGAAAGAGCTAGCAATACTTCCACTTAACTACAACGAAGAACCGCTCGTACGCTTGTTCAAACCTCCCTTTCCATGGCGAAGACTAACGGAAAAATATAAGCGAGAAAATCTCTAGTTAGAACTCTACTATCATGGATTAACATGGAACTCTGGCGATTATAAATACGAAGAGCATAAATTCATCATCACAAATACACCCAAAGATGCCACAAAAATTTTCGTTTCCAGAGATTTAAAAAAAGAGTGGTTAGAACGATGTGGCCTCAAAGTTTTCGATTTGAATGATTAGGGCTATTCACCTTTCGATAAATTAAAATTAGTTACCATGTGCCCTATTCAATACGGCAAATACGTAACGACATGTGCACATCAAAACGTTAAATTAATGAAAAAGTTTTATATCTATGGCTGTTGTATGGATTGGGGAGAGAGCGATGAAGTCTTTGAAGGATTTCTATAGTGATTTTGTTTTTTAAGTAAATACTTTGTAGAATAATATGTATTTTTTAAGAACATGTAGAATAAGATATATTTTTTATCAATCAAAAATTTTTGTTTCAATTGATACTGTAACGTCGGGGTCACTCTCAGGTACGCTTGGAGTAAGCGTAAACTCAGGGTTGCTCTGATTTGGCTATCGTGTAACACATAAGTCGGGACGAGCAATATTGTTGCGTTGAGAAAACTGTATGCTAGCGCGGAATGTAATAACCAAATGTTATTACGAACACACCAGACTCACGGTTAATGAATTTCCAAAAAAAAGGGAGGATTTCTTGAAGAAAGAAAAGGATTGCCAGATATAAGATTTTACTTACTTTTATTTTTTCTAATTACTTATTATTAGGGCTGCGCTCTCTCTGCTCTTTGGCCTCTTTCTCTCTCTATATATTCTGAATATACTTGGGTGGCTTCTTAATTGAATTTTGGCTGACTTTTTCTTCTTTGATGCTTCCTCCAGCACTCACTCACTAGTAATCACTTCTTGTTAGGTAATAATCACTTCCTGGTGCCCACTCCACACTCACACCTCCTTTTCAGTCTTGTACAGAGCTTTTTATAAGCCGTGGGTGGTTGGGTGGAAATCCCTTTCCTCAGGCCCATGAAGCGATAACGGCCAAATTTTGTATTGGTGGGAAATTTTCTAATCATATCCAGAATTTCTTTATTGGTCTTTCGGCGTGAATTTTCAGAGAGAGAAAGGGCGGTCCCTTTTTAACTTGGGCCCTTTTCTCCAGAGGTGGCTCTCGGAGTGCCACTTTTAAGAGCAAGAGTAACGCTATAGTTTATAATTACTTATACATAATCGTACTAAACTTAATTAATTATAACGATACATAGTGATTATTATAAACATTCAGAAAAATCCAAACCTTTTACGATTTATTATAAAATACATTATTGTTCTATTTATTGGTTATTCGGTGACAAAAAGATGCGCATTATAATAGCTTACAAAATTGATGAAAATCTATTTAATATTACGGATATTTTCTTAAAATTCGGTGGGAAAAAAAAGATAGATTGCATTTTTATGGTCTCCTTCCATTATCAGCGTGATAACACTTCACGATGTATACGCGATGATCGTAGGCCCCTGTCAACACATGCGTGTGGGACAAAGCAGGATAGAGCGTTGATTGTAAGCTTGAGTACGCAGGCTCGGGCCACTATCAAAGTTTATATTTCGAATGCGTTTTCATCGTGGGAAATTAGGAAGGTTCCCATTCCGTTCGTCATATTTAATAATTAAATAAAAAAACTAAGTTACGGCTAGCCGTCACACCCCCACACTTAAACGATTACTAGAGGAGTGCAACGAGGAAGAGCAATCGAAATTTTTATTCTAATTATAAAGATCTCGTCGTATCATGCTGTAATCAAGGTTTTATCATTTTGTTTGATATTTTATTAATTTCGAAGATCTTGCCCTAACATAGGAGGAACCCAAACGATGGTTTAACTGCTTGAGATTGTGATGCTGGAATCGAATTACTGTGGTTGTTTTGTGTTATTTCATTTTCTGTTGTACGTAGAGTTGGATATAACTCCTGTCCAGGAGCGGTGGCAATATTTGCTGGTGATTCTACATCCCTTTTCGCTTCTGTGGGTTTTGGTGCTAAATGTATTAGAAACGTAGTTAAACTATTCCATATGGCCCCAATTAGATGAAAAGACCATCCATAAATGCTATGTAGAGTTATCCATTGATGAGGACTTCTATTAATTTTTTTGTAGTTTGGACAATTAGTATAATTGCAAGTATACCGGCACTGAAAGTACCAAAGGTCATAAATTTCATCCACATTTTGTTCCAGGTATTGACTATTAACTGCTCCATTACATTCTCGTTCATTAACCTTCCAATTATTCCGTTATTGTCTTTTATGGTGTGTCCGCGAATTTCTCGGGTTACATCATTTATTACTGCAGGTTGTTCCAAGGGGAACAGGATTCTGTTCATTAAATCTTGTAAATCCTTTTCTGTATATATTCCGCTGGTGGCTAGTGAGGGAATATTCTGGTACTTCCAGGTTAATCCAGAAAAAGGCCTAAGAGTGGTAGGAGGTTTTGCTTCCACTGCTCTTGGTAAAAACTTATACCAGTCATCATTGAAATAAAAGAATGTGGGTAGGAGAGCATTACAATCAACTATTGTCCCATAAGCCTTCAAAATATGTGTTTTGGAAGATAAGAATTTGTTATGGTTGTTATGGATTACTTTTAGTTCAGCATAACATTCATCTCCTTGCGATACTTTCACATCAACGGGTATACACTTAACGATGTGCACTACCTCTCCTGCTGTTACAGCCATGTATCCAAGTCCTTTCATGAGATTATAGGCACACTGATCGGGAGATTGACTAGCAATTGCAAGTGCATTTTTCATAATTTCTCTTTCTTGCTTACAGCGATGTACGACAACATCCTTGTACATACGACTTAATTGTACTTTTATGTGACGTCCTACGTATACAAACTTAGAATTTACATACGCAAATATATCTTGGTTGTTCATTGATATTTTCTTACTTAGAAAAAATGCATTATTTTCGACAATATAAACAAATAATTTTGGGTGTTCAGTAACTATAATTTCGTAACCACATAGATTACGTTTAGATTTGGATATTAACGCGAAAGCAATGTCTTGTGTTACTAACGAGTATAAAGTTTGTTCTATTTCACCTTCAATTTGATTAGCTGTTCCTTCATAAAATATTTGATACCGATTAAATTTGCATACATCTTTAGGTATACTTTCCCAAAAAGTGTATCCTCCTTCAGAATCTATACAATGTTCACTACCTAAAATACATCTAACGCCACTACGTAATATTATTTGGTTATTATCTAAATCGACAGAAGTGGTATATTCTTGTAAAGTTACTTTTATTTTAGCTTGGACAACTACGGAATTCCAGCTTCCATATGCATCGGAATAACTACCATAGGTACATTCTCCACTATGATCTACGCTTCCTGCAAGTATAGCGGGTCTAATTGTGGTTTGATTAACTTTAATATCTCGAAATACATGTGAATTTTTAAAATAAAATGTACCGCTTTTGTGTAAAGCATAACATGTTTGTTGGCTTACATCCATTAAATATTCTATCGCGCCATTCTCTATTATGGAATTATGTGAATGCATTCCACAATAATAAATAGTTCGATCTACTGGAATTTTACACTGAATTACTTGAGCAGTTTCATAGTTATTTAACTGTAATAATTGAATGCATTTTCTTGTTACGTTTATTTTTGTAGAAGGCATTTCACATTCTTCCACGCTTAATAAAGATATAGTGGTTATATTAAGAGATCTTGCTCCGCAGTCGTATCCTATGATGGCTGTAACTGGATTAGTTATTGTTAAAAATATCAATGATAACAGAGAAGAGTGCATCATGTTTTCGGTTCTGTAATCAGAAAATATTTCATTATATGTTCCTTTTGTTCAATTATCTATTGTTTGTTTCATAATATATATTTTATTTTATGATTTATCTCACTTTTTTTTATATTATATTATATTTTTCCTCTCTCCCCCTTTTTCTATTTCGGCTTATTTTCTTTGGTTGATTTGTTTATATGCGAAATTCGGAGTCTATTTGAATGAACTATTTTTGTGCCCTTTTTAGTCTCTATTTTTACATTATGTTTTGGAAGAATACCAACTATTTTATAAGGCCCTGAGTAATGATCCCCGAATTTCCCTGGTTTAGGTCCTGATTTTAAGAAAACGTAATCACCTAAACTAAAGTCTTTTGGATTTATATGTCTATCATAATATTTTTTTGATTTTTCTTTAGAGCTAACTAAATTTTCGTAAGCTAATTTTCGTATACTACATAAACGCGCAACTAAATCTATTATATATCCTTTATATGTAGGTAACGTATCGCTTTCACGAAGGGGATTATTTGAGGGCATTCGAGCTAAGCGGCCAAATACAACTTCATACGGCGTATGTTTTGTACTTTCTTGTACACAGGTATTGTAGTTTAGGATACCTAGGTCGAACCAATCATCCCAATCATTGTCAAGATCGGTGTATTGCTTTAAGTACTCAATTAATACGTGATGAGATCTCTCTAGGGAACCGTTCGACTGAGGCATGAATGCTGTGGTTTTTAATTTCTTTATCTTGAATCTCTTGGAAATACGCGTCATTAGTGAACTCAAAAAATTTCTGCCTTGATCAGTAAGCATAGCTTTCGGACATCCAAAAACACAAATAAATAAATAAGATTTTCCCAATAATATCCTTGTCTGATCCGATGAAAGGTCTTTGAAACGCCACGATGTCCTCCAATTGGGGATTTATGGAATTCATAAAAGATTCCGTCGCGTTGTTCTAAGGGTACATACTCTAACTTATCTGTACAAATTATTAATTTTATTCCACTATTTCTAAACACACTATCTAATAAATACTCTATTTCTAACCAACTTAAATTCTCTACATGTTTACTCTGAGCAATACAGACTTCAGTTTGATTAGTATTAATTAGCAAATCTCTTAATATTTTTAAAGTAATGTGTATATAATCCTTAATATAAGTTAACGATTCTGGGCGGTCTCCTCGTATGCAGAGTCCAAATTGATGATAGTTCTTCTTCTTCTTTTCTTTTGAGATTTCACCCACTTGTAAGATTGCCTTAGTATTAATTTTCTTATTTTCTATCAATTTTCGAGCGCCTTCATCACAAGGTTGTCCATTGCTGCTTATAAAATAAGCAACATTGTCGTTGCGCACATGTATGGCTTCTTTAACTTTAACTATATTAGCGGTGTCGTTGTCGTTATTTACGGACTCACCCGAACTATTATTCATTGAGTCCTCTTCGGAATCAGGATCTTGTATATTGTGAGGTAGATTCTGATTGGGTTGCATAGGTATTTTGGGTATAACTCGTGCTTCAGCTTCAAGTTCACTATCGTCTAGATCACTTTCTACGTAATCAGGTATCTCATTTCGAGTTCTTTCGGGGTAACGTTTTAAAACAACTTCGACAGATTCGGGTATAGGCAACTTCTCTACAGGAGGTGTTTTTGGGTATGGGATAATATTTTTATTATCATTATTAATAGGAATTTTCCGGGGTCGTCCGCGTGGACATTTTATTGGTTTGATTTCTTCAGTTTCCTGTTGAACTACCAAAGGGTCAGATGACTGTTCCATTTGTTGTCTTTGCCTTCTAGTAACTACATTTATTTCAGGAATTTGATGAGTTTTGTCTGCTTCGGTGATTACAGATATGTAACTATCATTTTCTTGTGTTGGTATTTTCCGTCTTCTAAAAGGAATGTAAGTTTCTCCTATTTTTATTGTCTTTGTGTCAAAATTAACACTTGCTTTACTAGAAAAAAGGAAATCAGATCCTATTATACCTTCGCAATTTACAGGAAAGTCATTTTGTACAATATGGAATTTCATTGGTATCTCAAATAATTTCAGTGTTATTGATCCTAAAGTTCTATGGGTTAAACCATTAATATCTATTAGGTCAATTTGATCAGTCTCATCAAGAATTCCTAAAGTATACTTTTCCTTTATTAGACTCTGTTCAGATAAACTATTAATTATATACTGTGTCCATCCGTATTTTGGATTATATATATTCAATAAAGGAGGTTCTTCGTCAACGAGTGGCGTATATAAATTATAAATTTTTCTATATATTTGCATGTTACTATCACTAACAACAGGTTTTACTACGTTACTTTCGTTTATGCTATTATTATTATAGTTTATTTTCGTACTGGTGTTGTATAAGAAATTTTTACCTATGATTCCGTGATATGGCATTTGACAATTTGCAACAACATAAAATACTATTTCATTTCCGACTATTGTTAACTTGACAAATCCACATTCTTGGTAATCATCTTCACCAAAAATACTCTGCATGGGTAAGATATTGGACATTTGGATAGGTATATCGTCCGGTACACAACAGGATTTAATGATATTGGTAGTGGAAGTAGAATCAATTAAGAATTGAAACTCTTCACCTGTCTGTTTGCTAATATAAGAATAAACTAGATTTTTAATTTCTCTATCATTCTGACGTATATGTTTTACATTAACTGGTTCTATCGGATTCCGTGATAGTGCATCAGCTGTCGCATTGGCTTTGCCTGGGCGATAAATTATCTCATAGTCATATTCAGAAATTTGGAAACACCATTTCTAAACCCTGGTATTGAGGTCGGCTGACTTAAACCAAACTAAAGGTTGGTGATCAGTAATAATGGTGATTTTCCTTCCGAAGACATATGATTTGAATACTTTGATACTGTGAATAATTGCGAGCACTTCTTTTTCGTAAACCTCGTAATTCAACTCCGGACCACGTAGTACTCGAGAGGTGTATGCAATAGGTTGGCCCGATCCAATAGTGCCTTGTGAGAGTATTCCTGCTATTGCGATTCCAGAGGTATCCGTACGAATTATGTAATCTTTATCAAGATTTGGGAATTGTAATAATGGAGCGCTACACAGCAACTCTTTAAGTTCACAAAATGAACTTTCGATTTTATCTGTCCATTCAAACACCGTATCTTTTTGCAAAAGTCTGGTCAAAGGTTTAGCAATTTTCGCAAAATCTTTAATGAATCTACGATAATAGCCACATAACCCTAAAAATTGACGTACAGTGCCGGTCAGCCACTTTTACCCCCCCACGGGCAAAATCAGTCTAACTTCAAAGTTTTATATCTCTGGTAGAAATTAACGTACAGAGACGCGCGTGGGTGCGTTTGAAAGGTCTTTCGGAGAGCTTTCAAATGATATGACTCACGGTTGCCATCGATTGTTTTTTTAAATTTTGCAACAATTATGCAAAATTGAAAATTCTGAAATTTTTTTATTATTTTTGACAATTAGCCAATTTTGGAAAAAAAATCGTACGAAAATTTGAAGTACACCATTTTTTAGCTATTACCAAGCCCTATCTGAATCACTCATCAAAAATTTATTTTCGTCAAATATGACGCGCGCACGGGCATTTTTTCCTGGAAGTGACAGTTTTTTTCAACATTTTTTATCTCCGTCAAATTGTAACAATCGAAAAAAATTTATAGGAGAAAAAATGTTTGTTTTTTCACGTAGAATACTGCAATAATTTTTTTTTCGGTTTTTCGAAAAATTTTTTTTTTCGGTTTTTTTCAATTTTTTTTTCTCAGTCGGTACGCTAAAAAGATGAGTAACCACAAAAAAAAATTTTTTTCCACCCATTCAATAATACTACATAACAAGTATCGTAAATTACATAAAAAAAAATCTTTTTTTTTTCGACCTTGAAAAATAATTTAAACCGAAAAAAAAAATTTTTCGAAAAACCGAAAAAAAAATTATTGCAGTATTCTACGTGAAAAAACAAACATTTTTTCTCCTATAAATTTTTTTCGATTGTTACAATTTGACGGAGATAAAAAATGTTGAAAAAAACTGTCACTTCCAGGAAAAAATGCCCGTGGGCGTGTCATATTTAACGAAAATAAATTTTTGATAAGTGATTCAGATAGGGCTTGGTAATAGCTAAAAAATGGTGTACTTCAAATTTTCGTACGATTTTTTTTCCAAAATTGGCTAATTGTCAAAAATAATAAAAAAATTTCAGAATTTTCAATTTTGCATAATTGTTGCAAAATTTAAAAAAACAATCGATGGCAACCGTGAGTCATATCATTTGAAAGCTCTCCGAAAGACCTTTCAAACGCACCCACGCGTGTCTCTGTACGTTAATTTCTACCAGAGATATAAAACTTTGAAGTTAGACTGATTTTGCCCGTGGGGGGGTAAAAGTGGCTGACCGGCACTGTACAGCTTTAACCGACTTTGGTCTTGGGAATTCCTTAACTGCTTTAATTTTTTTCGGATCTGGTTCTAGACCATTTTTACTTATTATATGACCTAAGTAATTAACTCGTCGCATTAAAAATTTGCCTTTTCCAATCTGCAATTTCAATCCTGCTTTTCGTTATCTTTCCACTAACATTCGGAATATGCGATCATGTTCTTCAAGTGTATTTGCATATGTAACTATATCGTCTAAATACACGAACAGATCTAACCCTTGAAGTCCGTGGAGCAACGTATCCATTAAACGTTGAAAAGTCGCGGGTGCATTCTTCAAACCGAATGGCATACGCACAAACTCATAGTGGCCGAAAAGAGTACTGAAAGCCGTTTTATGCGCATCTTTTGGGTGCATCTTGATTTGGTAAAATCCCATGGCGAGATCAAGTACGGAATAGAATCTAGCACCTCCTACTTGGTCAAAAATTTGTGTAATGTTAGGTATTGGATACGAATCAGCGATTGTTTTTTCGTTCAATCCTCTCATGTCCAACACCATTCTTCCATTACTGTCTGTTGCCTTAGGTACGATCCATATGGGGATGTTGTATGGTGAAGTAGATTCTTGTATTATACCGGCTTTTAGTAACTTTTCGACATGATAGTTAATCTTATCCTTCATCGCGTGAGGAAATTGATACTGTCTACTATTTACTGGTATATTATCGATTGTTCTTATCTCATGCAAGACAAAATCGGTTCCCGGTAACTTGTCGCTAGGAAGATAGAAGACATCTCGTACTTCCTTAATGAGATTAACAATGTAACTTTTTTCAGTATCGTTCAGGTGACTTAAATCTAAATAATCTTCTATACTTTTATTACTATCTTCGTTGGCTTCATCTAAGATTACGTCGGCTATCCCTAAATCATTATCTCTATCTTCTATATCTAATTCCTATTTAACGCTGTCTTGTGCAATACTATAAACGTGTCTGACGGCCGAATTAAACGGTACTCCAAAATCTAAGGGTATCAATATCATACAAGTGAAATTGTGGCAAAAATAAATGCAGGAAATGCAATTAAATTGATAAATAGTTCATTCATAATATGCCAGGAACATCCAAATTTTGCACTAACCTCAAACTTACCATATGGTAACTTGAGTGAACAAGCAAGCGCTTTCATAGCACAATTCAAACTTGTAAGTAGAGAGGAAATAAAACAAGAAATACTAAATGAGCTCGTGCATGAGAAAGAAATAATGAATGAAAACGATGAACATAAGGATTTAACACAAGTAAGTGAATTAGATGAAATACAACAACTAAAAGCTGAAAATAACTTATTGAAAGAACTCTACAAAGAAACAAAGGAAAAAAATGAATTACTAAATGAATTACTCATCAAAGAAAAGCAAAATAGGAATGTGTTATTAACAAAAGAAAAGAAAAATAAACCAAATAACATATTTAAAAATTCATATGCAGAAACATTGAGTTTACCAAAGCCTAAGCCAAAAAAGGTACCAAGACTTATTATCAAACGAACTAATAAAAATGATACCACTAATTTAGAAAAAACCGTAGCTCATTATCTGATCAAAGATAAAACAATACAAACAAAAAAAATTAAAACAGTAAATAACGATACTGTCATAATTAACTGCATGAATGAAGAGAGTATTAACACTATAGAAAAAACATTACACAAAAAAATACACACGTTTGCTAAAATTGAAAAAGAGCAAATTAGGAAACCAACAGTTAAAGTTACTGGCATCAGCAAATCTTTCACTCAAAATATGCGAGACATTGAGTCAGATATAAATCAAAGAAATTTCCACAATTATGATGACAAAGGTAAAATAATACACTCATACACAAATGAGAAATTGCAAACTACGACAGTTATAATGGAGGTATCAGCTAATTTGTACAAACACATTAGAGAGAATAAAAGCAGACTTTTTGTTGGTTGCCAAAACTGCAAAGTCTATGACATTATAAATACAAGCCCTTGTTATAACTGTGCTAGGTTTGGACATAGTGGAAGCAGATGTAAAAATGAAGCCACGTGTTACAAATGCAGTGGTAATCACACTGGTAGTCAATGCAACAATAAAACACAAACATGTCCTAATTGCACATACCACAATACTAAATACAAAACTAAATTTGATACTAAACACAGTGCAATTGACAGTCAATCTTGTGAAATTTTAAAAGCAAAAATAAACAAATACATTGAAATGACAGACTATCCGATAATACCAACGCACCAACGCTACTTCGGAAAAATAGAACGCCCGGCTGCAGAAAAACCAACAATTAACGCGCGTCCTGCTCTATCAAGCGGCGCATCATTAGCGTCATTAGCCTCCATATCCTCGCTCAACTTACATGGTAACAATAATGCGAAATACAAATAAAAATGCATTCCATCGATGAAAATATTAGCAACGAAATTATTATTAATAACACTGACGAATTAAATGAGCACATAATAATAGAAAAGGAAATTATTATCTGTGTCAATATCAGAAGTTTGAATGCCAATTACACCAAACTTCTAACATTTATAAACAACCTACAAAAAAAACCAAGTGTTATAATATGTACTGAAACATGGAATTTACAACATTTCCTAGTCTTCAATATTGAAGGATACAGTATGTACTATAACAACAGTAGTATTAATAAGGCTGATGGCGTGGTGACCTATATCAGAGACGACATAATTGAATCAACAGAAATAATTCAAATACAAAATTTAAAAATTTTACAAACTACAATACAGTTAGAAAATGAAAAAACTATACTGTTAGCAGCTATATACAGATCACATGACCTACACAAACCACAATTCATACAATCGATCAAAACATACATAACTCAACACATAAAGAAAAAAAATTAAATACTAATAGGCGATTTTAACCGCGACATTTTAAGCCAAGATCCTTGGGATCAAGAATTCTTGCAAATGTTAATGGAAAAAGGACACCATCCAGGATTTAATACGATTACCAGACCTTCGCTGGACAACAACAACAGTGGAACATGCATTGATAATTTTTTTATAAAAATGGAAAATAACGCATACAAAACTTTTAACGTCAACACCCCGTTCAATGACCATTATCCACTAATAATGGCGTTGCAGAACCAAACAAAAAGCATAAATCACTCACATAATAAAAAACAAATTAATTACCGAAAACTTCAACATATAGCTCAAACTATAAACTGGAATGAAAATAGTGAAACTAATGATACAAATCAATCTATCAATAACTTAATCATGAAAATACAATATTGCCTTAAACAGGCAGAAAAGAAAAATGTCACTAACAAAACTATTAATAGCTTGAAGCCAAGAAAAAAATGGATCACCAAAGGCATAATAAACTCATGTAAAACTAAAGAAAACCTATATCTTGAATGGAAATATAATCCTCACGATACAACAAAAAAAAATAACTATAAAAATTTTATCAAAATTTTAGATAAGATAATTACAATAGCAAAAGAAAATTACGATAAAAAAATCATAGAAATGGTGCAACATGATCCTAAGAAATTATGGTCAGTTGTCAACAACAAACTAGGGAGAAATACTCAGAATAACAAAACTATTGATTACATCACGGACAAAAATAATAGAATCACCAATCCAGAAGAAATTGCAAACAAAATGAACACATTTTTTTGTGAAATCGGAACGGAACTTAGCAATAATATAATACAACCGCAAAATGCAACACTCAACCTCCCAAAAATAAACCCGAAAACAATATTTTTAAATTTTACAAATGAACAAGAAGTAAAAAAAATAATTGGCAGACTAAAAAACAAAAAAGGAGGAGTTGATGGAATTAATTCATTATTATTAAAATCATTAATCCACTACGTATCTGAACCACTTGCACTTGCTATAAATAAGTGCATTATTAATGAAACTTGGCCTGATGCTTTAAAAGAAGCGGATATTATACCAATCCACAAATCAAAAGAAAAACATTTAGCAAATAACTACAGACCAATTTCTCTAATCTCCAACATAGCTAAAATCTTTGAAAAAATAATACATAGAAGAATTTAATCTTTCATTGACAACTGTAATTTGCTTTCCACAAATCAATTTGGCTTTCGAAAAAACAGAAGCACAAAACATGCACTAAATTATATTTCAAACAACATTTATGAACAATTAGATGCAAGTAAACCTATAACAATAACTTTTCTGGATCTTGCCAAAGCCTTCGACACAGTTGACCACAAGATACTGTTACAAAAATTATACAACTATGGTATTAGGGGTAGTGCCTATAACCTTATCAAAAGCTACCTAACAAATAGAAAACAATGTGTGAAGGTAAATAATGCAAGTAGCGATAAGCAAATAGTAAAAATGGGTGTTCCTCAAGGAACTATATTGGGTCCGCTACTTTTTCTACTATACATAAATGATCTACTAACGATTCTACCAGAAAAATCCATACTATCTTTTGCAGACGATACAGCAATCATAGCAAAAGGTAAGAATTGGAAAGAAGCTGAAACTAATATGAACAGTTATCTAAAAATAGTGGGAATTTGGCTTGCTCTTAATAAACTATCTTTATTTTACAAGGAAAACCTGAAAATTGAAATCTTAGGACATCCAATACACCGAGTTGAAAACACAAAATATCTTGGAGTTACTTTTGACAGTAATATGAAATGGGATTTACATCTACAAATCCTATACCAAAAAACAAAATATCTAACATTTGTCCTATATAAGCTATCAAAAATAATGAATACTAGTAGATTAAAAATGATCTACTACGCACTCTTTCACAGCATAATGACCTATGGAATTATAGCATGGGGAGGAGCGTACACAGGTCGAATTAAAGTAATACAAAACTTACAAAACAGACTACTAAAAATAATCTATAAAAACCAATTTGTGACACATGAATACCCACTTAACTTAGATCAATGCTTTTCATTGGAATCTCTACTATTCCACTACGATACTTTTAAGGACAAATATATTGGAAAAGAAAGAAAAACAAGATTCGCCTCAATCCAACACCCAAAAAGAACACTAACTAGCAGCATAAAAAACAGTTATGTAAGAGCAATTATGTTATACAATAAACTACCTAATGACTTGAAAACAATTAGCAACACGACAACTAGGAAAAACAAACTTAAAAAATGGATCAAAGGAAACCGAATATGGCAAATAGATTAAACTGCAAAAATATAAAACAATTAATTGATCTCTATGGTACTCTGTATCCGACATCGGAAGTCCATGAGGATGCAGTAGACCACAACAAATTAATACTAGATATTAGAACATTTATTTGTGCAAATAACAATTGCAATTTATGTCATAAAAGATCACACAAAAGAATCACTCAGTATAACTATGAAAAATTGCTGAAAGGATCAACACAGGACATCAACAGGATCACAAAGCTAGCTAACAGCCTCTTGAATAATATGAAAACAACGACAGCTACACAAATTAACAGAATAAAATTTACCAAGTCCACACTCGAAGAACATAACATAAACAGTAATAACAAAATGTCCATAGAAACAGTTTTCGATGCCATTGATGAGATGGCAAATGAAAATAACTATAGAGCACTGTCAAGAAAACCGATGCCAGCCCCTGGAAAACTGATAGAACAACCAAATTGTATCAGAATGACCTATGGAGACATAAACTATCTAGGCAACAATAAAGCCCTGTTAAACTTTGACAGAGGTATTCAAGGAACACAAATTTTCAGGAACTCAGCATCACCTCTAGAATATCAACAACACCTAGACATTGTAGTTGTCGATGACATAGTGTTCACCTCAACTTGCAAATGTGTCTCGAGCAGACAACACAAAGAAATTTTTCCACACTATAGAGAAACTTGCGCAATAGGACTAACATGTCCAGCAAGATTAACAAGCATAGAACGTGTCATCTACAGAAGAACCAAGAATGCAACAACAGGATATCTCACTACAGTCAGACAGATGCTAAATAGAACATGGGATTAGAACAACAAATCAAGAATATCTTTATACAAATTATTAATTAGTTTTAAGTATTAGTATTAATTTATTAAACATGCCAGATCAGCGTACAGGAAGAAATTCCTCTGCTGGATTGCATGTAATGTAATGTATTTGTATATTATTAATTATTATTAATGTATATTTACTCTGGACATAAATAAATAAATAAATAAATAAATAAATTCGTTTAATATTCTGTCAAACTCATCAGGACTAAGCTGCACTTTATTGACTTGTGGTCTTGGCATGATTTTTCCGAGGTCTCGTTCTAATAATAGAGGTACAACAAAGTTTTCTCCTCTAAAATTATTAAATCCAAAGTCTATGATGGCTTTAGCATCTTCGAGAAATAAAGCGCCTAATATTCCTTCGTAAGTCATTCCAAAAGCATCATCGACTACATGAAAGATAGTGTAAGTGTCAAATATCCTTATTTCGGTTGTACCAAGAGTTGATATTATTCCTTTTCCTATTCCTCGGACTTGTGTTTTTTGCGTGGTATCAATTTCGTTTCCAGGTGACAAAAGACGTTTCTTTATTAGATTGACTTCGGACCCGGTGTCTATTAGGAAATATTCTTTGGTACTAGTTGCTGGATTCAAAACTTTGACTTTTGGAGAAACCTTTTGTATTGCATTTATACTAACTTCTTCTATTCCTTCTGTAATATGTAAATAGCAAAAATTGCTACATTGAACATTATTTTCTTGAAATCGTATGACATGATTTCCTACAATAAATTGTCGTGTTGCGAAATTTATTACAGAATTGCTTTCTGAAAAATATGTAGCCCCTAAAACTACTTCACAAGGTATTGGAAAATCATCTAGTACTAATTGAAATTCCGTCGGTAAATCAAATATTGATAGTGTAATTGTTCCTAATGTGATAAACACTTCTGAGTCTATTCCTTTTAACTGTTTGCATCTAGTACTATTTATATGTTCTGTGTAACTTTGAATCATTCCTATTTTCATTATGTTAGCTTCTGAGCCTGTATCAATCATAATTTGAAATTTGATATCACCTAAGAAGTTTGCATTAATTATTGGGACTTTAGCTGAAATTTTTGGTTCATTTGTTACGGTATAAGACTGAGCGATACTTCCGTCTCTTGTAATTGATGCGCTTGATTCGAATTGGTCCTCTGCATCGCGCTCTGATGAGAGGACTGCTGCCCGTTTCCCTGAAACTGATGGCGATATGGTTGTCTTTTTGGACAATTAGCTATATAATGGCCTGGTTGCTTGCAATAAAAACAATTAGTGTTTGGAGTAACACTATTACTATTATAACATTCTTTTGCTGAATGGCCTGACTTACGACAAACTTGGCAAATAACTTCTATATCACGGTTGTTGCTTAAGTTTTTGCGACACTCTTTCGCTGAGTGGCCAGGTTTATCACAAATTTGACAAATAACTTGATTTATCATTCTTATTTGTGATCGAGTTCGGCAGTCTGCAGCTATATGTCCGTTTCTATTGCATATTTGACATTTGAGATGTGTTCGACAATCACTAGCAACGTGACCTTTCCTATTGCAAATTTGACATGTTGTAATATTATTCCTTAACTTGAAGAAGCATGAATTTTCTTCGTGACCGACCTTTTTGCAGAAATTACATCGTTTATTATTACTTTCTCTAATTATACTATTGCAATTTAGGGCATTGTGGCCTTCTTTATTGCAATTTTGACAGAGGGTTATTGATCTGAAAGAACGAGAATTATTAGAGGCTCGTGCTCGCAATGTTGATTGTAATTCTAGGTCTTTTTCAACTTTTATGGCATTCTTTAGCGCATTTAGGATAGTGGTGTCACTAGGTAAATTTAGCCGAATTTTGGGCTTTAGTCCTCTTCTAAAGCATTCAAATATGTTTTGTTCAATTATGTTTTTGTGTAGGCGTTAAAGATTCTAGGTTCTCTTCTTTCATTTTGGCTTCAATAATTTTACTACTTAACAGTCGTAGCCTATTTCCAAAAGTTAATACCTATGACGAAAACTAGCCTAAACTTTTGACTGCATTACTAGTTATAAGCAAGCTAGACTGTAGTGATAAGAATTATTGTTTCCTCTGGAATATCGAACTGTGAACTAGTCAAATCCTAGTCTATTTATTTTAATGTAATAACTACAAGCATAATTTTATTTATTGACTGAGGAACTAAAATTGTGATCGAACTGTGATGAAATGTGATGCCGGTACGGCATAATGTAAACTAAAGCTGTGACAATTACTGTATATATTTATATATTATTGTATTCTATATTTTGCCATCACGGTAAATAAATTCTTATCTATCTATCTATCTATCAGTATTTTAAGTTTCTCGTCACTTTTTGCAATTTTAATAACAGCGTCTTTAATATTATGCTTTTTTTTTAATCTTTGATTTTCGCAAAACGGTATTTTGTATTCCCTCCTAAATGTTCGTTGACAACGAACACACTCTTCCGGGATAACAAAATGTCGACATAAACATCTTCGAAATTGGGTGACCTTTTCTTCTAATGTTGTAGGCAAGTTACTTGTTGAAGGTGCAGGTTGTTTGGGTGGACCCTGTACCTTGTCTTTTGGTGTTGACCAAATCTCTATCGGACGAGCTAACTCTATTTTATTCTGCTTAGATATCTCTTTTAATCCATTTTCATACTTGTCCTTTGGCAATCCTAACTCGTGCTTTCGAATCTCTCTCCCGAGAGCTCTTCGTTGTGTTTTAGTTAGCCGTTTTCTAGTTGTTCTATATCCTAATTCCACTAGAACAATACCGAAACAAAGACACCAAACTTATATTAACGCCATATTTCAATAATTAGAATGATTCTAAAAAAAAGTCTGAACTTCATATACTTTTACTAGAAATCTCAAACTAATTTATTGTAATAAAACCTTATCTATTTCTGTGTATAAACTAAGGATTATCGCGAATTATTTTACTTATAATTGTAAATTTTCAAATGACTTTGTTAATTTATCTACTTTATTTGCTAAAGCCCTTTTTGAAATCGTATTCCTATTAATTAGTTTGTTATTAATTTTTACTTGCTTCCTAATATTTTTAACTTGTTTCTTTAGGGCAGTATTTGTTTTGATTAAGTCTACACAAATATTTCCCAAACTAGCTATTTGTTCAATTCTATGCTTATTCTGTAATTCAAGTTTCGCGACACGTGCGCTAAGACTACGATCGTTATTGTTTATTCTTATGATATCGGAACTATAATTATTAACCCTATTAATTACGGATATTTGATTGTCTTTTAAATGTGTAATGTCTTCGATTAATTCATCTACCGTGTCGACTATTTCATTAGAAAAAGTTGCAACGGTAGTCGATTCAATTAATCGAACCGTTCGCGATTCTGATTTTCGCGCGTTAGTTCTAAGTATTGAGAGAGAGAGGGGGCGCGCGATCTTTTGAATTGGCAGTTACGACTCAGCTGTTGATACGAGTGGATATCGCCGAATTTTGTTTGCACTGTTTTTCTCGCCGAGTAATAGTTTTATCCAGAACAATTACGCGCGCGAGTGCAACAACGTGATCAACAGATTGCAGCGTTACGGTAGCAGCAGATTTGCAGCTGATAGGCGGTACGAGGCAGTGCAGCTGATAATCCAGGACCAGAGGCAGTTGATAGTTTTACTGACATCAACAATTACGGCTGATCACCGTAATTGCACCGCAGGGTAGGTGCACCTCCCTTAATTATCACGTGACAAAATACATTTGGTATTTTGTCCAACCGTGTTAGCGTTAATTTTTTTGTATTCGCGCCGAGCGTTAGATCGCGCCAATATTCGAATCTTCTCTCTCTCTCTTTCTCACCGAAAATTATTTAATTGTAAATCCTATTCGCGTGCGTCAGTCTTTCGGCCCGACAAAGACTGTAGAGATTTTTTATTAATAAAATCTGTTAAACTTATTCGCCGATTTCGTCATATAATTTTCCTAGTAGTTTAAGCAATTGAAAAAGGCTTAGGTTTTAATCCGATTACAGCTAGGGGATTAAGTGGATTAGGAGTAAAGTCGCTTACACTTAAAACTCATCGAGTGTCACAAGGCACGTGACTTAAGGTGAGTTCAACTCCGCTTGATCGAAGACAACTAAGTTAAGTCAGCTGACGTTAAGGCGAATACACGTATTAACATACGTGTTAACGGAGCGGCGGTTTGCTCTGCATCGTGGGAGTTTTCTCTTAAATAAATTTCTCATTTTGTAGATTTATCCCCCCGTTACAAAGTATTAAAACTTACGAACGGTGGCATTACAACTAAAAGAAAGACCAAAAATCTTATCTATCTAACAACAAAATTTTATTAAAACTTATTCGTTAATATTTCCCTATTTCTGAGTAAAATAAATGTATACTTTTAGTCAATAATTTTTAAATTCAAATTCAGTTTTCAATAAGCACAATTTTGTAATTTTTCAAAACTTACTTTGAACAATAGTTTTAAATATATCTTTCATTAATTGATTCTTTTTCTATATTAATCTCAAGACGGATTTTATTCTATCTTGATATTTTATTCTATATTGATTGTTTTATTCGTTTAATCAATTTTCTAAAAATTCCTCAAAATTAATTTTTATTACTAATATATTCCTTTCTGGTTAGCGACTCAGACAATTTTTGTAATTAAAATACTTTTTCAAATTTTTCTCTTCAAGACCAAAAGACTTTTTTTTTCTGACAATTTTCCTATTCTGATTTATAATTTTATTTCCATAATAAACGATTCTTCTCTGAAAACTTTTTTCAAATTTCAAATACTTTTCAAACCCTTTTCTTAAACAACTTAATTTTCTTTATTTTTCTCTAACTCTTCTATTAATTTACTCATTCAAATTTCAATAATTTTCTAAATTATTTCACTATTCTTTATTGCAAAATAAATTCCCATTAATTTTCTAAAAATTTCCTAAGTTCAATCCAAATAAACTCCAATTAATGTTCACTTTCAATTTAAGCTATCTCCTTGTTTAACACAAAACTTATTTTCTATTTTCTCAATTAAATCAGTGATTTACTGACTAATAAATTTGTATTCTTATTCAAAAAAAATTTTTATTTCTTTACTTTATTTTATTTTTCACAGATTTCAAATTCAACAGAATACTTTAAGTAGTATCTATTCTTAATTTTCTTTTACTCTAACTGATCACTGATATAATTTAAGAAAGGAAAGCCATAACAGTTTTCTTTGCAACAATTTTATCCCTCCGGGGCCTCCAAAATTTTTATGTGACGTCGGGGTCACTCTCAGGTACGCTTGGAGTAAGCGTAAACTCAGGGTTGCTCTGATTTGGCTATCGTGTAACACATAAGTCGGGACGAGCAATATTGTTGCGTTGAGAAAACTGTATGCTAGCGCGGAATGTAATAACCAAATGTTATTACGAACACACCAGACTCACGGTTAATGAATTTCCAAAAAAAAGGGAGGATTTCTTGAAGAAAGAAAAGGATTGCCAGATATAAGATTTTACTTACTTTTATTTTTTCTAATTACTTATTATTAGGGCTGCGCTCTCTCTGCTCTTTGGCCTCTTTCTCTCTCTATATATTCTGAATATACTTGGGTGGCTTCTTAATTGAATTTTGGCTGACTTTTTCTTCTTTGATGCTTCCTCCAGCACTCACTCACTAGTAATCACTTCTTGTTAGGTAATAATCACTTCCTGGTGCCCACTCCACACTCACACCTCCTTTTCAGTCTTGTACAGAGCTTTTTATAAGCCGTGGGTGGTTGGGTGGAAATCCCTTTCCTCAGGCCCATGAAGCGATAACGGCCAAATTTTGTATTGGTGGGAAATTTTCTAATCATATCCAGAATTTCTTTATTGGTCTTTCGGCGTGAATTTTCAGAGAGAGAAAGGGCGGTCCCTTTTTAACTTGGGCCCTTTTCTCCAGAGGTGGCTCTCGGAGTGCCACTTTTAAGAGCAAGAGTAACGCTATAGTTTATAATTACTTATACATAATCGTACTAAACTTAATTAATTATAACGATACATAGTGATTATTATAAACATTCAGAAAAATCCAAACCTTTTACGATTTATTATAAAATACATTATTGTTCTATTTATTGGTTATTCGGTGACAAAAAGATGCGCATTATAATAGCTTACAAAATTGATGAAAATCTATTTAATATTACGGATATTTTCTTAAAATTCGGTGGGAAAAAAAAGATAGATTGCATTTTTATGGTCTCCTTCCATTATCAGCGTGATAACACTTCACGATGTATACGCGATGATCGTAGGCCCCTGTCAACACATGCGTGTGGGACAAAGCAGGATAGAGCGTTGATTGTAAGCTTGAGTACGCAGGCTCGGGCCACTATCAAAGTTTATATTTCGAATGCGTTTTCATCGTGGGAAATTAGGAAGGTTCCCATTCCGTTCGTCATATTTAATAATTAAATAAAAAAACTAAGTTACGGCTAGCCGTCACAATACATAAAAAATTCTTTTATTTTTTTTATTAAACCATCCAAAACAAAGCGAAATTCGTCGCTGACTGACGATGACAGCAGCAGTGGCAGCAGCAGCAGCAGAAGTTCATCTTTTTTATAATAAATTTTGTATTTTTTTATCAACAAAAAAAATTTATACAACAGAATTTAGAAGAAAAAAAATGTTTATTTATTAATTGAGGTGGTGTACAATGATGACATGTATACATATGATTATTAGTTCTTTTCGTTATTGAACTGCTGATAGCCTTTTTGTTCAGGAAAATTTTTAGTATTGCTCGAAAATTTAGAAATACTTTGTTTCCATGTCGATGATTCTTTGATCATCTTTTTTTACTTTAGAGTAGCGATCCATTTTATTGGAATGCTGGTTGATGAATGATTCCATAATTCTTACACTCTGCTATTTATGGTAGCTTACAATCACGAAGTCTACAAATAAAAGAAAGTAAGCAGGATTTTGTGTTGCATTTTTTTCATCTTTATCTTCACAGGTACTTGTACGTTTTTTTCTATTAAACCATCTTCGATAGATTAGACACGCAGGCACGCACACACACGCGCGCGCGCGCGCGCACATTGAGCAGCAAAGAAATTATTATTCGTTATATACCAATTATAATAAATATTTATGTATAATATTTATTATAATAAATATTTATGTATAATATTTATTATAATAAATATTTATGTATAATATTTATTATAATAAATATTTATGTATAATATTTATTATAATTAGTATATTTATTAAAATTTATTGTATTAGCGCTTGGGCCATTCCCAGCAGCCGCTGCCGCCGCCGCACCGACCGCCCTCCACGTATCAATCGCGTAGCTAGTATACACAATACGGTATTGCTCGTAGTAACAGTGACTGTAGCTCTAACGGTAGAGCATCGGCCTGCGGATCCGGAGGACGCGCGTTAGATCCCCTGATCCGTCCGTCCGTTTTTTTTCCGATAAATTTAAAAATTTAACACACACACACACAATAAAAAATCAAAACGCGTAACACAGAATGCGCGCGCGCGCATTGAGAATACATCAGATCACGAGGAGAGAGAGAAAGAAGGAGGAGGTGGGAGGGGGAAATGCAGAGGACGCGCGTCAGATCATATCACCATAGTATAGGAGAGGGGGGGGAGTGCGCAGAACGCACGCATAGCACAGTAGAGTAGGGGGGAGGAGAACGCACGCCACATCAGATCAACTTAGTAGGGAAGGGGGGGAGTGCGTAGAACGCACCGGTATAATTCAGTAGGAGGAGTGGGGAGGTGAGTCGATAGCGCACGGGCCGATCAGTAAGGGGGGGGGGGGGTGAGGTGAACATGCACACACCTCAACTCACACGCTTCAACTCAGTGAGTTGATACCCCTCTGAGTTGAGGCCCCTCTGGTTTACCTACTAAAATTAATGCACGTAATTTTAAAAACAGTTTTCATCTAATTGTCACCATTTTGTTATGGAATGGAAAATAAATCTGTGCAAGTGCGCAAGTCATAATTGCACCCAAACGTGCTAAAAGAGTACTTTAGTCACCAAAGAAGTATAGTAAGCACTGTACGCAATGCTTGACGTGTTCATATCATGCACTTCTTGCCTGTCAACTATACTCTCCTGTTTTATACAATATTTCTACACACTCCAATGAAGTGATGATTTTGCGCTCCCAATCGGCGATACAGAACCGCATTGACTGTCTAAATGTAAAGAACGTATAAAGGTTTGGAATGATGTTCCCTTCGTATATAAGGTCAGCTTAATTAATCAGTAAAGTGACTGCCTCTTTTCCTCTGTCCCATCCCTCTCTCTCTTTCTCTCTCTCTCTCTCTCTCTCTCTCTCTCTCTCTCTCTCTCTCTCTCTCTCTGTAATATGATTGTTAAAGCAAAAAATAATCATACATACAAAATTATTCGTAATGGATTTTTGCGTTAAATATTTTTAATAGATAAATTTATGTTCCAGTATCAGCCGCCGCACCGAGGACACTGGGTCGGGAAATGTGAGCGTAAATTCGCACCATTTCCGCAGCGAAGCGTCCACGGAGGCGATGGCCTTGGGAAGACGCCCGCGTTGGTTGGAAATCGAGCGAGCTCGCGGACTGGCGTGCCCCCGCCGCTCTCGGGAAATGCGAGTCTCGCCTCCGCGTCCTGCCGAGATGGCAGTTGCGGGTATCTGGTATGACCGCGCTGGCAGAGATTCCGTGATGTCCGCTCCGGAGCCTCATGAGTCGGCCAGTCGGCCATCAGTGGCCAATTCACCACCGTTGGTGTTCCGGACGGGAAGGTGGATCCGAGAAACGGATGGAGCCCAGCCGATTTTGGGAATTTTTTCCTCCCACCAGTAGATAACGTGGGAGACAGGCGAAAAGAGATCGTCTCCGCCAAGGATCCCGCGCCTGCCGAGTTCGATCAAGCCCGGACCTGGACGAGGAGAAACGATGGTGTCGAATATGCCGGGAGAGAACTTGCAGCCCCCCTGCAGCATATCTCTCCCATCAGGACTCCGATCGCAAGAGCCGAGGAAGGAAACGTCGGAGTCCATCGTTCGACGGGTACTTTCTTGGTCGGCCTGGACTCGATACCGTTTGAGCCGGTGTTGCAAGGCTGCACTCCTGATGTTGCGGATACAAACTAAGGTGATTGGGTGAGTAGTGGTATAGGTTGAGAATTTTTGTTTGTTATCAGTATGAATGTTGTGAAATCGAATATTGTCATGTGTGAATGTTGTCCTTCAGGTTCTTTTAATGTCCCTGGGAGTACCCAGGATCGTTGGCGGTGGTGCTGGGGGAGAGGTCGAGGTGGTCGTCCACCAATGATCATGAGGGTATCGTTGGACTTGGGAGGGGGTGTGACGGGCGGAGCGACAGATGAGTTCGCTCGCCCTGTTCGTCTCTCTCTCTCTTCCGCGTGCCTTCCCCTTTACCGCTGCCTCATCAGTCTTGGTTGATTCAAACCGAGTATCGACGCACGATGTGACACTGTTTCAGGTCTGATTCCTGATCGACGTGGATGTTTGGCACAAGTGAAACGGAACAATAGCAGGAAATGAAAGCAGAAGAGAGAGAGAAATAGTGTCGCCGGCATGAGTTGCACATGTGTGCGTATTCGGCGGCGCTCGGCCGTTTAAGTATCTGTAGGAAGGGGCGCGGAAAACGCCGCAGAAAGCGCGAGATCACGAGGACAGTATGGCTTTAACCAACAACGCGCCTATTAGCTGGATTAGCCTCGCGACTAAAGTGATTGTGAGACGCGCGATTACCAGCTCTTGCAAAAACTACGTCAGACATCGGAGGAGAGGACCGACTGCGCCGTGACCAATCCACCTTCTTGGAGGACATCAGTCGAGTCAACGGACGTGGACTTCCTCTACGGCGCTCCCTCCTAAGTTCAGGTACCCTTGTTTTTCCTTGGTTTGCGCTACGGTTTCTCTCTCTCTCTCTCTCTCTTTCTCTCTCTCTCTCTGGTAAGCATCACAGCATCTTTTCAACGGCTCTTCAACAAATTCAGTTTATCTAATCATCTGGCATCACACCTTCGAGCAAACTGTTCCAGGTAGTGCATCTTCCACGGGGCTAACAAGTATACGCTGTTTCATGCATAATTATTTGCATTCTGCCCTGGAATTTGCATTACTTGTGCAACCAGCATCACCTAACCTCTTTCACCTGAATCAACACTGCATACGTCTCTCTACTAACAGAATCAATTGCTGAATCACAATTGCAGCAGGACATCTCATCACCTACCTGGCCGTTCTAGCTCTACCAACAACGAATATCATCGCTAGAACAACTATTTTCTCGTCGGTTAAGTGAGGAATATTTTGTCCTACCTACATTTTGCCACTACTCTGTATTGTTCATTTTTCTTTTATTATTTGTTATTACTGCGAACCTGTAATCGATCATTTTAATTATTAAGACTACATCTCACCTCGATTCATCTAGTGTAATTCACATCTTCATCTTTATTGTTATTTTCATAATCATTCATTTTAATCTTAAGTTGTAACGTATATTTAAGTCGGGTTGCGTCATCTTGCGAATTTTCCGCGCCAAATTTTCCCCCTAATTTCTATTTCGCGTTCCGCACTACTGTGAGCATCATCTTCGCGCGCATTTTGAATTTCCCGCCACACCCTCTGTGATAATTCGCTTTTCCTCGGTAGAGGTCACTCTACCGAGTTTATCATAGCTGGTTGGTTGCGTGCGCATCCGCGCCACTTGAAATTGCGCGCGAACATTCAAATTATTGTAGACACTTCATTTATTTCTAAACCTATCTCGCCTATTTATGTCAAGCCGCGTGTGTGCCAAGTGCGGATTGATCGTGCGACGACCTGATCAACTCCTCCTCTGCAACTCCTGTAATTCCCTGTACCACAACTGTTGCATTTCACCCAACTCAAGACCAGCCAATCACAACTCTGCAGAATTTAATTGCTGCCTCAACCGCTCGCCGAACGTTGATACTACTTTAGCCAATACCGTCTTGGATATCTTCGCTACGCCAAAAGGACACTCCCCCTCCATTATCACACACGCCAGGAAACGTCTAGCCTCACCAACTCAGCCATCACCGCTGCCGATCACCAAAGCCTGCAGATCTGAGCTACCTCCGACTACAGGTCGGAACTCCGATTTTCGGCAATGTCTGAGGCACCTGAGTGGTTCCGCAGGGAGTCGCAGCTTAACGCAGATCGGCATGCGAGGGAAGCCCAACTCAATTCTGAGCGCTTTGAGAAACTTTGCGGACTCTGGACTAAAACGCAGGATGAGTTTCGCGAGCGTGACGTCTATTTCGCATTAGTCGACGAGCCTGAAATCTTGGTCCATGGGTTACCAGCGGAATTTCAAGGTTCCCTCTTCCAGGCCGCTACTGTCCTCATTGCGCTGGGCTTTGGTGGAGAGCACAACCTCCCTGCGATTATTGCGACAAGGGAGTGGAATCCCACCGCTGCCTCTCGCTCTACTGCGCCCACAGATCAGTCGCAGTCCTTCTCTCACTCGATCCAAGGTGCACGAAGGAAGTCCTTCACCTTCCTACTGGATTTGCCATCCTCTCGGAACAGAATAATCAAGCTTTCGTCCAGACTGAAGGGGCATACTGCCCAGACGATCTTTGGCTGTGGAGGTGGTTTACGAGTACTACTGCGTCCAATCTACCCCAAGCCTGTCTTCGAGCTGCTATCCAAGGCCAGAAAGGTGAGTGATGACCTCGGATACACGTGGCCTGTGGTGCGAAACTTGCGGGTCTTCTGCCGCGCCACGCCGCAATCGGAGCTCATCCCTATTGTCTCTGAGGCTGACCTACGTGGTTTGCCGAGGCTGGCATCTCGCCAACCAGTCGCATGCTCGGCGGGAGCCCCAGGCCACCCTCACCCTTCGGCCGCGCCTTCCGCTCTTCTTACTGGTGCCCGTCACGATCTCCGACTCCCTCGCTCTGATCTTCATATCCGACCGGCTGCAAATACACCAAGCTTCACTTTATCTGCCTCTTCTTCTCAGTCACCAACCCGTAACCCAGCTCAAACTTCATGACATTCAACGGTCCCACTAAATAATTCTGTTACCACCTCCATCCCATCTCGATCTTCCCTCACCGTTGCGCACATCAACATAAACGGCCTAAACGTACCGTGGCATTTCTCTCTCCTAGAAGCACAGGCACATACAAGTTCATATGACATTATTGCCATCTCCGAAACCAAACTTTGTAATGTCATCTCTGATGACCACCTCGTACTAGCCAATTACAATTTTTTCCGACTGGATCGCGAGGGCAAGGAGGGTGGTGGAGTTGGCTTCTATTGCCGCAATAGTTTGACAGTAAAATTACTCGCTGCCTCTGATCCCACGTTTAACAACTCACCTGAATTCATGATAGCCGAAATCCAAAATAAAAGCCACCTAAAACTTTTATTTGTTATTGTCTACCGCCGTCCATCCGCCAAAATCCCATCATTTTTCTTCAACACCATCTCTTCCTTACTTCCTCTCTTCAATGATGTCATTATCACTGGTGATTTCAACTCCAACCTTACATCACATCTTCCATACGTCCTGGCATTGCGCGATATCATCGATTCACACGCACTTAGGGTTGTCTCCACCGAGCCTACACACCATCCCATTACTGAGAGTGGAGTGACCACACATACAGCGCTGGATCTTTTCATAACAAATCTCTCAACTCACATCCTTAGTTTCACCAAATCTCTCTCACCATTTGTACCTTATCATGACCTAATTGAGCTTTCCATACTTTTTTCCTCGCCCCAAGAACAACCTAAAACCTTTGCCTCCCGCTCTCTCCATCGTCTTGATAAATCTGTCCTGAACTCTCTTATCACCACCAAGCTCTCGGTCTCCCAGGATTACCTGGATGATTCTCTTCGTCGAGACACTCCCTCAGTCGATCAACTTGAGCGAACTTTCACCCTTGCGGTTTGTGGAGCTTTTGACGAACTAGCCCCTTCTCGTCTGGTTACCATCTCCTCCAAAAAGAAGCCGTGGGTGACTGATAAGCTGCGTGTCCAAATGCGGATCCGTGACGCAGCCTACAAACGCTTTCGAGCCTCCAACTCATCCTTAGCCCTTCAACAATATCGCTCCCTAAGAACTGCCATTTCAAACGAGCTCGATACTGGGAAAAATAACCATATCCGTCATAATATTGAACACGCCAATAGCTCCAAATCCAAGTGGAGGACTCTCCTTGACATCAGCCTAACCAATCGACTTCTGCCGTCACCACTGCTCTTTTTCTCAGCTGACGAACTCAATAAATACTTTGCTACAGTTGTCAACAGATCTCCAGCCCTAACCCTCACTACATTTGACAATATCTGCAGTTCCCCCTTGCATTTGACCTTTACTTTTCCTCCTTTTGTCTTTTCAAAAATTAAACAATCTGATGTTGAGAGCGAGATCAGGGTGTTGCGTTCTAGGGGCAGGGGTTGTGATGGACTTACGGGAGGGATGCTTCTCCTTGGACTTGACACCGTAGCCTACAACCTTACTGATATATATAACAAGTCCATTGAAACATCTACTTTCCCAGCCACGTGGAAGCGCACTCTTATTCGTCCTCTTTCTAAGGTCAGATCACCCCAGTCTCCTGATACTAGGCCCATAGCGCAGTTGTCCGAACCTTCAAAAATCCTTGAACGAATATTGCACCGACAATTCTCTGACCACTTGGAAGCTAATGACCTTCTGGATCCCAGATAGTCTGGTTTCCGTAGGGGACACTCTACTGAGACTGCTTTAGTGGGCGTCCTTGACGACATGAGGTTTGCCATTGATAGGAGGCAAATTACCATCCTTATCCTTTTTGATTTCTCAAAGGCCTTCGACGGAATTCCACATGACTTGCTTATTAATAAGATCAGAGCTTGTCACGTTGGTGACTCCGTCTTACGATGGTTCTTTAGCTATCTTGTCGACAGGGTGCAGGTTGTCATTGACCATGGGGACACTGTTTCGCGGTGGGAGCGTGCCCGGACGGGTGTCCCGCAGGGAAGCGTCCTTGGTCCGCTACTGGTTGCCATCTTCATTAATGACCTCCCACGAGTTCTTTTTTTCTGCAAGCATCTAATTTATGCTGATGATACTCAGATTTACCATCACTGCGTCCCTTCCCAGATTGTTGAGGGGCTTGAGAAGGTCCAATTGGATGCACAGGAGGTTGAGGATTGGGCGCGAGCGAACGGTCTCCAACTCAACGTCGCCAAAACAAAGGTCATGATCGTTGGTAGCAAACTTCACGTCCTCGCTATTGACCTAAACTCGTTGTCCAGGCTCAAGAATGATGATGTTGAGATTCCATTCTCATCATCGGTCAAAAGCCTTGGACTTACTATCACCTCGACCCTTCAATGGAAACCCTACATCTCCGACATTGTTAAGAGAGTTCACCTCGGTCTAAATTCCCTTACATTTTACAGAAAGTCACTCACCATTCAAACAAGGAAATACCTGGTTCAAACATTGATCTTTCCCCACTTTTCTTACGCCTCCATAGTCTTCATGCACCTTGATAAGTCCAGAACCCTGGTCCTTCAAACAGCTTTCAATGCTTGTGTCCGATTCATCACAGGCTTTATACCTTTCATCCCCACACCAAGCATTAACTCCCATGTGTCCTTCCATAGATTGCGTCTGGGCTGGCTATCTCTTGTGAGTCAGCGCAACATCTCTCTCATCCTTCGTACATACAAAACCGTATGCTGTCAACACCCGTGCTACCTTACGACTTATGTCAAAACCCTAAATCCTCCTAATCTTAAGCACTCCTCCCGCAATCCCCCGATGGCCTTCTCCTATCCCGCTCCAAGAACTGAGGCTTGGAGGTTCTCGGCGGCGGCCTATGGCATGTATCTCCTCAACCAGCTGGCCATCACTGAGTTTGATATTTCTCGCTATGTAGAGCTCAGGCGCTGGCTCTATGACTATTTTATGGTGATCGAACAGCTCCTTTTTCGCTACAGGGTGGACGCCGAACACCTCACAAATCTTCCCTTGCTCCTGAAACTTCCTTCTATCCCTCTTCCTTTCAACGTCTCCGCCTTCACTTCCTCATCAGAGTACCTCCTATCACCTGGTCGCTACCTGGTCTGTAATTTTCCCCCATTCAATTCCTAGTTGTAACACCCACCGACACTTCCACCCTGATCCACAATCTACCTTCACTGTCACTTCGTCATCTCTCCAGGCTTTACGAGTTAGTTCTTAGTTTTGAATCTGCTTGACCACCATGCTTGTTAACTTGTTTGCTGGCTCCAATTACCCTCTTTGGCCGGTGATTTTATTTAGTATTTATTCTGGCCTCCTCAGCATAACGTACTGTGTTATGCTTGCCTGTTCACTACTAGTCACTTCAGTTCATCACATCCGATTTAGTACGCCTTGCTCTGTGATCTCATCTATCTTGTCACCTAACCTATTGTCAATCAATATATCTCAATTCTTTCCATCTCATGCGAATATTGTATCATTTATTGCTATGTATGCTTCATAATCTCACACTCATACTCCTTAATTATATTGTTTACCTATGTTCATCTAAAATTAATATTTATTTGTATAACTTTATCGCTTATTACTGCGCTCTAATTTAATGTATCTGCATTGTATTCTGCTCATAGCCTACGGGGTTATACCCCACGGCTTAATAAAGCTTATTCTATCTATCTTTCTAGCTCAGCCTTGCTTAGCCGCGTAAACATGCGCAGAAGAAGGGAGCGCATTGTTGTCGATTTAAATCTCTTTAGTTATCTCTTATTCTAGCTCAGCATCATTTCAGACCGTTCTCTCTTTCTTTTCGTAATGGAAAGCTATACTTGCTTAAATCCCCGCTAGTTCTTGTCGAACGATATGCTACCCTAGTCATTTTTGAGAGTTAGAAAGAGACTACGAACGCATTCTCTCGACTACTTTCTTCTATAGATGTTCCTCTTAAACATTTCTACTAGGAGACAAAATTGTACCCGTCCATTCACCCTATCCTTTCTGCCTATTGTAATTAGTTAAATTGTAACGAGACTTTAGTTCGAGGTGTTTCAAACAGAAGCCGAAATAAAAATTAGTTATTTTTCGCGGACGAAAATTATATGTAGCGGGCATTATCGCTATCCTATACAACCCTATGCTCCTGCACACGCGCGTCCATGGTCCAGCTGCTTCAGGCTGCCTTCTTCGTCAAAAGAGAGAAATCGGCCCGCGCAAAGTGTCATGAGCTAAGCGAAGATCATCCAATTAATAACCGGGACGGAACGTGGTGCAAATCAATAATATACTGATTATTATAAGAGCGGGAGTGGTTAGGTTAATAAGTTGGCACGAATTTCATGTAAACAGTAGTTTATATTAGCAAAATGGAGGTTAATACAAATTTTAGAATTGTAGAACGCAAACTCGGCGCAAATCAGGCGACTGCCTGCATCACGTAGACTAGTGCAACACAAACACTTGTAGACATGCACCCGAGAGAAACGAGTAGAGCGCACGCGCCATATGAGTGAACTGAACGCGGGCTCACGCCACGTTATGAGCTGCTGCCGAGAGAAAGCAAACCGGGGCGCTGTATACAAATTTGTAAGCTGACACGTTCACTCAGTCGCATTCGCAGGCTATCGACAGTCGGCGCGACAAAGTGTTAATACGCGGCGCAAAGAAATGATATCATGTGCCCGACGCACTAGACGCAGTAGCAAGTGGATCAAACCAAAAGTTATATAAGGCGAACGTGAGGTGAGAGAACATAAAAAAGAGAGAAAGCCAAGTGACGAGCTAATACTTACAGTGCTGATCGCAAGCTTAATCGGCCAGGATTCAGTAGCGCACGCGCTTCGCGGACCAAGCTTACGTATCCGCTTCTCTACTGGTAGGCAATTATATTAATGTTCTTGCTCGGGTCCTGAGTTATCGCTGTTGATACTGCTAGTCTTGCGCGTGGCTGCCTTACTTCTCTCCTCGCTACAATTCTCCGCGTCACACTCCTATCGTTAATCCTTTTCACGAGGTGTGTACTTGTAGCCGGTTCAAAGCCAATTGATCATGCCTATTCTCTCTCTCCTCTCGATAATAATCGAATCTCCCCGAGATCCGCGTCACGCACTTACTATCGACTATCGAAGGGTTAACGCGTCATTTACCGATTCGCTGACATCTGCACTGCAAACATCTCATATAAATAAATACATAGCAATATTACAAATATCTTTATTACTGGCTTTATGGCAGGAGAGAGACATAGCGAACTACAAGCCGGCCGTTATAAAATAATTACGCATATTAATTATTTATTTGTATTGTAATGGAGATTTAGACCGCTACAATATATTAATTAAACTGAGATTGAGTAGTAGCTGGCACAAATGCAGCTCTTCGTGGCACTGCATTCTGCTACGCAAGACCGACCCGGTAGGTCAGATCGCCAACTGGCCCGCGGAGAGCGTCGTGGGTCACGCAGCTTAAATCGCGAAAGTTGAGGGAAGTAATAGGAAGGAAAGGTAGTACGAAAGAAAAGCCATGCGGTTTTAATAGTATACGAATATGTAAAGTTTATGTACGAGTCAGTGTACAGGGCCGTTCAGAGAGAGCGGCGAGATAGGCAAAGCGAGAGAGCGATCTAAGGAACGGTCGGTACTTACATTAATCGAAGCCCCTTAATTACAATCCGGCAAGATTACAGAATTCGCCTAACTATGCTGTCGCTTGTCGCGAAAGAGAGAAGGTATTGCACACACAGTTGTACCTCACTAACTCGTCACAGTCAAAAGTCTCTCTGTTGCCACGAAGCGATTCACAAAGAAAAGCTAATATAAACGCACGCACGACCGAATGCCTCTGCACGGTTCGCGAGCTATCGGCTAATTGCCGGCCCTTCGTCACGCGGCGCGCGGTTCGTCATACATGTCGCAAAGCCTACACGCGCACGTGGTCTCTCTCTGCCGGCGCTCTCTCTTACCTTCTCCGCAGTCGTCGTTTGCTGCTGCTAAGAAGAAATATGATTCAAGTAATATAACATTTATATATATGATATTTTTAATGTTATGGTCATATAGAGAGAGAGACATAACGAGTTGACGTCAAACTCGTTATAGTATTTATTTATTTTTAATTATACATTGAGTAAAGTATATTTTATCAATAATCTTTCTGTTCAGTATCCGTCATAGTTATTTCAAAATATTCAATTGAATTTCTATACAAATCATAATCATCTGTAAATTTTTCGACTATATCGATTCCTTCCGACTATATTTATTTTCGTCTATCCTCCAACCAATCGTATATTTGTTGTATATTTATTAAGGCACAGACTATATTTTTCCGATTTTGACTATGATTTATGCATGATGATTTAAATTTAAGACTTAAATTTCCCAATCGAGGGCATCTTATTTCAGTTTCTATATCTTAAATTTTTTTATAATTGAAAAATAATATAGAAGTGCTCCGAGTGTGCGGCTAAGACCCCCCGAAGTTCCCGGCCACGAGTGATGCCTAACATCAGATTACACGTATAGTTATTGACCAGAAATTTGCGAATTAGTTCTGACCATCACACATTACTATTATTATATATTGATAATTATATTATGTACATATATATTATATCTGGTTAATTATTATATGTATGTTTATGTAATTATAAGTTCAGGAAAATCGGAATAATTATTTAATTAATAAGATTATTTTCAGCATAATTTCTGATCATCAGTATTATCACTGATAACTAGTATATTTCTGACCATCAGTATCATTTTTGACTAATTAAGCATTAACTATACGAATAAATTTCGGTATTACAAATAAATCCGAGTATTATATAAACTTTAACTGTTCCTGTATTAATTGTTTGAAAGTCAGATCCGAAACTTCCCATTTTAAACATCCCATTTCCCTACGAAAACAAATAAAAATCACTAGACGAGGACTTCTTCAGGTATACCAGAAATACATGTCAGACAAATGGATAGAGAGATTCAGTGATCTGACGTATTATGGCCGAAAATGGGAAGATTTAAAAGAAATGGATGAACAATACCATTCACCCTCGACCATAACATATATTCCAGCGGCAGCACCAAAAACAAATAAAAAAGTAGCAATAGCCTCAACTGTACAAAAAATTGAGACAATACCTGAAACGACACATGAAATTACTCAAAACAGTAACGGAAAAGACAATACATGTAAAATAAAACAAAATCGTACACAACAACACACCAAACAACAAAGTATGTTCACTGCACTCATGATGGCACAGATTGCAGCATACCAAGAACTATATCAATACTTGGTGTCCCCACCAGTAAAACAAGAATAAACCTGGACAAATCAGGACAAGATACCGACAGTGAATAGCAATCAGACCAACGACAGAAATCATAACCGGGACTAATAAACCCAAGGTTATAGACAAGGTCAACGGGTACCAATATAGAATGGAGTGGAAACAAGATGGAATTTACCTTCACTGATACCGTTTCAGAACAATCAGACAGAAACAAATAATACAGTGAATAATAATCAGACCGTCAGAAAAAATAGAGAGCCATGCAAATGCTGCCAAGGTGACCATAACTACCGACAATGCCTGAAGAACCCTTGTTTCTTCTGTTGTCAGCCAGATCATTACGCAGCATCTTGTCCGAAAGGGGAAGCTTTGTTTCCAAAAATAGGACCGAAAATAAGACAGATACACTGTCAAGTTTGTAAAAATATAGAAGCGTCGTTCGACTTTTGTCAAATTGGCCAGCATATTCATTCTGAATTGTTGGAAAACGCGTTAGGTGGGGAGAAAACGAGCCCGCTGGTACCTCCCGATCCCCAATAATGGGCCAAAATATCCAAAAAGAGGAGGTCGCCGTAAAAATGGCTTCCCACATAGAGACTGATACAGACTCGGAAGAAAGCACTAATCTAACATGGGAAATATCATCAGGTAATAATAATAGAATAGCTGACCATTCCTCAGACGAAGATGACGACATTATCGAAGGAAATACCGCTAAATTACAAGGGCATGAACTGTCCTGGATTGATGAATAACCACTCAAGAAATTGCTAAAGCGTCTTAAGGATCATGAAACGATACTATTTGACATTAATGGGAAGATACAAAATAGTGAACAGATAGTGGAAAAACTAGCATTTCCACCGGTCGAACAAATGATATTAACAGACAAAACTGACCATCATACCCTAGCAATAGTAGAAGAAATAATAAAAATACCGGACACCAAAGTAATCACTGATACACCTGAAGTAAGACCTGAAGGTGCGCTTATAGGAATACCAAAGAGATATTAAAAACCGTAAAATTTACAGACAATGAAGAAATGAAATAAACGAGTGATGAAGTACCGACGATAACTTCAGAATCAGACCTGCAAACAACTGACGTATCTGATAAGGGACTAAAGGAAACCGTCGATGAAAGTAAAGTCAAAAATATGACAACTTTATTGACGGCACCCCCATAGTCGATAGGAGGATTGAGCTCAGACAGTAGATGTTTCATACCGATTATTATTGGTAATTTAGCGTATGACTCCCTAGTTACCTCAGGGGCGGAACTCTCACTGGTAGGATTGAAAATGATGAATAGATTTAAAGAGAGACTAATCCCGAATTATACAACAATTCAAGGAATCACGGGAAAACAGAGAAAACTATAGGCGAACCACGCTTAAAAAAGTGACTTTGACGGACACACGTAGGAATTTATGTTCAAGACAATGAAAAACCTATCTGAACCGCCGATTATTTTGGGCCTAGATTTTCTGACCCAGTGGAATATGTTCATACTCTTCCGAAAAAGGAAATGGAGAGTGCATAATGGCAAATAGCATCGCCTACAGCCTAGACAGATATTACAACGGGAAGCTTTCGTTGCAGAATACGCTGGCCTCACGGAAATCACACCTGACCAAACTAAACGCATTAAAGAGATAACAGATCGCTTAATACCAGCCATGAGTGACAAACTAGGAACAACACCAATAGTGAAATATATAATAGACGTAGGTGATAGCCAGCCAATAAGATAAGGATTACTACAAATGTCACCAGCAATACAGAAAATAGTACGAGCTGAAATCCGAAAAATGTAAGAAATGAGCATTATCCGACCATCTAAAAACGCATGGCGTAGTGCCCCAGTAATGATAAGGAAGTTTGACGCTTCCTGGAGATTTTACACTGACTTTCGTGACTTAAACAAGGTCACAAGATAAGATGCATATCCGTCACCTAATATGGGCTCGATACTAGACGAATTGCAACACGTCATATATATTAGTAAAATTGACCTTAAACAGACATATTTTCAAGTGGCCTTAGATGAAAATAGCTGCGAATATACGGGTTTCGCAAACCCAGGAGAAAGATTATGGGAGTTCGTAGTTATGCCATTTGGACTCGTCAATGCCCTAGTGACCTTTCAACGATTAACTGACGCACTATTTGGTCCTGACTGGGAACCTCAAGTATTTTCCTACCTTGACGATATCATCATTGCTACTGAGACCTTTGAGGAACATACTAAATATATAAAATTAGTATTACGACGAGTTAATGAAGCTGGACTACAGATAAATGCTAAGAAATGTGAATTCGGCTATACTCGCCTAAACTATTTAGGTTTTCTACTAAACCAAGAAGTATTGAGACCTGACCCCGACCGGACCAAAACAGTACTAGAATTCCCAGTACCTAAAACAGTGAAGGAACTACGTAGCTTCCTAGGGATGGTTGAGTGGTAATCTAGATTCATAAAAAATTGTTCGGAAATAAACGTACCGTTACAAAAACTCCTGAAGAAGCATGAAGTATTTAACTGGGAAACTAACCAACAAGAAGCGTTTGACAAATTGAAATGCGCATTAACAGAAGCCCCAGTATTAGTAAGACCAGACTTTACCTAGCCATTTATGGTTTAAACAGATGTGAGCGAGTTTGCAATTGGGGCCGTACTGACTCAAAATTTTGACGATGGCGAACACCCGATAGTATATATTAGCTGAATGCTGACTGAACAAGAAAGAAACTACTCCGTAACAGAAAAAGAATTATGGTCCATCGTATATGCCATCAAAAAGCTAAGATCTTACCTTAAAGGATATGACTATACAGTTATTACTGACCACTCAGCCCTACTATACCTGTTTAACATAAAAGAACCGAAAGGTAGACTAGGAAGATGCATATGTGACCTAATGCAAGAACGTGTGATCTTTAAAGACCGTAAAAGCATAATACATAAGGTACCAGACGCTCTATCACGAATTGCTGAAAAGACTAATAAAATCTCAGCCTTTAGAACAGTGCAAGATAATTGGTATTTGAAAAGACATAAAGACGTGAAAGAAAACCCGGACAAATACTCTGACTGGAAAATCGAAGATAACATGCTATATTATAATAGACAGACTCAATTATAGATCTAGTTACAAACGGAGAGACAGAATGGAAACTAGTGGTATCTGTCGAATACCGAATAGAAATCATGAAAAACGCACACTGCCTACCTGTAACGAGACATCTGGGCATAGAGAAGACGTATATGAGAATCGCTACTAAATATTATTAACGAGGAATATACGCTGACAGCTACAACTTCGTCACAAAGTGCCCACTATGTCAAAAGTTTAAAACCAACCAACTAGGTCCACAAGTCCTTATGGGACGACGAAATATAAATCGACCATGAGCAATAGAAGCGGCTGACACTATGAAATTCCCTCGAAGCAAGACGCAGTATAAGTACCCACTAGATTTCCAAGATCTCTTCACACGTTAAAAAGAATTGAAACCGATACACAGACTGTAATGCAAATTGTAACGCCAATTATACCGGTACAGATGGAAAAACCGTTGCGAAAGCGTTGGAAGAACTCATTATATTCAGATGAAAAACAGCTGACTACCTACTGACCGACAACGGAAAAGAATACGTCAATAAACACTTAGACAACATGTTACAGGAATATGGCATCAAACATAACACGACGGTACCATATCATCCGCAGGCCAATCCAAAGTAATAGGACATTAAAAATGATGATAGCGATGTATGTAGAAAATGACCACCGAAATTGGGATAAATACCTTAATGATAAATACCTTAATGAGTTTCGACACGCTATAAATACAGCAGTAAAATCAGCGTCCCCAGCATTCCTAAATTACGGCAGACAACCGAGATCAGTAAAAAATCCCCAAAACTAGAAGGAGCACAGATATAAAAAGAAACTAGAACCAATCTCACCAATCTAACCATACCCTGTATTGTCCGATTCATGGGGGGTTTTAACTCGCGTACTAACAAGGTTACGGCGCTGGGATCGCTGACGCGCATGACGGTAACTAACATCTCTGTGTACTGTCCTGTAAGCTTGGACAGGCTAGCTTCTCCAGATTAAGTGGACGGTGTAGACGTTGACTAAGCTGCACCCCTCGTCCTACCAGTTCAGATAAGTGCATGCACTGTGTGTTCTGACCTTGATCAGTGATTCTCGTACTAATTATACTTATTTTCAGATCTGATCAAGTATCGTGGCCCTAAGAATCCTTGTTGCGAAGAAGAAGGGTCTGAGTCTGATTGTGAGGATGCCGTTGTCCGCTGTCCGCAAGACCATCACGGGGACCAGGACGCGGGAACCCAGACCGGCTCAGATCTGAGCTGCCTCGAAGGAGTCTGAGGCTAGCCTACGCTTGAAAGCGCCGTCGATCATGCCTGGAGGCCAGGGAAAAGTGGGGGCTCAGACCACCAACGAGCCCCACCCGACAGAAGATCCGTCGGCCTGGTACATCCAGGACATGGTCGAGGAAATCGAACGGGAAAAGGCTCGTCTCGACGAGGCCGAGGCAGCAGCGCCTCAACCTCCAACACCCATGCCACCGCCAGCAACACCAGCTGAGGAGGTTGTGGGCACAATACCATCGGGCCAAGAGCGTGAGCACCTCATCCGCTGGGGCTAAATATTCAGAGTTCTGATCCCAGAGTCTGACTGGAGACCCGAGGAAAGAAAGCGGATGAGGATGGTTCGCGCCATTGAGGAGGAAAAGGTGCCGACACCGACAAGGACGATGGGACGCCGCGACCGTGGGAGGCCTCTTGAGGTGTTGCACTGGACTGTGTGTAGACTACAGTCCTACAGCCCAACCTCCAGCTCCGGGGGCTCCCATCTGTCGCTTAATGGGCATGCAGAGGATGAGTTGGCGGAGTACTTGGGTGACCAAGGTGGATGGCCAGCGGCAGCAACAAGCGGGGCGGAAACCTCCACCACCAGACCACCCCGACCGGCAACACCACCGTCGGTGCGGACGTCGTGGCTAGGCAGGGACCACACCATCTATCATTTCTGCCACAGTACCGATCACCCCGACACCGCCGCCGGTCACCTCTGCCGACACCGCCCCAGCCGCCCGCTGCAAGAAGTCGAGGTCACCCAGGCTGACTGCCTATGACCTCAACACCGGCCCCATCGACCAACCGACCACCAACCAACCAGCCACCAACCGCCCAACCACTAAATACAATTCGAGGTGCCATTTGCAGCTGAACAACCTTGTAGCTGCAGGGGATCCCTCGTAACAGGGGTCCGACGACGACCTACCTGGACTTACGACCAATCGTACAGCAATAAGACCAACTGCTGCAGCCAAGATTCCATCCTGGGGCAGAATACACACGCACTTAGGGTCGTTTCCACTGAGCCTACACACCATCCTATCACTGAAAGTAGTGTCATTACACATACAGCGCTTGACCTTTTCATCGTAAATCCTTCAACTCGGATTCTCTGTTTTACTCAATCTCTTTCGTCATTTGTACTATATGACGATCTAATCGAGCTTTCTATACTCTTCTGCTCGCTTCAAGAACAACCAAAAACCTTTACCTGCCGCTCCCACCATCGTGTTAATAAAGCAGCTCTGAATTCTCTTATCACCAGTAAGTTCTCTGTTTCCTCGAGCTACTCGGGTGGATTATTTCATCCAGACACTACCTCAGTGATGGACTTGATCAAATTTTCATCCTGGTGGTTTGTGGTGCTTTCAACGAGCTTGTTCCTTCTCGTCTTGTCACCATCTCGCGAAAAAGAAGCCCTGGGTATCTGACAAACTACGTACCCAAATGCAAATCCATGATGTAGCCTACACACGCTTTCGAGCTTCCGACTCATCCTTAGCCCTTCAACAATATCGCTCCCTAAGAACTGCCATTTCAAACGAGCTCGATACTGGGAAAAATAACCATATCCGTCATAATATTGAACACGCCAATAGCTCCAAATCCAAGTGGAGGACTCTCCTTGACATCAGCCTAACCAATCGACTTCTGCCGTCACCACTGCTCTTTTTCTCAGCTAACGAACTCAAAAAAACACTTTGCCACAGTTGTCAACAGATCTCCAGCCCTAACCCTTACTAAGTTTAACAATATCTGTAGTTCTCCCCTGCACATCACCTTTTTATTTTCCTCCTTTTATTTTTTCAAAAATCACACAATCTGACATTGAGACCGAGATCAAGGCTATGCGTTCTAGAGGCAAAGGCTGTGACGGACTCACGAGAGGGATGCTTCTTCTTGGACTTTAGCCTGCAACCTTACCGAAATTTTTAATAAGTCTATTGAAACATCCAGTTTCCCCGCCACGTGGAAGCACACCCTCATTCGTCCCGTCTCCAAAGTCAGATCACCCCAGTCCCCTTCTGATACTAGGCCCATCGCGCAGTTGTCTGAATCCTCTAAAATCTTCGAACGACTATTACACCGACAATTCTCTAACCATCTAAAAGCAAATAATCTTCTAGACCTTAAACAGGCTGGTTTCCGTAAGGGATACTCTACTGAGACTGCCTTGGTGGGTAACCTTGATGACAAGGTTTACCATTGATAGAAGACAAATTATCATCCTTGTCCTCTTTAATTTCTCAAAGGCCTTCGATAATATACTTCGTGACCTGCTTATAACTAAGATCAGAGTTTGTCATGATGATTCCGTCCTTCGTTGGTTCTTTAACTACCTAGCTGACAGGGTGCAGGCTGTTATTGACATTGAGGATTTCGTTTCTCAGTGGTTATGTGTATAGACAGGTGTCCTGCAAGGAAGCATCCTTGGTCCGCTATTGTTCACCATTTTCATTAATGACCTCCCACGAGTTCTTTTTTTCTGTAAGCACCTAATTTATGCTGATGATAACCATATTTATCATCGCTGCGTTCCTTCCCAGATTGTTAAGGGGCTTGCGAAGGTCCAAAGGATGCTCAGGCGGTTGCGGATTGGGAGCGAGCAAACGGTCTCCAACTCAACGTCGCCAAAACAAAGGTCATGATCGTTGGTAGCGAACTTCACGTCCTCGCTATTGACCTAAACTCGTTGTCCAGGCTCAAGATTGATGATGTTGAGATTCCATTCTCCTCATCGGTCAAAAGCCTTGGACTTACTATCACCTCGACCCTTCAATGGAAACCCCACATCTTCGACATTGTTAAGAGAGTTCACCTTGGTCTAAATTCCCTTAAATTTTACAGAAAGTCACTCACCATTGAAACAAGGAAATACCTGGTTCAAACATTGATCTTTCCCCACTTTTCTTACGCCTCCATAGCCTTCATGCACCTTGATAAGTCCAGAACCCTGGTCCTTCAAACAGCTTTCAATGCTTGTGTCAGATTTATCACAGGTTTCATACCATTCATTTCCACACCAAGCATTGACTCCCATGTCACTTTTCATAGATTGCGTCTGAGCTGGCTATCTCTGGAGAGTCAGCGCAACATCTCTCTCATCTTTCGCACATACAAAACTGTATGCTGTGAATACCCGAGCTACCTTACAACATACGACAAAACTCCAAATCTTCCCAACCTTAAGCACTCTTCCCGTAATCCTCCTATGTCCTTCTCCTATCCTGCTCCGAGAACTAAGGCTTGGAGTTTTTCGGCAGCGGCTTATGGTATGTACTTCCTCAACTAGTTAGCCATCACCGACTTTGATATTACTCGCTATGTCGAGCTCAAGCGCTGATTGTATGGTTACTTCATGGTAATGGAACAGCTCGTTTTTCGCCACAGAGCTAACGCCGAACACCTCAGAAGTCTTCCAGTGCTCCTCAAACAACCATCTCTTTCTCTTCCTTTCAACGTTTCTGCCTCCACCTCATCATCAGAGTACCTCCTATTATCTGGTCATTACCTGGTCTGCAATTTGCCTCCATTCAATTTTCGGTGTAATACTCATCCTTACTTCCACTCTTCGATCTACAGTCTACATTCACTATCACCTTTGCCTCTCACCAGTTTGAACGAATTCACTTCTATATCGAATTTATCTGACCACCACGTATAACAACTTGTTCACTAACTTCAGTTAACCTCTTCGACCGGTGATGTAACTTAGTGCTCGGTCTGCTCTCTTGAGTATATTGTATTGTATTATATTTGCCTGTTCTTATCTAGTTACTTAAATTTACCTTATTTCATTTTATACGCCACGATTTGCGATCTCACCTCTTCTCGTCACCTAACCTTTTCTCAATCAATTTAGCTCTATTCTCTCTACCTCATGCGAATATTGTATTATTTCTGTTTTCATACGAGGTGTGTTCAAAAAGTAACCAGAATTTTTAAATTTCGCGGGTTTGGAGAGTCCGCTTGTATAAAATTTTTTTTTATTATGTTGGTACACATGCCCCTGAAGTACGATAAAATTTTCAGCAATATTCATTGCTTACTTTTTAAGTGGCAGCCGCTAACGTTAGACGTGTTTTTCGAGCTCGACGATTTTCGTTTGTGAAAAAAAATGGATCAAAGAATTTGTATTAAATTTTGCGTAATAAATGAAATAAAGTGTAGTAAAGTTTGTCAAATGTTAACAAAGGCATATAGTAAATCTGCTATGAGTAAAGCAAGGATTTATGAGTGGTATAAACGTTTCCAAGATGGCCACGAAAACGTTGAAGATGACGAACGACCCGGACGCCCAAGCACATCAACAACCGATGAAAACGTGAAAAAAGTGAAAGAAATGGTTATGAACGATCGCCGAATCACAATCAGAGAAGTCGCTGATGATGTTGGCATATCAGTTGGCTCATGCCATCAAATTTTTTCGAATGTTTTGGGTATGAAACGTGTGGCAGCAAAATTCGTTCCAAAATTGTTGAATTTCGAACAAAAACAGCGGCGAATGAAAGTTGCTCAGGAGTCGCTAAATGAAGTCAATAACGATGCAGAACTACTAAAACGTGTTATAACAGGTGACGAAACATGGGTTTACGGATATGATGTCGAATATAAGGCTCAATCGTCCCAGTGAAGGCATTCTGGATCGCCAAGACCGAAAAAGGCTCGACAAGTACGGTCGAATGTGAAGGTTATGCTCACTGTGTTCTTCGATTTTAATGGCATAGTGCATTATGAATTCTTGCCACAAGGTCAAACAATCAATAAGCAGTACTACCTACAAGTTCAACGTCGTTTGCATGAAGCAATCCGAAAAAAACGCCCGGATTTGTGGCAAAACAATTCATGGCTTTTGCACCACGATAATGCGCCTGCTCACACTTCATTGCTTGTTCGTGAATTTTTGGCCAAAAACGAAACTGTAACGATGCCTCAGCCTCCATATTCGCCAGATATGGCTCCATGTGACTTTTTTCTTTTTCCAAAAATAAAGAGAACATTAAAAGGCCGTCGTTTTACAAGCATAGATGACATTAAAAGCGAATCGCTGAAAGAGCTAAAAGCTATTACAAAGATCGAGTTTCAAAAGTGTTTCGAGGATTGGAAAAAGCGTTGGCATAAGTGTATTGTATCCGAAGGGGACTACTTTGAAGGCGACAACATCAATGTAGATGAATAAATAAATATTTTTTTCATAAAACGAAAATTCTCGTTATTTTTTGAACACACCTTGTACATGCGTCATAAATTCACTCTCATATTCTTTACATATTATACTTAACCTTAGTTCATCTTAAATTAATATTTAATTGTGTAATCTTACTGCCTATTACTGCGCTCTAATTTATTGTATCTGCTTTGTATTTTGCTTATAGCCTACACGAGTATACTCAAGCGAAAAAATGTTCACTTACGATAACACGAATTCGGCTAGGAGAGTTCGATTGTTTATACCTTGTAATCGAAGAAAATGTAAAGGGTAAAATCGAAGCTAGTTCTTCTCATGAGATATGTGAAAAAATACAAATAAAAAAATAAAAATAATTTTTTTGTCAAAATGGTTTTATTTTCTGCAATAAATTAATTTTATAGTACATATTATAGTATTATTTATAGTGCTTAATATACATGTATAATGTAAAATGTTATCAAATATAAGTATTTAGAAAATGAGAAAATTAATAGTAAAGTCAGATTAATTAAGGACTTAAAGTGTTAAATATATTTAGAAGAGAATTCACATACAGCTTCTTTTAATCTTTGTATATAGGACGGATCTTCTATTCAATTTATTTTTCTTTTATTCCAAAATTTAAGAAACTCTTTATGGATACTCTCTCCAGCTTGTTCGAACCAAGTTCCGAAACCAGAATTATTATCTAGAGATTGAAGACCCCTTTCAATATGGCTCACTGCGATATGATATTTTAATGTTACCGTAACTTCAGTGGCTAGCAACGCTTTTCTGAATTCTTTTATATATTTTTGAAGATCTTATCCTACTTTATGGGCTAAAAAATAGCAATTAATAATTTTATTCAATGATTTGAAGGTAGAAACGAAGGGCGTCAATTTGAGTTCTCGAGAGGTATGGCCGTATACACGGTGACCCATTTTAATAGCCGCAGCCGGATTACTTGGAACCTAAGCCAGATGGGGCAAAATGGTTCTCACAAAAAATGTAGAGGGCAAAGGGGGCAACACAATAGGACTAACGCTTTTGATCTTGAACTTGACCTTCAAGGTTATTTCAAATTTCAAGGTCAAAGTGTTGCTCCTAAACCCAAAATCATATCAACGATCTCGTTAGGTGGATAGTCAGCCATTTTAGAACCAGCTATTAATTACTATTAAATGTGAACAAAAAAGGAAAAATGTTGGAAAATTACGGTAACTTTATTTAGCTCACTGTATTGCCAAAAATAATTCGTTAATTAAATTTTTTTAATTTTAAATTTCAAATGAAAATAATCGCAAAAAAATTCAAGGTAATCAATTCAATGAAGCATTATTTCTTATTTTGACTGTAAATAAAACTAAAACTTCTTTTTATTTTTTGTTTTATGTAAAAAATGTGAATTAGAAGCGCTCGAATTACAGAAATACTAATTTTGATAATGTAATTATGCACACGTTATTAATTATAGACACGTCTGCAAAAAAAAAAATACTTAAAAAATGATGTTTTTGAGCAACAACCCACTATAAGAGCAGATATGCAGGACAGGATTCGTCGAGCATGCGCTGCTATTCCAAGGCAAACTTTGTTGAACACCGTTCGCTATTTTCAAAGGCGTTTGACAATGTGTCTTTTCAAGCTCGTTGTAATATTGGGGTTGCTATTCATGAGAAAAGGCTAGCAAATAGCAATCATAGGATTTTGTAGCATTTGACCTTGAAATTCCCTTCTCAAGGTCATGAAAATATTTTCTATATACCATTTTCGACGTAAAATTTCCCGCTCTTTCCGAATCCGATGTCAAAAATAGGGGTTCCCATTTAAAAAAATACTTTGACCTTGAAATAACCTTGAAGGTGAAGTTCAAGGTCAAAAGTATTAGTTCTATTGCGTTGCCCCTTTTGCCCTCTATAACTTTGCCCTATCTGGCTTTGGTTCCGAGTAATCTGGCTGCGGCGATTAAAATGGGTCACCTTATATATCGGGATCAAGTAGTAAATCTGCATTCTTCAGCAAAGTTCTACAGGCATTGCTCTCAAACACTTCTCCGTGGTAATTTTTAGAAATTAATTTCAGTTTCTTTGGCCAAAGTATAGCATTTTCTCTGCCAACTGCAGATACAACTCCATCCCAGAATAAGTGATTAGTGTTACCTTGCATTACGTGTAACTCGCGTACAATGCATTTATCAATAACGAATGTAGTATCATTTTTTTCAAAGAGAGGTTGGTTAATCACACTATTACAAAGCTTTGCATATTTTTTATCGTTACCCAAACTACAAAATTTTTCATAATCAGATCTAATATAACCGTATGTTCTTAGTTTTATTTCAAAATTTTTATCTTTCTCAGCTTCAACATTTTCAAATTTAGGGTCATTCGAATCATTGCTCAGGTCTACTTTATTTTTAAAATCATTTAACGAAATCAAGCAGTAAGAACAAGGAAAAGATTACGTTGCAGTCTGTTGTCCATTTACTACTAAGAGGAGTTTAAAGTCTGATACAAACTTATACGACAATCGGTTTATCTTTGTAAGCTCAAATAAGATTTTAAGATTTTCATATCATTCTGAAATATCAGGAACTGTACAAAGCATTATAAGCTTTCATAGGCAACAGATCCACCTTCACTGCATAACTTTCGTTTTTTAATACGATTATTTTCTTTACAATCTAAATCCTCATCTAAATCTAGTATAATCGAAAATGAAATCTTGAAAAAATTTTGCCGTCCATCAGCCATGACCCTTTACTTTATAATTTCCAATTAAGTTACGTTTGCTAATCACACACTCAACTAGCTCTTCAGCATCGGCCCAGACGACCCGTCGGGATTCTTTTGCCTTCTTGCCATTTACATCAAAATTATAAATATTTGTCTTATAAGTGTTTTCCAGCACTTTTGAAGTTTTAGAGAGATGTGTTGAATAGCATGGAGGTATTGCGTTTTTACCAGCATGAGAACTTATAAAATTCGTAACTTTTTTCATCTCATTATTAAAAGCTCTCAGGTGAAGTTGCAACAAATCTAAATTCTTAAGCGGAAAAATTGGAGGAGTTTTATTATTATCTAATTCAATTTTTATTCCGCCATCCAGTATAGATTAACAAACTCTTTTCACTATTATTTTTACACTGATCCTCTTATTGTTTCAATAAAGTAGATAATACTTGCTATTTTTCTTTCTGAGGGTGATCATTTACCATATTAATTAGGTTTTGTTTTGCGTGAATATTTTGTTCGGATTCAAATTGTACACATTTATGATTTTTTTCTTTGGTTACTTCACCCAAACATTTCGTACAAATTTTTAATATGTTTTTGACTGCTGATAGTACTTTAAAATCTTTTTTTCCTTCATTTTTTATATAAGGTGGTAACCAAATAAGCCATTTCCAGCATAGATATTATTTTCTATTTTTACTGGTTGACCAACGATAATTTCTTTTTTTTTGTGGCCCTTATACCTTGCCGTCAAACAAATATAACAATTGCACTGACAATTCTCTGTGTTATCTGAAGTTCGTGTTAATTTTTGTAGTACCATATCTTCATAATTGGGCATGAGTTTAAAAGATCTTTTAAAATTCTCGTTATCGTGCTCTGTCAATATTTGACGACAAGTTGTACAAAGTCTAACTTGAAACTTTGAGTCCGTAGAACAGAAATTTGAATTGATAAATTTGTTTACCAACTGCTCATATCGAGGTGTTATTTGAAAACAATTCAGGCTTTTTTTCCAATAGTGATTTTTCTTCCACAAGGAGCACAGACTTTTTGTTTATTTTCCTCGTGATCGCACTTGTGATCACAGTTTTTACTCATAGTTTTCTTGACGTACGTTTACAGTTATATCTTCAAGACTAAATGATCTATCTTCTATAAAAAAATTGTAATATTAAGAAGTTGTATGTTTAATATTGAGCATTGGATTAGAATTGAAAAATATCATCAAATTAAATAATGAAGTTATCACCCTTTTAATAGTAGTTAAAAAAAAATTATTACACTTACTTACCAAAAACTGTGTATATATATATATATATATATATATATATATATATATATATATATATATACGTAAAAAATCAGTTTCTTTATGTGCACAGATTATTTTACAATTAAACATAAATTCCAGTAACAATTTAATATATTGCTGCAAGGTGATAAATAGAATAAGATAATATGAAAATGTTCCTTTTTCATCGATTAATTTAACGTCTATGAATATTATCAGTAGTTTTAACTAGTGAATAACCACGAATACGTCTGAAAGAAAAACATTGAAATTAAAATAAGTTATGAAATTAGAATTAATGAGGTCTAAGTAAAAAATATAAATTATAACTAAATAATTTCCTGTATCTCATGAGAAAAATCAGTTTCGATTTTATCCTTTGCATTTTATTCGATTACAAGGTATTAGCAATCGAACTGTCCTAGCCGTATTCGTCGTTATCGTAGGTGAACATTTTTTGGCTTGAGAAGAGCCGTACCTACGAGGTTCTACCTCATAACTTAATAAAGCTTATCTACCTATCTATCTCTCTCATTTCTCTCTCACCTCTTTCTCTCTTATCTTTCTATTTCATCTTTCTCTCTCTCTCTTTCTCTCTCTCGCTATTAATTTAACCAACTAACTAAAATTTTTACGCTATTAAATTAACTAACTTTGTTGGTTAATATCTGTTAACAAAGATTTTTCCGATAATTTCGAATTATGGCTAAACTACCTATATGACACGCTGTATTTTTTTTGCTGTTTAGTTTTTCATTAGCGTTATTATTAATGTTGTAAATAGGAGATAACTATTTTGCACATTTGCAAAAAGAGCGTAAAAAGGGCTATCCAACGTAAATGACAAATCGAGATCTATGTATAAATAGACTTGATGTTGTACATGCTAGGAAGATTCTCTTCTAGTTTTGCAAAGTGAGCGCTTGAGATCGAATAAACTTGACTTCTATCTGAAATGGTCCTCTCTTGTGATTAGCTATGCAAGCATTTCCTCTTTCATTATAATTTACGCTCGATTCATAGAACACTTCGCGCTAAGAGGAACTTGGGCTGGATTATATTCTTTTTTCCAAATAAACTTATACTCTACTCATGGGACACTTCGTACTATAAGAAATTAGGGCTAAGACTATTTTTCATTAATGCCATTCCAAATTATTATATTATTTCATAAATTTTATTTTAATTTACATATAACAATTATATGTTATGAATAACTTTAAAATTGATTTTCATTTATATATATATATATATATATATATATATATATATATATATATATATATATACAGTGCCGCTCAGCCACTTTTACCCCCCCACGGGCAAAATCAGTCTAACTTCAAAGTTTTATATCTCTGGTAGAAATTAACGTACAGAGACGCGCGTGGGTGCGTTTGAAAGGTCTTTCAGAGAGCTTTCAAATGATATGACTCACGGTTGCCATCGATTGTTTTTTTAAATTTTGCAACAATTATGCAAAATTGAAAATTCTGAAATTATTTATTATTTTTGACAATTAGCCAATTGTGGAAAAAAAATCGTACGAAAATTTGAAGTACACCATTTTTTAGCTATTACCAAGCCCTATCTGAATCACTCATCAGAAATTTATTTTCGTCAAATATGACGCGCGCACGGGCATTTTTTCCTGGAAGTGACAATTTTTTTCAACATTTTTTATCTCCGTCAAATTGTAACAATCGAAAAAAATTTATAGGAGAAAAAATGTTTGTTTTTTCACGTAGAATACTGCAATAATTTTTTTTTTGGTTTTTCGAAAAATTTTTTTTTTCGGTTTTTTTTCAATTTTTTTTTCTTACAGTCGGTACGCTAAAAAGATGAGAAACCACCAAAAAAAATTTTTTTCCACCCATTCAATAATACTACATAACAAGTATCGTAAATTAAATAAAAAAAAAAATCTTTTTTTTTCGACCTTGAAAAATAATTTAAACCGAAAAAAAAAATTTTTCGAAAAACCAAAAAAAAAATTATTGCAGTATTCTACGTGAAAAAGCAAACATTTTTTCTCCTATAAATTTTTTTCGATTGTTACAATTTGACGGAGATAAAAAATGTTGAAAAAAATTGTCACTTCCAGGAAAAAATGCCCATGCGCGCGTCATATTTGACGAAAATAAATTTTTGATGAGTGATTCAGATAGGGCTTGGTAATAGCTAAAAAATGGTGTACTTCAAATTTTCGTACGATTTTTTTTCCAAAATTGGCTAATTGTCAAAAATAATAAAAAAATTTCAGAATTTTCAATTTTGCATAATTGTTGCAAAATTTAAAAAAACAATCGATGGCAACCGTGAGTCATATCATTTGAAAGCTCTCCGAAAGACCTTTCAAACGCACCCACGCGCGTCTCTGTACGTTAATTTCTACCAGAGATATAAAACTTTGAAGTTAGACTGATTTTGCCCGTGGGGGGGTAAAAGTGGCTGAGCGGCACTGTATATATATATATATATTGTAACAGGCTGCCGTTTAACCTGTGACCTATTAATTGTATTTATTACTTCGGTCAAACGACGCCTTGTTAGCTGCGTGCCGTAAGCACGTTAACCTACCTTGTCCGGGAATGCGCCTGCGCAGAGTTCCCTCGCCAATCCGAGTTGGGTTCCCCAACTCGCCACTTGGCGGCGCTGTCGCTCTTGCTTAGCAGCGCTCCTGCGGCCGCTGCTGGAAACTCGGTTTGCGATTCGCTTCTATCGGTATCCGCGTGATCCGTGCTACGCTACCGGCTTATTCGAATCGAATGTCAACAAACATGCATTCCGGACAAAGGAAAGACAAAGCAGTGACTCGATTTAGAATAACTATTGTCCACTTTATTCAAATGAATTAAATACACAGGGGATTTGCCGAGAGACTCACGCACGCGAATATAAATGACAATACGCCTGGGTGGGAGAGAGAGAGAAAATCGCGAACGACGCGAACTAACCGCTCGCACGCTATAAATAATTTCTCCGCGCGCGCTGCACGGAATCGCACGCTAACAACGATAATAATGAATAATATTGTGCAGTGCACCTACCGCGTAAATAATGGAGATACGGTGGCCAACCGTATCCAACACACTTGCTGCGGATTAACCGCTGCGCCGCTCGCCGCACCGCAACTGTCTCCTCGCTGCTTGGTGTCGCGGAGCTGCTGGGATTGCTGAGGTTGACGGAGTTGCTCCAACAGTTCGCGAAGTCGCGCACTTTCAGCAGTGCACGCACTCCTCACTCTGGTTCACACCCAGAAAATCGCACACACAGTAGTTTCTAAAGCCGGCACGCTCGTGGAAACTATGCTGCTGCCGGACCGAAGGACACAGTCGTACTGACTACCGAACTCTCCCCCTCCCGGTCATTGCCCCTACGCGTCCTCTCTCTCTCTCGAACCGATCGCGGCTATTCCGCTCAGCCGCTTATTAACCTACGCGAGTCGAACGATTTTCGGTAATCGTTGCAATATATATATATATATCTATCTATATTCACTTAAGTCAATTCGAATTCCTGATTAACTCGAGAGATACAAGAGTACTCAATATAAATAAAAGGTGATTTGAAACATCACAAGATAATACACTTACCTTAATAGGTATAGCCATGCTTTTTCTCAAAGAAGCATTCAAATTCAATAATTCTGGAACTCTGCACCAGTGATCTGGTGAACTCGCCATGAATATTTGATTAAATGCACAGAACCCGCATGGTAAACAAGCTGGTAAGCATATAAACCATAAAAGCTGTTTTTGATACCATCCAAATTCACCTAAATCATGCAGAAGTTCGTCCATATCAAAACTGTCCTGTAAAATATCAAATAAATCAATAAAATTTTCAAAAAAAATACTTTGATTTATCAAAATTAATAACGTATTTTAATTTAAAAATAAAAATTGGCATATCTATATCTATATTTAGAGTAACGTCACGCTCTTTATACGGTTATGAAATTTGACTCTTGCTCTAATACAATCATATATTACATGAGGTGGCGCCGTTTAATATTTTAATTGATAGGTGTAAATTTGCGAGTTTCGTGGGTTGCCGTAATACAGTGAAAATGAGAAAAGTGTCTAGGAGCTCATAGATAGGACCGTTACATAGCCCCCTCATGAGACCGAATGATGCACATGAAAAAGGTCTGATGAATCGAGTTCCCTATGAGTGTAGATTCTCATTTTCTTTGTTATGTTTTGTTTGTTTTGTTTGAAAATAAAAGAAAAAATAAATAAATATCGGATTCAATCCCAAAGAGATCGCAAAGCTTCCTTCTCTTCTTGCTACATTCCTCAAGCTGGTTTCCTCCGGGTGTTGGTGGATGCTCTGGTGGAAATCGGATTTCTTCCAGATGCTGACAGAGCTTCTTAATTTCCTCCTCCGTTTGCTAAATCCTCGCCTCCCACTTACGGATGGCTTTGTGCATCCTGCGCCTTCGCTTGCTCGAGGTAGAAGGTGGCTGCGTGGAGGGTATGGGTGACGTTGGGTGAGGTATACTAGACGGAAGGAAGGGAAATATGAAATTAGTTTAAAATTCCACTGAGATGACGTTATTTACCGATCAATTAACAATTATATTAATCCTATTGTTATGAATATAAAGAAAGTCAGATCAGGAAGATTTTGCCTAAATGCCCGAAAATTAAATAAAAAATTAGTAAAAGATTATGAAGCCCCACTACATATGAATGATATTTTTCAACATTGTTTCGGAATGAATTTCATTTATATTTAGTTTTGATTTGACAAGTAGTTTTTGGCAAATTCATCTAAATAAAGCAAGTAAGAAATACACTGCATTTAATATTGAAGGTAATACCTACGAATTTAATGTATTATCTATTGGTACATACACTAGTACAGCAACATTGGTAACAGCATTAAATTTATCAATCGGCGATATGAAACAATTTATAACCACGTTTGTCGATGATATATTATTTATTTCTAAAACATTTAATGAACATATATATTATTTACGTATGCTACTTACTCCGGTCTCTAACATCCAAAACAAAAAAATTTAGATAAATCTCCCTGCGCGTAGAAAAATCCTATTAAACCCCGCATTCCACCAAGTTACGTGTTCCTCGCTATTCCCTGCGTGAACGCCCTGGCCCTCGTCGCTTACCGCTCCCTTCCCATCTCTTGTTAGGGATTATCGGCCCAACTGTACTTTGCACGTCAGGCACGGTCTTTTGAGGCCTATCTCTCTCTCTAGATTCTTTTAAGGAAGAGTTGTCGCCTCTTGCCTGACCGGTGACCGTCTCTGGAACCTTCCGCGGTCGACCTCGACGTCTCTTGGTTGGGGCGGATACCGGTAAATCCGACGCCTCGGTGGGATCGTTACCTATGGCCGTGGGGGCTGCTAATTCGATCCGCTCGCTCGATTAAATTCGCCCCGGATATTCGCACGATTTCGCGGAATCGTTCGCCTCCGACGGCCCTTCTTCGCGCGGTTCGCGAGATTCGCTGATGCACGCTTCCTCGCTTTCTTCTTCCCCCGGACCGTAATACGTCTTAAGTTCTTTGGCCTGGAAGAGCTCGGGCAGGATCTCCAGCTGATTACCCAATCTGTACGTGTTGGAACCACATAATTCTTCAATGAAGTACGGACTGGTGTATTTCGTCGCAAATTTGGTCGATATGCCTTGTGCAGCTGAGGAGAGTACCCTGCTCTTCTTCCATACCAATTCTCCGACCTTAAACTCGGGTTGCCGTCTCTTCCGATCGTAATGACCCGCCTGACGCGCCACTTCCTCCTTTGTCTTGGAGTTGGCCCGCTCCAATAGATTAGGGAGCTTTTCCATATGTTCAGCCCAATCTACTACAGCTTGACCTTCCGAAAACTCAAGGGCCTGCTGATCTTGGATTCTTCTGAACGCCAAAGGAGGTACCGGCTGACGCCCAAAGATCATCGCAGAACTATACCCAGTGGCGCTATGAGTTGCCGAGTTCACCGCGAAGTTGAACTCTGACAGGTGCTCGTCCCAGCTCTTATGATCACGGCTCACATACGACGTGATCATGGGTTTGAGCGTCCTGCTTACTCGCTACAAGGTCTACAAGGACTAGGACATACGAGGGTCGTTTGAAAAGTCCGTGCAAAAATAAAAACTGCTAGATTTTTTTTTAATAAATCTTTTTTATTTTTCAACATAAGCTCCTTTTAGGCTTATACACTTCATCCAACGCTGCTCTAGTTTGTTAATCCCTTCCAAATAATAGGATATGTCCAAGTCTGTAAAATAGGCATTCGTTTCTGCAATCACCTCCTCGTTTGAATAAAATCTTTTCCCCACCAGCCATTTTTTCATATTAGGGAACAATTAGTAGTCCAACGGAGCCAAGTCTGGAGAATAGGGGGGATGTGAAACGAGTTGGAACCCTATCTCCATCAGTTTTGCGACCAATTAGCGCTCTTGTCGCACGCCGCCTAATGAGTGGGCTTGGTGGGAGAGCCCGGCGAGAGCGCGAATGCTGACCATGCGTCAAGTCGCGTGAGGTAGTTCTCGGAAGAAAGTTGAGGAGAGAAGTTGGAAGTAGCAGCGCGATGAGAGAAGAAGAAACACACGTGCAGCAGTGACCAGACCAGGGCGAGCCGAGGCAACGTGTGGAGGCAACACCTGCAGCAGGGCATTCAGTGTCGCCCTCGCCGCCATGCACTGCATGACTTCCAGTGGGTTCACCATGGGCTACGCCGAGGAAGACGTCCAGCCAGCGGCCAGGTCAACTCCCCGTTGTCGGCTCATCGCCAAGGACAAAGGTCAGGTTATCTCTCTCTCCCGGTATTTCTCTCTCTCATGGTGATGCGCGGTCGCGTAGGAACGATACGTAGCCAGGCGATCACTTGCCGGCTACGCTCATCGTAATGCGGTAGAGAGGTTTCAACGTATTCTTTCCTTTGTAAGGAGGTAAATGGCCAAGGCGATTTAGTCGCCGGGCCATTCGTCCTCCCGCGTTAGTTCAAGTTGTTCTGTATATGTGCGCGTGGTGTAAACGTTATTGTAACTGATTTTGTATTTGTTTGTCTGAATAGATTTAAGTTGTATGTTCCAAGTAAAGAAAATCATTTATTCGTTCGACCTATCCTCTCGTTCCCCGATTGTTAAAGAGCGAAAGTGCCTCTCTTACTCTCCCCTTAATAAATTAGTGACGTCAGTGCCGAATAAGGCGCTGCCCCCGTTACAGACCTATTAGTGTAGATGAGGCGCCGGTATCATGGAGTGCTCTAATGTTTAAGTCACTTATGTCTACCCGCAACCATTATCTGGTCTCATCGTCTGGGTAGTATCCACGAGTCACATTCTCTCCTTCATCTTTCGTACTTTTTAGCAGATTCTTACCTTCAGCCGCTGGTACGATGATGGGCTTGCTGGTACTCGCGGACTCCTTAGGCAGGGGAACTTTTTATTTGGAGGGGCCCGAACCCTTCGGATCTTCGGGTTGCTCGATCCTTATACTAATCGAGTCTTTTCCCTTCTCCACAACTTGTATGTGGCCACCTGGTCTTGAAGGAGCCGGTGTGTTTCCCGGGATCTCAGAATCGTAGTGGCAGGTGAATATGTCCTGAAAGTCCACATTGCGTTTAGAGCACGGTTGAATCAAGTCGCGCTGGTATGAACGGACTGCATCGGCCATTTCATGCATTCCGTCCTCCAGCAATTGTATTCTTTGGCGCATGTCCTGCACTTCCCGTTCCGCACACACCTGTATGCTCTGGAAAGTCTGAAGGATCTCTAGGATCCGATCGACCAGCTTATGGTTACGATCGACTCCCTCCCTCAGGTACTCTATTTCTAGGAAGGCTTCGCTCAAAAATTATTCTCTTTAGGGCTTCTTCCGGGTTCAGGATTCCTATGACCTCAGATCCGGGTTGCTTCATCTCCTCTCCCCCTCTTCTTATTTCTAGGTGTGGAGTACCCGCTGGATAATGTCATTCTCTTCTTGATGGCTGGTTTCAATCTCCGAATCTTCATCCAGGCAGGCGAATATCCTTGACATATTTTCAAGGTTATTTCCTCCCTGTTAATGAATCTCAGTGGATGGTCTCTGTATTCTTCTGCGCTAAGGTTTTCCAACTCGTCGTAGATGTATCGAGCCGCGCTTGTCGGGTGCGCTTCCTGCGCCCCGCTACCTGATTACTACGCCTGGTATTCTCAAAACCTGCAACGTTGTACTCACCTAGCAACCATCTCCCTAGACTAGCTGCCTGCTGGATGACGCTTCCGTCCCTGAGCAGCTCTAAATCTGCCAGGTAGCGTTGGTGCTGTGCGGAGGTCAGCTCTAATACCCACGTGTCGATCTGGGCTGACAACAGAGCCATCTTACCTCCGTACGTGTGTAGAATGCGGTCGAGGTTCAAAATATCTGCCTATTCGACCATTACCGCTTCCTATCACCCAAGGTATGAGCGAGGTATTACTGTTGAACTATACGTAATAACTATACTGTACACACATACAAATGTAATATAGATATATCCATGAGTGATGATGCGCGCGCCGCTATCAGTATATATGTGAGGATGTGTGAGTGCGTGCGCACATATACAGAGTATATGATAGTCAGTCGGCTATGTAAGAGACAAGAGAGCGCATCTCGGCGTGGCTTATACACATGTGTGTGGTCTGTATGTATCAACTCAATCATTGACATTTTTGAATAAATAATCATATCATTATTATTGTTATAATAAAAAGAACCTCAACACTATAATTATTTCAACGATCCACCTCATATTCAACATGGTAGCAGAGCGTGGTTTGAAAAAAAGTGAGAGGTTAGGTTATACACGTGGTGTGAAAAAAACTATAAAAGTATAAAAAAAAGTGAATACAAAATCAGGTAAAGAATAAGAAAAAATTGAGAACAGTAAAAATTCAAGTAAAATGAAATCATAATTTAAACAAAAAAAAAAAAAAACGAATTTTTGAGACAATTGAAACACGAGGTGTGTAAAAAAAGTGAAGAGAAAAATATACTATGTAAATAATACAAAATATAAAAATATGAACGATTTAGAATAAAATGAACTTTTAAAAATAATGTGTAAAAAGAATTATACAAATTAAATGAAAATTGAACGAGATGCGCGCGGATAAAGTTTGAAAATAAATTTTGATAAGAGAAGCACGTGTAACGAATCCGAGTAAAATGACAAAGCCGGACGAAATATCGATACCCGTTTTTGACGGTCAAGAGTATAGTAAATGGAAAAAACGAATCCTTTTATTTTTGGAGTGGAAAAAGTGTAAAGACCAAGCAATAAAAGAAAAATGTGATACTACGGGAAAAGAAATGGAGTGGAAAGAATCAAATATTAAAGCTATGAATTACATATACTCAAGTATATCGAACAAACAACTTGAATATGTCGGTGATGAAGACACCGCGTACAAAATAATAAAAAAATTCGACCAAATGTATTTAAAACCGTCAACATGTTTACAAATTTGTGTGAGGAATAGACTTGATCGACTAAGATTAAAAGACTTTGAAAACTCAAGCACATTTTTCCTTGAATTTGAGAAATTAATTAAGGACGCTCCAGCATATAGAGTCCATAAATAAGATATGACACGTTTATTAGACGACCATTCACTGAATTCGTTGGTGTATTTATTAACTGCCCGAGCCGTGGAAATTTTTGAGATATTTCATCTTAAAGTTTGTCTCTATGCGTGCCTGTTTACACATGCTCATATGGAGCGCGATGCGAGATAGGTTAAAAATGGATCAATTATCGTCCGCAATAAAGAAGTTCCGCAGCGAAAAACAAACTTATTATAGATAAATTTTTCAGTTTTCCATTGATGCTTTACAAAGTATGTGTAGCCGTGTAAAATCTCGAGATATTTGTAAAAGTTTACTGAAAAAATACACTAGCGACGTTATATCCGTCTTCTAAACGGATGCCATGTTTCTGTCAAAGCGCGCCGTTTTTGAATCATTTAAAATTTGAATATTGATTAACACTTATCATCTTTCAATAAAAGATATTGTAAATGAATAAAAATAAATAAATTTAACTATTGTTTCGTTTAATGAAACAAATAATTAATTGATGAATAATTAATTGATATTGATGTCTTTTTAGATAATTAACAAATGACAAGAAATTGAGTTTCAAAGAGTGATATTCTTTATTTTATTACTTATTGCACTAATGATTTTAGAATTAGAAGTAACCCTTGCTTTTTTATTGACACACATTGATAATAGTATTTTGATTCCATCTTTAGGATCTTTTTTATAAGCATCTACTAACGTTTTCTCAACAATTCCTTGTGTCGCCATTTTAGAAATTATATTAGCTGTTACTACATCTTTCAATACTTTCAATTTTTTTTTATTCTGATTAATTAATATTTTCAACTTTTATTGTTGTTGTCTAAATTGTGCGGCTTCTTGTAACTGTACTAGGCTCTTACTCTGATTTATTATTTCTTTATCAGTTACGCCTACATATTCGATTAACTTTTTCAAAGTTTTGATGTCTTGTAGGGCATCGTGCAAATTTACAATGTTTTCTTGTGGCAAATAATCTTTTACTAAATTTGTTTCTGAAAAAGATAGCTTTTGTTGAACTCTCTCCGGTAATTTCTTCTTTAAAACATCGAGTGTATCAGAGTACCCATATACAACCTGCGTAAATCTTTCATATAAGCCAAACTGTCTAGTCAATTTTTCAATGCGTAAAGCATCAAATCTGCAAGTAATGTATTAAATGAATAATAATATTTAATACGAACGAATTGTAAACGAATGAGGTAAAAATCGATTACTTAATTATATTATGACCAACTAATATTATATTTGGTTCAGTGCTCTTATGACTTTCTAAAAATTCAATAAATTGTAATATAGCAGACTCTCTGGAAACTGTAGCCAATTTATTGTCTCGACAGAATAAATTGCCATTGTTAACGGTCAATCCAGTTATAATTGATGCTTTTAGTTTAATGGATACTGTAGGAACTATATGAACATTAAAATTGCATTCTCCGTCATAGGCTGCAATCTTAATAACAATATATAATTTAATTAGTAGATAAAAAAATAATCGCAAACATTACGTATTGAAAGAACAGTACCTGACACACTTGGTCTTTATCCACACTAAAACCGGTAGTTTCAGTATCTACATACATTATTTTCCATTCTATTGAACTGTCAAATTGATAACTAGTTAATACTGTAGGGCATACGCTTGTCGACGGAGTTTCAATGGCAAGCTCTAAAATACCACTGAGACCTACATCACTTTCATAAGTGAGTCCTTCTTTCTGTTTATTTTTACTAGCTTTAGATGCTCTTGATTTTTTTAACGCCTTTCTTTTGATCTTTCCTGCTGGACTGTATTCAAATAATTTTTTCTTTGCCATTTTCTGTTCTTTTATTTGTCTGTAAGTTACGTTGCTTTTAGTAGGACTGAAGTTAGCTTTCTTATAGACTTCGTTAATATATGTATATCCTATGTTTTTTGTATTCACTGCGGCTGCTACACGGAAAGAAAAAGATTGAGAACCAGAAAAGTGCTTCGATTTAGGACATTTTAAAGCTACTCTGTGGTTAAATGATTCATTTTGTTGCGTCGATCCATTAGGAGCTAATTTTTCTACTGAATTGATATATCGATTCATTATTTCTTCTAATGGTATCTTTAGATCCGTGTTCTGAAGCGGTTTCTGCCTCGGTATAGTCTTATATACGGCATAGTTTTCTTCTTCAAGGTGAAACGTACAGAGAGTATGGTCGCCAAACGCATGCGGTACAATTGCTTTCATCCTCTCTCTGAGTAGATTGGGTTGCCCTTTGCATGCAGCAATAACGCCACTCAAGGAATTCGAAAAGTAATCTACTTGAGCTTTTGACAATGACAATGCGTAGAGAAAATTGGCAAATGCTTTGATGGAGTGGTTTTTATCAGACCATAATTCAATATCATGTGGACTAGCTTGCCGTAATCCGGCGATTGTACTTGAATCATTACACAGGACCACAAATGGGAACCGGAAAAAGTCCTTCGGCAAAATTGATACCCTATATGTATTTCGACGCGCTGATTCCAAATCCGAGGTCCACATAAGCCCAGCACGTCGTGTTCAAGGACATTTGAAGGTCAAACGCATTTACTACGGGAAAACATAAAATCTGACCACGGATTCGGAAAGAGCGGGAAATTTTACGTCCAAATATGTATTTTCTATTTTTTCCAACATGACCCTCCAAGGTCATCTGAGGGTCAAATGACTCACCGATAGATCAAATTCGTATTTCCCACATACATCATCACAACTAAAGACATGCGTACAAATGAGTCAGGTATCTTTAGGTTTCTCGATGCGCTGAATCCAAATCCGAGGTCCACATAACCCCAGCACGTCGTGTTCAAGGACATTTGAAGGTCAAACGCATTTACTACGGAAAAACATAAAATCTGACCACGGATTCGGAAAGAGCGGGAAATTTTACGTCCAAATATGTATTTTCTATTTTTTCCAACATGACCCTCCAAGGTCATCTGAGGGTCAAATGACTCAACGATCGATAAAATTCATGTATTCCATATACATCATTACACTACAGATTTTTAACTATAATTTGGTCACGTATCTTTAGGTATTTCGACGCGCTAAATCAAAATCTGAGGATCCTCGGTCTCAAATTCAAATATGAGTTACGGTGAGAACTTAGTTCATGGTTGTGTTAGCTCTCTTTATGGTTTTCTCGCGCGGATATTGCCAATCGATTCCAGCAATTAAAATTCACCTAGCTTGATATATAGACTTGATTTCAGATAGTGATGTCGATCAGTTTTCCCTTTAATCACTGAACAAATAAACAACTGTTGGACTCCAAAAACTATATGTTTAAAATGTAAGATACAACTGCACCAGAAAATATCGCAATACATCTCGCCAATGATTTGGCGTAATCCGACAGATCATAATACAGACTGTTACTTCTGTTTGACTGATACATGTGGATATAATCGTAAAAATGTATCCCAATTACGTTATCCATTCGTTACGTCTGTAACTCTTCCTGTTCTCGCCACCTTGGATGCTGAAGAACCTGAGATTTTAGAAATGCAAACAGAAGAATCAATGGGAGAGGGTTCAAGTAGAAGAGGTTGCACTGATAAAATGGAAGATACAGAAGATGATGAGCAAGACCAGACATTTAATGGGTTTAATCAAGAAGAGCTGAGTGATTTAGTTCGAGACACGGGACTTTCAAAAGAACTTTCGGAACTATTAGCATCTAGATTGAAAGAAAAAAATTGTCTGGCTCCTGGTACTTCCATCACATTTTACCGAAATCGTGATCAACAATTTAGAAAATTTTTTTCGAAAGAATGCGATTTAGTTTATTGCAACGACGTTGCAGGACTGATAAATGAATTTGGAAACGTAGAGTATGAAGCTATTGATTGGCGTCTGTTTATTGATTCTTCTACGAGAAGCTTGAAAGCAGTTTTACTCCATAACGGTAACATATACGCCCCTATACCAATTGGTCATTCCATTGTCTTGAAAGAGGAATATAGTAATCTCGATTTACTGCTACAGAAATTGCATTATGATACTCACGGGTGGCAGTTGGTTGGAGATTTGAAAATAACAACAATTTTGTTGGGTCAACAAAGTGACTTCACGAAATATCCATGTTTCATTTGTGAATGGGATAGCCGTGCCCGAGATCAACACTATGTGAGAAAAGAATGGCCACTTCGACAAAATTTGACCACAGGTAATAAAAATGTTTTACACGAAAGTCTTATACCTGCAAATAAAGTCATCCTCCCACCCTTGCATATTAAGCTTGGTTTGGTCAAACAGTTCATTAAAGCAATGAAAAATTCACAAGACGAAAGCAACGCTTTTATGTATCTCTTCGAGAAATTTCCAAAACTTTCGGAAGCAAAGATCAACGAAGGAGTCTTTGATGGTCCACAAATAAGAGAACTATTACGAGATGAAGAATTTGAAAGAAGAATGACGATAAAGGAACGCAAAGCGTGGCAAAGCTTTAGAGAAGTTCAGCATAAATTTTTAGGAAATAATAAAGACGACGATTACGAAGATATAGTAAATGAGATGTTGGGTAATTACAAAATAATGGGTTGCTTGATGAATTTGAAAATTCATTTTCTTCATTCTCATCTTGATTACTTTCCTGAAAATTTAGGAGACTTTAGCGAGGAGCAAGGAGAGAGATTCCACCAAGACTTCAAAGACATCGAAAGAAGATATCAAGGCTATTGGGATGTGAACATGATGTCAGACTATTGTTGGTCTCTTAAAAGAGACACTACTACTCCACACAAAAGAAAAGCGCTCCGCAGATCGTTTGCTAATAAAAGAACGCGTCATTCGTAAATCTTTTTGATCGACATCACTATCTGAAATCAAGTCTATATATCAAGCTAGGTGAATTTTAATTGCTGGAATCGATTGGCAATATCCGCGCGAGAAAACCATAAAGAGAGCTAACACAACCATGAACTAAGTTCTCACCGTAACTCATATTTGAATTTGAGACCGAGGATCCTCAGATTTTGATTTAGCGCGTCGAAATACCTAAAGATACGTGACCAAATTATAGTTAAAAATCTGTAGTGTAATGATGTATATGGAATACATGAATTTTATCGATCGGTGAGTCATTTGACCCTCAGATGACCTTGGAGGGTCATGTTGGAAAAAATAGAAAATACATATTTGGACGTAAAATTTCCCGCTCTTTCCGAATCCGTGGTCAGATTTTATGTTTTTCCGTAGTAAATGCGTTTGACCTTCAAATGTCCTTGAACACGACGTGCTGGGGTTATGTGGACCTCGGATTTGGATTCAGCGCATCGAGAAACCTAAAGATACCTGACTCATTTGTACGCATGTCTTTAGTTGTGATGATGTATGTGGGAAATACGAATTTGATCTATCGGTGAGTCATTTGACCCTCAGATGACCTTGGAGGGTCATGTTGGAAAAAATAGAAAATACATATTTGGACGTAAAATTTCCCGCTCTTTCCGAATCCGTGGTCAGATTTTATGTTTTCCCGTAGTAAATGCGTTTGACCTTCAAATGTCCTTGAACACGACGTGCTGGGCTTATGTGGACCTCGGATTTGGAATCAGCGCGTCGAAATACATATAGGGTATCAATTTTGCCGAAGGACTTTTTCCGGTTCCCATTTGTGGTCCTGTGTTATCCATGATTAGTCTAGCTCCGAATATATTGTGTTGTTCAAGTAATTTATTTTTTGTAAATACCTCAATTGCTATATCGGCCTCCATACCTTTTGCAGAACCATCGTAATTCATCCGACAATCATGTTTCTTTCCAGATACACAGGCGCGGCATGTTTTCGTACGAATCGCGTACGATCCAACTTTTTTTGAATTGTAACATACTTATTAATGCACCATGACCTGTATTAAAATTATATTTTCAGAATAATAATATATAATTTTAGAGTGCGTAAATTTGCAAATATTTGTTGCAAAAATCCTTCCATTTGCATTGCCATGACGCTTATAGCCTACAGAAAAATATATCAAATTAACTATATAAAATATTATTTTTACCAGACAAACTATTGTAAGCCCTTCCGGTACCTCTTTTCTGCCAGCCAGCATCATAACTAAATGTCAAACCAAATTTACCTGGGAATATTCTGCAATCAAAATGACAGAAACGATCGAGAATAAATTGAATGAAAAAAATTAGTGATTATATAGATTTTTATTCATGATACAAATTATACACGTTAATCATTATAATTGTATGTTATATTAAGATTTTTCATATTTGCGAATTATCCATACTATTTTATACTAATATTTATATTAATAACTTAAAATAACGGTATATAAATGTTAATATCTATTTTCACAAAAGTTATAATCTAAAATTCGTGTAAATAATTATTATAAAAAAATAATTGTTTGATTTTACAGAGTAAACAAGTTTAACTTTAATATTTTACATGTGGTATGTATAGCGTACTAGAAATGTTTAAATAATCATAACTTGATTGGAAAAAAATATAAATACCAACAATAATGTATTTAAATAAAAATAAAAGTCTATTTGTGCATTTTGTTATAAGTAAAAATCAAAGTAATAATGATTGTGCATTGTATAGTGTGTTTAAATTAATATAACGACCATTGTCAATTAATTGCAATTAATGAATAAAAATCAGTCTTGCAAAAGTAATCTATAAATTGGAAAATGAATCAAGTTTTCAATTATTTACAATTCAATATAAAATTTTAAGGTTCAATTTCACTATTCTGTACATTAATTCTTAGAAAGTTCAACCTTATATAATTGATATAGTTATGCTTTAATAGAACATTGGACAAGTTATTGAACTTTCTATTCATAAAACAAAACAGTTTCATCTATAGTTCATTAAACTACATGAATGCCCTACTTGTCCAAGACAATGTCATTTGCTTCTTTTGCCAAAGCAATTTCCTCTTTCAATACATTGCTGCAAGATTCTGCGGCAAGCTCTTCTATTTTTGGTCCAACAATCCTTTCATAACGCTTCAACAGTGTGTCTGACACCGTACCAATATTCAATGCTGATAGCAATAAATTAAATTGCGTTTCCCCAATGCCACAATCTATAATACCTATTGAGTAATATACAATGAATAAACAATTTGAACAGCAAATATATCACATCACATTACATTATTTACCAAGAATAGCTTTGGCATTCATAACGAACAATTCATATTTGTTATTGTTGCCTTCTGTAAAAACTTTTCCAGTCTTAACGGTCCATAATTTTGAGCATTGGTAACACTTTATATCATATATATATCCCAATCCTTTTTGCACTTTTCTCTGTGCAAATCTAAAAGACAGTGGAATGTCACACTCTGAACACCACATCTCTTTGGCTAAAACACTAGGTTCATGTAATTCTCTTCCATCAAGAATGCTACTTTCAGATTTGAATTCATCTTTCTCATTGGCTTCCTAAAAACCATAACAAATACAATTATTTCAATTTTCTCTGTACATCTTTAATAAATAAATATATTTCTATACTACAGTGTTATGCAATCTGCCATGAATATGATTTGTTTACGTACGCACCTTTAATAACCTCTTTATAGTTTTTTTTTTCTGTCTTGAATGCTGATGATTTTTTCTTGAACTGACCTTTGCGTTTTCCAATCGCCACACGACTAGCATTTCGCCATTCTCTGCTTTTTTCATTGTTAAAACCTTCTTCATTCATTTTTACACTTGCTTTTAAATGCAAAAGAAAAGAACTGAGTAATTCGTCTCACGTCGACTTTCGTATACGATCTACACCATGCGTGTGTACACGTGATTTTGAGGTTACGTATGCTAGGATACACAAATCTGCAAGTCTGTTTTAAAGTATCGCCTCATTGGTCAGCGAGAAAAGAATCGAATACAAGTCAATTTGATGGCTATTTATTTTAATACATAATAAATTATAATTAAATCAGGCAGTAATCTCACTTTAAAATTAATAATAAGATTTTTCAATATAAGCATGGACTTAAATTCACAAATTTATTTTTGAGATTTCATTTGACTTCGGCGTAGACGCTGGAGCGTCCTTAACGAATTGAAAAGTGCTGGTGCTACAGTAACAGAGACTGAAAAACTTGACTATTTAATTAAAACGTTGCCTGATACACTCAGTCATTTCGGTGACACTATTGACAGTGTTAAAGACTCAGATAAAAACTGTGAATTTCTTAAAAATAAAATCGTGTTGATGGAAACTAAAAATAAAATTTCTAATAATCATATAAAATCAAGTGTAATTAAAACTGAAGTTCGTGACGTTGAGTGCAACAAATGTCATAAAAGAGGTCATTACGCGAGAGATTGTCGAAGTCGAGGAGGCTTCAATCAGAGGGGTAGATGGCCAGGAGGTGGTCACTACCAGCAACAACAACATTCAAATCAACAACAACAACAACGACGACAATACGAAGAGGCATATCAGCCAAGAGGTTATGTGAACAACGCGAGCAGAGGTAACTTCACAAATACAAGAGGTAGAGTTTACAACGAGAGAGGCTATGGTCCAAGAGGACGTGGAAGAGGTTATTTCAACAACAACAACAACAACAACAACAGTAAATATCAACATAACGCAAGGTATACATCTAATGAAGAAAATAACTTTAGGTCAAATGAATCATTTTTTGCGAAAGTAGAGTTCGAAAAAGAAAATGTTTATGATTATAACAAAAAAGAAAAAATTTGTGAAAATAATAGTAGAGTTTATATGAATGATTTTTGTAAAATAGATTGGATACTTGATAGTGGTTGTTCTGATCATATAATAAATGATGACTCTTATTTTATCGAGAGTTCAGAATTGAAAATACCAGTAGTAGTAAAAGTAGGAGATGGTAGACCTTTAAAAGTTACAAAAATTGGAAAAGTTTTGATGTACCTGATTGTAGATGGTAAAGAATTAGAAATCACAGTATCCAATGTATTTTTTGTAAAAGAAATGGACAAAAACTTGTTAAGTTATGCGAGAATTACAGATAACTATAAAATTGTTTCAATTAGAGAAAAATCGTTGATTTACAATAAATTTGAAAAAATAGTTGGAACAGCTTACAAAGAAAATGGAATCTACAAATTAGAAAGTTATGTTTTAAATAATAATCACAATGCAAATAGAACACATACGATGACTGAAAATGAGAGATACCATAGAATGCTAGGACATATAAATTTTAATTATTTAAATACCATGTGTAGAGAAAATTACGTGGACGGAATTCCGAAAAATTTAGAAAATATTTATTTGAAATGTGGTACATGTATACAAAACAAAATGCATAATTTACCTTTTAAAAACGATAGAAGCAGAGCTAGAGAAATATTGGAACTGTTTCATACAGACGTAAATGGTCCACACAAAAATACTGGTTATGATAATTCGAAATATTTTATAACGTTTCTTGATGACTTTAGTAAATTATCAGTGGTTTATACCATAAGATCAAAGAGTGACGTACCCACATGTTTTCTAGATTATATAAATAAAGTTGAAAATTTCACTGGAAAAAAGATTAAAAAATTGAGATGTGACAACGGCAAAGAATATATAAATAGAGATATTTTTAACTTGATTAGAGAGAAAGGTATAATTCTAGATAAATGCCCCCATACGTTCACGAGCTGAATGGAACAGCTGAACGATTTAATAGAACTATTATGGACTCTGCAAGATGTTTATTATCAGACCCAAATTTAAATATTCGATATTGGCCTGAGGCGATTTTAACAGCGAGTTATTTAAAAAATAGAACTATTGCAAATACTTTCGTGAGAAAAAGTCCTTATGAAATATTCTTTGAAAAAAAGCCTAATATTGAAAATTTGAAGTTATATGGAAGCAAAGTATTTTTTAAAGTAGACGAAAGTCAAAGAGATAACAAATGGGATAGAAAATCGGATTGTGGAATTTTAGTAGGTTATGAGAATGTAGGATACAGAGTATTATATAATGGTAGAGGTAAAGTTGCAAGAAATGTAGATATAATAGAAAAAGATGAAAAGTTGATTGATTTTCAAGGAAATAATGAGACTGATATCGAAAGTGAAATGAATGATAATGATGTAGAATATAAAGTTTTTGATGAAAAAAATACAAGTCCAATAAAAATTAAAAGTACAAAAAGTAGTCCAAGTCCAAAGAAAAATTTGAGTCCAAAAAGTGAAAATGAACAGCTTTTAGATTGCGAAGAGTCTGAGATTCCAACACGTAGAAAGTCGAACAGAGAAACAAAAAACCTGACAGATGGGGTTACGGTAATAACGAAGTATATTATATTTATGTAAATTTTGTAAGCGCGAATAGTCCAAAAACGTATGATGAAGCAATGAGTAGTAGTGAATCTGATCTGTGGAAAGATGCAATGCAAAGAGAAATTAACTGTATAAATAAAAATAATACATGGAAACTAGTACAAAGACCTAAAAATAAAAAAATAATTGACGTAGTGGGTTTACACAAATAAGACAAATAATTTGAAAAAAGCAAGGTTAGTAGTCAGAGGGTTTCAGCAAAAAGAAATTGTAGAAGATATATACTCACCTGTTGCGAGACTGCAAAGATTAAAATTATTGTTAGCATATTGTGTACAAAACAAATATTTGATTGAGCAAATGGATGTGGAAACTGCGTTTCTAAATGGTACAATAAAGTCGGAAATTTATGTAAAACAACCGGATGGATACAACGACAAAACCGACAAAGTGTATAAACTGGAAAAGGCGTTATATGGATTGCGAGAGAGCCCGAGAGCTTGGTATGAGTGTTTTGATAAGTTTATTACAAAATTGAACTTTAAAAGAAGTAATAATGATTATTGTTTATACATTTTCGAAGATAAGAATGGGGAAAAAATATATATAATTTTGTTTGTAGATGATTTATTAATTTGCGGAAGGAATAAAAGCAAAATAAATGAAATAAAGTTGAAATTAAGTGAAAGATTTGCAATGAAAGATATGGGTAAAGTAAAGACTTATCTCGGTATTAATATTGATTATAATTATAAAAATGAAATTATGACTTTAGATCAGAGTGATTATATTGAGTCCTTAGCAAAATACTACAAAATAATTGATGGTAAATTACACAATACACCTATGGAACAAAATTTGAATATTGATCCCGCACAATCAGCATCAAATAACATAAAATACCGTAATTTGATAGGAGCTTTACTGTACATAAGTTCATGTACAAGATTTGATATAAGTTATAGCGTAAACTATTTGAGTCGATTTCAAAACTGTTATGACGAAACACATTTTAAATACGCTTTGAGAATTTTGAAATATTTATACCGTACAAAAAATTTAAAATTGACTTATAAAAGAAATTTAGAAGCCGAAATTCTAGTTTGCTATGTTGACGCTGATTGGGCAGGCGATACATTAGATAGGAAATCCACTACTGGATTTGCAATAAGAATTTATGGAAATATTATATTTTGGAAAACAAAAAAGCAAAATAGCGTAACAAAATCATCAACATCTGCTGAATATGTTGCATTGTCAGAGGCAGTAAGCGAATTAAAGTTTATAAAAAGTTTGATAAATGATTTCAAAGTTAAAATTGAATAACCAATAAAGATTCATGAAGATAATACTGGAGCAGTTTTGATAGCAAAATATGGTAATTTAACAAAAAAATCCAAATATATAGAAATACACTATCATTTTGTAAACGAATGTTATGGTAAAAAAGAAATTGACATCATTAAAGTAGACACTGAGAATAATTTAGCCGATATTTTTACCAAAGCTCTAGGAAGAAATTAGTTTGAAAAAATAAGATCATTGTTAAATTTGAGAAATTAATTATTACGATTGCTATTTTTACTACAATAACCAAAAGTTTAGTGAGAAAGGAAAATTGTTAATTTAATTTTATAATTTGAAAAATTGTTTGTAATCAGAAAAATAACTGTTTACCAAAATTACGTTTGTACAGTATAGGATTAAGGAGGTGTGTTGAATTATACGTAATAACTATACTGTACACACATACAAATGTAATATAGATATATCCATGAGTGATGATGCGCGCTGCTATCAGTATGTATGTGAGGATGTGTGAGTGCGTGCGCACATGTACAGAGTATGTGATAGTCAGTCGGCTATGTAAGAGACAAGAGAGCGCATCTCGGCGTGGCTTATACACATGTGTGTGGTCTGTATGTATCAACTCAATCATTGACATTTTTGAATAAATAATCATATCATTATTATTGTTATAATAAAAAGAACCTCAACACTATAATTATTTCAACGATCCACCTCATATTCAACAATTACACTAATTAGTGTTACTGCCTTCTTTTCAAGGCGCAAACTCGCGAGATTATGAGCGCGTGCAGTCCCAGCAAACGATCTAATTATAAGATGAAATATCCTACCTATAGATCGGAGACCGCTGTTTGCTTGCTCGGCCTGGCTAATGTTTTTGGGCTGCACGCTTGGTTCATGCTCTTTACTCTTATCGTCGCTCAGGTGCTTCCGACCCCCCTTTATCCACCAAACCGTGACTCAAACGGGCTAGTACCTGTTAATCAACAAAAACGATTTGGAATCTCTTTGACCTACTAAATATTACCGCTTTCAGCCCTTTTTACAATAAATTTAACAATTTATATCCTATTCGCACAAATTGGGCGCCATGTAATGAGGTAGATTAGCTTGTACAAAGGAAATTTATTATAGCACAAACTCTCAAGATGTAGAGCTAACCTCCGCTCCGTTAAACAGGTATGAGTATACGTTTCTTCGCCTTTACGTTTGATACTTTTGTTTAATTGTCTTCTTTTCAACAGAGTTGAACTCACCTTGAGTCACCTGATTTGTGACACTCGATCTATCTTAGGTGTGAGTGACCTAATGTTTACTCCAACTATCCCCTAGATGAAATTTTTTTTTTTTTTTTTATTACTCCCATTTATTTACAATCTGTCTTTTAACAATAGGTAAATTTTACAAAACATTTCAATTACATAGAATTGGTTACAAAAGAGTTTGCTTCAGGTACAGGAAGGTACTTCTCCATTGATCAGTACCAGCACTTTAATACCTCGCTTGTTTAATCTTGCACAAACACTGTTTTATATTTCTTGTATCTTGAGACTATCGGTGTTGTGTATATTAGTTTCTTTGCTAATTTGTTAGTGTGTTCCTTTATCCTGTTGGTGTATTTTCGGCGCGCTGATTCAATTTCTTCTCTTACTGTGTTTATATTTATGTCTTTTCTTATATATTCATTTGTGACAAACCATGGTGCATCAGTAATAGCTCTTATTATTTTGTTTTGGAATCTTTCTATTATGTCTATGCTTGATTTTGGAGCTGTGCCCCAGAATTGTATGCCGTATGTCCATACTGGTTTAATTATTGACTTGTATATAAGAAGCTTATTTTTAATTGAAAGTTTAGATTTTCTCCGTAATAGCCAGTAATATTTTCTTGTCTGGAGATTGAGTTGTTTTCGTTTGGTCCATATGTGTTCTCGCCATGTTACTCTTCGATCAAGGTGCATTCCAAGATATTTTGCTTTATCTCCTTGTGGGATTTGTTGATTTTTAATACTTACTGGTGGACAAGATCCTTTTTTCTTGGTAAAGGTTACTTGAATTGACTTCGTTTCATTTATTGTTATCCTCCACTTATCGAACCAGCTTACGGCTATGTCTATGTATATTTGCGTAATGTGGGAGGCTGTTTTCGTATCGTCTGCATACGTGGCGATGTGAATATTTTCCTTGATTGGCAGATCATGTGTGTATATTAGGTATAATATTGGACCGAGAACGCTTCCTTGTGGGACTCCTGCTTTAATTGAGTATAAGTTTGTTGTTTCATCATTTACTCTAACCTTAAAAGTTCTGGCGCTTAGATACGATTTCAACAGTAGATAGAGATTTGGTGGTGTGATTTTTTTAAGTTTGCATAGTAGTCCTTCATGCCAAACTTTATCAAAAGCTTGAGCTACGTCAAGAAATACTGCATTACAGTATTCGTTGTTTTCAAAACTGTTTACTATTTTATTAGTTACTCTATTTATTTGTTCGATTGTGGCGTGGTTGTTTCGGAAGCCGAATTGATATTCAGGAATTATGTTTCGCTCGACTAAAATTTTGTTTAACCTGTTGATAATTATTTTTTCACAAATTTTGGATAATATGGGCAGTAGACTAATTGGTCTGTAGGACGTGACCTTTTGTGGCGGTTTTCCCGGTTTTGGTATTAGTATTATTGTTGCTATTTTCCATGCGTCAGGGACGTATTGTAAACGAAGTATTGAGTTTATTACGATAGTTATGTATCTTATAGCTTTTATTGGAAGTTCTTTCAGTAGCTTAGCATTTATATTATCATGTCCAGGGCTCTTTTTGTTTTTTACTTGAATTTTTTACTGAATATTATTGTTGTTGCATTATCCAGTTTTTAATAGGTTTTGTTCTTCTTCTTCTGTTATTTTACGTTGTGAGGGATTGAATACATTTTGTAGATGTTTGGAAAATGTGTTTGCTTTTTCAATGCTTGTTCTAGCCCAAGTCATATCGTTTTTTAATATAGGAGGAGAGAATTTTTGTGGTTGTTTAATTTTTTTTGTGGCTTTCCAGAGCGAATAATCGGTAACCTCAGTTGCAGTTAGATTTGTTAGATAGTTGTTTATATTATCATTTTTTTCGTCATAAAGCAGTTTTTTAAGTTCTTTAATAGACCTATTAAATTTTGTTTTATCTGTTAGTAGCCTAGTCCGTTGCCAAATTTTTCTCTACTTTCTTTTTTCTCTTATTTTGTCTGTTACTGTTTTGGAATTATTTATTTTTTAGTTTGTTTTATTGAGTATGTAGGGGTTGCATTTTTAATGGCTATATAGATGTTGTTGTTTAAATTTTCAATCGCAGCATCTATATCCTGTTCTGTTTTTAGAGGTATGTTGCATGTAATTTTTTCGTTTATTATTTCTCTGTAAAGATCCCAATTTGTTTTTTTGTTATACATAGGACTAGTTTTTTGGTTTATTTCTATTGTTGAGTTTAGGTTAATAATGACTGGAGAATGGTCTGAGGTTAGGTCAAGACATGATTCAGCTGTTAGGTGTTTAGGGCATAGTCCTTTTATAATAGCGAAATCTATTAAATCCGGTTGTTTATTTATGTCTGAAGGCAAGTAGGTAGGTTCGTCTGTTGATATTGGCGTTAAGTTTTCTTTTTTCATTACTGCTGCAACGATTACCGAAAATCGTTAGACTCGCGCGAGGTTAATGAGCGGCTAAACGAGAGGAGCCGCGTTCGGTTCGCGAGAGAGAGAGAGCGCGTAGGGGCAATGACCGGGAGGGGAGGGTCCGACCGGCAGTATGACTGTGTCACTCAGTCCGCCTGTATCGTGCGTCTAACCTTGTTTTCTCCCGAGCCGGTTACGTTTTCCTGGTGACATTGCGAACTTTGGTGCGGTGTGCTGAGTGCAGCAGCAGCAGCAAGAGTAGCAGCAGTAATTGCAGCAGCAGCAGCAACAACAGTAGTAGCAGCGACAGCAGCAACAACAACAGCAGCAACAGTAATCGCGGCGGTGCGGCGAGCGGAGAAGCAGCGCTTCAACAGTTGATTGTTCGGATACGGTTGGCCACCGTATCCTCATCGTTCTCGCGGTAGGTGCACCTTCCCCCTTTTTATTGTTGTAATTAGCGTGCGATCCCGTGCAGCGTGCGCGAGGAAAATAATTGTTTCGCGCGAGCGGTTAGTTCGCGGTAATCGCGGTTTTCTCTTTCTCTCTCATTTAGCGTGTGTTGTCATTCGCGCAAGCGTGCGCAAGTCTCTCGGCAAAACCCCCGTGTAATTAAGTTACATTAATAAAGTGAGCATTAGCCTTTATTTGATCTAGTAATCGTTATTTAGTCTTTCCTTTGTCCGGAGGTTGCGTCTATATTTGTTTACAGTTGATTCGAATTCGCCGGTAGCGTAGCACGAATCATGTGAATATCGGTAGGCGGGAATCGTCAACTTAGGTTCCAGCGGCGGCCGCACGAGCGCTACTAGTAAGGGCGACAGCGCCGCCAAGCGGTGAGTTGGGGGAACCCAGCTCGGAATAGTGAAGAGACTCTGCGCAGGCGCACTCCGAGACAAAGTAGGTTGCTGTGCTTTGAGCACAGAGATAACAAGGCGTCGTTTAGTAATTATAAAGGTACGTTTAAGAAATTATAGACTAAACGGCAGCCTGTTACACTGCATATAAGGTTGCTCCCTTTGGATTTGGAGTTATTGATCTTGATCCCCACCATGGATGCTTTGCATTATAATCTCCTCCTAAAAGAAAACGGTTTCCCAGGCTATCAAAATATTTTTTGTATTGTTTCTTTTTTATTGTATGTTTTGGAGGGCAGTATAATGCCGAGAGAATAATGTGACCGTTGCTGTCTGTAATCGCAACATTTGTTGCTTGTAGGTAGTCATACTTGTGTGGTTCTATTTCGTGGGTTTGATAGTGTTTTTTATTACTATTGCCGTTCCTCCATGAGCCTTACCCTCGGGATGGTTTGTATTGTATAATGTGTATTGCGGTATTTTCAAAAAATTTTTATTTGTGAAGTGTGTTTCTGATATTAACATGATATCTATATTATTTTCTATCAGAAAAAGTTTTATTTCTATATTTCTTTGCGCTAAACCGTTAGCATTCCAAATAGCTATTTTTGTTTTTGTGTTCATTGTGTCTTATTTATGAGCGTGGTAAGTAGATTTAGCATCGTATCCATCTTGTTTATTAATTGATACATCAGTTGTGTCATCATGTTTACGAGTTGATTCTCATTGTTATTGTTTGCTATTGATTGAGATGTCTGAGTTTGTTTTGATTCTTCTTGTACTGTATTTAAATTTCCAGCTGCGGCCTGGGCATATGAGACATTTGACCTGACAATATTTTCTGTGCTTGCTATTTGTTTTGTTCTTAAAGCTGGAAATAATTTTTGTTCAAGTAATTTTCTTGTACTGAAGCCTTTATAACTAGCTACATGGTTTCCTCCACAGTTTGCACATTTAACTTCTTTTATTTTTTGCTGAATGGGACACTCCGTTGAGAGATGATTGTTTGCGCATTTAACGCAAACTGGTGTTTTATGGCAATAGTTTTTTCTGTGACCATATTCTTGACATTTCATACATTGTGGAATATCTCTTTTTTTAAATGGTTCTTCAAAGTAGATTATCTGGTTCATTAGTTTATTTATTTCATATATTTCTTTGTTGTTTTCATTCATTTGTATTTCTACGAAAAAGATTGGTAAAGGTTGTTTTGTTATTTTGAGTTTAACCCATTAAGGCCCATGCCAAACCTGGGAAAGATAGCGCCAAACTAACTATGCCAATCGTAGCTAAATCGAAAAAAAAAATACCCGTGTTTTTTCTTTTGCCATTTTCAATTGTATATAAAAAATTATTTAAACAAATTATCAAAAAGTTATTATTTTCAAAAAACTGATAGCGGCAATCGATTCTACGGGAAGAAACATGAAAGAAATGTATATAACGTTTTTTTGTCAGACGTCAATTTGTTAGTGTAAAACGGCTATAAACAATTGCAAGTCTGTCAGGTACATGTGTATACGCCAAATCCCAAGCAAAATCTGTTGCCGATAGCGCCAAACTAACTATGTCAATCGTAGCTAAATCGAAAAAAAAATACCCCTGTTTTTTCTTTTGCCGTTTGCAATTGTTTATAAGAAATTATTTAAACAAATTATCAAAAAGGTATTATTTTTAAAAAACTGATAGCGGCAATCGATTCTACGGGAAAAAAGAAATGTATATAACGTTTTTTTGTCAAATGTCAATTTGTTCCAAAAACAAATAACTGTAAAATAGCGATTTTCTATAATACATTCAAATTTTTATGAAGCTTCATCCATGTGGTCTTTTTTGTGATCATTGCATAGAACTTTAGAACATTGTTCACAGTACAGCTGAGTTCTTTTTTTACACGATGAAACCTCACAATGTAGGTACTTACCTATTTTTATTTTGTGTTCGTTCGATGAACTATCACTATGTCTTTTTTGTCTGACAGGGCGGTCCCTTGAAAACTTATCGAGATAATATTGGCAAACTTCTTGCACAAGGTCTTTCGTTCCCTTTGGTAATTCTGGATGAAGCTTATTATAGATGACGGTAGAATTTGTCAATGCTGCCTGAATAAGTCTCACAAAGAGACACCACATCCATTTCTTACTTTTAATTGTAGGCGTCAATGCATTGCAATGTTGATCATGCAGATCAACTCCACCCATGAATTGATTATACATTGAAAACGCTTGAGGGAAGAGAATTGACTTCTTAGATGACTCGTGCCATCTCTGTACTTCAACTTTTGGCTCATCACCATATTTCGTTGTAAGAACTGATACAGGTTTTGAGTCCATAACAGTGATATAATTCAAATTTGAATTACTATCGTGCAAAGCCATAGTTGTATCCCTTTCTGCTTTTTTTGGCATCTCAACTTTTTCTTTGACTCGGTTTTGTCTAACAGTCCCAGTTGCTGATAATCCTAGTTTATCTAAATGAACCATCAGATCTGGACTTGTGAAAAAATTATTAAAATATATATGATATTTACGAAGATCATCTTTGTCAGTTACTTCTAATAGAGGTGAAAGTAACTTCATGACGACTCTAGATCCCAAACCGACGGCAACTAAAGGATTTCTTTCATCAATTCCAGCTTTTCCCGTATAAATATCAAGTTCGTATATATATCCATCTGAGGAGCAAAGTGCCCACACCTTGAACCCGAATCGGATTGGTTTATTTCGTATACATTGTTTTATTCCGAATCTGCCATAATATTTGACCATTATCTCGTCTATTGATAGATTATAGTCAAAAAAGCCAAATTGCATACAATTTTGACGAAAATAATCATACAGTGTTCTTACTTTCCAAACTTTGTCGTTTTTATTCTCATCCTTCTTTTTATAAAATTTAATATTTCTCTTGATTTCAACAAATCTATTCCTTGTCATGAGATTAGATATGACTGGACACTGTAAAATTAATTTACTTGACCAATAGTCACGATGATTCTTCCTAGAATTTATTATAGTAATCATTAAGATTACCATAAATTTTTCTAGGTCGATCATACTAAGTTCAAAATTATTTTCCGCTGTAGCTTCAATTATATACTTTTTCATTGAATCTGAAAAATATATTTCAAATAACTCTACAGAGTTCTTAGAAAATAAAGACGAAATCGATTGAATACTGAAGTTATCATCAGTATCCATAATTGTAGAGTGGCTTGGAGCCTCTTCTTGCCATTTATAGATATGATTATGTTCTAATGATTTTTGCGTACTAGTGTAAGTATTTTGGACATGTTCATAAGAGCTGGTGGGAATTATTTGAGATGAAATATCTTCATCAAGATTGCAATCAGAATCTCCATCTGAGCTCTCATGATCTTCCGGTATAAAAGTTATATCTACATGTTGACAATCATCGATATCATCCTCCTCAACTAATTCTGCTAAATCTTTTACTCTACGCCTTGGCATCTTCACTTATCAATTATAAACAAAAAATTATATTGGGACTACAAAAATCAGTTCACTACCCAACACGACAACTTATACTAGAAATATTTGTAATGAAAACTGAATCTGTAAGATTACATGAAACCGTTAGCCCGCCACTCAAACGTGATCTCTAACACGGTTTCAATAGAAAAACATTTTGCAAACTCAATAACCCAAAAATTAGCCTATGTTAGTCAAATTTATAAATGTACTAGAAATGTCCAAATATACTAAAAACTTTTGTAATGAAAACTGAATCCATAATATTACATAAAACCGTTAGCCCGCCACTCAAACGTGATCTCTAACACGGTTTCAATAGAAAAAAAATTTTGCAAACTCTTTGCAACTTCGTAACCCAACAATTACTATGTTAGTCAAATTTCCAAATGTACAATTTGTGAAAATTCAAAGCTTTCTGTCCTATTTTCTTAAACAAATTGACGTCTGACAAAAAAACGTTATACAGGGTGTCTCATTTTAATTTACCACCCCCTAAAACAGGTTAATAATTTGCTCCGAGAAAAAAATGTTTCAAATAAAATTTGTTGGGTTCGAAGGGGGGCATCTTTTGGCTATTTCAGCTGCTACCTTGAACATGACCTTCAAGGTCATTTGAAAGTCAAGACCAAATTTTCATATGAAATGTGCATATTTTATGGCGGATTCGGATTCTACTAAAAAAGAAAAACCCTTTTTGTATGAATCATTTTTTGAAAAAATCCCAAATTTTTGTTGTAAACGGCTTTAAAAAAGTAGAAAAAATCACTAGATATCTCTACCTTAAACTAAGGTTAGAATTTTTCCCACAGTTAAGAATGATTTTGATGAATGTTACTAGATTCAATGAGGGACATACTGTAGTGACCTTCACCACGAACTTGCTTGAGAGCCATCAATGTCATTTGAAGGTCATCAAGATTTTTTGAAGGTCAAATGTTTATTTACAGGTAACCATTACATTTTATCCGAGGAATTAGAATATTAGAATTAGAATATTTTTCTCGTAAATGCTTTATTTCTCGCTAAAAGACATTTTTTTGCTTCGTTATCGTTCTATTGGTAAGGCTTGTAAATTCTTACAGCTCCTCAAAGCTTCTCATCATTAGGTTTTCATTGACTTTCTGAATTTCAGATTAAATAAAAATTAAACTATTAATTTAAGATTAAATATTCCCTAAAAAATCTACCTACAACAGATAATGGCTGACTACACGCCAGTAGAGATAGTCAACATGATCAAGATTCTGGAAGAATGTCACGACAATTACAAGGCTGCAGCGAGGCTGTACGCTGAAAGGTATCCGGACGCTCGTCATCCTACTAGGAGGAATATTAAACTTCTAACGATAAGAGCTCAAGGAGGTAACTTAAGAAGAGGCGACAGACGGGCCCAAGAGAGCATATTACGCTTGGGGTTCGTGCTGTAATTGCCGAGGATCCTCATATTTCGACGCGACAAATTCAGCGAATGCATGGAGTACCCAGATCAACAGTTTCCCGTGTATTGCGTCATTTTAGATTTCATCCATATCACTTGCACCTTACACATGCCATTGAGCCTGGTGATCCTGCCAGGCGACTTAGATTCTGTCAATGGGCGGAAATACGAATGCGCATAGATCCATTTTTCTTTGATCGGACTCTCTTTACAGACGAGGCAAAGTTCGACAATATAGGAGGAGTTAATCTTCATAACGCGCATTATTATGCAGAAGTAAATCAACATTGGCAGCGAGATCACCGTACACAAAGACGGTGGTCAATTAATGTTTGGACGGGCATAGTTGGGGAATACGTTGTGGGTCCAATTTTTTGTGACCGTAATTTAAACGGCGAGCTTTATTTAGATATTCTCGAGAACCAAATTCTACCTCTTCTAGAAAACATTCCGCTAGAAATAAGGCGAGACATGTGGTTCCAGCAAGATGGTGCTCCCGCTCATCGTCGACTACTTGTCAGGAGATTTCTGAACGCGACATACCTAAATAGTTGGATTGGAATTGGTAGTCCAATCTGTGAATTCCCTGCGCGATCGCCAGATTTGACCCTATTGGACTTCTTTCTGTGGGGGGCCGTGAAGCTGAGAGTTTACGCGGAAGCCCCGACGACGGCACAAAATATGATGGAGAGAATTGTTGCAGTATTCCAGGCGTTAACCCCACAAACATTAATAGATGTCCAAAGAAGTTTTCGGCAGAGAATACAAATGTGCATTCAACAAAATGGGCAATTGATAGAGCACTTGAGACATTGAAATTTCCGTGACTAGCTGAACGAAGGAGTCTTGCCTTAAGTGGTTGGACGTGAAGGTCTTGCCTTAAGTGATCCAAAGGATACCTCTGTCTTTGTTTGAAGCTAGTAACATTCATCTAAAACATCTTATTTCTAGAACAAATTCTCTTTTCAGTTAAAGGGAGAGCTACCTACCTATTGATGATCAAAAAATGATTCATACAAAAAGTGTTTCTCTTTTTTAGTAGAATCCGAATCTGCCATAAAATATGCACATTTCATTTGAAAATTTGGTCTTGACTTTCAAATGACCTTAAAGGTCATGTTCAAGATCGCAGCTGAAATAGCCAAAAGATGCCCCCCTTCGAACCCAACAAATTTTATTTGAAACATTTTTTTCTCAGAGCAAATTATTAACCTGTTTTAGGGGGTGGTAAATTAAAATGGGACACCCTGTATACATTTCTTTCATGTTTTTTCCCGTAGAATCGATTGCCGCTATCAGTTTTTTGAAAATAATAACTTTTTGATAATTTGTTTAAATAATTTTTTATAAACAATTGCAAACGGCAAAAGAAAAAACAGGGGTATTTTTTTTTCGATTTAGCTACGATTGGCATAGTTAGTTTGGCGCTATCTTTCCCAGGTTTGGCCTGGGCCTTAATGGGTTAATATTAAAAATTCTTATTACTTTGTGATTGTAGGTTTCAATTTCCTATTTTAAGTCTACTATATTGACCGAAGCATGCATGTTTTTGAGTACTGCTTTAAACGGTTTGTTTTCTTTTTTTTGATAAGTGTAGAAATTAGTTTGTTTTTTTTTCTAGCTCGGCTATTGTGTTAGTGAATAGCTCAGGATTGTTGATCTGAATTTTAATTTCGTTATTATTCAGAACTTTTAGTGTGTATTGATTTTTCGCGACATTGTTAAGAAGGTCATTTAACGGACTAATATTTAAGACTCCACTTACGAATATGGGCGGTGATTTTGGCGGTTTGACGGCTGTCGGTATTTCTGGCTCATTGTTTTTGTTGCTTTTGTCGTTGATTTCCAGCACTTTAAATCTGTTACTTATTTCAACAGTTTTGCTATTTGGGTTTCCCAGCCAATAATCTTTGATGCTAGTTTGCCTCTTCTTGTTTATTTTATTTTCCTCCGGACTGTCTCTGGTTCTTTTATTTTTTACTGTATTCCATTTAATTTCTTGTTGGTCCTTTTCACTATTTTCAGCCACGATGGCTGCTTTTAGTTTTGAATGATTTATAAATTTATTTTGTGTTTCCTTTCTGAATTCAATTTGATTTCGAAGAGCGCCTCGATGTACGTGCGCTCAGTACGAGCTCTCAAACGAAAGTGACTAGATGAAATGAGTTTAGAATTTAACCGTAATAGATCCGTTAAACTAAAAGGAAACGAAATGACGTAATGCGGCGAATGGAATTAATATTGTTTATCTCAAATAAACTACAGCCTTTGATCGGCCGAAAGACTTATGCACGCGAATAGGATTAACTACATGTTACAATAATACGGGGAAAGAGAGAGAGAGAATTTGAAATTCGACCGCAAAAACTAACGCTCGCCGCAAATACAAAAATAACAGTCACGATAGACAAAATATTCTCGTGAATGAGAGTTATCAATCGCAAGGTATTTTAAATAATAGTTCAAATATCGATATAGCATCAAAGATTAATATACCAATTCCTATCTTCAAAGGTGCTGATACGGAAAGGCCAGTAAAATTTTTGAATGATCTTGACAAGTATATGTCAGTAAAGAGACTTCAAAACGATGAATGTATGGCTTTTATTAGTTAAACATTGGAGGGTGAGGCAAAAGATTGGTGGTACATTATTGCAGATAATATTATAGATTATTCTCAATTTAAATTAGCATTTAAGGAGCGGTTGTGGAACTCAAGCATTCAGCATCAAACCTGAAGAAAATTTGAATTCGGTCAGTACTATTTTGGTAGAAAATTGAGTAGAGTAGGCTATGCTACTACTATTTTAGGATATGCAAAAGAGTTAGAATTACAGTTTTCTAAGGAACAATTAACGGAGAAGCTTTTCGTCACGCTTTTTTTAGTCAACAGTTTAAAAATAAGAATACATTGTTTCAAATATTGCTGGATTATGATAATGATGATCAAAAGTTCGTTGCACGTAAACAAAAAAAAGAGATATCCGAGATTAATAAAGAACGATCAAATGAAAATGAACAAGAAAAATTACCTTCGGTTTCAACAGAAAAATATAGAAAACCATGGCAAAAATTCATAAATACTGTAAAAATTTCGAATAAGAACAAAGATTATGGACAAAATAGAAAACAATTTATAGCACCAGTCAATAAAAGATTAGTAAAGAAAGCTCATGACGATATAGATGTCCTCAGTATCGATCTGGAGTCATCATCAAAGTCAAATGCGTCAGATTCGGGAAACTAGACGTAGTTACATCTCTTGACTCGGACAATATGCAAAACAAGAATATACGACGAAAGTAAAGAATATACAACGTATAATATAAACGATAAGGTACTAATAAAGGCACTAAACATGTCGAACATAGAAAATGAACAGATTAATAAATTTTCATTCTTAGCAAGTAAGAATGAAAATTTTTTAATATTTTTAGCTATTAATAAAGAATTAAAAAAGCTAAGCTCGTTATATAACAACAGAGATATGTATATTGGTACATTAGTATTCACGGGGCTATCACGGGATGCGATCGTCTGTTTATATACAAATATAATTTACGGTATCTAGGTATTGGATTAGCGATATTTTCATATACACACATAATACACGACTTCGGGAAATACAGACAAGACGGACAGTACGATTACGACAATGGTAACAGTCAGATATCAAAATGCCATCCAGAAAAATGAACACAGCATCACAGACTTCATCAGTTGACGTCACAAGAACAGTGACAACGCAACAAAATGGAGAAATAAGTGAAGTGACAATAGAAATTTCAATACCAAACATCGACAATATCAGCTCTCATCGTATAATCCCTACAAATTTAGGATTTCAATCTAACGAATTTGGTTTTTACGAGATGGGTACAACAACACAAACAGAACCATACGACACAAAATAATGCAGACACCTAAGAGAACCAACTAGAAGAAAAGGCAGGAAGTACAGAAGCGTCCAAGGAATGATATAGTCAACACGGTAATAGACAATAAATACAATCATCCAGGAATACACTCAAATAGAGATGATTATGAAATAATTAAAGATTTTAATAATTGAATACGATACGTAAAGAGACGAAACAAATAAACACCAACACAAACATAATATACAATTAATTTATTTTCTTCCTTGACATATCAAAATTACTTTTAGATTAGCGACCGCATCCAGTGATCAGTTGTCAAGGGGTCTATTTCTCGTCGTTTCCGATTTTTTCTCTCGTTCTGGTGAACAAAATTACATTTTCTCGCAATTTTCTTCGAGGGGGGCGATGTAACGATCGGATCGAACGACTCAGAAGCTGATAAGGGAGAGGCAATAACAAAACTGAATACCCTCTCCACTGGGGATATCGGAATCGAACAGCGTAGCGCACCTCATGTAAATTGCGAACTTGACACGGCACTCTTGTTCGGTCCTCCTAATAGTGCAGAACTTGGATATCTCCGCGAAGATCCTCGCATTATGCCGAATCTCCAACGAGACTAAGGATCTAATCATCATCCATTCCTATCCTAGACATAAAATCAGATTTTGATAAGATTACTCCATTTCTATAGAATAATTTATAAACCTTTAAATACACAATACTTATACAATGATGCTTTTCTAAAAAATTTCTTCCATCGACGAAACTTTCTCGAAGTGAAACAATAGATAAAAATTAATTATTTGTATCATTCATGATGTTCAAAGATAATAAAAATATGTTTTTGATCACTTAAATAGTTATTAATTTCTTTAAGTTAAATATTAAAAAAGAAAGGTCTCATTTTGTAGCCAACAATATTCTACATTCTTTAAATATTGTAATTGTAAAAAGCAGTAAAGTTAATAATAACTACGTTTACAATTATTTACGCGAACAATTAATTACTCCAACATTATTATGACCATAAGTTGCATTACATTAATATTATTATTAACATAAGTTTCATATTCGGAAGAAACGAGTTTTCTGGTGTGAATCATTGGAATGTTTTCAACTTGTTTATCTGCTAAAAATGAACAGGTTTCATTATCATGTGCTTACTACGTATATTTTTATTCGGTGCCAGTCAATCGAATGTTTTGTTGTGAGTCGGTGCTATTCTACAAAAGAAATTCTTGCAAAACGTTCGAAAAAAATATGTACATATTTATATTATTTCAAGTCTTAAAAAAATTTCAAGAGTAGTAACACATGTAAATTTTAGATCATATATTTCACCATGTTAAAAATATTATATTGATGCAAGAATGCTACATATGGATTTTGACTTGGAATATGTGTAGAAACAAATGAACTGAATCAGGCATTCTACATGTTCATATTGGAAATAGCTTTCGTATTTATCTTTAATTTTCAACAATCTTTTTCTTAAAAAATTTTTGTTTTTCTTTGTTTGTGTGAATAATTTTTTTTTCTCAATTTACATAATAATGTAAGTTTATTTTTGATATTGTCTCTTCAAGTTATATTCTAGATAAATTCTTTATGGAGTACATGCGAAAATATAATATTCTTCATCGACTAATTATGTGCCTAGATAAGATAAGTTGAAGATTTTTCTTGTATTTATAATTATTTTTACCAGCATTTCATGTTTATTTTAGCATGCCAAATGAAAATCAATCCTTTCAACGTGATAAATATGCTACTCGCTTATTTTCAACAACTAATTATTGAAGAAAGTAATTACAATATTAAGGAAGTGGAAATTAAATATCTTTTTTAGTCAATATTATTAGATTTGATGGACTCAAGTAATAACGTTAATTTGATTGTATAAACTACTTTAGATTTCCAAGAAGAGTTTAAGGAACCTAAAGCTATTATTGTCGAGGATATTGATCTACATACACTTCCTGTTGATTCTGAATTTCCAAGAGACGATTGCAAGAAACAAAGTGAGCCATTGAGTTTCGAATACAATAAAAAACCTGCGGAGTTTTGGGGGAGTGGAAAAGGAAAGCGAATTTTGTCTCTTAAAACAGTACACAATCGTTTTCATAAAGTCACATCTGAAATACAGTTACATCGCTGGGCTCAACAAATTAACAAAGGTGGTACGTACCGGAAAAAAATTGGAAGGATTTAGGATTATATCTTGGAAAACTTTAACGCGGCTCTTGAATCTGGATTATAAATTATAAATTCATGATAATGACTTGAGAAAGTGGGCTTTACAAGCACAAAAATTAATTGGGAAGGAGGACGTGCGATTTAGAGCTTCTAAAGATTGGATTGCAAAATTTAAGGAAGCTCATAGAATCGTTTCTAGAAAAACTAACTAATTTGTAACAAAAAAAAAGCATAGAAAATAGAGATGAATTGCACGCAAAAGAGATGGAATTTATAATAGACGTCAATCAATTAATAAAATAAATTAGTCTTGCGAATACCTTTAATTCAGATCAGAGTGGTTTTCAATTAGAAATGCATTCTGGTCGTACTTTAGCACTTGAAGGAGAAACGCAAGTACAGTGTCTTGTACAATCTGTCACGTCAACTATACACAGCTATACAGTACAACCAACGATATCAGCAGAGGGACAGTTATTACCACATTTATTCTTAATTTTACAAGAACGAACCGAAGATTTTGTACCACCTGTCTCACAAAAAATATTTAAGCCTCCGGATGTGTATGTTGCCACTTCAAAGTCTGGAAAAATGAATTCAGGTAAAATCATGTTTCACATACTTATAAATATAGCAATTCAAAAAAGACAAATTTACAGATCTCTTCAAAACATGGTTGAGGGAAATATATTTTCCAAATATTGGATCTACAACAATGCTATAACTTGATTTGTAGAGCGGACACCATCCACAGGCTCTGCATCATGCCACGCCACGTGATAAAACGGTCCATCTGAATCTAATACCTACAGGAACCACTGGAAATATTCAACCATGTTTTTGGAAAAACTTTGTCAAGCAATTTTCAGATAGTATTATGTATATACAGTGCCGGTCAGCCACTTTTACCCCCCCACGGGCAAAATCAGTCTAACTTCAAAGTTTTATATCTCTGGTAAAAATTAACGTACAGAGACGCGCGTGGGTGCGTTTGAAAGGTCTTTCGGAGAGCTTTCAAATGATATGACTCACGGTTGCCATCGATTGTTTTTTTAAATTTTGCAACAATTATGCAAAATTGAAAATTCTGAAATTTTTTTATTATTTTTGACAATTAGCCAATTTTGGAAAAAAAATCGTACGAAAATTTGAAGTACACCATTTTTTAGCTATTACCAAGCCCTATCTGAATCACTCATCAAAAATTTATTTTCGTCAAATATGACGCGCGCACGGGCATTTTTTCCTGGAAGTGACAGTTTTTTTCAACATTTTTTATCTCCGTCAAATTGTAACAATCGAAAAAAATTTATAGGAGAAAAAATGTTTGTTTTTTCACGTAGAATACTGCAATAATTTTTTTTTCGGTTTTTCGAAAAATTTTTTTTTTCGGTTTTTTTCAATTTTTTTTTCTCACAGTCGGTACGCTAAAAAGATGAGAAACCACAAAAAAAAATTTTTTTCCACCCATTCAATAATACTACATAACAAGTATCGTAAATTACATAAAAAAAAAATCTTTTTTTTTTCGACCTTGAAAAATAATTTAAACCGAAAAAAAAAATTTTTCGAAAAACCGAAAAAAAAATTATTGCAGTATTCTACGTGAAAAAACAAACATTTTTTCTCCTATAAATTTTTTTCGATTGTTACAATTTGACGGAGATAAAAAATGTTGAAAAAAACTGTCACTTCCAGGAAAAAATGCCCGTGCGCGCGTCATATTTGACGAAAATAAATTTTTGATGAGTGATTCAGATAGGGCTTGGTAATAGCTAAAAAATGGTGTACTTCAAATTTTCGTACGATTTTTTTTCCAAAATTGGCTAATTGTCAAAAATAATAAAAAAATTTCAGAATTTTCAATTTTGCATAATTGTTGCAAAATTTAAAAAAACAATCGATAGCAACCGTGAGTCATATCATTTGAAAGCTTTCCGAAAGACCTTTCAAACGCACCCACGCGCGTCTCTGTACGTTAATTTCTACCAGAGATATAAAACTTTGAAGTTAGACTGATTTTGTCCGTGGGGGGGTAAAAGTGGCTGACCGGCACTGTATATCATGATTTAGAGTTACACAAATGAAATAACATTATCAAATTACAGTCACTAGTTCATAACCAGTTTTCATCCCTACGTTATAAGAATCTATTCTTGTATACGTGGTATAAAAGTGGATATTTTTTAGGTTTGAGAATAAAAAAAAGTCACTAGGAGCCAAATCTGGTGAATACGGTAGATGATCTACTAATTAGAACTTCAACTCCTTAATTTTAGTCATTGAAACTAAGCAAGTGTGTATTTGAAACAGAAACGTGCATTGTCTTGAAACAGAATTTTTTTTTGTTCAAATGAGGATGTTTTCCATTTATTTTCTCGCTTAACCGATCCAACAATGACGCATAATACTCTGCGATGATTGTTTGTCCTTTTTCTAAATAGTTGACGAAGATAATTCTACATGCATCCAAAAAAAACAGTGACCATAACCTTGCCGAACGATTTCACTGTCTTCACTTTCTTTTGAACTGGTTGACCTTCCACAAGCCATTGTTTTGACTGTTTCTTCGTCTCAGAAGTGTAGTGACGTGTCCATGTTACGTCTACAGTTATGAATCGACGTAGAAAGTCGTCCGAATTACGTTGGATGCGCGCCAAGAGGGTTTCAGCGGCCATCACTCTACTGCATCTGTTCTCGACTGAGAGCAAACGCTGTACCAATCTTACCGAAATTTTTCTCATATTCAATTTCTCATACAAAATCGAAATCAGTGTACCTTTAGAAACCCCTGTGGTCTCAAATATTTCGCGCAATTTTATTCTTAGGTCACTTAAAACCATGTCATGGATTTTATTGGTCATTTCCAGAGTGCTTACGTCTACAGGATGGCCTTGTAACTGTTTTGGCGCGCTGCTACCTATTTGTAAAGGGGAAGGTAAGATAGGCGCTTTCGCTCTAAATGCAATCAAAGTAATAGGCAGGAAAATAAACCAATTTTATTTAATACCAAATAACAAACCTTTTATTATCTTATAATTCAAACAAATGTGCGCTTAAACTAATCAAATATAAACACCTTAATCGTACGTCTACAATATGAAACTAATTAAAAATCTAAACATCTTTATCGTATGTCTACAATATGCTGTACCTTAACGGAATAATAAACGCGACTTATTCTAATACAAAGTAAAGTAGCCGGCGAGTGATCGTCTGGTTACAGTGCACTTATTACTACGAGGGTCGTTTAAAAAGTCCGTGCAAAAATAAAAACTGCTTGATTTTTTTAAATAAATCTTTCTTTATTTTTTAACATAGTCTCCTAGTAGGTAAACCAGAGAGGCCTCAACTCAGAGGGGTATCAGCTTACTGAGTTGAAGCGTGTGAGTTGAGGTGTGTGCATGTTCACCTCACCCCCCCCCCCTTACTGATCGGTCCGTGCGCTATCGACTCACCTCCCCCCTCTTCCTACTGAATTATACCGGTGCGTTCTACGCACTCCCCCCCTCCCCTACTAAGTTGATCTGATGTGGCGTGCGTTCTCCCCCCCCCCCTACTCTACTGTACTATGCGTGCGTTCTACGCACTCCCCCCCTCTCCTATACTGTGCTGATGTGATCTGACGCGCGTCCTCTGCACTTCCCCCTCTCCTAGCCTACTGATTTGATTCCTATGCACTGTGTGCTGATGTGTTCTGACGCAACGTGCGTTCTTTGCACTTTCCCCTCCCTCCTCCTCCTTCTCTCTCTCTCCTCGTGATCTGATGTATTCTCGATGCGCGCGCACGCATTCTGTGTTACGCGTTTTGATTTTTTCTTGTGTGTGTGTGTGTTAAATTTTTGAATTTATCGGAAAAAAAACGGACGGATCGGGGGATCGAACGCGCGTCCTCCGGATCCGCAGGCCGATGCTCTACCGCTAGAGCTACAGCCACTGTTACTACGGGCAATACCGTATGGTGTATACTAGCTATACGATTGATATGTGGGGGGGGGGGCGGCGGCGGCGCCGCCGGCGGCTGCTGCTGGGGAGAGCCCAAGCGCTAATACAATAAATTTTAATAAATATACTAATTATAATAAATATTATACATAAATATTTATTATAATTGGTATATAACGAATAGTAATAATTTTTTTTTATGTTTAATCTGTGCGCGCGCGCGAGTGTGTGTGTGTGTGTGTCTGATTGCTGAAATAAAAAAAGACATATTATTAATAATTATTTATTATATAAAAAAATACAACAAAATATAAAAAATGTACATAAAAATACAAAAAATGTATACAAATTTATAAAAAACTGATGCTTAGTTATCGTCATCATCATCATCATCATCATCATCATCGTCGTCGTCGTTATCATCGTCGTCGTCGTCGTCATCGTCGTCGTCGTCGTCGTCGTCGTCGTCGTCGTTGGCAACTTTATAGCGTGGGGCGCCGTCGACCGTTTCGTCCATGAGGCACAGGCGCTTTTTTTCCCTCCGGAGATTCTGCATGGGCGCCGTTGTGGGTGATTCCGCGGGCGGGTGATTCAAGGGAGCTGGCGACGGCGATCGAGAAAGCTGGCGCACAGCGGCGGAACTTTCGGGACTGCACGACCTCGATGTCAATAATCTGCGCACCACGTGTCTGACCAGCCCATTCCGATCGACGTGCCGCCTGCTGCCGCGCTGCGGTGGTGATTCCACCCACTGCGGCTGCCGACTGTAGAGACCAGCGGCGCAGAATACGCACTCCCAGCCCTCGTATACTGGCATGGTGTTGTTGTTGTTGTTGTCGTCGTCGTCGTCGTGATCGTCGACCTGCAACAAAAAATGAAAAAAAACTTAGAACATACTACCGCCGATTAGAAAAAAAAGAAAAGAAAAAAAAATCATACCTGTTCTCGTCGACGGCAGGGCGTCTCTTGTATCTCTGGTGAAACTAAATTCACCAAGAGCGGCTGTTGTGGCGTTGTGATGTCGATGATCACGGGTGCTGCTCGAGGCGTCACCAGGTCGACGTGTGTCACGTGTCGTGATGATGGTGGTGGTGGTGGTCGACGCATGACAATTACCTGACAGACCATCTCCACGTCGTCGTCATCATCGTCATCAGACCTGCAAAAAAAGATTCTTTAAAAGAAAAAAAATCAATTCATATATCTATTTATATACATATATAATAAATTATATATTTATATACATATATAATAAATATATAGTATAACAATATTCAACGTACACATTCACCGTTGGAAGCAATCGCGAGCTTGGAGACGGTGGCAGTAATTCAAGTGGCGACCGATGCCTGCTGTAATAGGAAACACATGTATTTGTACTGAAATTCCCTGTATAATAAAACTGTGAGAGTAACAGTGTACTATGCCGATAACGACTACGACGGGGGTAGGGGGGTGCGAGACTACGCGACAGCACTAATTTTGTCGCGCGCATAAGACAATCATAATTAGTGGTGGGAGGAGTAGCTAAAGAAAATGTGATTAGTGCGGAGAAAAGACGCCAATGTGTATTAATACAGGATTGCCATAGGGCAAACGCTCTTTTTTCTCACGCAACGGATGAAGAGTAGGTGGTGGCAAACCGTTGGTAGTGACAAGTTGCAGTAAACGAACGATCGGCTCTTTTCTGGGCCACTTTTTTCAAGTTGACGAAGCTATACAATCCCGACAGTTAATCGATATCATCATCAGATCAGATAAATTTAAAACAGCACTTTTCAGTGCTAAATTTTCAAAAAAAACTTATACTATTTTTTTATAAATCAACACTTTTCAGTGCTATTCAAACGTATGGTTAAATATAACATAGAATAACTATTTGTTCAATAAAAAGTTTATATAATTTTTAAAAAAATCAGCACTTTTTAAGTGCTATTCAAACGTATGCGCAAGTATATCGTAGCCGCACAAACGTTTAAACAAAAAACAATAACAATTTCAAATTACGAATAAATTCATCCTTGTGTTTTTCTTTATTCTTACCCCTCCATTTTCAGCGAAACGATCAGATAAGTATAAGGTAAGTATAAGGTAAGTATTTTTTAATTATTTAAAAAATATACTAAATTAAAAAATAGTACAATCCCGACAGTTAATAAAAACATATATTATTTTTTTATAAATCAGCACTTTTAAGTGCTATTCAAACGTATGCGCTAATATATCGTAGCCGCAAAGGTAAGTACTAAAAAACAAACGTTTCAACAAAAAACAATAACAATTTAAAATTACGAATAAATTCAACCTTGTGTTTTTCTTTGTTCTTACCCCTCCATTTTCAGCGAGACGAGTAGGTAAGTATAAGGTAAGTATTTTTTAATTAGTTAAAAAATATATACAAAATTAAAATAGTTCGTTTAATTCAGTGTACAAAATAATACTAAAAAATGATAATTTTTTCTAAATCATGAAGTAATATACAGTTAGTATGCACAATCTTTAGAAAGAGCGACAATGACTCAAACGGTAGAGCACTGTCGTATAGATGCAAAGGAGGTTAGGTTCAATTCTCCTGTATGTCTATTACCGAAAGATTATTACGAGTAAAAAATTCGATAAATAATGTTACTAATTTTTTTTATAGAGTATTAGATGTAGACAATTAATTATTTATATGTAAATTGTCAACAATTAAATTCAACAGAAAGGACAGGTAGTTTCTTCTTAATTAAAATAATTGAAATATCGTTATTTAAAAACAACAACAAAAAAATGTCTGTAAAAATCAGTGCGTATATGCGACAGTTTTAAATGACGTCATTCGCATAGACCGTTGAGTCAATTCCCTACAATTTGTATGCTTTACATAAGCATACACGTACGTGCGCGCGCACGTGTATGTATAACTCATAAAAATTAAAGGAATTTTTTTTTATGGCATGTATGGAATGAATGGAATGTATGGCACGTATGGCGTGTATGGAATTTTTTTAATAGAGAATGGAGGGGGGGGGGGGGAAATCTCAATCGTCCGTTATAAAAATGAGCTGCATCTCATCAGCAGTCGCATTCGCATCCAGAGTGAACTAGTGTAAAGTGTGAAAGAAAAAAAGGTTATACAAACATTCTACAATGAGCTCCAACAAGATTGACTATAGGTAATTATTTGTTTTATTGTTTATAGAACATACTTTATATATTTTTTTCAATATTTTTCTTATTTGTGCAGATTTGAACAAGCGAGGCTGGATAGCTTCACGTCTCAATGGACATGCGCACACGTACGACCAGCAGATCTTGCTGCTGCCGGCTTATATTATACGGGGCAGATCGATCAAGTGCGCTGTTTTGAATGTGGTATGGAAGTCTGTCGTTGGGAAGAAGGTGACGACCCTATGACGTAACATAAGCGCTGGGATGGCGACTGCCTTTTCATTCGTAAAAGAAGTTGCGGCAATGTGCCGATTGGATCGAGCCCCGTGCTGGTACCTCCTCGAAGAAAAAGTAAAGATGTTTGTGGACCGTATAAGCTCGAGTATCGGGCAGCAACAGCGTGCGCAACAACTAGCCCACCTTCGAGTACAGACGAGCCTGCGTTATCGTTATCGATAGAGAGTCTTGTTACAAAGGTTTTTTCCGATTTACATTTGACGGAAAAATGTGCTTCGAAAACCATAACAAATGCAACTGTTGGTATGGTATCTGTTTGCGAAGAATTTGTACGCCGTTATAAGAAGAGTATCGATAAACAGAATGAAAAAATGAATAAAATTCGCGAAAAGGTTGAAAAGTAGCAGCGAGATATAGGCAATATTTTGCGTCAACTTAAAATTACCAGATGTATGATATGTTTGGATGCTAGGGTTACTGTACTTTTTTTACCTTGTGGACATATTACTGTATGCATGGAATGTGCATCAAGAAATGACGATTGTCCAATATGTCGTCAAACTATTACCAAACGCGTTCATGCTTATTTTGCGTAAAGGCTATAGCGGGTTAACAATGTTAAAATTGCCTAAGAATGAATCGTTATCGGGGATCAGCCATCCGAAAGAGGATATTTTGAGGCTCTCTCACCTAAATTTTCAGACTCCTAGGTGGCATTAGAGTGCCACAATCGTAAAAACTGGTTTTTGTGAAAATAATTTCTCCTGCTTTACTGTTTGCTCAAAAATTTTGAAAAAATTCATGGATATTAAATTTTTTACTACAAAATAGCCCGATTTTTTTCAGATTTTTTGGATAAAAATCGGAGTCAGAAAAAATTATTGAAATTTTCAATGATTTTTTAGGTTACGAAGGTCATATTTGGCTGACATCTACATAATCATTTTTCATGTATTTTCTCCCGTACTTTCGATTACATTTATTCAAATTATCATATTTTGACCGGAACATGCTCAAAAACTGAAAAAACCGTTTTTTTTCGCGCTTTTCCCATGTTTTTAGCACATAACCTCAAAATTAGATACTTCACTAGGTACTAAAATACCTATAAATACTCTAGGACTCTTTGTCTGTATGAAAGAACACCAAAAGTAGTTTAGAAAAATTTTCCAACTCCTAAAAGTTCATACAGTCAAGTATTACTTCCCTGTAACTGCAAAGAGCAAGACCAATCATTTATGATTGAGATATTTTTGTTGCTTAAAATTAATTCAAACCTTAAAGCTATAAAACATTTTGAATTAAAATAGTTTGGACAATATAAGCTAGACATTTTTTTAACGAGCCTCTTATTATATTGACAATCTTATGATCCACAAGTTATAGTTACTTAGTCATACGTATTTGGTACAACCCTTTATTCATAGTTTCATTGAATAAAACTTGTGAGATTGCATACTTGGATTATACATTAATATAAAAACTCATTATATTACACATTAATGATTAAAAAAACATTGAATTTACTTCTGTGAGGTTATGAGAACGTTTTAACACAATAACATCAGATGTCTTCTGCTACGTCAAATTATCTCAACGATCTACAAAGTCGCCCGAAAAAACGCTCAGTATCACGCGGTGAGCTAACAGGTCGGCCTCAGAAAAAGTACTTTTTGGTACTTTTTACTCCCTTCCCTCCCAGAAGAGCCTACGTAAACTTACTGCGCATGACAACGAATCGTTGGTCATCTAGCCCAATCATGGCCGACGATTCTGACGGTTCGCTTCTGACTATTTAAATGGAACAAAAATGTACCTCAAATCTGAACGTGGATCCATTTCAAGTTTGTATTTTCTTGACATTCAGGCAAAAATTGAAGAATTCCGTTAGGCGCTGTTCAAGAAAAGTGAAAAAACAAAAATTGAAAAATGTATTATATTTTGATAACATTTCATAAATAAATATCCTTATAGATATTTAAAATCTAAATAAAATGAGATATTCAGTTAAATTACTGAGGATAGATGTTTCATGAATCATGTATGATGGTATAATATAAATTATTATAATTATGATTAATATTACTATTATTATCTAAAGAAATTATGACTATAATATTAAAAATGATTTCAATAAATTACTATATTTGACGGTTTTTTCATGCTGAGTTTTTCTCTGAGGTCCGTACTCGCTCTCTGCAAAAATTCTATGGGTACGTTCGACTATAGACTATAGTCCGACCATTCATCCGCCATCCGTTTGCCACGTACGATGACCGTTGAGTGACCGCAGCACTCGCAGCAGCAAAAGCTACCTCCGCAACAGATTATTCTCGTATTAACACCTATAAGTACTTGATGGTAACGATTGCATTTCAAATAGAAAACGAAGTCAGTAAGAGTATAGACATACCGATCTTAATGGATAAAAATTTTTGTTTTGTATTACTATAATCAGTATTATTAGTAACGTTACAATTGTTACAGAGCATTATATTAATTTAGAAAACGGAGTCATTTTGCAGTATATAAGTAAGTATTTGAATCTATTGAAATTTTTGTAAATTAAAAGTATCTTAAAAACTAAAAATTCATCGTATGATTCAAGGTTAATTTTTTTCTAATACCTCCATTATTTTTAAATGTCGTATACATAAATTGCAGGAAAATACATTTTCTATTCCTTTTACACTAATTTGTTTTGAAAGAAAAAAAGGGATATTCCAAGATTTTTTCCACATTTTCATAATATTTTTACAATCTCTGGGTATCAAGAAAGGCAAACGTCATTTTTGATGAAGTTTATTGAAGGAAATATAATATTACATTTGTGGTTATCATTTATAACTATATAATGATATGATAATTTACTTTTTTCGATGGAAGCATGTAGTTTACCATAATATTGATATATTTATCACTATTCATTATACCTTCTACAAAATGCAGGTGACCTGTTTCTTTTCCCGACAAACAACCTCAAATTATTACAGATCCACCACCTTTCTATACTTTTGCGGACTGACAATTACTCTTGAATTTTTCGCCAAACGTCTCACTCGTTTGAGTCATAAAAATGTAAAAAAATCTTGGAATATCCCAAATATTTTTGTTTTTAAAACAAATTAGTTTAAAACTGATAGAAAACGTATTTTTCTGCGATTTATGTATTCAAAAATAATAGAGGTATTTGAAAAAATTGACCTTAAATGCAGTAAATGAAAGATTTTCGAATGATAAAAATTAGACGGTATTTGTGTGCGGTTTAAACAATTTTATAGCTATTTGAAATTTTTGTCAATTGAACTTGAAAGTTGAAAAAATATAAGGAAGAAAGAATTATGCCATGATATATTGATACAACATTTGTAGAGTGTTTCTAGTATAACGAAATCGACGATATTACGTGGTTACAAAAAATATTACTTATTAAATTCAAATCTGCAAAAAAATTCTGTAGTTAATCAAACCTACATCGGATTGAGGTTTTTTTGTTTATAAAGACATTAATTTTGAATAAAAAAAATATTGCGAACGACTACTAAAAAATTCGAAACTCCAAGGCTCTGTAAAGCTTAAAAATCGTAAATAAAATGAAGCGGAATTGGGGGTGCCCCATAATTTTGAGTAGCTTGTCTGACTACATTAAAATTTTTTTCTTTTTATGTAGTAAATCCACTCGTCCATTTTTTTACAATAACATCTATGTCAATTCTGTGATTTTTTTTGTAGAAATAGATCTGTAAGATTTTGTTGGAGCTGCTGCGCGGGAAACGCTGACTGGATCGGGATTCCCGTTCTGCTCCTCGTGCCGAGCCGAAGGTCCCTTATGCGCCTTGCGTCCGTGAGGCTCTCGCCGGCAAAAGAACGCTGGATGAAGGTCGAGTCGAAGAAACGGAAATGCGTCGTTTGCGGAGATGCACTCTTTTATTTACACTTTATTTACAGCACTTGGAAAGTGTGAATACAGCTCTGATCGCCACAGCTGTGGGCGCAACGAGTCGGAGAAGCAAGACAATAGCTAATTCACGGGAAAGCACAATGCCTTGCTAGAAGGAGCACGGAGAAAAAACAGTTGCGCGCGACTAGAGCGCTGAGCCGTGACTGACTGTACAAAATCCGCGCCGAGCGCTATTCCCAGTCCGCTCGCGGTGCGAGCACTTGCTTGCGCGGTTGGCGGGGAGGCAGGGAAGTGCTGCCTCCTGGTGGCGCGAGTTGTCTGGCCGGTGAAGGCGCCACAGATCTTATATAAATGCTTAAAATATTTACCAAGGATGACTCTTTAATAGATTTTTTTACCTTTTTCTTTAAAAATTAGCAATGAATTTTTTAATAATATGCATAATCCCATAATAAATCTAACAATTTTTTCACTTCAGTTTTTTCATAAAATATGGATAATTTTGATGCCACTAACGAATGTTGCAATTGCTCCAAAAAAAAATCTAAGTAAGACAGCCACACAATTAAAGATTATTAATTTAGAAAGTGAAGTTGAAGCTATTCTTCAACAATTAAATATAGATAATGTCAGTGTTGGATCTAAACTTTGTGATAAATGTAGAAGACTTGTTTTTTTTGGTACAAAAAAATCTAAAGTTATTGAGCAACCATCAAGTAGTAATCAAAGTCAGCCAACGAGTTCTCAGGAAGTACCTAGCTCACAAAGTTCGGGAAGTGTCTTCAAGGTAAAATTAAATAATCCTAAAGAAATAAAACCTACTGTTGAGCTACCCCTTAAAAGAACTTTTGCCTCTCATAGCGTGTGTTGTGTCTGTAAAGATACAAATAAATTGATTCTTGTGCCATTGAATGCAAGATTACAATGTTTCAATGAATTGAAAATTTTTATTCCAGATGGCAATCGCGTTTGTTCTAAACATTTAATCAAAAAACGATTTTTCCAAGATGAATTAAAATTAGTACAAGTATACTGTAATACAAGTTTTTTAACTGCAGATGAAATATGTTTATTTCTGTATGAAATATCAGACTTAACGTCGCAAACATTCTTAGATAAAATTAAATCATCAGAGCTTAGCGAGAACCAATTATTTTCTTTTATAAGTCTCTCTGATAATCAATTACAAGAGTTAAGTAAATTATTAGTTTCCATGAGATCATCACATTCTAGGGACGTTACACAAGCTTTGGTCATATTTTTATTCAAACTACGGACTGGATCATCGAATAATTTTATTTCGTCTATTTTTGGAATAGATAATGAAATAAAAGTCTCAGGTTTTTGCGAATCGGTAATTAATTCATTTGAAAAAGACATCTCGCCCATATTTTTTGGAATAAAAAGTATCTCAAGGGAAGAATTAATTCGTGATCATACTTCTATTTTTCTGGAAAAACTTTTTAGTTTAACGAACGTGCTTGCTTTGGTATTTGACGGTACTTATTTACGTCATCAAAAAAGTAAAAATAATGACTATCAACGGAAATCATATTCAGGTCATAAGAAATATCCTTTGATTAAGCCATTTACTATTTGCACCACAAAGGGGTTCGTCGTAGATGTTCCTGGTCCGTTCTTAGCTACGGAAAACGATGCAAGTATTATGAAAAAAGTGATGGAAGATCCGAATGGTGTAAGAACTATCATGAGAGAAAGTGATGTTTGTATTGTGGATAGAGGTTTTAGGGATGTGGTACCTAATTTAGAAAGTCTTGGATATAGGGTTCTTATGCCCGTCTTGAAAGGGAAAAGGTCCAACTTGAGAACATCTGAATCAAATGAATCTCGTTATGTTACAAAATTGAGATGGGTAGTAGAGGCCGTTCACGGTATTCTTGGGAAAAAATATAAACTTCTCCACCAGCAGTTGGATAACAAGCTTCTACCAAAAGCTGGCGCATATTGTAGAATCGCTTGTTTTCTCAACAACCGTTTTGGAAAGCGTTTGAACAGCGATAAAGATGAAGATGGATTGCAAGACATAATTATTGAAAGAATGCTGAAATGTAATCAAGATCAAAATACTTTGGCATCAGAAGTTGCGACAGCCAGATGGTCTAGACGATCTACTACTAAGACTAAACTAACGTCAAATGAAATAACTGACTTTCCGAGGATGACTGAACGGAATCTTAAGATTTTTTTTTCAGGTACCTATCAAATAGGTCAAGCCGTCTGTTATCTGGCTGAATTAATGGATGATAATCAAAATATCGATTTGGAGTATGTTAAGTTGAAACCAAATATTATTAAAGCACTAGTAAGACCCAGGCATATAAATAGTAAGACCTACAAGTGCTACGTTGAATACAAGCCTAATTCAATCGGCTATAGCGGTATTCTACGACACGTATGCGACTGTGCGAACGGATTACGAGGATTGCGATATGTGAGGCTCTTGCTCACATATCGCAGCAGTTATATACTATCTCAGTAATGCTGGATATCAATCGAAAATTATGAGACCAGCAAAAATTCTTTCTGATTTGTTTTCCTCCATAGATATTGATCCAGTTATAATTGAAGATAGTGATGAAGATTAAGAATAATATTGTAATTAAAACTGATAATGTTAAAGTTCTTGTAAATTTTAATTGATATGGATTTATCACATTTATATTGACAATACATTTCATGAACAAATTGAATGCACATATTTATATTTTTTAAAAACATTATTCTAATTTCTACTATAATTATATACTTACTTACTCAAGGATATTATTTAATTATAATAATTAATAATTTCAAAATGATACTGAGTTTTTCTGTACTTGAAGTTGGCTGAATAGGCTCTTTGCAGTTCCAAGGAAGTAATATTTGACTTTATGAATTTTTAGGAGTTGGAAAATTTTTCTAAACTACTTTTTGGTATTCTTGTATACAGAAAAAAAATCCGGGAGTATTTTTAGGTGTTTCAGTACCTAGTGAAGTATCTAATTTTAAGGTTATGTGCTAAAAACATGGGAAAAACGCGGAAAATAACGGCATTTTCAGTTTTTGAGCATGTTCCGATCAAAATATGATAATTTGAATAAATGTAATCGAAAGTACGGGAGAAAATACATGAAAAATGATTATGTAGATGTCAGCCAAATATTACCTTCATAATCTAAAAAATCATTGAAAATTTCGTTGAATTTTATCCAAAAAATCTGAAAAAATAGGGCTATTTTGTAGTTGAAATGTAATATCCATGAATTTTTTCAGAATTTTTTGAGCAAACAGTAAAGCAGGAGAAATTATTTTCACAAAAACCAGTTTTTTACGATTATAGCACTCTAATGCCACCTAGGGGTCTGAAAATTTAGGTGAGAGAGCCTCAAAATATGCTCTTTCGGATGGCTGATCCCCGATAACGATTCATTCTTAGGCAATTTTAACATTGTTAACCCGCTATAGCCTCTGTTCTTGTTTGGTTTTAATAAAGTTCCTATTATTTTTAAAAAATGTTTGTGTACTTTTTTTCTCTTTTAATGTAATATTTTTTTTGTATTTTAATGTTAAATTTTTTTTGTTTCTTATATATAATAATAATACATATTTCTAAAATTTATATATTATAAGTGAGTAAAAAACGAGGATTGATCAATACGTTAATTTTTTAAATTTATTTTCAAACTTAGGTATAAAAAAATCAAATTACATATCACGACTTTTGCGAGCGAGCATCCATCTACTGATAGCCAGCGCGTTTTTAAAGGCACACAGTGGATTTGATAGATACGCGTTGTGGTTACTGCATACGGAAATCCTATCGTTTGAAAGATTCTTGAGTGATGGACAACCCAAATCTTCAACGTTAACCACAGTCGTTCTGTAAAAAAATCATTAGATATCATTTTTTTCTCTTTAAGATGATACGCGACGAAAAGACACTTACTGTGCATTGGTCACCAAATTTCTCAGCCATTTTGTTTTTTCAAGAACTTTGACAAAAATAGTTGCTCCAAAAAGTGTTTTTTTCATTATATTTCCAAGATCGTCGTACGGTAAATCGCCAGATTCACACGGAATACCATGAAAATTTCTCGCTAACCACCGGTTTTCATACTGATTTTTCTTTAATAACCACTCCCATGGGTAAGGGGGTTTAAACAGAAGCATCGATGAAGTTGGATCTTCTTCCAGAGAACAAACAGCAATCTCTTTGAATACAAATTCGTTTAAGGTAGTTTTGAAGCCCTGTACGTTTACAACAAAATCCATCGTAGTAACTGAGGAATCGACGTCGACGACTGCGTCAATACAGATGAATGAATGTCTTTTTATACTGAGCTTGCACTTGTTGATGCCCTACTATAATTTTTCGATCAATCACAATTGTTCACTCCCTGCATACATTTTCCAACCAATCAGCATTGACGAGTAGTGAATATAACGAGATGGATTTGCGAAATCTGCTCAGTTGAGTAACTAGTATCATGGCTGAGTATTTCAAGAACACAGCTTTGTTGCTCTTGCGCGCACATCGTCTGGCGAATGCAGGTTATGCTAGTGTCGAAGACATCGAAAGATGGTTGACACTGGGTTCCTTGGCTTTGCGCAAAGCCGATGAGCTTTCTCGTTCGCCTAGCTTGATCGTGTCTGGCAGACAGAAGCTGCAGGCAGCTGTGTGCATGATTAGAAGCCTTTTACATCTGCCAAACCAATACAAGAGTAGGCTGTTGGCACAGCCCCCCATTGCCACCTCATCGATTGCCGAACCTGTGGTGAGCAAGCATAGCGAACAATCCATATACGAACCTCTCATTATTTTGGATGTAGTTGGTGAAGGTCTCGAACCGGCTAGTACTACTCCTACTACTACTACTACTACTACTACTACTTCTACTACTACTACTACTACTAGTACTACTACTACTACTACTACTACTACTATTACTAATACTACTACTACCAGTGCTACTACTACTACCACTACACCGGCTGTTGTCAATCCAGCTCAAGACTGAATAGTTCGCTGGAACGACATCAATAGTGCGTTCAAAGGCAGAATAAAGACTGGTGTGATAACCAATCTGAAACATCTGGATTTGAATGCGTTTTTGAGGCATGCCGTTATTCCATGCTCAAATTAAGGAGACCTTGAAGAAACATAGTTCTTTAAAAGTGAATGCTGTACTGGACGCCGAGTATGCAGTCGAAAAGAATAATTGCGATGAAAAGCTCGATGTGAAGCATTTCAATACGAAGATGGCACCGATATACCTAACTACAGACATAGACGGGTGGTTCATCGAAAACGTTTTACAACCAATCAGTAAGAGCACGGAAGAATTTCAAGAGCAAGACTCGGGCTGGTCTCTTCGCGTTATATTAAACTTAACCGTAAATATCAGCAAGTACAATCCTATGAGAGCTGGTTCTTACGTTGTATTGCCCAAGCCTATTAAAAGAAAGAGAGCCTGTGTGAACATGGGGAACAATGACAACGAATGCTTCAAATGGGCCATCCTTTCGGCGTTACATCCAGTCGCAAGGAATGCATGCCGTATCACTGCCTATACTGCTCATCAAGATAAATATAATTTCAAAGATCTATCATTTCCGGTACACCCGAGAGAAGTCGTGAAATTTGAAAAGCAAAACAACGTTTTAGTGAACGTGTACTTTTTAAATTTGAAAAATGGGTCCTACGATGTGTTGCCGCAACATTTGACCGATGAGAAAAAAGACAGGCACGTGAATCTTCTTCTAGTGGAAAATTATTATATCGATGTGAACGAAGAGCAGCAGCAGCAGCAGCAGCAAATGGAACGTCTCGGTATACCATACAAAGTGCACTACGTTTGGATAAAAGACTTATGTCGATTGATGTATCGACAGTTGTCATTTCGCAAATGTAAGTCGTACATATGCGATCGTTGCTTGCACTATTTTCTAACTGAAGAGAGATCGAAAACACACGAGGTCGACTGTAAAAATGTGAATATGTGTAAAATTGTGCTTCCCAGTGTCAACGATAAATATTTACAATTTGAAAACTTTAAAAATGAGTGCGCAGTACCGTTCGTCGTGTACGCCGATTTTGAGAGTCTCTTGGAAGCGGTGTCCAACGACGAGCGGATCTATCAACGTCATAAACCGTACAGCGTTGGCTTTTTCGTCAAGTGTAGCTACGATGACTCTCTTTCGCATTATCGAAGCTACAGACAGAAAACCGTCGATGACGTTGGTCCGGCCAAGTGGTTCGTGCGCAAAAAAAAAATCTTCATGATTTGGCCAAGTATCTGCACGAGTTGTACAGAAGCCCGCAGCCTATGGAAAATTTAACGGGCATTTAATAGGCATTTAGCTTTCTTCCTGCTACTCTATGTCATATATGTAATAGGCATTTTGTTGAGAAAAAAAAAGACAGAAAAGTTCGCGATCATTGTTACTTTACGGGAAAGTATCGTGGAGCTGCTCACAGCACGTGTAACATTGTTTATCAACAATTGCGAACTATATCCGTTTCTTTTTCACAATCTCAGCAGATACGATACGCATCTATTTATCCAGGAAATCGCGAACGAATTTCCCGGTCGAGTGAGCCTCATTCCTCAAACCAAGAAAAAATACATATCTTTTACGAAGTACGTGTAAGGTACCGATATAAAGCTGCGTTTCGTCGATTCGTTTAGATTTATGGCGTCTTCGCTCGACAAACTATCGTTGTACTTAGAAAAACACGATATTATAGAGCGACATTTTCAGCAAGATGACGGATACACACTGCCGCAGATTGCCCTACTCAAGAGAAAAGGTATATTTCCGTATGACTATGTGTCGTCGTTTACAAAACTCGAGGAGATGACGACGCTTCCACGAAAGCTAGATTTTTACAGCAGTCTGTATGATTCGGATATCAGCGACGAGGAGTACAGTCACGCGGAGAACATTTGGAGAACGTTCGACATCGCCGATCTCGGCAACTATTCGGATTTGTATCTCAAAACGGACGTTCTCTTGTTGGCCGAAGTTTTTGAAAATTTCAGAGCCAAGTGTCGAACGGCGTATCGTTTGGATTCGGCCCACTACTATACGACGCCCGGATTGAGTTGGGATGCCATGTTGAAGTATACGGGTGTAAGGTTGGAGCTCTTGACGGATATCGACAAGCTCATGTTTGTCGAGCGCGGCATTCGCGGTGGAGTTAGCCACTGCTGCAATAGGTACGCTGCCGCGAACAATCCATACATGAGCGACGACGACGAAGACGACGACAACTACGATCCACAGAAAGATGACAAATATTTGATGTATTTTGACGTCAATAACCTTTACGGTTGGAGCACGACCGAGCCACTTCCACTCGGTGATTTCGAATGGTGCGACATTGACGTCGCCGCTAACTTTTCCTTCGATATTCCCGATGACTTAGCCTTCGGTTACATACTCGAGGTGGATTTGGAGTATCCAGAAGAAATTCACGATGCACACAGAGATATGCCATTTTGTCCGAAACACAAAGCCGCTCCGGGATCCAAACAGAAAAAGCTCATGACGACACTCGATAATAAGGAGCGTTACGTAATCCACTACAGAGCTCTAAAACAAGCAATAGGGCATGGCTTGCACCTCGCGAAGATACATCGGGTTTTAAAGTTAAAGCAGAGCCCATGGCTCAAGACGTACATCGATTTGAATAGCGAGTTTCGTAAGGGAGCGGCAAACGAATTCGAAAAAATGCTGTACAAACTGTTCAACAATGCGGTGTACGGCAAGACCATGGAAAACGAGAAGAAACGCATCGACGTGAAGTTGGTGAACAAGTGGGAGGGGCGATACGGTGCCGAGGCTCTGATAGCTCGACCAAATTTTCACAGTAGCGACATTTTCGACGACGAACTGGTGGCGATTCAACTGTTGCGTACGGAAATCACCGTGAGAAACCCCATTTACATAGGTCTCGCTGTTCTCGACTTGTCCAAGACGCTCGTGTATCGATTCCACTACGATTACATGCGCGGTGCCGACGTTGGCGAGGAGTGTTGCAAGCTTCTGTACACCGACACGGACAGTCTCGTGTACGAGATCACCAATGTAGATATGTACGAGGTCATGCGTCGTGATATTCCCGAATTCGATACGTCGAATTTTCCAGAGCCGAATCGCTTCACTATTCCCAGAGCCAATAAGAGGGTGGTCGGCAAGATGAAGGACGAGAACGCCGGAATGCTCATGCTCGAGTTCGTGGGAATCAGAAGCAAAATGTACAGCGTAAGAGTTCAGAATAGAGATGCAATAAAGAAGGCAAAGTGGATCAAGAATTCGGTGCTGAATACCACGATTACGTTCACGGTCTACGTCAAATATCTCGTCAAATATATAGAAGCAGTAGGAATGATCGCAGTTGAGCCAACGGTTGCTGCTGCCGCTACTGCCGCTGTCGAGCCGCCGTTGCCGAAAAAGAGCGGAGTGGCGGATGAGTTATATCAATCGGCACCCGAGGTTTCGCAGCTCATTCTCATCGAGACGAAGTTACCTGCAACGTCGATGACGACGACGACGTGTAGTGAGCAGCAGCAGCAACAGCAGCAGTCTTCTAATTACATTCTTAGTCAACTTGCTCCAAGGAAAAGAAAGTTACTGGAAGCTCGGTTTGTCGATAAAATTAGAAAAAAATAAAATCTCCGTGATTAAAAAATTACTCGAGGTAATTATGATTTGTGTGTGTGTGTGTTTTGTTTCAAGTATATGATCACCAGACTCAAACAAGTTGAAACACGATACGGTGCAAAAATCGTAGCCGAAGTGAACGAGGAGTTTCAACTATTTCTACCAAACAAGGTATCGAGTGCACTGATCGTGAATGAAAAGCTGTTCAACGATATGTCGGATTACGCTAATAAACTTAAATTATTTCTCAGCCATAAGGGTAATGGTTGTATAGAATTTACAACTGCATAAATATATGTATATCAATGTACGCATAACAAGAAAAAAGAAGAGAATAAACTTCCTTTATATTTTTTTCAAATCAAAATATGTGTGTGTGTTTATTTATTAATTCTTCAATCTACATAGTTTTTCTTTTTTTATTTATCCAACGATTGTGCGAACATCAAATCCTAACCACTTTACGAAAACTTGATTACCACGCCTCTTAATAACCTTTTCCACTAGATAGATGTCGGGATATTTGGTTTTCTGAAGTTCCTGTTCATAGAAGCCACCTAGGATAGGCTTATTTTGATAATCTTTCAAATAATAAGTAGTTGGATTTGTTGGTGCCATGCGCACAATTGTAAATAATACCGTTGACCAATTTGGTGTATATCCCTTTTCAAATATTTGCTTCGCTTTGGTCACTCTGACTTTGTCGCCAACTTTGAACTTTGGCTTTCTTCTTTCTTTTCTTCTTCCCATGTATTGTATAAATTTTTTTAATACTTGAGCTTGATTCGCCGCTATAACTTGAATAGGTTTTATACCAATAGTTTTGTGTTTGCGATTATTGTAAGCAGCTGTGAGCTCCGGTAGTACGTCGAACCATTTGTAGTTCCCACGGAGACTAAACTTTTTCCACATAGCGTTCTTCAACGTGCGATTAAATCGTTCGCATATCGAAGCTTTGAGCGAACTATTGGTAGAATACAGATTGATATTATATTTTTTCACGAGAGCTTGAAAATCTGCATTGTAGAATGCCTTGCCTCTATCCGTGTGAAGATTCTTTGGCCTTCTTCCTTTCGCTAAAATAGATTTCATGGCCGCTGTCACATCGCGACCGGTTTTCCTTTTCACTGGCACAGTCCACGCGTGCTTGAAAAAATTATAAATTATCGTGAGAAGCCAATTATAGCAGCGAGTTTGTCTAGAATAGGCCTGCATATCGACGAGATCGGCTTGCCACGTCTCATGGATACCTCGAACGTTGTACTTTCGTCTTGGATAATTACGTCTCGTTGGTTTGTGCAACTCCTCCACCACCGCTTCCATCTAATCGACTGTTTTCTAAATTTTCAACACTTGACTTTATTCGTGGTAATTCCTCTTTGATAATTGCATCAAAATCCTCAAGATCACTCCTTAATCGTGCAATCACGTCTCTCGTAGATTTAATTGCCATCTGAACGATGTTTTCCGCAGTTTCCCAATTTATAGCATCTTTAGCCTGCCGCGGAGGAGCAAGATTTTCTTTATTCTCTAGATCGTAATGGTACTCGCTCGTGAGCTTGAACGCAATACCGGGCGGACCGCGAAGACCGTGGACTCCCTGCTCTTTATATTTACGTCCGAAGATGTCGACGTTCATTTTGATAATGCTCGAACAATAGGTGTGCTCTTAGTATATATATATGTATATATCCACCCTCGCGTAATTCTTCGATTATCGAATGAATTTCGGTGATGTGATTATTGTTACCAGCTGATTGCTCAGCCACTAACAATCGAAGACGATCAACGAGCTCATTCGGATCATCCCAGTATACGTAATCCATAGAAGTATTGTTTCGCGCAACCTTGTAGATAGGCAAAGACGTACCAGTCGTCTGTAGTAGCCCCTTGCCTCCTTTTGTATTTTTTTTGGTCAAATTAAATAACGGTTCAATTATGTCATTGAATTTATTACTATTGTGCGCTCGTATAGCCTCGTTTGGATTATTTTTCTTCCTATGAATATTAGAAATCTCCAAGATTTCTTTGTAGCTCTTGATATCATTGGAAGCGATTAAATTTTGATCAGGTTGCTTTGCAACCAGTAACTCCATTAAACCCTGTGTTTTTGGATACTTGAAACCATCGATGTCTACGTTATCTTTGTCAAAAATCACCGTAGATTTACCAAGCGTGAATGATCCATTTCGTTCTTTACGTACTCCATAAATCAAGTCCACAAAATTCGAATCACTTTTATCCAATGCATTCGTGTACTTGTCGCCAGCTAAATGCTCATCCTCGGTCGGCTCGTCGGATAAACTGTTATAAAACTGTGTAGTATTATGCGTGACAGTAGCATCGCTATCTCCGCCACTAGACTAAGCGGTTTCGTACTTGTCGACATTATCAGCCGAATTGATTCCGTATTTAGAAATTTCGGCTTTTTAATAACTGTAACGGGAGTTTCGGGGGGAAGATTTTTTTTTGTTCCTTCTCACTTATTATGACTTTAAGAGGATCAACTATTGGTTTGAATGTCTTATTCAAGACTTCGTCGGTATACTCTCGGTTATGCTTCAATAAACTATATTTTCGTCTTATCGCGTCTTGCGCTTTGACGAGTTGAGAAAGCACATGTTTTTCCCATTGATAATCAGCCATGTTAACGCTTCGACGATCATCGAGAGACTATCTACCGCATTACTATCGTGATATATTTATAACAAAACAATCAAAGCCCTTTCGATATCTTCCACAGTTTATAGCTCTGTCTTTGTCGATCACTAAAAACCTATATTTATCATCCAACTAGCATTTTGTGCAAAGTTCTTTAAATTGATTGTAAGTCATATCTGAATTCACATGATCGTCGTATATATGTTTCATATTTGCTTCCTCTTGTCGAAAAATTGCATATAAATTGACGTTATCTCTCACGAGATGCTTAGGAATACGCACGTACGTTTGCGAGAGATAGAAACAGTCGACGCTACTATGTCTGCCCATACAAAAGAAAGCGCGTACATTGTCCTGTTTCTCACAGGCGATGTCGTCGAATATCATAATTGAATTAGGCAATGCATGCTCGGGATCGATCACGGATTCGTGCTCCTTGAACGGAAAATACTTCACTCCGTCTATCGGCTTTAACATCTCTTCCAATAATTTATACTTTGGCTGATCGAGCGATTTCGAGTACACGTAAACATTTTCGAATCTAACGCCATTAGGGTGAGTGATAAGCGCTAAAAGACTGTTGGTCGTGCCACAGTTGGACGGACCACAAAAAATAGCTCTGATGCTATTCGGCAGTAAATCTCCGTGACGCTTTGGTTGCTTATCTTCCCGCACGATGACGTCAAAATTTTCTAGGGGAAGTTTCACAGTTTGTTTCTTGAAATTACTCACGAAACAGAGTTCGAATGATAACTGACCACATGGCTATATATATATCTGTTTTTATAGTTTCAAACGTTAGTCGTGTGTTGGACTTGGTCGAGTGATGATCATATGTAAACGTCAAAGAGCAAAGAAAGGACGAGGATTCGTCAATGATATCATTAATAAACTTCCATTTGAATTCCATATTCCAAGCTATCAATATTGCGGACCAGGAACTAAATTACAGACACGTTCAGCTCGCGGCGATCTAGGAATCAATCTTCTTGACGCAGCTTGCAAGCAACACGATATAGCGTACTCCAAAAATCGAGAAAATATCCAGGCTCGAAATATCGCAGACAAAATTTTAGCTGAAAAAGCGATCAAAAAAGTCTTCGCTAAGGAATCTAGTTTTGGTGAGAAAACAGCTGCTTACGCTATATCTAACGCCATGAAAATAAAATTAAAGTTTGGTATGGGTCTCGCGAAGAGAAGAAAGAAAATCAAGACGAAAGGACGCAACAAAACGAAAAAGTTAGTTAATTTGAAAAGCGTGATCAAAGCGGCCACATTCAAATGGTCCAAGGATAAATGTGCGCGCAAAGTCATCGGTTCTGCTTTGAAAAAAGCTCGTACAACCGTTAAAAAAGCTGGTGGAAAAGCAAACATCAATGTTCCACGAATTCTGCCAATATTAACTAAGATGGGTGGAGCTTTGCCCTTCCTCATACCACTTTTTGCAGGCTTGAGTGCAACTGGCGCTCTAGCTGGTGGCGCCGCGGGAATCGCAAAAGCCGTGAACGATGCAAAGTCTGCAAAACAGCAATTGGAAGAGAACAAGAGACACAATAAAACGATGCAGACCATTACTCTGGGGAAAGGCTTATATCTCAAACCTTATAAAAAAGGCTATGGACTTTATCTCAAACCTTACGTTCAGGATCAGGTTTGAAAAAAAAAAGTTCAAAATAAATTTACCGGATAGAGCCCTCACAAATGCCGACTTGATGAAGTATGCAAAAGTTTTGAGTATACCAAATTTTCGCGGAGTCTTCATGAGAAATGACTTACCGAGTTCTAGACTATATTATCACGAATCAGCTATAGTCAATCTTGATGGCGTCGAAGGAACAGGAACGCACTGGGTGGCTTATCGCAAAATCGGAAAAAACGTCACATATTTCGATAGCTTTGGAGATCTTAGACCACCTATTGATTTAATCATGTATCCTGACGATATCGAGATATAATATAATATAATTAATATATTATAATTATAATATAATATAATATAATATAATATAATCGAGATCAAATATAATACGAAAAGATATCAAGAGTTCAATTCTAACGTATGCGGTCATCTTTGCTTACAGTTTTTGTGCGAGGGTATAAAAGTAAAGGCAACGTGAAAATATCGATAGTCATGTTTGCACAGTCATGGAGGATTCGTTAACTCTGACGCTCTCGGGTAATTCTTCACTGTTGGAAGCGCACTATTTCCCACCAATCGAACTATCACAGCATAAACATTACAAGTTGGGCTTAGTCGAGTTTCTAACGTTCAACTCGATACCTAATATCGACGTACATAATAATAAATTTTACGTCGCAAATCAAATTATCGAAATACCTGTCGGGACATACGAGATCGACAACATTGATAAATTTCTTCGCAAAGCTGTGCAGCCTCTCCGTACTGATAATAATAATAATATAATATTAAGTTTGAAACCAAACAACAACACCTTGCATTGTACAATCAAGTGTTCCGATCCTATCGATTTTCGTCCGCAGAATTCTATCGGACGATGTTGAGTTTTTCACAACGTACATTAGAGGCAAACGTTTCTCACAACTCTGATCTGCCCGTTAGTATTCTCAGAGTGAACGCTGTGCGAGTCGAGTGTAATATAACCGCTGGAGCTTACTTGAACGGAAACACCGTTCACGATATTCACGAATTTTTTCCAGCAGTACCACCTGGATATAAAATTATTGAAATTCCCTCTCACATGATTTATCTTCCAGTTACAAAAAAGTCCATAGATTATTTACAAATACACATTGTTGATCAAGACGGAAATTTAATTAATTTTTGCGATGAAGTCATAACCCTCAGATTACACCTCAAAAGCGTATAATGGGAATTGTTTACGATTCAAAGAGTGGTAGGGGCTATATAAGCATTGAAAAATGCAAACCCATCATCAGTCGTCGACTGAAATTGAAAACGTCAACACGACGAACTCCAGTCATCAGTCGTGATCGGAAAACGAAAGCTTTAACGCGTCAAAGCATAAAGTTCCTAAAAAGTCTTGGATTAAGAGTGGTACCAGGTGGAAAATAAATTGCCTAATTTTTTTTTGCTGCTGCTTTCAACGAAACAATGGAGAACTTTCTAGAAATACAGTCACCTGTAATCAGATGTAAAGATTCATCGTCTTCGATGAATCTTTGGCACATTACGAGATCCACGCTCATCAACCTTACACCAATTCAAAAATAGTGACGAGATTCGTATATCAATTCAACATCAAGACTTGTGCCTTTTACCATCTCGCAGCTCGTTACACATTTGTGGACGATTACGCAGCAACAATAACACTTTGTTAACGAATACTGATTTAATAATGCCATTTGTCACATGTTTGAAGAAATTAGGTATGAGCTGAATGCTATAGAAATAGATAAATGTAAGAATGTTGGTCTCACAACCGTTATGAAGAACTGGTTATCTCTCACTCCAAGTCAAACCTTGATTGCCGAAAATGCCGGATGGATAAATACCTTAGAACAAGAGGACCGTAAAATAACTAATGCGAATGGCGACTTTGACATTTTGATTCCTCTGAGCTTCATACTTGGATTCGCTGAGGACTATCGCAAAGTGCTAGTGAATATGAAACATGAATTAATTCTCGTAAGATCGAGTACTGATTTAAATGCAGTTTATCAAACGAAGAAGATCGTGGCCGACGTTGAAGCTTACGAAGAATTCAAGATTAATGTAACACGTCTCGAATGGCTTATGCCCTATGTGACTGCATCGAATGCAAAGAAAATACGTCTACTCGACTTTCTAAAAAGCGAACGAAGTATTTCAATGAGTTTTCGTAGTTGGGAACTGTACGAATATCCAGCGCTGCCTACAAACACAAATCACGTGTGGTCAGTTAAAACGACAAATCAATTAGAGAAACCACGCTACGTCATATTAGTCTTCCAAACCAATCGAAAAAATGAACCAAACTCTAACGCTAGTATATTTGATTATTGTAACATCAGAAACGTAAAACTTTACCTCAACTCTCAGAGCTATCCATACGGTAGTCTCAACATTGATTTCAGTAAAAACCAGTACGAAATGTTGTACGATATGTATGCCAATTTTCAAAACGTATACTACGGTAAGGATGCCGAACCGATGCTCAAAAAACTCGAATATAAAAATTACATGCCACTCGTAGTGATTGACTGTTCGAAACAAAACGAATCATTAAAGACTGCTCCAGTAGATGTGCGCTTGGAGTTCGAAACCAGAGAAAATATTTCCGAAGGAACTACAGCGTATTGTCTTATTCTACACGATCGCATCGTTCAGTATAATCCGATAAATGGAGATGTGAAGAAACTTATTTAGGAAAGGGGGAGGGGTATTAAAGAATTAACTCTTTCCTTAAGAAGCTTAGTAGTATGTTTCTATCGCAATGGAGTACGTAGTGGATATGCAAGGCTTCATGATAACTGGTGGTAAAACTTATGCCGTGAAAGAGTTAGCGATACTCCCACTTAACTACAACGAAGAACCGCTCGTACGCTTGTTCAAACCTCCCTTTCCTTGGCGAAGGCTAACGGAGAAATATAAGCGAGAAAATCTCTGGTTAGAACTCTACTATCATGGATTAACATGGAACTCTGGCGATTATAAATAGGAAGAGCATAAATTCATCATCACAGATACACTCAAATATGCCACAAAAATTTTCTTTTCTGGAGATTTGAGAAAAGAGTGGTTAGAACGATATGGCCTCAAAGTTTTTGATTTGAATGATTGGGGCTATTCGCCTTTCGAAAAATTAAAATCAGTTACCGTATGCCCTAATGATAACGGCAAATACGTAACGACATGTACACATCAAAACGTTAAATTAATGAAAAAGTTTTATACCGATGGCTGTTGTATGGATTGGGAAGAGAGCGATGAAGTCGTTGAAGGATTTCTATAGTGATTTTGTTTTTTAAGTAAATACTTTGTAGAATAATATGTATTTTTTAAGAACATGTAGAATAAGATATATTTTTTATCAATAAAAAATTTTTGTTTCAATTAATACAAAAAAAATATTCTTTTATTTTTTTATTAAATCATCCAAAAAAACGAAATTCTTCGCTGACTCTGACGATGATAGCAGCAGCAGCAGCAGCAGCAGGAGCAGTTCATCTTTTTTTATAATAAATTTTGTATTTTTTTATCTACAAAAAAAATTTATACAACATAGAATTTAGATGAAAAAAATGTTTATTTATTAGTTGAGGTGGTGTACAATGATGACATGTATACATATGATTATTATTTCTTCTTTTCGTTATTGAACTGCTGATAGCTTTTCTGTTCAGGAAAATTTTTAGTATTGCTCGAAAATTTGGAAATACTTTGTTTCCATGTCGATGATTCTTTGTTCTTCTTTTCGTCCGGGTCTTCCTGTGGAAGACGAGAGTACTTTACTTCAGAGTAGCGATCCATTTTATTGGAATGCTGGTTGATGAATGATTCGATAATTCTTACACTGTGCTATTTATAGTAGCTTACAACCCCGAAGTCTACAAATAAAAGAACGTAAGCAGGTACCTGCACGTTTTTTCTATTAAACCATCTTCGGTAGATGAGACACGCATGCACGCACACACACACGCGCGCGCACATTGAACATCAAAAAAATTATTATTATTCGTTATATACCAATATAATAAATATTTGTGTATAATATTTATTATAATTAGTATATTTATTAAAATTTATTATCATTTGTATGTATTAGCGGTTGGGCCCTCCCCAGGAGCAGCCACCGGCGGCGGCGCCGCCGCCCCCCCGCCACATATCAATCGTGTAGCTAGTATACACCATACGGTATTGCCCGTAGTAACAGTGGCTGTAGCTCTAGCGGTAGAGCATCGGTCTGCAGATCCGGAGAACGCGCATTTGATCCCCCGATCCGTCCGTTTATTTTCCGATAAATTCAAAAATTTAACATACACACATACACAAACACACACACACACAAACACACACACACACACAATAAAAAATCAAAACGCGTAACACAGAATGCGCGCGCATGCATCGAGAATACATCAGATCACAAGGAGAGAGAGAGAAGGAGGAGGAGGGAGGGGGAAGTGCAGAGAACGCACGTCAGAGCACATCAACTCAGTAAGGGAGGGGGGGAATGCGTAGAACGCACCGGTATAATTTAGTAGGAGGAGGGGGGAGGTGAGTCGATAGCGCACGGGCCGATCAGCAAGGGGGGGGGGGGTGAACATGCACACACCTCAACTCACACGCTTCAACTCAGTGAGCTGATACCCCTCTGAGTTGAGGCCCCTCTGGTTTACCTACTTCTCCTTTTAGGCTTATACACTTCAGCCAACGCTGCTCTAGTTTGTTAATCCCTTTCAAATAATAGGATATGTCGAAGTCTGTAAAATAGGCATTCGTTTCTGCAATCACCTCCTCGTTTCAATAAAATCTTTTCCCCGCCAGCCATTTTTTCATATTAGGGAACAAATAGTCGTCCGACGGAGCCAAGTCTGGAGAATAGGGGGGATGTGAAACGAATTGGAACCCTATCTCCATCAGTTTTGCGGCGACAACTGCTGAGGCGTGAGCTGGCGCATTGTCGTGGTGGAAGAGGATTTTTTTGTGGGGCAATCGTGGATTTTTCTTTAGCAACTCGGTTTTCAAACGATACAATAACGATGAATAATATTTGCCTGTAATGGTTTTACCCTTTTCCAGATAGTCGATGAAGATTATTCCTTGCGAATCCCAAAAGACAGTCGCCATAGCCTTCCCGGCCGAAGGAATTGGCTTCGCATTTTCGGAGCAGATTCCCCCTTGGTAACCCATTGTTTAGACTATTCTTTGGTCTCAGGAGTATAGTGACGTATCCATGTTTCATCTACAGTGATGAAACGACGCTTAAAGTCTTGCGGATTTTGCATGGAACAGCTGCAAACCATTCTTGCAACACTTCACACAATCTCGTTTTTGGTCAATCGTGAACAATCGCGGCACCCATCTAGCGGATAGCTTTTTCATGTCCAAATGTTGGTGCAAAATATTATGTATCCATTCGCTCGAGATGCCTACAGTACTAGCAATCTCACGCACCTTCACTCTTCTGTCAGCCATCACCATATCATGGGTTTTACCAATGATTTCTGAAGTGGTAACCTCAACATGGCGTCCAGAACGTTCAGCGCCTTTTGTGCTCATATAGTCACTCCGAAAATTTTGAAACCACTTATAAACCATTCTAATCGAAGGTGCACAATCACCATAATATTTATCCAGCTTCTGTTAAATCTTCTGAGGCGTGTTGCCTTTGAAAAAGTAATGTTTAATCAATACACGAAATTCTTTTTCGTCCATTTTTTTACAACCACTCGATTTCTTTAATTGAAACGGATATAAAACGCAAAGTAATTGGCCGATCTGGCTGAAACTTGGTGTGTGCTCTTCCAAAATATGACACTAACTGAAAATAATCTTGATATGCACTAGTAGCGCCATCTCTCTGACTTTGCACGGACTTTTCAAACGACTCTCGTAAACAAAACACGCAATACAAATTACCGACGAAAAGGAATTAAACAAAGTTAGCCGGAAAGTGATAGCCTGGCTACATAATAATTCCCGCGGTCATACATCACTGCGAGAGAGGAAATGATCGGGAGAGAGAGATAACCTGACCTTTGTTTTCTCCTTGATGATCCTTGGGAGGCGAAGGTGGCAACTGTAGGGCAGGCCGACTGTCCGGCTTCTCCTCGTTGTCGCTGCTGCAAGTGGTGCGGGCTTTGACAAAAAGCCAGGGCGTGGGGCCGCTCAGGATGGAAGGCAACCAACCTTTTCTTCGCAGAGAATAATGTGGCAGATGATGGCAGCGCGAGCTAATTCCTTGGTTGACTGACCTCGATTGATGGCTGACGTAGAGTGACGCCACGCAATACTCCTGCGCAGGCAGTAACCTCTCTCTCGCAAACTATCCCTACTTAGCCTTAGGGCGCAGCCACCCACTCACAATCTCATGTTCCGCGACATTCCATTTCTCCGAATAATAGGCTCGTTACAATATATAAAATAAATTTGAAATTGTTCTCAATAATTATAAGCGTAATAATATTTGTAATGTTGTCGAATGTACATATACACATGTTACAATAGACATGTCTACTTGTGATTAGTCGTATGATAGATAGCCAAAGGTAGCTTGATAAGTAGATAAGAACAGTGTATCATAAGTATCATAAGCTAAGAATAGCATATTAACATAGACAGAGACAGGCCAATTGCTAGATCTACATCAAAGAGAGAATCGTTGTTCCGTACCGAAATCATCGAAAATCAAAATTCGTACTACTTTCTGATTGATGACCAAGGCTAGGAGGGAATGATAGGAGAAGGAAAAACCTGAGTTTGCCGATAGCATTGATAGGCTATGGATGTATAATTCCGACTCTTTCAACTACTCTGCTTTTTTCCCGCGTCTTTAGCCTTCACAGATTTTCTAACGTTACTTAATTCTAATTAATTAACGTTAAAAAATCAATGTCTCATTTATGTTAGAAAATTTGTAAAAGCTGAAGAATATTTTCTATGATATATACATAAATTTGAGGAGATTTCTTTTTTATTCACTATATTCATTCTTTGTTCTATCTTCTTTGTTCGCTATATTTATTTCTTCGTTTGGCTTTACGAGTAAAGCGCGATACACGTCTGCTCTCCTCATATCCTGTTGAATGATGTTGCAATTAATGTTTCTTTTTTCTTAACTATCTATTGTTGTGTGAAATTAATTCACAAATATCTGCTTAATATAATAAAAAGACAAATAATTTATAATAAAAAAAGTTAAATAATTTTTATTTTTCATAATAGAAGACATAGAAATATGTTACTTAGTATGGGTATGCGAAATCCTAATGTTTTAATGATAGATCTCTGTTCTAAATTAGTGCGCAAAGAGAACATTTCAAAGTACCATATAAGAAATTAAAAATTATGAAAATGGAAAATGCATTTAATGAAAATTTACTATCATGCTGTCACTTAAAACATAGTATTAAAATGTTTTTTTATGTTTATTCCTATTAGTGGAATAATGTTTTTTTTTTTTCTTCTATTAAATATATGCCAGATTATTCAAAAATATATATTCATATTGATATCGTTGGATTCGCCTTCAATATTAAACAAAATGGTGCCATTGAAAATTATTTTGTGATAATTACATAATTGCGATTAGACGTCAGCCAATAAGCGGCCGGCTCCAAGCGACGGTTCGATTCGCGGCAAGCAAGAGTGGCTAGGGGATGCACTAACGTGCGTACGCTACAGTTGAATGAAAGCGGTAATCAACTCCCGGATCGCCTCTGCGAAGCACATTACCAATTCCTTATTCTAACAAATTTGTAATATATTTTATCGCGAATTAAAAGGATAAATTAATAAATAATGGATTATGGGGTATTAGGTTATGACTATTACGTAAGACATACACTATTAATTTATTTACGTAAAAATAAAGAGATAAGCGATTTCATTCCCATTAAAACATATTTTTATACAAAATTGCGTGCATATTACATTCATTGTAATAATGTAATAAATAAACATAAACAGTACTTTAAAAAACAAGCTATACTGTACAGTGTAACGGGGTGAATTAACTGATGCAATTAGGTCTTGACGAAGCACAATCTCTCACGATGCAGAGCTAACCGCCGCTCCGTTAATCACGTATGAGCATACGTGTATTTGCCTTTACGATTGATACTTTCGTTCCAATGTCTCCTTTCCAATAGAGTTGAACTCACCTTAAGTCACCTGACTTGTGACACTTGCTTTATCTCAGATGTACGTAGACTAATGTTTATTACCACTATTCCGTAGACAAAATCGGTTTAAAAGATATCAGGTAACAGGTCCGTTAAATTAAAGGAAAACGAAGGAACGTAATGCAACGAATAAAAATCAAGCCTTTTATAATAATAAAAGTTACTGTCTTTTATGGGCTGAAAGACTTACGCACGCGTATAAGATTTAGATTTATCCGGGAAAAGAGGGAGAGAGACAGAGAGAGAGGGAGAGAGAGAGAGAATAGAATTCGAAATTCTACCACGAACTATAACGATCAGCCCGAATACGATAACGGTCGCTTTTTTTTAATTTAAGTGAGGAATGGTACCGTCACGCTGAAGAAAAGATGGTGCACCTACCTTGCGGTGCAATTACGATGATCAGCCGTAATTGATGTTGGCAAACAATTTTTCTCCCGGGCGATGCTGTGACGATTGTGCCTTGCTACCGGATCGGTTGCTGTTCGTCTAATTCCTCGCTGATTTTGGCTTAGTTGCTTTTTTCCTCGTCTCCTCGCTTCTACACCACTCACGTACCAAAACTAAAATAACTTTTGTTCGGCAAACGGCAAAAAAACACAAGGTGAAAATTTGGCGGTTTTCCGAACAACAACTGAGGCTATACTGGGATTAAATTCGCGCGCGCCCCCCTCTCTCATCTAAACGTTCACTTTCGCACTTCGAGTATGTCGAATCGCGAATGTGTCGATTGATCTACTACCGTTACAACAGATATAACGAGAATGCGCCAATTTTACTATTTGAAATTTCAAAATGTTTAACTAGTTTAACATACACAAACTTACGCGGATCAGACTTCCACTCCAATAGTAAATTTTTTTGTATATGTACATCTGTATGAAGGGATTACATTGCATATTTACAAGCTTAAGTTTAATAACTTTATTGAAAATTATTGAAAAAAACAACCAAAAAATTATGATCGACTTAAGGTACAAATCTAAGAGTGAAGAACTCCGTCAGATGATACTAACGGTAAGAATAAGCACGAAGGCAATATCACCAGCGTCTATGCAGAGCTAACCGCCGCTCCGTTAATCACGTATGAGCATACGTGTATTTGCCTTTACGTTTGATACTTTCATTCCGATGTTTTATTTCTAACCGAGTTGAACTCACCTTAAGTCGCCTGACTTGTGGCACTCGATCTATCTTAGGTTTGATAGACCTAATGTTTATTCCAACTAATCCCCTAGATGAAAGTGGTTTAAAATTTAACCGGTGACAGATCCGTTAAACTAATATAAAACGAAATAACGTAATGCGGCGAATAAAATCAATATCGTTTATGACTATAAAATTACAGTCTTTGATGGGCCGAAAGACTTACGCACGTGAATAGGATATACAATTTTCAATAATACGAGGAGAGAGAGAGAGAGAGAGAGAGAGAGAATTCAAAACTCTGCCGCGAAAACTAACGCTTGTCGCGAATACAAAAAATAGTCCCGATAGACAAACTACTACCGTGAGTATTTCGTCGCGTAGAAAAAGGGAGGTGCACCTACCCTGCGGTACAATTACGGCGATCAGCCGTAATTGTTGAAGAAATAACTTGTGCTCCTCTGGAACTAGCTGCGCTGCCTCGCTCATGAATCTCTGTGACTGTTGCTGTTTTGCTTACTGCTTTATTTGCTGCTTTACTCAGCTACCTCGCTATCACTCGCGCACATATCCAAAATCCAGAAAAACTATCGAATGGAAATAACGGCAAAACACAGTGAAAAACTTTTGGCTGTTCTATTTACAACAGCTGAGGCTTCACTGAAACTTTGAACTCTCGCGCGCTCCCTCTCTCTCTTAGACGTTCGCTTTAGCATCGCCAGTGCTACCGAATCGCGAACGTACCGATTGACCGAATCGACTACCGTTGTAACTCTTATCGTTGAATGAAACATATTGCAATCAAGTACTTATTTATCAGAGAAAAGGTCACCGAAATCAATAGCAGTCAAGAAGGTGTCTACTGTAAACAACCTTGCAGATCTAAAAAGTTTTGGTTTTAGAAGCGAAGATGTGTGTGTGTGTGTGTGTGTGTGTGTGTGTGTGTGTGTGTGTGTATGTGTGTGTACATATTTTCATACATATCATATATATACATATATATATATATATATATAGGGCATTCTTTCTAAACGTTACCTTCCCTCTACTCACTTTACTAATAACTTAAAAATTAGTTAAAATACTTTGTTTTTTTTTCTAGGCTTTATTGTTGATCTTTCACCTGATCTTGGAGGTTAGTTTCAAGATCAATTCGTCTTGTTTTTAAAGCAATATCTATCCTTGATTGCACTTTTTCAAAAACGTTTATGTGAGGTATCACATGTTGGCTAAGATAGGCGACTATATGAAACATAAAAATAATATGAAAACAATTTAATTTTATTTCATTAAATTAACTGTAATAGTTTGTAGATTTTTTAATCAAAAATAGTGATGTGTATTAAAAATAAGTTAATACGAAATACTTTTGTTTGTTATATAATCAAGAAGAATCATCCGGAATTTTGTACACTAGTTTATTATATAATTTTCATTCTATTGTAAGTTGTTGTAAACAAAATGCACGAAACATTATTTTTATTTTACCAGATGCTTTTTTGTATAAAGCAAAAATTATTGATCATTAAATATACTTGTGATTATGCAATTTTGTTCATATAAAGTTAATATAGAATATAATATATTGTTCATGTGTGGATATTGTGATCTTAGTAAGATAAGCGAATTTATCACTAGATAAATGTTTACAATAAAATAAAAATTACTATTTAAGATGCTGTTTTTTTACTGCTTTTGCTATCAAATTTATTAATAAATTATTTTTCATATTTATACATCTAATATTTAAGTGGAATCAAAGTGCATTTATTAAAAGCGATATTTCCTTAAACTTATCTTATTTAGATGAATTGACAGTTGAGTGAAAATCAGTAAAGAGAAAAATTGACTTTCATACGACCTTGGAGATCCAGTGAACTCTACATATAATACCTTATTTAAACGTAGAATTTCCCGCTCTTTCCGAATGCGGGGTCAAAAATAAGGTATTATATTGGAAAAAACGAAGTTGACCTTGACATAATCTGGAGCATGACCTGAAAGTCTGATTTTTTAAAATGAATTTTAAGTATTTTTAACAATTTTTTAAGTTACAAGAAAAGTGGGCAGAGGGGACTTAACGTTAGGAAAGAATACTATATATATATACAGGGTGAACCATTTTAATAGAGATGGCCAATTATTTCGTTCCGGAAGCATTATAGTGAAAAATAGTTCGGATAAAAGTTTTAGGGAGCCGATGGTGACCTCCCACTCGACCTTGAACTTAAGTTTCAGGTTATTTGCAGGTCAACTTTGTTTTTTTAAATGGAAACTCCTAATTTTTACCCCGGATTTGGATAGAGCGGGAAATTTTACGTTCAAATCATTTAATATGTATGGGATTCAAATGACATATCTTACCTTTTAAATGGGACCCATCATTTTTCGTTGCAGGTTTAAATGCATGACTTTTAGGGTGGGGTGGTGGGTCATTCGAACCGTCCTACAGTTTGGTTACAAATTTCATATTCAGATTTTCAGAAAATGGAAAATCTAAAATGACGGCTTGAATCGATCACAAAATTTCATTAAAACAGAGAAAATTAGTAAAATTCAGGGAGAAATAGTCTCGGATGAATATATTATCGAATAACTTATCAACAACTATTGGTTTTTGTTTTATACCCTGATTTTGATTTTATAAAATCATAATGGTGGATTAGGTGTCCCCTGAAACCCAAAAATCTTTGAGAATTATGTAAATCAAGACTGTTACTCTAGATTTTGACATTTATACTTCTTATAATGATATCAAATAACTGTTATCTCCAAGAATCAATGATTTATGTCAAAAGCAGTCCATGAATTGGCTCCCAACCGCACCTCGTGATCTCGATTTATTCCGTATGCCTACCAGCCACACCCTGGTGGAACGCTAACCTTTCGTTCGAGACTTACTGGTCTTGGTGGAAGGTTCCAATACCCGAGTCCACGTAAGCATTGCTTCAGCTGAGGCTTTCGCACTTTTGTGGGACCTCTTTTTCTTCTTGTACCTCAGATAAGTAGATTTTGCTTCAACTTCTCTTTTTTACAGAAAGACTACAGCCTATAGAGTTTTCTGAACGACGAGATTCTTGATTTCTGCATCCGCCTGGTGTAATTCTATTCGTAATGACTTTCCGCTTCTAGCATTCGGGTTGTTACAAGGGACCCACCTCTGACTATTACTCTAGATAGAGGAATCCGAACAGAGTGCTATAACCCGAACCAGCTGGACTAAGGCAACGACTACGTAGCTGAGAGGGTGGTATCTTAAAACTGGCGTGTCTTTCTTCTGTCTCATTTGACTGACGCTAGTAGTAACGGAAATTAATAAGTTGTCTCTCAAGTATTTTCCCAGAGTTTAGTTTGGCTGAAGTTTTGAAACCAAGGCTCAAGGGATAGTATTCCATTGTCCGTGGCTGCTTATTCAATATATTCATACCTAACCAGGATTATGGATATATAAATTTAAATTTTACTCCGTTTTAATAACATTTTGGATATTATTGGACCTTCCATTTAGAATTTTTATGAAAATTTATATATAAAATGTGTGATAGTATTTTAGCTTTTAAGTAAAATATAAAAAGTATAAATGTCAAAATCTAAAGTCACAGTCTTAATTTATTTAATTCACAAAAATTTTTGAGTTGAAGCCGCCACCTTAGATTCACTATTATGATTTAATGAAATCAAAATCAGGGTATGGAACAAAAACTAATATTTGTTGATGAGTTATTCGATAACATATTCATCCGAGACTATTTCCACCTGAATTTTACTATTTTTCTCTGTTTCAATGAAATTTTTAGGTCAATTCGAGCCGCCATTTTAGATTTTCCATTTCTAAAAACCTGAATATGAATATTGTAACGAAACTGTAGCAATTGAGATCAATTTAAAGAATGTACATATCAAAATTTTGAGTCACAGTCTCTATTTATATTAATTTTTGGCGATTTTTATGGATCCGCCATTTGGATTTCGCTAATTTGGCTATTTAACTTTTTAAGTATGCTAATAACAGACTTTTTTAACCTAAGTCCGATTGAATTAGGCATCTTTTTCTTTTTATTGGCTAACGTTTATCTGCAAATCCTTGATATTTCCTGATTTCCGGAAGCTGTATTTAGCCGCCATTTTGAAGTTTTTAAAAAGACCACACTAGCCCATGAAGAGGGTTTATTATAAACATTTTAAGTTCAAGATCATCAAAATCCATTAGCATGAATTTTGGGCAGCCTTGTTCCGTGTGACACAGAACGTATATATATATATATATATATATATATATTGTAACGGGGGGGGGATAGCTGCAAAAATGAGAAATTTTATTTAAGAACAAACTCCCACGATGCAGAGCAAACCGCCGCTTAGTTAACACGTATGTTAATACGTGTATTCGCCTTAACGTCAGCTGACTTAACTTAGTTGTCTTCGATCAAGCAGAGTTGAACTCACCTTAAGTCACGTGCCTTGTGACACACGATGAGTTTTAAGTGTAAGCGACTTTACTCCTAATCCACTTGATCCCCTAGCTATCACTTTTGCTGCTGCTTCCGTGATGCTGCTACTGTTGCTGCTTCCTCGCTCACCCTTGCACAAGTATCCAAAATCCCAGTAAATTTTTTTATTGGCAAATCGTTGGAACACTGTGCTAAACTATTTTGGCGGTACTACCCAAGTAACAGCTGAGACGTAACTACTAATTTAAAAGATCGCGCGCCCCCTCTCTCTCTCAATACTTAGAACTAACGCGCGAAAATCAGAATCGCGAACGGTTCGATTAATTGAATCGACTACCGTTGCAGCCCCCTCCAAGTCCTGACTACCCGGGCAGGACGAATACCCGCGATTCTCTGCCATCAGGAACCTGAAAGTAATAAAGAAGGAAAGGAAACAAAATAATAAACTCTCTTCTTTATTTCGGCTAATTTATTTGCCCTCCAGGGCCTATAGTACATCATCGTTTGGCTACACCTGCGAGAAATGCCGTACCATCAATTCCAGCCACTTCCATCGGTACTTTCACTTGGGCGTCCTTAAGCCATAATTCATCCTCATCGGGATCCAAAATTGCGCGGAACTCTCTTATGAAGTTCGCGCCTACATAGCAGTCATCTGTGAGCAGCGGTGTAATGGCAACTCTGATTGTCTTCGTGATTCCCCCTACTTTAAAAGGGAACATCACGTGACCAATTATAGGGCACGGGCGTCCATCAGCAAGCCTTGCATCGCCCGCCCTGGTCACATTCAACCCGAGTCCCATCTCCGATGCCAATCTTAGCCCTAATTGACCCATGACCGTGGATGAGGCGCCGGTATCATAGAGTGCTCTAATTTTAAAGTCACCTATGTCTACCCGCAACGACCACCTGGTCTCATCCTCTGGGTCATATCCACGAGTCCCATCTTCGCCTCCTTTCATCATGCTTTTCAGCGGCTTTTTTCCTTCCACTGCCGCGACGACGGTGTGCTGGCTTCTACTCGTGGATCCCTTCGGCAGAGGAGCTTTTTGTGTGGAGGGGCTCTCCCTGGAGTCTTCCCCCTCCTCCACAACCTGTATATGGCCATCTGGTCCTTTCAGGATAACCACTCCCCTATTCTGCCGAGGGCTGACATCGGGTTCAATTGCCTTCCGCTCTAATATACTGCTATGTCCTGGGCTCTCTTGATGCCCTCCCAGGACTTGTTTGGATCCCTGGGTCGCCGACAACTTGCTGTTTCCCATCGACGACCCGCAGCGAGAGGTCGAATTTACTGTAGGCGCGAAGATGACCTCTTCTCTTCGCTCTCCTTGTCGTTTCCCTTGTTGCAATCTGGGCAGAACTTGCGACTAAAACCCAATTTGCCACAAGCGGAACACTGGAGAGGCTTAGTAAAGTCTATCTTCCGCCTCTGCCCTTCTCGCCGCTCGCCAGGAGACCTGGAAGAAGGAGAATTTTTCTTTCCTCCACGCCATCGGCTCTTACGCTGTTCTGGAGGGCTGCCTTGCTGTCAGTGGCCAACTTGCGCAATATCCGCTCGATGCCCTCCAGACGTTCTTCCATCTTCTTATCAGAAGTGAAAGCTTGCGTAGCCGATACCGATGCTTGTTCGGTAGGCCTCCTGGCGGGGTTCTCCACGCCCAGTCCGCGCTGCGGATCTCCCTCCTTCTTCGCACGCGCCTTCCCTTCGCTGACCATTGCAGCGGTTTGGGATTTACTACCAGCCGTTCTTTTGCTCGGCTGGTAGGCATGCTGAGGGAAGATCGTCGAGTTAGGGTCTGCGAATACACGTGGACGGCGACCATAAGATAAGGTGTTCTGTACCTCGGTCGCCCTCCTGTTGAATTCGCGTATCGACGTCATCTCGCTCCGACGCAGCTGGATTTGGATGCTTGGAAGGAGGTTTGCATGGAGTAGGTCTAATAACCTCTCCAAGGGCATGGGTGGTTCTAGTCGATTGACAAGAGCCACCAGGTTGGACACGTAGTCTTGCACTAGTTCGTCCTCACCCTGGAACTGGTTTTAGGCTTCCTGCAACAGCCTTTGTTGCTGTTGCGTACTTGTGCCAAACCAATCCCGGGCGTCCGCGACGAACTCGTCATAACTGATCCACTGGTACTTGTTGTTATCGTACCAGGTCCTCGCGTTACCTTCGAGGATCTCTGATACGGAACAAAGCACTTCTTCGTCAGTTAGTCCTGCACCTACGCGCAGATCCTCCAACCTCGACAGAAACGTATCTACGCTCTGTGCCCTACTGCCCGCAAACCTCAATTTCCATCCGCGGACAATTTTCCCAACATCTCGGGTTGTGGAGAGCCCTGAGAATATCTGATGTCCGGTGCCAGATGATCCGCTTCGACTCCTCTGTCGGACGGGTGCGGATCTCCCATAAACTTCCGGATCCTCTTCACCTCCTCTTCGTTGCAGGACTTCCGATGTGGTGACGTCCCTTCTCCTAGGTATTGGTCTTGGAGGAGCCGGTGTACTCCCCGGAATCCCCGAGTCGTAGTGACAGGTGAATGTGTCCTGAAAGTCCACATTAATCTGTGGCGGTGTACTCACCCAGCAACCATCTCCCAAGCCTAGCCGCCTATTGGATGACACTTCCACCCTTGCGCAGCTCTAAATCCGCTAAATAGTGTTCGCGCTGTGCGGAGGTCAGCTCTAATGCCCAATTGTCGATTTGAGCTGACAACAGAGCCATTTTGCCTCCGCACGGGTGTAGGATGCGGTTGAGGTTTAAAATTTCGGCCTAATCGACCACTACCGCTTCCTATCACCCAAGGTATGAGCGGGGTGTACACTATTTAGTGTTATTACTTTTAATGCCTCCTTTTATAAGGCCTTTTAAAAGGAGATTATGAGGGCGTGCAGTCTCCGCAAACTTTCTATAAATATTATAAAAATATCCTACCTAAGGTCGGAGCCTGCTGTTTGCTTGCTCCGCCTGGCTAATATTTGGACTGCACGCTTGGGTCGCGCTCTCTGCTTTATCGTTGATCATGTGCTACCAACCCCCCTTTATCCACCAAACTGTGGCTGAAATAGGTTAACACCTGATTATCCCGTACGATCTGAAATCACTTCGACCTACCAATAATCGTCGTTTTCGGCCCTTTTTACAATAATCTTAACAATTTTTAACAAAAGGTTCGAAGTGGTTTCGTTTTTTCCCCAGCAGAGGGCGTACCGCTCACGATCTCGCTCTACCACCCGCTCAAACCTTCCTAAGCGCTCGCGCAATCATCTCTCTCTCTCGTGCGTCGATTACCTTCGACGCACAATCCTATTCGCATGACACGGGTCTTAATACCAGTTGGGCGCCATGTAACCGGGGGGGATAGCTGCAAAAATGAGAAATTTTATTTAAGAACAAACTCCCACGACGCAGAGCAAACCGCCGCTCCGTTAACACGTATGTTAATACGTGTATTCGCCTTAACGTCAGCTGACTTATCTTAGTTGTCTTCGATCAAGCAGAGTTGAACTCACCTTAAGTCACGTGCCGTATGACACACGATGAGTTTTAAGTGTAAGCGACTTTACTCCTAATCCACTTGATCCCCTAGCTATAATAGGATTAAAACCTAAGCTTTTTCCAATTGTTTAAACTACTAGGAAAAATTATATGACGAAATCGGCGAATAAGTTTAATAGATTTTATTAATAAAAATCTCTACAGTCTTTGTCGGGCCGAAAGACTGACGCACGCGAATAGGATTTACAATTAAATAACTTTCGGTGAAAAAAGAGAGAGAGAGAAGATACGAATATTGGCGCGATCTAACGCTCGGCGCGAATACAAAAAAATTAACACTAACACCGTTGGACAAAATATCAAATAAATTATATCACGCGATAATTAAGGGAGGTGCACCTACCCTTCGGTGCAATTACGGTGATCAGCCGTAATTGTTGAAGCAAATTAAAGATGCTCCTCCGATCCGAATCAGCTGTGCTGCCTCGATCGCAAATCTGCTGCATATTAGCTATCACTATTGCTGCTGCTTCCGTGATGCTGCTACTGTTGCTGCTTCCTCGCTCACCCTTGCACAAGTATCCAAAATTCCAGTAAACTTTTTTATTGGTAAATCGTTGGAACATTGTGCTAAACTATATTGGCGGTACTACACAAGTAACAGCTGAGACGTAACTACTAATTTAAAAGATCGCGCGCCCCCTCTCTCTCTCAATACTTAGAACTAACGCGCGAAAATCAGAATCGCGAACGGTTCGATTAATTGAATCGACTACCGTTGCAATATATATATATATATATATATATATGTGCCGCTACTCACTTTTGACGACTTTTATATTAACGATATACGTTCATATATTAAGGTATATTAAACTATAAAGAACTCAAATATGTAAAAATAAAGTCTCTAAGACAGGTGGGACTCTTAATATACTATGTATATGTCACTAACCGATTTCGACGACTATACTTATTCAATCAATAATACATTGAAAACCACTAAAATCTAAGTGAAATTAAACAATTATAGGACTAAACAGTAGTTCGCGAATTTGAAGGGAGGATGGGCCAGGAATACTGAGAAACTAAAATATATACACATTAGTGCAACGATTCATACGTCAGTTCAACGAAGGCATTATTCAAGCAGACTAACGATGCAACCTATTAAATATATTCTATTTACAAAATATATTCATTCCTAGCTCAAGATATTACCAATTTTTGATATTTAATTTTATGAGGTTCAAAAAAAATACGTTGATAGGCTTGGGCATCTCGTTGGAAAAGTCGTCAAAATCGAGAAGTGTACATTATATTTGTGCTGAAAAAAGAGCAGTTAGTATAGGAGTGAATCGACTGTACAATATTACAGATTTCGAAATCCTAGAATAATTTTAAGTAAAATTGAACAATTATGGGATTAAAAAGTAATATGGGAATTTGAAGGGAGGATGGGCCAGGGATACTGAGAAACTAAAATATATACACATTAGTGCAACGATTCATACGTCAGTTCAAGAAACGGATTATTCGAGCAGAATAACGATGCAACCTATTAGAAATATTCAATTTACAAAATATATTCATTCCTAGCTCAAGATATTACCAATTTTTGATATTTAATTTTATGAGTTTCAAAAAAAATACGTTGATAGGCTTGGGCATCTCGTTGGAAAAGTCGTCAAAATCGAGAAGTGTACATTATATTTGTGCTGAAAAGAACAGTAGTTAGTATAGGAGTCAATTGACTGCACAACATTACAGATTTCGAAATCCTAGAATAGTTTTAAGTGAAATTGAACAATTATGGGATTGAAAAGTAATATGGGAATTTGAAGGGAGGATGGGCCAGGGATACTGAGAAACTAAAATATATACACATTAGTGCAACGATTCATACGTCAGTTCAACGAAGGCATTATTCAAGCAGACTAACGATGCATCCTATTAAATATATTCTATTTACAAAATATATTCATTCCTATCTCAAGATATTACCAATTTTTGATATTTAATTTTATGAGGTTCAAAAAAAATACGTTGATAGGCTTGGGCATCTCGTTGGAAAAGTCGTCAAAATCGAGAAGTGTACATTATATTTGTGCTGAAAAGATCAGCAGTTAGTATAGGAGTGAATCGACTGTACAATATTACAGATTTCGAAATCCTAGAATAATTTTAAGTAAAATTGAACAATTATGGGATTAAAAAGTAATATGGGAATTTGAAGGGAGGATGGGCCAGGGATACTGAGAAACTAAAATATATACACATTAGTGCAACGATTCATACGTCAGTTCAAGGAACGGATTATTCGAGCAGAATAACGATGCAACCTATTAGAAATATTCTATTTACAAAATATATTCATTCCTAGCTCAAGATATTACCAATTTTTGATATTTAATTTTATGAGGTTCAAAAAAAATACGTTGATAGGCTTGGGCATCTCGTTGGAAAAGTCGTCAAAATCGAGAAGTGTACATTATATTTGTGGTGAAAGAACAGCAGTTAGTATAGGAGTGAATCGACTGTACAATATTACAGATTTCGAAATCCTAGAATAATTTTAAGTAAAATTGAACAATTATGGGATTGAAAAGAAGTTTGGGAATTTGAAAGGGAAATGGGCAAGGAATACTGAGAATCTAAAATATATACACATTAGTGCAACGATTCATACGTCAGTTCAACGAAGGCATTATTCGAGCAGAATAACGATGCAACCTATTAAAAATATTCAATTTACAAAACATATTCATTCCTGGCTCAAGATATTACCAATTGTTGATATTTAATTTTATGAGGTTCAAAAATAATACGTTTATAGGCTTTGGGCATCTCGTTGGAAAAGTCGTCAAAATCGACAAGTGTACATTATATTTGTGCTGAAAAGATCAGCAGTTAGTATAGGAGTGAATCGACTGCACAATATTACAGATTTCGAAATCCTAGAATAATTTTAAGTAAAATTGAACAATTAAGGGATTGAAAAGGAGTTCGGGAATTTGAAGGGAGGATGGGCCAGGGATACTGAGAAACTAAAATATATACACATTAGTGCAACGATTCATACGTCAGTTCAAGGAACGGATTATTCGAGCAGAATAACGATGCAACCTATTAGAAATATTCTATTTACAAAACATATTCATTCCTAGCTCAAGATATTACCAATTTTTGATATTTAATTTTATGAGGTTCAAAAATAATACGTTTATAGGCTTTGGACATCTCGTTGGAAAAGTCGTCAAAATCGACAAGTGTACATTATATTTGTGCTGAAAAGATCAGCAGTTAGTATAGGAGTGAATCGACTGCACAATATTACAGATTTCGAAATCCTAGAATAATTTTAAGTAAAATTGAACAATTATGGGTTTAAAAAGTAATATGGGAATTTGAAGGGAGGATGGGCCAGGGATACTGAGAAACTAAAATATATACACATTAGTGCAACGATTCATACGTCAGTTCAAGGAACGGATTATTCGAGCAGAATAACGATGCAACCTATTAGAAATATTCTATTTACAAAATATATTCATTCCTAGCTCAAGATATTACCAATTTTTGATATTTAATTTTATGAGGTTCAAAAAAAATACGTTGATAGGCTTGGGCATCTCGTTGGAAAAGTCGTCAAAATCGAGAAGTGTACATTATATTTGTGGTGAAAGAACAGCAGTTAGTATAGGAGTGAATCGACTGTACAATATTACAGATTTCGAAATCCTAGAATAATTTTAAGTAAAATTGAACAATTATGGGATTGAAAAGAAGTTTGGGAATTTGAAAGGGAAATGGGCAAGGAATACTGAGAATCTAAAATATATACACATTAGTGCAACGATTCATACGTCAGTTCAACGAAGGCATTATTCGAGCAGAATAACGATGCAACCTATTAAAAATATTCAATTTACAAAACATATTCATTCCTGGCTCAAGATATTACCAATTGTTGATATTTAATTTTATGAGGTTCAAAAATAATACGTTTATAGGCTTTGGGCATCTCGTTGGAAAAGTCGTCAAAATCGACAAGTGTACATTATATTTGTGCTGAAAAGATCAGCAGTTAGTATAGGAGTGAATCGACTGCACAATATTACAGATTTCGAAATCCTAGAATAATTTTAAGTAAAATTGAACAATTAAGGGATTGAAAAGGAGTTCGGGAATTTGAAGGGAGGATGGGCCAGGGATACTGAGAAACTAAAATATATACACATTAGTGCAACGATTCATACGTCAGTTCAAGAAACGGATTATTCGAGCAGAATAACGATGCAACCTATTAAAAATATTCAATTTACAAAACATATTCATTCCTAGCTCAAGATATTACCAATTTTTGATATTTAATTTTATGAGGTTCAAAAATAATACGTTTATAGGCTTTGGACATCTCGTTGGAAAGTCGTCAAAATCGACAAGTGTACATTATATTTGTGCTGAAAAGATCAGCAGTTAGTATAGGAGTGAATCGACTGCACAATATTACAGATTTCGAAATCCTAGAATAATTTTAAGTAAAATTGAACAATTATGGGTTTAAAAAGTAATATGGGAATTTGAAGGGAGGATGGGCCAGGGATATTGAGAAACTAAAATATATACACATTAGTGCAACGATTCATACGTCAGTTCAAGGAACGGATTATTCGAGCAGAATAACGATGCAACCTATTAGAAATATTCTATTTACAAAATATATTCATTCCTAGCTCAAGATATTACCAATTTTTGATATTTAATTTTATGAGGTTCAAAAAAAATACGTTGATAGGCTTGGGCATCTCGTTGGAAAAGTCGTCAAAATCGAGAAGTGTACATTATATTTGTGGTGAAAGAACAGCAGTTAGTATAGGAGTGAATCGACTGTACAATATTACAGATTTCGAAATCCTAGAATAATTTTAAGTAAAATTGAACAATTATGGGATTGAAAAGAAGTTTGGGAATTTGAAAGGGAAATGGGCAAGGAATACTGAGAATCTAAAATATATACACATTAGTGCAACGATTCATACGTCAGTTCAACGAAGGCATTATTCGAGCAGAATAACGATGCAACCTATTAAAAATATTCAATTTACAAAACATATTCATTCCTGGCTCAAGATATTACCAATTGTTGATATTTAATTTTATGAGGTTCAAAAATAATACGTTTATAGGCTTTGGGCATCTCGTTGGAAAAGTCGTCAAAATCGACAAGTGTACATTATATTTGTGCTGAAAAGATCAGCAGTTAGTATAGGAGTGAATCGACTGCACAATATTACAGATTTCGAAATCCTAGAATAATTTTAAGTAAAATTGAACAATTAAGGGATTGAAAAGGAGTTCGGGAATTTGAAGGGAGGATGGGCCAGGGATACTGAGAAACTAAAATATATACACATTAGTGCAACGATTCATACGTCAGTTCAAGAAACGGATTATTCGAGCAGAATAACGATGCAACCTATTAGAAATATTCAATTTACAAAATATATTCATTCCTGGCTCAAGATATTACCAATTTTTGATATTTAATTTTATGAGGTTCAAAAATAATACGTTTATAGGCTTGGGCATCTCGTTGGAAAAGTCGTCAAAATCGATTAGTGTACATTTATTTGTACTGAAATGAAAAGTTTCCCGAATAGTACATAGACTGCACAATATTTGATTTAGTAAATATTTATAAAGTTATAAAATCAACATAAAATCTACATTATTTCAAATGAATCTGAAAATTCAATTCATAATATATATTCAATTATAACTGAAATAGTATAAATTTATTATTCAGAAAAAAGTACTTTAATTTACTGAAAAAAATCACAGACAAAATATAGAAAACTGGAAGAGTACATATATGTCCAACTACTCAAACCTTAATTCACGGAACGGCAGGAACCGTTCTCCAGCATACAAGTAATGTATATTCTCGACAAAGTACTAGTCCTTTCTAGAGCAAGTCATAGGATTAACATATTTGCAATGGACAGATTTTCTTTGATTTAAACACAGTAGAATCAAATGAAATTGTAAATTGTAATTCTGAGTATTACCCAGATTGTTATGAATCACTTCCATTTTTGAAAAATATTAACATATTATATCCAGTTCTATTACACCTCGTTACTAGATCTATTCAATGATAAAAAGACAACGGCGTTTGAATTCTAATTTCCATTACCAGCCTAATGTCACACAGTAGTATGCTCTGGGCTTCAATGATTCAGAATCAGTAGAAACAGTTGAGAATCCGACGGTACATGCAGGCTTGGGTAAAGGATCGGAAAATTGATTCAAAATACTATAAGATGAACCTATGAATATTTTTGGATACCATGAGTACAATAGTTTTAGATGAGAGATTTTGAGCTTTACGACTTTGCCTGGTATTATTTTAGTATAAATACTAGAAACACATTTCAGTATACGTATTAGAAACACATTTCGACGACATTTCATGCCGTAAAAGTAGGAAACTTTTTCTATATTGCTTGTAATCAGAATGGCGCACTGGTTTTAAATGAATGAATTTCTTTAATATAACGAAATTAATATTATTCGAAAAAATAAGAGCATTTTTGTGCAGATGAATCAGCCAAGTGTTAACTACAAATTCTTGAGTGTAACGCGGATTCATATGAATCACGTCCATTTTTGCAGAATATCAACATATTATATACAGTTGTATTACACCTGGTTACTAGATCTATTCAATAAAATAGAGACAACGGCGTTTGAATTATATCTCTGATCGCTAGCCTAATGTCACCCAGTAGGATGCTCTGGATTTCAAAGATTAAAATTTGAGCTTCAACACTTAGCCTGGTATTATTTTAGTATAAGTACTAGAAACACATTGCGACGACATTCGATGCCGTAAAAGTAAGAAACTGTTTTTATATTGCTTGTAATCAGAATGGCACACTGGTTATAGATGAATCAATTTGTTTCTTATATCAATATTTTTGGATACTATGCGTACAATCGTTTTAGATGAGAGATTTTGAGCTTTAAGACTTTGCCTGGTATTATTTTAGTATAAGTACTAGAAACACATTACGATGACATTCGATGCCGTAAAAGTAGGAAACTGTTTCTATTTTGCTTGTATTCAGAATGGCACACTGGTTATAGATGAATCAATTTGTTTCTTATATCAATATTTTTGGATACTATGCGTACAATAGTTTTAGATGAGAGATTTTGAGCTTTAAGACTTTGCCTGGTATTATTTCAGTATAAGTACTAGAAATACATTACGACGACATTTGATGCCGTAAAAGTAAGAAACTGTTTTTATATTGCTTGTAATCAGAATGGCACACTGGTTATAGATGAATCAATTTATTTCATAGCGAGAAATTTATATTATTCGAAAAAATAGGAGCATTTTTGGGCAGAAGAGACAGCGAACTATCAACTACAAATTCTTGAGTATTACCCGGATTATTATGAATCACGTCTATTTTTGCACAATATTAGCATATTATACGCAGTTGTATTCCACCTCATTACTAGATCTGTTTAACGATAAAGAGACAACGGCGTTCTAATTATATCTCTGATCGCCAGCCTAATGTCACACAGTAGTATGCTCTGGGCTTCAATGATTCAGAATCAGTAGAAACAGTTGAGAATCCGACGGTACATGCAGGCTTGGGTAAGGGATCCGGAAATGATTCAAAATACATTTAGATGGACCTATGAATATTTTTGGATACCATGCGTACACTAGTTTTAAATGAGAGATTTTGAGCTTTAAGACTTTGCCTGGTATTATTTTAGTATAAGTACTTGAAACACATTTCGACGACATTTAATGCCGTAAAAGTAGGAAACTGTTTCTATATTGCTTGTAATCAGAATGGCACACTGGTCTCAAATGAATGAACTCATTTCATAGCAAGAAATTTATATTATTCGAAAAAATAAGAGTATTTTTGTGCAGATGAATCAGCCAATTGTTAACTACAAATTCTTGAGTGTAACGCGGATTAATATGAATCACGTCCATTTTTGCAGAATATCAACATATTATATACAGTTGTATTACACCTCGTTACTAGATCTATTCAATAAAATAGAGACAACGGCGTTTGAATTATATCTCTGATCGCTAGCCTAATGTCACATAGTAGTATGCTCTGGGCTTCAATGATTCAGAATCAGTAGAAACAGTTGAGAATCCGACGGTACATGCAGGCTTGGGTAAGGGATCCGGAAATGATTCAAAATACATTTAGATGGACCTATGAATATTTTTGGATACCATGCGTACACTAGTTTTAAATGAGAGATTTTGAGCTTTAAGACTTTGCCTGGTATTATTTTAGTATAAGTACTTGAAACACATTTCGACGACATGTAATGCCGTAAAAGTAGGAAACTGTTTCTATATTGCTTGTAATCAGAATGGCACACTGGTTTTAAATGAATGAATTTTTTTAATATAAAGAAATTGATATTATTCGAAAAAATAAGAGCATTTTTGTGCAGATGAATCAGCCAAGTGTTAACTACAAATTCTTGAGTGTAACGCGGATTCATATGAATCACGTCCATTTTTGCAGAATATCAACATATTATATATAGTTGTATTACACCTGGTTACTAGATCTATTCAATAAAATAGAGACAACGGCGTTTGAATTATATCTCTGATCGCTAGCCTAATGTCACACAGTTGGATGCTCTGGATTTCAAAGATTAAAATTTGAGCTTCAAGACTTTGCCTGTTATTATTTTAGTATAAGTACTAGAAACACATTTCGACGACATTCGATGCCGTAAAAGTAGGAAACTGTTTCTATTTTGCTTGTAATCAGGATGGCACACTGGTCTCGAATGAATGAACTCATTTCATAGCATGAAATTTATACTATATTATTCGAAAGACTAGGAGCATTTTTGGGCAGAAGAGACAGCGAACTATCAACTACAAATTCTTGAGTATTACCCGAATTATTATGAATCACGTCTATTTTTGCACAATATTAGCATATTATACACAGTTGTATTCCACCTCATTACTAGATCTGTTTAACGATAAAGAGACAACGACGTTTTAATTATCTCTCTGATCGCCAGCCTTATGTCAGACAGTAGTATGCTCTGGGCTTCAATGATTCAGAATCAGTAGAAACAGTTGAGAATCCGACGGTACATACAGGCTTGGGTAAGGGATCGGGAAATGATTCAAAATACAATTAGATGGACCTATGAATATTTTTGGATACCATGCGTACAATAGTTTTAGATCAGAAATTTTCAGCCTTATTTCATTGCCTGGTATTTTTGTTAGTATATATACTAGTAATACATTCCGACGACATTCAATGACGTAATAGTAGAAAACTGTTCCTATATTACGTGTAATCAGAATCGCACACTGCTAACAAAGCAATAAATTGATTCAGTAGAAAGAAATTCACATTATTGTAACCAATTAGTGCTTTTTTTTTTGTATAAGCTTGAGCGAACTGTCAACTACAAATTATTCACTTTTACCTGGATTAGCTAACCATACGTCTTCTCCCACAATATTATAACATATTACGATCAGTTGCTTACATTTCTTTACTACATCTGTTTGATGAAAAAGAGACTATGGTTTTTGAACTCTAATTTTGATTGCCAGTCTAAGTACACATCTAGCATTTATATAAGTACTCCTACGCTCCTACAGCGACATTCAGTGATGTTTTAATAATGTATCATACGCACCAAAATTGATGATATTTTATAATGTTGTGAACTTTTAATAATAAGGATTTTAAATATAGGTCATTTCCACTATGTCTACTTGTGAATGTTGTCACGTTTCGCATAAGAAGAGGAACTATTCGATTATCATTTCATGTTTTGACAAGCTAGTTCTTGGCCGCTCATATAAGTTAATTTATTCAAAGCTAGCAGCGGAATCTTCGATGGCATCGTCCGCATAAATGAACTATATAATATTTATAGTCACCAATATCGCCATTCTATATTACAAGTATTCGTACTTACTCGACGGTGGTCCGCAACCATAATTCTTGTGTAAATGTGTATTTTTTGTTTATGAAATTTGATCATCCGTTTAATTTAACCTGTTATGGCCCGGGGCAAAAGAAGAGACTACATTAATCTAACTATGCCATCCATAAACAAATCGAAAAACAAGTAACTGGTACTTTTCTCTGGCGATTTGTCATTGATTATAAGAAGTTATCAAAACAAAACACCATAATGTTTATTGGTTTTTAAATTTGATTGCGGTAATTGATTCAACGAGAAAAAATATGAAAAACCGTTTGCAACATTTTTTGTTCGGATTTCAATTCGTTATGAAATATATCTATCATGCATTAAACTTCCGACACATTGATATCGACAGTTTCCTAAGTGATGCAACCTGATGGTTGAGTACATGACAATGGAAAAATGTATTTTTGTTTCAAAAATTTGTGAACCGTTCTAGCGATGGTGTATATTCTTTCCCATAGAGTTGTTGCCGCAAGCAGATTCGAAAAATAATAACTGTTTAAATAACTTTTTATACGCAGTTGCAAATGGCAAAAGAAAAAACATAGTTACTTTTTATTCCGTTTGCCTATGAATGGGATAGTTAGTTCGATGGTATCTGTTCCAGTTTTGGCCTGAATCTAAATACATTTCTATGTTCATAAATATTTTATAGTTGAATAAATGTAAATATTCTTCTTTTTTTTTTGTTTCAGGTAAGTTCCTGTTTCTATTATTGTATGATATTATACACTCATTATCGTAAGTTTACACAGCTAAATAATTTCTAAGTCGGTTTTATCAACTATTTTTCTAGCCCTGACCATCAATTGTTTTCAATATTTTAATTAATTTTTTACCGGAATTTAATTAGAGGACTCGTAAAATATAATAAATTATTTTAATATATGAATGATAATATTAAAACTTAACCTGGTTGGTTATTGACACCAAAACGTATACTATACTTTGAACTGATCAGAGTATCTATGTTTCAATATTAAATTGCAGCATCACTTTAAATACATAAAAAATTTTATCAGGATGCAGAATAACATATATAGCCCAAGTAACTATTTTATTCATTCAAACCTGTGCTATGTTATACAACTTATTTTTATTTTTTCTTCGATTTCCTTAGATCTAGAAAATATTCTACAAATAAATTTATTTCTTAAACAAAAATTCAATTTTTATTTTAATTTCGAGGTCAGAGGCTATTATGCCTATCGATAAAATTCTTGAGTATATTTCATCTATTCGGTAAAGAACTTATTAATATTACTTTTTGTTTGCAATTATTAATTTTCTTAAACTTTATTAGTCTCTTGTTTTATTCCTAATTATACTTATGTGTTCATACTCATACTTCGGCTTCATATTTATTAGATATTCAAATAATAAAAAATCTTCAAGAAAAAATTTTGTCATCACGCATATATCTTTCCAAATCATGATGATATTAAAATATTAAAATTTCATTGCCTATTATTTTAGTAATGCTGAAGCACATTCAATAATGTAACAGTAAATCACAAAGTGGCTTATAGCCAGATAAGAAAGTAAAATCTTTCTTTAAATGGTATGAAACTTAAAAATATTTCTTTTTTTATACATAATAGAGGTTTTAAAAACTGCAAAATGATTTAATGCAATATGATTTTTCGCATAAAATTTGTATTTCCAGAGTCATTATAAATTTGAGCTTTTTCATCTTTCGCGAACTCAGGTAGACGAAAAATCATTTCGAAAAAGAATACATTATATGCTTTTTGACTTAAATTGAAGATTGTGTATGAATTTTTGTAGATTTTTAAAAGTGGGTACTGGTTAAAAATAAAAACGATATAATTAGTTATTTTCATCAATGTATGCTCCTTCGAGTAAACTACGACGACGATAAACAATATTTTATCAAAAAGTTTCGTTAGATTGTTTAAGATTGCATTGACTTTGCAACTATAGCGAGATTGAGTAGCACTTAACGGTCAGATTCTCAAGGAATTTAAGTTTTCGTGACTAAAACGACAGGGTCAAGAGATTCTTGCTTGAAAGAAAGCTAAAACGGGCGTGTCTAACCAAGCTCGCGATTGAGATGAGGTGGCTCGCTCACATCACATTGTACGTTTTATGACAGATGGATGTACGTTGTTCTAAATTATGATATGCGGGCTTAGAGGGGAATTAACTCTATCCCCGCTCTTTCGGTACCTGACTGTTTCCAACTGTTAAGTTTTCATGCTTAAAAATAAATCTTAATACTGGAAAAAATTCATCGTTACCACATGTTTTATGCAGGAAATACTTCCCTATAGTTATAGCTTTTGTATGACAATAAACAAGACTAAAGTTTCAAATACGTTACATGATCAAGACTTGTGCGCTCATTCTATCTATGTATGTCCGCGCTTTCGCGATATGTTTTCAGCAAGTCAGCCACGTCACCGACCCGAACGAAGCGTTTGCTATCATGATGAACGGCGGTAATAGATAACTGAAGCTTCGCTCGAGGATGGGACCACCACCAACAGAAGGTCAGGTTGCGGCGTCGAAATTCATGCCGCGGAAGCGTTTACGGCTGCCTAAGAGGGCAACCCCTAACACCTGCGCATGAGAGGAAGGAATTAGGATAAACTACGCAACTTAGGGAGGCTCGCGCGTAGTATATACGGAGCCAATGTAGAGTAACTTCCACGAATAAAATGAACCCCGTTACAATTTATCTATATATAATAGGTAGATATATAATTTTTAGAAATATAATTTGGGCAATTGATACCAAATGTATTTATATAACAATAAATACATATAAAAATATTTTTATAGCAATAAAAAGGTTGACATATTTCAAATAGCGGAAACTCTGTATTACTTTAAGATAAAAAATAGAAAATCGTAATATTCGTTATTTAAATTATCGGTATGTACAGGTTTATTTTATTCGTCATTGTGGTCATAATGTAGTAAGCAATTGGCGTCAAAATTTCAGAAAATAAATAAATTATTGACAATAGTATTAGTTTCTTGGAGGAGCGTACGTTAACAAAAATAGCGTTTTTATTTTATTTTTGACTACCGCGCCCCGTACAGAAAATCTGAATAAATGCATACCTATATACTTGTTCATAATTTATTTTCTAGTTTCAAAAGTGATCGAGATATCGTCAATAAAAAAATTTTTTTAACTTCAGATTCTCTATATAAATTTATATCTAAACAACTAAAAATGTTTATAGAGGTATGTTCTCACATATATTATGAAGGTTTCTCTTACCATTCAAGGATGAATTTTACCGTCTTAGATGAAAAATAAATTCCTCGAAACACAAACTTGAATTCTTCTTTTACAATTTCTTTTACATGTTAGATTTTTATATTGTTAACAAATTGTTATTCATAGAAATTTTGTAGATTTTGGTTTCATTAAAAATATTTCATTGAAAAGGTATACAACGTAATAAATACCGAATAAAAGGTAAGTAAATCTTATTATCATTAACTTTGTTATATTTATATGTTCATTATTACATTTTTTGTACTCATTCAAATACGTTATACTAACTCAAATACAAGTCATTCAAAAAGTGTATCCCTTTCTAACTATTGTACAATCAATTTTATGACTGAGAAGATATCTTGAATCTACTAAAAATATATTGTTTCTGATATTATATTAATTTTTCATTATTAAACTGACAACTTTTTAAGTTGAATGAGAAAAAATAAATACTCAATAACTTTGATAAAAAAATTTAAAATTAAAAAATGGCTTTTAGTATACGTAATTTGTTTGGGTAAAAGTACGCAAATAGAAGTAAGTACACAGATAAATTAGCTTTTCTACTTTTTAAGAAAAATTAATTATAATAAATTGGATTAACTTTCTTTAGCATTGACCTAGATGCAGAATAGCAATGACAATAATTTATGTTATATCCAAAGATGTAATTAATGGCTAAACCTAAATTCAGAATATAGTAATGAAAATAATCAAATTTATAACCAAAAACGTTATACTAGAGGGAATAATAAGAATAGCTATACTGGCTTAATTGGATCAGGAGAATAATTTTAAGGTACAGTTTGATTTCAATTAAATTATCAATTTTATGATCATTTACAATAAGTATTTTAATTTATGGCAATTATGGAAGCAATTTTCTCTTAATTTATTGAAGTATAAATGAAAACTTTGTGATGAGGGTATTTTCGCGTTCTGGAATTCCCTAAAACCTAATAATTCTATATCGAATTTATCCGCGAAAGTCTCCTTGCAGGAGGATATTTGCCTGGTTCGCTCAGATAGAATGCAGTCGCGTCTTTTGCGATTGCCCGCGAAGAGACGTGGTCCGAAAAGGCTCCTGCTGAAATGACAATTGAAGAAGGATTCTTGGCTTGAGTTTTACAAGGGTCAATGACTAGAAACCTAGTAACATTTAATATCACTTTTATTACAGTAAGGTGTTACACCATCTGCTACTGTTTCGCGTCAGTTTCTCGCTCGCTTCGCCGTGGAATATCCGCAATCGCCGAGCAGTGTGTGTACAGCTTTTTAACGAGAGAGAGAGAGAGAGAGAGAAAGAGTAATTAGGTTCACTAACTTACGTCGCTCGTCGAATTACACTGAGTCTCGATCTCGTCTCCGAGATTTATTTCCTCGCGTTACGCTGCCAGGAAGGGCTTGGACCGCGTGCTATTTCGCCGGTTACAAGAATGTATCGCTCAGGCGCCCGGCCCTCGAGACACGTTGATTGTCGCTAATCGCGTGTGAGGCGTCCAGTAGCCGGAGTCGGAAAGCGGTTCGTCTCGCGGTCGCGCTCGCGATTTCGGTGTCGTGTTGATCCCTCTCTTGCGCCGTTTGCGCTAGTCCTTTCCTTGTTTTCGTCTCGCTCTCTCTCTGTCTTTACATTTGTCGCTCTATCTATTGCTCGTGTGCGCGGCTCCTGACGCTTCCTTATCCACGTATCTATGTGTAACGTGTCCCCACAAACCACGTTACAACTTCAAAACTTTATCTTTCAATATTCTACGATTAACAACCAATATTTCTTATAATGATCATTATAAATCTTGTAACAGAATTACAACTGATTGAATAAATGTTATATATTTTTTTTTTCGAGTTGGTAGGTTCAGTATTAGTGTAATATCTAACACGTTATTAGGGAAATTAAAATAACTTTCTCTACGAGTTAATATATCGTTGAAATTATTGCTACGTTTCGGAGAATTCATTTATAGCTCCCTCGTCAGGCTAAAAGGAAAACATTTTTTATATATTTCATAAATTCAAAACAATTTTCCAAGACATTAAAACAAAATTCAATTATTACACCAAGTCCAACACTAACACTCACTAATAAAAATTGCTAACTTAATAAGCTGTTATACGTTTATCCCTCTTTGCAGGACTAATCGCCTTCTTCTTCACCGTTCTCAAAATTCCTACCGAATTTACCTATTTATCTCGGCGCTCGTGCCAACGTCAGATTAGTGCTCTCTTACAACATTTGAACAGACCACGTGACAATGTATCTTTGTCGCTGTTGCTCAGTACGATACTTAAGGCCATCGGTTGCTAGATATAAATACCTAGTTCAAAATTATGCCGGGAAATCGGGAGTGGATGTGGCAGTTTAAATAACGAAAAGCTGAGATAGTGTTAAATATAAGATTTATTCCCAAAAGAAACTAATTATAATTAATTGTAGACGTTAGAGAGGCTAACGCACGCGTATAAATCTATGAGTAAATAAACCGGGGACAGCGGATGGAACCACTCTTAAGTTAATATTTCAAAAGTCATCGTAATATTTACGCTGTCATCTGCATTGGCCGAGTGCCTCCTTGCCATTTTGTGTAAATCTGACCGCGTTTAGGCAATTAATAACAAGATTATATTTTTATTTGTTCGACAGTCGAATAATTACTTCGATATTTTATCATATTCTTTATTTGAACTGTTATTTCTCATTACGAACATGGGTACAAAAATATTCAAAATATAATGATTATTCAAACATTTATAAAAACGCCATAAGTTTTTTGTGAAATAAAACATATTATAATATCAAAAAAATCCCTTTTCATTGTCTGTTCAATGATAATCTAGACCGAATTAGATCTCAATAAGTTAAAATCTATAGAAATACACGGCGCGAACGCACATACAAAACTAAATTATCAAAACAGACGGCACGAAAAATCGATTGTTTTCGCAAATAAAATCTTTTTATGCGATAATGTATAACAATAATTTTCGAATTCAATGAAAGAACTATGAAATAAATAAGAAAAAAGAAAATTTGAATTGCTGATATGAAAAAAGGTAAAATTGAAGTACCGTTCTAAACAGTAACATTCTGAACCTCGTTGAAATACTATTGAGTTATTGGTCGATATAATTTTGAGTTCTTACAAAGTGAAAGATTATATAATGTTTCTCTAGTGTAGATAGATCTAGTTCTTCAAGCGCGTACCACTGAGGTTAGGGGAGATCGCCCATGCCTTAATAAACATTTCCGGATACCCTGTCTCTGAGGTAGTGGAATTTTTTTTGCAGATATAAATAAAATTTCTGTATTTATACACCATTGTATTTTAAAATTTCGATTTTGGTTTGATATAATGTGTGACAGGTAGTCAAACTCACTAATACACCGATCGTACCAATGAGCAACATCGCTCAGACGGAGAGAGTTCATATTTACAGCGTATGCTATGAAAAAAGAAATATCGGGGAGTCGAATATTTCCCACTATTCATCTAAAGCCGCAGACTTTGCACATCTCATGTAAAATGCGAGCTGGAACAATTACTTTTAATTTGGTCTCATCGCGTAGTATAAAATTTAAAAAAAATTATGAATTTATCGTTTATAGTCACCGAAAAAAGTGAAATTTTAATAGCGCCATCGATTTTGAACGGCTTGCAAGATATTTACTGTAGCGAACGGCCGTCTCCCATTCTTCCGCCGCACTCTCAATTGTAACATTTTCAGCGATACACGGTTTATTTTTGAATTTCTTTGAACGACATACCGTCGGTGGATAGTAATAATGATAATAGATATCATGTAACAGAGTATACTGAATAATTTAGTTTTTTTTTTCACTGCTCCGCAATTTGTTGATCAATTGCCTCAATAGTTTCATAGTCTGTAGCTTCGTTGCTTTAGAACGATTCTTGGCATTTTTTTTTAATTGAAGCTCTTTCCATAAGCTGTTCGAATATATAATAATATTACATACGATGAGTCGGCTTCATTGTTTATTTCACTTTGTAATTAAGGTCAAAACTGAAAAAAATTTACATGGCTGCGAAAAAATTAAAAAAAAGAGAATTTTTGTCGTGTGACGTTGATATCTATTCGTAAAAAAATTAGCGTCTAGATGGAAAGCACTCCTAAGATTATAAACTAATCTTTAGGTAATTTCTTTATAAGACCATAACTCCCGAACTATTCAACTTATTGATTGCGGATTTCGTAGCAATTATCAGTTAGTTAAAAGACAAGATTGGGCTGAGTATGAAGATCTTTACATTGTCAACATGTTAGTAATTAAATAACAATAGATAATAATTTTTATGACAATAACTTTTGATCAAATGAGTATTTTTCATCTTTGACTGACTGTTTAACAATGTTCCACAAAAATCGCGAGGGTGGAAACCAATCATCATATTGCACACATTATTACCTATAACATATTAAAAAATCAACTTGTCGGATCCCTAAAACGCAAAAGGCTTATTTTCAGGATATTTTTCCAGGACTGAAAAGTCACAGACTTCTGGGCATTTGGGGTTTAAAGCTTCCCGTTTACTCTCCTGGGATTTGAGACTGGCATAGTACAGTGCATTTGGGATTTATAGATTGCCGTTTACTCTCCTCGCGCCTAGAACTTGCAGTGTACAGGGTTCTAGAGGTTTGAGACTAGTAGCGTACAGGGTTCATGGGGTGTAAAACTAGCAGTGTACAGGGTTCTTGAGGTTTGAAACTCGCAAAGTACAGGGCATTTGGGGTTTGATACTAACAGAATTCTGGGCATTTAAGGTTTGAAGCTTGCCGTTTACTCTCCTAGCGCCTAGAACTAGCTGAGTACAGGGTTCTTGGGGTCTGAGATTGGCAGAGTACAGGGCATTTGGGGTTTAAAGTTTATTATCTACTCGTCTAGCGTTTTAAATTCGCAGAGTACAGGGTTCTTGGGTCTTGAAACTCGCAGAGTACAGGGTTCTTGGGGTTTGAAACTTGCAAAGTACAGGGAATTTGGGGTTTGATACTAACAGAATTCTGGGCATTTGGGGTTTGAAGCTTGCCGTTTCCTCTCCAGGGATTAGAAACTCGCATAGTACAGGTCATTTGGGATTTGATACTAGCAGAGTTCTGGGCATTTGGGGTTTGAAGCTTGCCGTTTACTCTCCTCGCGCCTAGGACTAGCTGAGTACAGGATTCTTGGGGTCTGAGACTAGCAGAGTACAGGGCATTTGGGGTTTGATACTAGCAGAGTTCTGGGCATTTGGGGTTTGAAGCTTGCCGTTTACTTTCCTCGGAACTGAGACTTGCATAGTTCAGGACATTTGGAGTTAAAATATTGCCGTTTACTCTCCTCGCGCCTAGATCTAGCAGAGTACAGGGTATTTGAGTTTTTGAAGTTTATTACCTACTCGTCTAGCGTTTTAAATTCGCAGAGTACAGGGTTCTCGGGTCTTGAAACTCGCAGAGTACAGGGTTCTTGGGGTTTGAAACTTGCAAAGTACAGGGCATTTTGGGTTTAAAGATAACCGTTTACTCTCCTCGCGCTTAGAATTCACAGAGTACAGGGTACTTGGGCCTTTTAAACTCACAGAGTATAGGGCATTTGGGGTTTGAAGGTAACCGTTTACTCTCCTCGCGCATAGAACTCGCAGCGTACAGGATTCTTGGGGTTTTAGACTAGCAGCGTACAGGGCATTTGGGGTTTGAAGTTTATTATTTACTCGTCTAGCGTTTTAAATTCGCAGAGTACAGGGTTCTTGGGTCTTGAAACTCGCAGAGTACAGGGTTCTTAGGGTTTGAAACTTGCAAAGTACAGGGCATTTGGGGTTTGATACTAACAGAATTCTGGGAATTTGGAGTTTGAAACTTGCAAAGTACAGGGCATTTGGGGTTTGATACTAACAGAATTCTGGGCATTTGGGATTGGAAGCTTGCCGTTTATTCTCCAGGAATTTGAGAATCGCATAGTACAGTGCATTTGGGATTTATAGATTACCGTTTACTCTCCTCGCGCCTAGAACTCGCAGGGTACAGGGTTCTTGGGGTCTGAGACTAGCAGCGTTCAGGGCATTTGGGGTTTGAAGTTTATTTTCTACTCGTCTAGCGTTTTAAATTCGCAGAGTACAGGGTTCTTGGGTCTTGAAACTCGCAAAGTACAGGGTTCTTGGGATTTGAAACTTGCAAAGTACAGGGCATTTGGGGTTTGATACTAACAGAATTCTGGGCATTTGGGGATTGAAGCTTGCCGTTTCCTCTACAGGGATTAGAAACTCGCATAGTACAGGGCATTTGGGATTTGATACTAGCAGAGTTCTGGGCATTTGGGGTATGATACTAACAGAATTCTGGGCATTTGGGGTTGGAAGCTTGCCGTTTATTCTCCAGGAATTTGAGACTCGCATAGTACAGTGCATTTGGGATTTATAGATTCCCGTTTACTCTCCTCGCGCCTAGAACTCGCAGCGTACAGGGTTCTTGGGGTGTGAGACGAGCAGAGTACAGGGCATTTGGGGTTTGATACTAACAGAATTCTGGGAATTTGGAGTTTGAAACTTGCAAAGTACAGGGCATTTGGGGTTTGATACTAACAGAATTCTGGGCATTTGGGATTGGAAGCTTGCCGTTTATTCTCCAGGAATTTGAGACTCGCATAGTACAGTGCATTTGGGATTTATAGATTACCGTTTACTCTCCTCGCGCCTAGAACTCGCAGGGTACAGGGTTCTTGGGGTCTGAGACTAGCAGCGTTCAGGGCATTTGGGGTTTGAAGTTTATTTTCTACTCGTCTAGCGTTTTAAATTCGCAGAGTACAGGGTTCTTGGGTCTTGAAACTCGCAAAGTACAGGGTTCTTGGGATTTGAAACTTGCAAAGTACAGGGCATTTGGGGTTTGATACTAACAGAATTCTGGGCATTTGGGGATTGAAGCTTGCCGTTTCCTCTACAGGGATTAGAAACTCGCATAGTACAGGGCATTTGGGATTTGATACTAGCAGAGTTCTGGGCATTTGGGGTATGATACTAACAGAATTCTGGGCATTTGGGGTTGGAAGCTTGCCGTGTATTCTCCAGGAATTTGAGACTCGCATAGTACAGTGCATTTGGGATTTATAGATTCCCGTTTACTCTCCTCGCGCCTAGAACTCGCAGCGTACAGGGTTCTTGGGGTGTGATACTAGCAGAGTTCTGGGCATTTGGGGTTTGAATCTTGCCGTTTACTTTCCTCAGAACTGACACTTGCATAGATCAGGACATTTGGAGTTAAAATATTGCCGTTTACTCTCCTCGCGCCTAGATCTAGCAAGGTACTGGGTATTTGGGGTTTGAAGTTTATTATCTACTCGTCTAGCGTTTAAAATTCGCAGAGTACAGGGTTCTCGGGTCTTGAAACTCGCAGAGTACAGGGTTCTTGGGGTTTGAAACTCGCAGATTACAGGGTTCTTGGGGTTTAAAACTTGCAAAGTACAGGGCATTTGGGGTTTGATTCTAACAGAATTCTGGGCATTTGGGGTTTGAAGCTTGCCGTTTCCTCTACAGGGATTAGAAACTCGCATAGTACAGGGCATTTGGGATTTGATACTAGCAGAGTTCTGGGCATTTGGGGTTTGATACTAACTGAATTCTGGGCATTTGGGGTTGGAAGCTTGCCGTTTATTCTCCAGAAATTTGAGACTCGCATTGTGCAGTACATTTGGGATTTATAGATTCCCGTTTACTCTCCTCGCGCCTAGAACTCGCAGCGTACAGGGTTCTTGGGGTCTGAGACTAGCAGCGTTCAGGGTATTTGGGGTTTGAAGTTTATTTTCTACTCGTCTAGCGTTTTAAATTCGCAGAGTACAGGGTTCTTGGGTCTTGTAACTCGCAGAGTACAGGGTTCTTGGGGTTTGAAACTTGCAAAGTACAGGGTTCTTGGGGTTTGAAACTTGTGAAGTACAGGGCATTTTGGGCTTAAAGATAACCGTTTACTCTCCTCGCGCTTAGAATTCACAGAGTACAGGGTACTTGGGCCTTTTAAACTCACAGAGTATAGGGCATTTGGGGTTTGAAGGTAACCGTTTACTCTCCTCGCGCATAGAACTCGCAGCGTACAGGATTCTTGGGGTTTTAGATTAGCAGCGTACAGGGCATTTGGGGTTTGATACTAACAGAATTCTGGGCATTTGGGGTTTGAAGCTTGTCGTTTATTCTCCAGGAATTTGAGACTCGCATAGTACGGGGCATTTGGGGTTTGAAGATTGCCGTTTACTACGGTCGCGCCTAGAATTAGCAGGGTACAGGGTTCTTGGGGTCTGAGACTAGCAGCGTTCAGGGCATTTGGGGTTTGAAGTTTATTTTCTACTCGTCTAGCGTTTTAAATTCGCAGAGTACAGGGTTCTTGGGTCTTGAAACTCGCAGAGTACAGGGTTCTTGGGTCTTGAAACTCGCAGAGTACAGGGTTCTTGGGGTTTGAAACTTGCAAAGTATAGGGCATTTGGGGTTTGATTCTAACAGAATTCTGGGCATTTGGGGTTTGAAGCTTGCCGTTTCCTCTACAGGGATTAGAAACTCGCATAGTACAGGGCATTTGGGATTTGATACTAGCAGAGTTCTGGGCATTTGGGGTTTGATACTAACTGAATTCTGGGCATTTGGGGTTGGAAGCTTGCCGTTTATTCTCCAGAAATTTGAGACTCGCATTGTGCAGTACATTTGGGATTTATAGATTCCCGTTTACTCTCCTCGCGCCTAGAACTCGCAGCGTACAGGGTTCTTGGGGTCTGAGACTAGCAGCGTTCAGGGTATTTGGGGTTTGAAGTTTATTTTCTACTCGTCTAGCGTTTTAAATTCGCAGAGTACAGGGTTCTTGGGTCTTGTAACTCGCAGAGTACAGGGTTCTTGGGGTTTGAAACTTGCAAAGTACAGGGTTCTTGGGGTTTGAAACTTGTGAAGTACAGGGCATTTTGGGTTTAAAGATAACCGTTTACTCTCCTCGCGCTTAGAATTCACAGAGTACAGGGTACTTGGGCCTTTTAAACTCACAGAGTATAGGGCATTTGGGGTTTGAAGGTAACCGTTTACTCTCCTCGCGCATAGAACTCGCAGCGTACAGGATTCTTGGGGTTTTAGATTAGCAGCGTACAGGGCATTTGGGGTTTGATACTAACAGAATTCTGGGCATTTGGGGTTTGAAGCTTGCCGTTTATTCTCCAGGAATTTGAGACTCGCATAGTACGGGGCATTTGGGGTTTGAAGATTGCCGTTTACTACGGTCGCGCCTAGAATTAGCAGGGTACAGGGTTCTTGGGGTCTGAGACTAGCAGCGTTCAGGGCATTTGGGGTTTGAAGTTTATTATCTACTCGTCTAGCGTTTAAAATTCGCAGAGTACAGGGTTCTCGGGTCTTGAAACTCGCAGAGTACAGGGTTCTTGGGGTTTGAAACTTGTGAAGTACAGGGCATTTTGGGTTTAAAGATAACCGTTTACTCTCCTCGCGCTTAGAATTCACAGAGTACAGGGTACTTGGGCCTTTTAAACTCACAGAGTATAGGGCATTTGGGGTTTGAAGGTAACCGTTTACTCTCCTCGCTCATAGAATTAGCAGAGTACAGGGTTCTTGGGGTTTGAAACTCGCAGAGTACAGGGTTCTTGGGGTTTGAAACTTGCAAAGTACAGGGCATTTGGGGTTTGATTCTAACAGAATTCTGGGCATTTGGGGTTTGAAGCTTGCCGTTTCCTCTACAGGGATTAGAAACTCGCATAGTACAGGGCATTTGGGATTTGATACTAGCAGAGTTCTGGGCATTTGGGGTTTGATACTAACTGAATTCTGGGCATTTGGAATTGGAAGCTTGCCGTTTATTCTCCAGGAATTTGAGACTCGCATAGTACAGTGCATTTGGGATTTATAGATTGCCGTTTACTCTCCTCGCGCCTAGAACTCGCAGGGTACAGGGTTCTTGGGGTCTGAGACTAGCAGCGTTCAGGGCATTTGGGGTTTGAAGTTTATTTTCTACTCGTCTAGCGTTTTAAATTCGCAGAGTACAGGGTTCTTGGGTCATGAAACTCGCAAAGTACAGGGTTCTTGGGATTTGAAACTTGCAAAGTACAGGGCATTTGGGGTTTGATACTAACAGAATTCTGGGCATTTGGGGATTGAAGCTTGCCGTTTCCTCTCCAGGGATTAGAAAATCGCATAGTACAGGGCATTTGGGATTTGATACTAGCAGAGTTCTGGGCATTTGGGGTTTGAAGCTTGCCGTTTACTCTCCTCGCGCCTAGAACTAGCAGAGTACAGTGTTCTTGGGGTCTGAGACAAGCAGAGTACAGGGCATTTGGGGTTTGAAGTTTATTATCTACTCGTCTACCGTTTTAAATTCGCAGAGTACAGGGTTCTTGGGTCTTGAAACTCGCAGAGTACAGGGTTCTTGGGGTTTGAAACTCGCATAGTACAGGTCATTTGGAATTTGATACTAGCAGAGTTCTGGGCATTTGGGGTTTGAATCTTGCCGTTTACTTTCCTCAGAACTGAGACTTGCATAGATCAGGACATTTGGAGTTAAAATATTGCCGTTTACTCTCCTCGCGCCTAGATCTAGCAAGGTACTGGGTATTTGGGGTTTGAAGTTTATTATCTACTCGTCTAGCGTTTAAAATTCGCAGAGTACAGGGTTCTCGGGTCTTGAAACTCGCAGAGTACAGGGTTCTTGGGTCTTGAAACTCGCAAAGTACAGGGTTCTTGGGATTTGAAACTTGCAAAGTACAGGGCATTTGGGGTTTGATACTAACAGAATTCTGGGCATTTGGGGATTGAAGCTTGCCGTTTCCTCTACAGGGATTAGAAACTCGCATAGTACAGGGCATTTGGGATTTGATACTAGCAGAGTTCTGGGCATTTGGGGTATGATACTAACAGAATTCTGGGCATTTGGGGTTGGAAGCTTGCCGTTTATTCTCCAGGAATTTGAGACTCGCATAGTACAGTGCATTTGGGATTTATAGATTCCCGTTTACTCTCCTCGCGCCTAGAACTCGCAGCGTACAGGGTTCTTGGGGTGTGAGACGAGCAGAGTACAGGGCATTTGGGGTTTGATACTAACAGAATTCTGGGAATTTGGAGTTTGAAACTTGCAAAGTACAGGGCATTTGGGGTTTGATACTAACAGAATTCTGGGCATTTGGGATTGGAAGCTTGCCGTTTATTCTCCAGGAATTTGAGACTCGCATAGTACAGTGCATTTGGGATTTATAGATTACCGTTTACTCTCCTCGCGCCTAGAACTCGCAGGGTACAGGGTTCTTGGGGTCTGAGACTAGCAGCGTTCAGGGCATTTGGGGTTTGAAGTTTATTTTCTACTCGTCTAGCGTTTTAAATTCGCAGAGTACAGGGTTCTTGGGTCTTGAAACTCGCAAAGTACAGGGTTCTTGGGATTTGAAACTTGCAAAGTACAGGGCATTTGGGGTTTGATACTAACAGAATTCTGGGCATTTGGGGATTGAAGCTTGCCGTTTCCTCTACAGGGATTAGAAACTCGCATAGTACAGGGCATTTGGGATTTGATACTAGCAGAGTTCTGGGCATTTGGGGTATGATACTAACAGAATTCTGGGCATTTGGGGTTGGAAGCTTGCCGTGTATTCTCCAGGAATTTGAGACTCGCATAGTACAGTGCATTTGGGATTTATAGATTCCCGTTTACTCTCCTCGCGCCTAGAACTCGCAGCGTACAGGGTTCTTGGGGTGTGATACTAGCAGAGTTCTGGGCATTTGGGGTTTGAATCTTGCCGTTTACTTTCCTCAGAACTGACACTTGCATAGATCAGGACATTTGGAGTTAAAATATTGCCGTTTACTCTCCTCGCGCCTAGATCTAGCAAGGTACTGGGTATTTGGGGTTTGAAGTTTATTATCTACTCGTCTAGCGTTTAAAATTCGCAGAGTACAGGGTTCTCGGGTCTTGAAACTCGCAGAGTACAGGGTTCTTGGGGTTTGAAACTCGCAGATTACAGGGTTCTTGGGGTTTAAAACTTGCAAAGTACAGGGCATTTGGGGTTTGATTCTAACAGAATTCTGGGCATTTGGGGTTTGAAGCTTGCCGTTTCCTCTACAGGGATTAGAAACTCGCATAGTACAGGGCATTTGGGATTTGATACTAGCAGAGTTCTGGGCATTTGGGGTTTGATACTAACTGAATTCTGGGCATTTGGGGTTGGAAGCTTGCCGTTTATTCTCCAGAAATTTGAGACTCGCATTGTGCAGTACATTTGGGATTTATAGATTCCCGTTTACTCTCCTCGCGCCTAGAACTCGCAGCGTACAGGGTTCTTGGGGTCTGAGACTAGCAGCGTTCAGGGTATTTGGGGTTTGAAGTTTATTTTCTACTCGTCTAGCGTTTTAAATTCGCAGAGTACAGGGTTCTTGGGTCTTGTAACTCGCAGAGTACAGGGTTCTTGGGGTTTGAAACTTGCAAAGTACAGGGTTCTTGGGGTTTGAAACTTGTGAAGTACAGGGCATTTTGGGCTTAAAGATAACCGTTTACTCTCCTCGCGCTTAGAATTCACAGAGTACAGGGTACTTGGGCCTTTTAAACTCACAGAGTATAGGGCATTTGGGGTTTGAAGGTAACCGTTTACTCTCCTCGCGCATAGAACTCGCAGCGTACAGGATTCTTGGGGTTTTAGATTAGCAGCGTACAGGGCATTTGGGGTTTGATACTAACAGAATTCTGGGCATTTGGGGTTTGAAGCTTGTCGTTTATTCTCCAGGAATTTGAGACTCGCATAGTACGGGGCATTTGGGGTTTGAAGATTGCCGTTTACTACGGTCGCGCCTAGAATTAGCAGGGTACAGGGTTCTTGGGGTCTGAGACTAGCAGCGTTCAGGGCATTTGGGGTTTGAAGTTTATTTTCTACTCGTCTAGCGTTTTAAATTCGCAGAGTACAGGGTTCTTGGGTCTTGAAACTCGCAGAGTACAGGGTTCTTGGGTCTTGAAACTCGCAGAGTACAGGGTTCTTGGGGTTTGAAACTTGCAAAGTACAGGGCATTTGGGGTTTGATTCTAACAGAATTCTGGGCATTTGGGGTTTGAAGCTTGCCGTTTCCTCTACAGGGATTAGAAACTCGCATAGTACAGGGCATTTGGGATTTGATACTAGCAGAGTTCTGGGCATTTGGGGTTTGATACTAACTGAATTCTGGGCATTTGGGGTTGGAAGCTTGCCGTTTATTCTCCAGAAATTTGAGACTCGCATTGTGCAGTACATTTGGGATTTATAGATTCCCGTTTACTCTCCTCGCGCCTAGAACTCGCAGCGTACAGGGTTCTTGGGGTCTGAGACTAGCAGCGTTCAGGGTATTTGGGGTTTGAAGTTTATTTTCTACTCGTCTAGCGTTTTAAATTCGCAGAGTACAGGGTTCTTGGGTCTTGTAACTCGCAGAGTACAGGGTTCTTGGGGTTTGAAACTTGCAAAGTACAGGGTTCTTGGGGTTTGAAACTTGTGAAGTACAGGGCATTTTGGGTTTAAAGATAACCGTTTACTCTCCTCGCGCTTAGAATTCACAGAGTACAGGGTACTTGGGCCTTTTAAACTCACAGAGTATAGGGCATTTGGGGTTTGAAGGTAACCGTTTACTCTCCTCGCGCATAGAACTCGCAGCGTACAGGATTCTTGGGGTTTTAGATTAGCAGCGTACAGGGCATTTGGGGTTTGATACTAACAGAATTCTGGGCATTTGGGGTTTGAAGCTTGCCGTTTATTCTCCAGGAATTTGAGACTCGCATAGTACGGGGCATTTGGGGTTTGAAGATTGCCGTTTACTACGGTCGCGCCTAGAATTAGCAGGGTACAGGGTTCTTGGGGTCTGAGACTAGCAGCGTTCAGGGCATTTGGGGTTTGAAGTTTATTATCTACTCGTCTAGCGTTTAAAATTCGCAGAGTACAGGGTTCTCGGGTCTTGAAACTCGCAGAGTACAGGGTTCTTGGGGTTTGAAACTTGTGAAGTACAGGGCATTTTGGGTTTAAAGATAACCGTTTACTCTCCTCGCGCTTAGAATTCACAGAGTACAGGGTACTTGGGCCTTTTAAACTCACAGAGTATAGGGCATTTGGGGTTTGAAGGTAACCGTTTACTCTCCTCGCTCATAGAATTAGCAGAGTACAGGGTTCTTGGGGTTTGAAACTCGCAGAGTACAGGGTTCTTGGGGTTTGAAACTTGCAAAGTACAGGGCATTTGGGGTTTGATTCTAACAGAATTCTGGGCATTTGGGGTTTGAAGCTTGCCGTTTCCTCTACAGGGATTAGAAACTCGCATAGTACAGGGCATTTGGGATTTGATACTAGCAGAGTTCTGGGCATTTGGGGTTTGATACTAACTGAATTCTGGGCATTTGGAATTGGAAGCTTGCCGTTTATTCTCCAGGAATTTGAGACTCGCATAGTACAGTGCATTTGGGATTTATAGATTGCCGTTTACTCTCCTCGCGCCTAGAACTCGCAGGGTACAGGGTTCTTGGGGTCTGAGACTAGCAGCGTTCAGGGCATTTGGGGTTTGAAGTTTATTTTCTACTCGTCTAGCGTTTTAAATTCGCAGAGTACAGGGTTCTTGGGTCATGAAACTCGCAAAGTACAGGGTTCTTGGGATTTGAAACTTGCAAAGTACAGGGCATTTGGGGTTTGATACTAACAGAATTCTGGGCATTTGGGGATTGAAGCTTGCCGTTTCCTCTCCAGGGATTAGAAAATCGCATAGTACAGGGCATTTGGGATTTGATACTAGCAGAGTTCTGGGCATTTGGGGTTTGAAGCTTGCCGTTTACTCTCCTCGCGCCTAGAACTAGCAGAGTACAGTGTTCTTGGGGTCTGAGACAAGCAGAGTACAGGGCATTTGGGGTTTGAAGTTTATTATCTACTCGTCTACCGTTTTAAATTCGCAGAGTACAGGGTTCTTGGGTCTTGAAACTCGCAGAGTACAGGGTTCTTGGGGTTTGAAACTCGCATAGTACAGGTCATTTGGAATTTGATACTAGCAGAGTTCTGGGCATTTGGGGTTTGAATCTTGCCGTTTACTTTCCTCAGAACTGAGACTTGCATAGATCAGGACATTTGGAGTTAAAATATTGCCGTTTACTCTCCTCGCGCCTAGATCTAGCAAGGTACTGGGTATTTGGGGTTTGAAGTTTATTATCTACTCGTCTAGCGTTTAAAATTCGCAGAGTACAGGGTTCTCGGGTCTTGAAACTCGCAGAGTACAGGGTTCTTGGGTCTTGAAACTCGCAGATTACAGGGTTCTTGGGGTTTAAAACTTGCAAAGTACAGGGCATTTGGGGTTTGATTCTAACAGAATTCTGGGCATTTGGGGTTTGAAGCTTGCCGTTTCCTCTACAGGGATTAGAAACTCGCATAGTACAGGGCATTTGGGATTTGATACTAGCAGAGTTCTGGGCATTTGGGGTTTGATACTAACTGAATTCTGGGCATTTGGGGTTGGAAGCTTGCCGTTTATTCTCCAGAAATTTGAGACTCGCATTGTGCAGTACATTTGGGATTTATAGATTCCCGTTTACTCTCCTCGCGCCTAGAACTCGCAGCGTACAGGGTTCTTGGGGTCTGAGACTAGCAGCGTTCAGGGTATTTGGGGTTTGAAGTTTATTTTCTACTCGTCTAGCGTTTTAAATTCGCAGAGTACAGGGTTCTTGGGTCTTGTAACTCGCAGAGTACAGGGTTCTTGGGGTTTGAAACTTGCAAAGTACAGGGTTCTTGGGGTTTGAAACTTGTGAAGTACAGGGCATTTTGGGTTTAAAGATAACCGTTTACTCTCCTCGCGCTTAGAATTCACAGAGTACAGGGTACTTGGGCCTTTTAAACTCACAGAGTATAGGGCATTTGGGGTTTGAAGGTAACCGTTTACTCTCCTCGCGCATAGAACTCGCAGCGTACAGGATTCTTGGGGTTTTAGATTAGCAGCGTACAGGGCATTTGGGGTTTGATACTAACAGAATTCTGGGCATTTGGGGTTTGAAGCTTGCCGTTTATTCTCCAGGAATTTGAGACTCGCATAGTACGGGGCATTTGGGGTTTGAAGATTGCCGTTTACTACGGTCGCGCCTAGAATTAGCAGGGTACAGGGTTCTTGGGGTCTGAGACTAGCAGCGTTCAGGGCATTTGGGGTTTGAAGTTTATTTTCTACTCGTCTAGCGTTTTAAATTCGCAGAGTACAGGGTTCTTGGGTCTTGAAACTCGCAAAGTACAGGGTTCTTGGGATTTGAAACTTGCAAAGTACAGGGCATTTGGGGTTTGATACTAACAGAATTCTGGGCATTTGGGGATTGAAGCTTGCAAAGTACAGGGCATTTGGGGTTTGATACTAACAGAATTCTGGGCATTTGGAATTGGAAGCTTGCCGTTTATTCTCCAGGAATTTGAGACTCGCATAGTACAGTGCATTTGGGATTTATAGATTGCCGTTTACTCTCCTCGCGCCTAGAACTCGCAGGGTACAGGGTTCTTGGGGTCTGAGACTAGCAGCGTTCAGGGCATTTGGGGTTTGAAGTTTATTTTCTACTCGTCTAGCGTTTTAAATTCGCAGAGTACAGGGTTCTTGGGTCTTGAAACTCGCAAAGTACAGGGTTCTTGGGATTTGAAACTTGCAAAGTACAGGGCATTTGGGGTTTGATACTAACAGAATTCTGGGCATTTGGGGATTGAAGCTTGCCGTTTCCTCTCCAGGGATTAGAAAATCGCATAGTACAGGGCATTTGGGATTTGATACTAGCAGAGTTCTGGGCATTTGGGGTTTGAAGCTTGCCGTTTACTCTCCTCGCGCCTAGAACTAGCAGAGTACAGGGTTCTTGGGGTCTGAGACAAGCAGAGTACAGGGCATTTGGGGTTTGAAGTTTATTATCTACTCGTCTAGCGTTTTAAATTCGCAGAGTACAGGGTTCTTGGGTCTTGAAACTCGCAGAGTACAGGGTTCTTGGGGTTTGAAACTCGCATAGTACAGGTCATTTGGAATTTGATACTAGCAGAGTTCTGGGCATTTGGGGTTTGAATCTTGCCGTTTACTTTCCTCAGAACTGAGACTTGCATAGATCAGGACATTTGGAGTTAAAATATTGCCGTTTCCTCTCCTCGCGCCTAGATCTAGCAGAGTACTGGGTATTTGGGGTTTGAAGTTTATTATCTACTCGTCTAGCGTTTAAAATTCGCAGAGTACAGGGTTCTCGGGTCTTGAAACTCGCAGAGTACAGGGTTCTTGGGGTTTGAAACTTGTGAAGTACAGGGCATTTTGGGTTTAAAGATAACCGTTTACTCTCCTCGCGCTTAGAATTCACAGAGTACAGGGTACTTGGGCCTTTTAAACTCACAGAGTATAGGGCATTTGGGGTTTGAAGGTAACCGTTTACTCTCCTCGCTCATAGAATTAGCAGAGTACAGGGTTCTTGGGGTTTGAAACTCGCAGAGTACAGGGTTCTTGGGGTTTGAAACTTGCAAAGTACAGGGCATTTGGGGTTTGATTCTAACAGAATTCTGGGCATTTGGGGTTTGAAGCTTGCCGTTTCCTCTACAGGGATTAGAAACTCGCATAGTACAGGGCATTTGGGATTTGATACTAGCAGAGTTCTGGGCATTTGGGGTTTGATACTAACTGAATTCTGGGCATTTGGAATTGGAAGCTTGCCGTTTATTCTCCAGGAATTTGAGACTCGCATAGTACAGTGCATTTGGGATTTATAGATTGCCGTTTACTCTCCTCGCGCCTAGAACTCGCAGGGTACAGGGTTCTTGGGGTCTGAGACTAGCAGCGTTCAGGGCATTTGGGGTTTGAAGTTTATTTTCTACTCGTCTAGCGTTTTAAATTCGCAGAGTACAGGGTTCTTGGGTCTTGAAACTCGCAAAGTACAGGGTTCTTGGGATTTGAAACTTGCAAAGTACAGGGCATTTGGGGTTTGATACTAACAGAATTCTGGGCATTTGGGGATTGAAGCTTGCCGTTTCCTCTCCAGGGATTAGAAAATCGCATAGTACAGGGCATTTGGGATTTGATACTAGCAGAGTTCTGGGCATTTGGGGTTGGAAGCTTGCCGTTTATTCTCCAGAAATTTGAGACTCGCATTGTGCAGTACATTTGGGATTTATAGATTCCCGTTTACTCTCCTCGCGCCTAGAACTCGCAGCGTACAGGGTTCTTGGGGTCTGAGACTAGCAGCGTTCAGGGTATTTGGGGTTTGAAGTTTATTTTCTACTCGTCTAGCGTTTTAAATTCGCAGAGTACAGGGTTCTTGGGTCTTGTAACTCGCAGAGTACAGGGTTCTTGGGGTTTGAAACTTGCAAAGTACAGGGTTCTTGGGGTTTGAAACTTGCAAAGTACAGGGTTCTTGGGGTTTGAAACTTGTGAAGTACAGGGCATTTTGGGTTTAAAGATAACCGTTTACTCTCCTCGCGCCTAGAACTCGCAGCGTACAGGATTCTTGGGGTTTCAGACTAGCAGCGTACAGGGCATTTGGGGTTTGATACTAGCAGAGTTCTGGGCATTTGGGGTTTGAAGCTTGCCGTTTACTTTCCTCGGAACTGAGACTTGCATAGTTCAGGACATTTGGAGTTAAAATATTGCCGTTTACTCTCCTCGCGCCTAGATCTAGCAGAGTACAGGGTATTTGAGTTTTTGAAGTTTATTACCTACTCGTCTAGCGTTTTAAATTCGCAGAGTACAGGGTTCTCGGGTCTTGAAACTGGCAGAGTACAGGGTTCTTGGGGTTTGAAACTTGTGAAGTACAGGGCATTTTGGGTTTAAAGATAACCGTTTACTCTCCTCGCGCATAGAATTCACAGAGTACAGGGTACTTGGGCCTTTTAAACTCACAGAGTATAGGGCATTTGGGGTTTGAAGGTAACCGTTTACTCTCCTCGCGCATAGAACTCGCAGCGTACAGGATTCTTGGGGTTTTAGATTAGCAGCGTACAGGGCATTTGGGGTTTGATACTAACAGAATTCTGGGCATTTGGGGTTTGAAGCTTGCCGTTTATTCTCCAGGAATTTGAGACTCGCATAGTACGGGGCATTTGGGTTTTGAAGATTGCCGTTTACTACGGTCGCGCCTAGAATTAGCAGGGTACAGGGTTCTTGGGGTCTGAGACTAGCAGCGTTCAGGGCATTTGGGGTTTGAAGTTTATTTTCTACTCGTCTAGCGTTTTAAATTCGCAGAGTACAGGGTTCTTGGGTCTTGAAACTCGCAAAGTACAGGGTTCTTGGGATTTGAAACTTGCAAACTACAGGGCATTTGGGGTTTGATACTAACAGAATTCTGGGCATTTGGGGATTGAAGCTTGCAAAGTACAGGGCATTTGGGGTTTGATACTAACAGAATTCTGGGCATTTGGGGATTGAAGCTTGCAAAGTACAGGGCATTTGGGGTTTGATACTAACTGAATTCTGGGCATTTGGGGTTGGAAGCTTGCCGTTTATTCTCCAGAAATTTGAGACTCGCATTGTGCAGTACATTTGGGATTTATAGATTCCCGTTTACTCTCCTCGCGCCTAGAACTCGCAGCGTACAGGGTTCTTGGGGTCTGAGACTAGCAGCGTTCAGGGTATTTGGGGTTTGAAGTTTATTTTCTACTCGTCTAGCGTTTTAAATTCGCAGAGTACAGGGTTCTTGGGTCTTGTAACTCGCAGAGTACAGGGTTCTTGGGGTTTGAAACTTGCAAAGTACAGGGTTCTTGGGGTTTGAAACTTGTGAAGTACAGGGCATTTTGGGTTTAAAGATAACCGTTTACTCTCCTCGCGCTTAGAATTCACAGAGTACAGGGTACTTGGGCCTTTTAAACTCACAGAGTACAGGGCATTTGGGGTTTAAAGATAACCGTTTACTCTCCTCGCGCCTAGAACTCGCAGCGTACAGGATTCTTGGGGTTTCAGACTAGCAGCGTACAGGGCATTTGGGGTTTGATACTAGCAGAGTTCTGGGCATTTGGGGTTTGAAGCTTGCCGTTTACTTTCCTCGGAACTGAGACTTGCATAGTTCAGGACATTTGGAGTTAAAATATTGCCGTTTACTCTCCTCGCGCCTAGATCTAGCAGAGTACAGGGTATTTGAGTTTTTGAAGTTTATTACCTACTCGTCTAGCGTTTTAAATTCGCAGAGTACAGGGTTCTCGGGTCTTGAAACTGGCAGAGTACAGGGTTCTTGGGTCTTGAAACTCGCAGAGTACAGGGTTCTTGGGGTTTGAAACTTGCAAAGTACAGGGCATTTGGGGTTTGATTCTAACAGAATTCTGGGCATTTGGGGTTTGAAGCTTGCCGTTTCCTCTACAGGGATTAGAAACTCGCATAGTACAGGGCATTTGGGATTTGATACTAGCAGAGTTCTGGGCATTTGGGGTTTGATACTAACTGAATTCTGGGCATTTGGGGTTGGAAGCTTGCCGTTTATTCTCCAGAAATTTGAGACTCGCATTGTGCAGTACATTTGGGATTTATAGATTCCCGTTTACTCTCCTCGCGCCTAGAACTCGCAGCGTACAGGGTTCTTGGGGTCTGAGACTAGCAGCGTTCAGGGTATTTGGGGTTTGAAGTTTATTTTCTACTCGTCTAGCGTTTTAAATTCGCAGAGTACAGGGTTCTTGGGTCTTGTAACTCGCAGAGTACAGGGTTCTTGGGGTTTGAAACTTGCAAAGTACAGGGTTCTTGGGGTTTGAAACTTGTGAAGTACAGGGCATTTTGGGTTTAAAGATAACCGTTTACTCTCCTCGCGCTTAGAATTCACAGAGTACAGGGTACTTGGGCCTTTTAAACTCACAGAGTATAGGGCATTTGGGGTTTGAAGGTAACCGTTTACTCTCCTCGCGCATAGAACTCGCAGCGTACAGGATTCTTGGGGTTTTAGATTAGCAGCGTACAGGGCATTTGGGGTTTGATACTAACAGAATTCTGGGCATTTGGGGTTTGAAGCTTGCCGTTTATTCTCCAGGAATTTGAGACTCGCATAGTACGGGGCATTTGGGGTTTGAAGATTGCCGTTTACTACGGTCGCGCCTAGAATTAGCAGGGTACAGGGTTCTTGGGGTCTGAGACTAGCAGCGTTCAGGGCATTTGGGGTTTGAAGTTTATTATCTACTCGTCTAGCGTTTAAAATTCGCAGAGTACAGGGTTCTCGGGTCTTGAAACTCGCAGAGTACAGGGTTCTTGGGGTTTGAAACTTGTGAAGTACAGGGCATTTTGGGTTTAAAGATAACCGTTTACTCTCCTCGCGCTTAGAATTCACAGAGTACAGGGTACTTGGGCCTTTTAAACTCACAGAGTATAGGGCATTTGGGGTTTGAAGGTAACCGTTTACTCTCCTCGCTCATAGAATTAGCAGAGTACAGGGTTCTTGGGGTTTGAAACTCGCAGAGTACAGGGTTCTTGGGGTTTGAAACTTGCAAAGTACAGGGCATTTGGGGTTTGATTCTAACAGAATTCTGGGCATTTGGGGTTTGAAGCTTGCCGTTTCCTCTACAGGGATTAGAAACTCGCATAGTACAGGGCATTTGGGATTTGATACTAGCAGAGTTCTGGGCATTTGGGGTTTGATACTAACTGAATTCTGGGCATTTGGAATTGGAAGCTTGCCGTTTATTCTCCAGGAATTTGAGACTCGCATAGTACAGTGCATTTGGGATTTATAGATTGCCGTTTACTCTCCTCGCGCCTAGAACTCGCAGGGTACAGGGTTCTTGGGGTCTGAGACTAGCAGCGTTCAGGGCATTTGGGGTTTGAAGTTTATTTTCTACTCGTCTAGCGTTTTAAATTCGCAGAGTACAGGGTTCTTGGGTCATGAAACTCGCAAAGTACAGGGTTCTTGGGATTTGAAACTTGCAAAGTACAGGGCATTTGGGGTTTGATACTAACAGAATTCTGGGCATTTGGGGATTGAAGCTTGCCGTTTCCTCTCCAGGGATTAGAAAATCGCATAGTACAGGGCATTTGGGATTTGATACTAGCAGAGTTCTGGGCATTTGGGGTTTGAAGCTTGCCGTTTACTCTCCTCGCGCCTAGAACTAGCAGAGTACAGGGTTCTTGGGGTCTGAGACAAGCAGAGTACAGGGCATTTGGGGTTTGAAGTTTATTATCTACTCGTCTACCGTTTTAAATTCGCAGAGTACAGGGTTCTTGGGTCTTGAAACTCGCAGAGTACAGGGTTCTTGGGGTTTGAAACTCGCATAGTACAGGTCATTTGGAATTTGATACTAGCAGAGTTCTGGGCATTTGGGGTTTGAATCTTGCCGTTTACTTTCCTCAGAACTGAGACTTGCATAGATCAGGACATTTGGAGTTAAAATATTGCCGTTTACTCTCCTCGCGCCTAGATCTAGCAAGGTACTGGGTATTTGGGGTTTGAAGTTTATTATCTACTCGTCTAGCGTTTAAAATTCGCAGAGTACAGGGTTCTCGGGTCTTGAAACTCGCAGAGTACAGGGTTCTTGGGTCTTGAAACTCGCAGATTACAGGGTTCTTGGGGTTTAAAACTTGCAAAGTACAGGGCATTTGGGGTTTGATTCTAACAGAATTCTGGGCATTTGGGGTTTGAAGCTTGCCGTTTCCTCTACAGGGATTAGAAACTCGCATAGTACAGGGCATTTGGGATTTGATACTAGCAGAGTTCTGGGCATTTGGGGTTTGATACTAACTGAATTCTGGGCATTTGGGGTTGGAAGCTTGCCGTTTATTCTCCAGAAATTTGAGACTCGCATTGTGCAGTACATTTGGGATTTATAGATTCCCGTTTACTCTCCTCGCGCCTAGAACTCGCAGCGTACAGGGTTCTTGGGGTCTGAGACTAGCAGCGTTCAGGGTATTTGGGGTTTGAAGTTTATTTTCTACTCGTCTAGCGTTTTAAATTCGCAGAGTACAGGGTTCTTGGGTCTTGTAACTCGCAGAGTACAGGGTTCTTGGGGTTTGAAACTTGCAAAGTACAGGGTTCTTGGGGTTTGAAACTTGCAAAGTACAGGGTTCTTGGGGTTTGAAACTTGTGAAGTACAGGGCATTTTGGGTTTAAAGATAACCGTTTACTCTCCTCGCGCCTAGAACTCGCAGCGTACAGGATTCTTGGGGTTTCAGACTAGCAGCGTACAGGGCATTTGGGGTTTGATACTAGCAGAGTTCTGGGCATTTGGGGTTTGAAGCTTGCCGTTTACTTTCCTCGGAACTGAGACTTGCATAGTTCAGGACATTTGGAGTTAAAATATTGCCGTTTACACTCCTCGCGCCTAGATCTAGCAGAGTACAGGGTATTTGAGTTTTTGAAGTTTATTACCTACTCGTCTAGCGTTTTAAATTCGCAGAGTACAGGGTTCTCGGGTCTTGAAACTGGCAGAGTACAGGGTTCTTGGGGTTTGAAACTTGTGAAGTACAGGGCATTTTGGGTTTAAAGATAACCGTTTACTCTCCTCGCGCATAGAATTCACAGAGTACAGGGTACTTGGGCCTTTTAAACTCACAGAGTATAGGGCATTTGGGGTTTGAAGGTAACCGTTTACTCTCCTCGCGCATAGAACTCGCAGCGTACAGGATTCTTGGGGTTTTAGATTAGCAGCGTACAGGGCATTTGGGGTTTGATACTAACAGAATTCTGGGCATTTGGGGTTTGAAGCTTGCCGTTTATTCTCCAGGAATTTGAGACTCGCATAGTACGGGGCATTTGGGTTTTGAAGATTGCCGTTTACTACGGTCGCGCCTAGAATTAGCAGGGTACAGGGTTCTTGGGGTCTGAGACTAGCAGCGTTCAGGGCATTTGGGGTTTGAAGTTTATTTTCTACTCGTCTAGCGTTTTAAATTCGCAGAGTACAGGGTTCTTGGGTCTTGAAACTCGCAAAGTACAGGGTTCTTGGGATTTGAAACTTGCAAACTACAGGGCATTTGGGGTTTGATACTAACAGAATTCTGGGCATTTGGGGATTGAAGCTTGCAAAGTACAGGGCATTTGGGGTTTGATACTAACAGAATTCTGGGCATTTGGGGATTGAAGCTTGCAAAGTACAGGGCATTTGGGGTTTGATACTAACTGAATTCTGGGCATTTGGGGTTGGAAGCTTGCCGTTTATTCTCCAGAAATTTGAGACTCGCATTGTGCAGTACATTTGGGATTTATAGATTCCCGTTTACTCTCCTCGCGCCTAGAACTCGCAGCGTACAGGGTTCTTGGGGTCTGAGACTAGCAGCGTTCAGGGTATTTGGGGTTTGAAGTTTATTTTCTACTCGTCTAGCGTTTTAAATTCGCAGAGTACAGGGTTCTTGGGTCTTGTAACTCGCAGAGTACAGGGTTCTTGGGGTTTGAAACTTGCAAAGTACAGGGTTCTTGGGGTTTGAAACTTGTGAAGTACAGGGCATTTTGGGTTTAAAGATAACCGTTTACTCTCCTCGCGCTTAGAATTCACAGAGTACAGGGTACTTGGGCCTTTTAAACTCACAGAGTATAGGGCATTTGGGGTTTGAAGGTAACCGTTTACTCTCCTCACGCATAAAATTCGCAGAGTACAGTGTACTTGGGGTTTTTAAACTCACAGAGTACAGGGCATTTGGGGTTTAAAGATAACCGTTTACTCTCCTCGCGCCTAGAACTCGCAGCGTACAGGATTCTTGGGGTTTCAGACTAGCAGCGTACAGGGCATTTGGGGTTTGATACTAGCAGAGTTCTGGGCATTTGGGGTTTGAAGCTTGCCGTTTACTTTCCTCGGAACTGAGACTTGCATAGTTCAGGACATTTGGAGTTAAAATATTGCCGTTTACTCTCCTCGCGCCTAGATCTAGCAGAGTACAGGGTATTTGAGTTTTTGAAGTTTATTACCTACTCGTCTAGCGTTTTAAATTCGCAGAGTACAGGGTTCTCGGGTCTTGAAACTGGCAGAGTACAGGGTTCTTGGGGTTTGAAACTTGTGAAGTACAGGGCATTTTGGGTTTAAAGATAACCGTTTACTCTCCTCGCGCATAGAATTCACAGAGTACAGGGTACTTGGGCCTTTTAAACTCACAGAGTATAGGGCATTTGGGGTTTGATGGTAACCGTTTACTCTCCTCGCGCATAGAACTCGCAGCGTACAGGATTCTTGGGGTTTTAGATTAGCAGCGTACAGGGCATTTGGGGTTTGATACTAACAGAATTCTGGGCATTTGGGGTTTGAAGCTTGCCGTTTATTCTCCAGGAATTTGAGACTCGCATAGTACGGGGCATTTGGGTTTTGAAGATTGCCGTTTACTACGGTCGCGCCTAGAATTAGCAGGGTACAGGGTTCTTGGGGTCTGAGACTAGCAGCGTTCAGGGCATTTGGGGTTTGAAGTTTATTTTCTACTCGTCTAGCGTTTTAAATTCGCAGAGTACAGGGTTCTTGGGTCTTGAAACTCGCAAAGTACAGGGTTCTTGGGATTTGAAACTTGCAAACTACAGGGCATTTGGGGTTTGATACTAACAGAATTCTGGGCATTTGGGGATTGAAGCTTGCAAAGTACAGGGCATTTGGGGTTTGATACTAACAGAATTCTGGGCATTTGGGGATTGAAGCTTGCAAAGTACAGGGCATTTGGGGTTTGATACTAACTGAATTCTGGGCATTTGGGGTTGGAAGCTTGCCGTTTATTCTCCAGAAATTTGAGACTCGCATTGTGCAGTACATTTGGGATTTATAGATTCCCGTTTACTCTCCTCGCGCCTAGAACTCGCAGCGTACAGGGTTCTTGGGGTCTGAGACTAGCAGCGTTCAGGGTATTTGGGGTTTGAAGTTTATTTTCTACTCGTCTAGCGTTTTAAATTCGCAGAGTACAGGGTTCTTGGGTCTTGTAACTCGCAGAGTACAGGGTTCTTGGGGTTTGAAACTTGCAAAGTACAGGGTTCTTGGGGTTTGAAACTTGCAAAGTACAGGGTTCTTGGGGTTTGAAACTTGTGAAGTACAGGGCATTTTGGGTTTAAAGATAACCGTTTACTCTCCTCGCGCTTAGAATTCACAGAGTACAGGGTACTTGGGCCTTTTAAACTCACAGAGTATAGGGCATTTGGGGTTTGAAGGTAACCGTTTACTCTCCTCGCGCATAAAATTCGCAGAGTACAGTGTACTTGGGGTTTTTAAACTCACAGAGTACAGGGCATTTGGGGTTTAAAGATAACCGTTTACTCTCCTCGCGCCTAGAACTCGCAGCGTACAGGATTCTTGGGGTTTCAGACTAGCAGCGTACAGGGCATTTGGGGTTTGATACTAACAGAATTCTGGGCATTTGGGGATTGAAGTTTGCAAAGTACAGGGCATTTGGGGTTTGATACTAACAGAATTCTGGGCATTTGGAATTGGAAGCTTGCCGTTTATTCTCCAGGAATTTGAGACTCGCATAGTACAGTGCATTTGGGATTTATAGATTGCCGTTTACTCTCCTCGCGCCTAGAACTCGCAGGGTACAGGGTTCTTGGGGTCTGAGACTAGCAGCGTTCAGGGCATTTGGGGTTTGAAGTTTATTTTCTACTCGTCTAGCGTTTTAAATTCGCAGAGTACAGGGTTCTTGGGTCTTGAAACTCGCAAAGTACAGGGTTCTTGGGATTTGAAACTTGCAAAGTACAGGGCATTTGGGGTTTGATACTAACAGAATTCTGGGCATTTGGGGATTGAAGCTTGCCGTTTCCTCTCCAGGGATTAGAAACTCGCATAGTACAGGGCATTTGGGATTTGATACTAGCAGAGTTCTGGGCATTTGGGGTTTGAAGCTTGCCGTTTACTTTCCTCGGAACTGAGACTTGCATAGTTCAGGACATTTGGAGTTAAAATATTGCCGTTTACTCTCCTCGCGCCTAGATCTAGCAGAGTACAGGGTATTTGAGTTTTTGAAGTTTATTACCTACTCGTCTAGCGTTTTAAATTCGCAGAGTACAGGGTTCTCGGGTCTTGAAACTGGCAGAGTACAGGGTTCTTGGGGTTTGAAACTTGTGAAGTACAGGGCATTTTGGGTTTAAAGATAACCGTTTACTCTCCTCGCGCATAGAATTCACAGAGTACAGGGTACTTGGGCCTTTTAAACTCACAGAGTATAGGGCATTTGGGGTTTGAAGGTAACCGTTTACTCTCCTCGCGCATAGAACTCGCAGCGTACAGGATTCTTGGGGTTTTAGATTAGCAGCGTACAGGGCATTTGGGGTTTGATACTAACAGAATTCTGGGCATTTGGGGTTTGAAGCTTGCCGTTTATTCTCCAGGAATTTGAGACTCGCATAGTACGGGGCATTTGGGGTTTGAAGATTGCCGTTTACTACGGTCGCGCCTAGAATTAGCAGGGTACAGGGTTCTTGGGGTCTGAGACTAGCAGCGTTCAGGGCATTTGGGGTTTGAAGTTTATTTTCTACTCGTCTAGCGTTTTAAATTCGCAGAGTACAGGGTTCTTGGGTCTTGAAACTCGCAAAGTACAGGGTTCTTGGGATTTGAAACTTGCAAACTACAGGGCATTTGGGGTTTGATACTAACAGAATTCTGGGCATTTGGGGATTGAAGCTTGCAAAGTACAGGGCATTTGGGATTTGATACTAACAGAATTCTGGGCATTTGGAATTGGAAGCTTGCCGTTTATTCTCCAGGAATTTGAGACTCGCATAGTACAGTGCATTTCGGATTTATAGATTGCCGTTTACTCTCCTCGCGCCTAGAACTCGCAGGGTACAGGGTTCTTGGGGTCTGAGACTAGCAGCGTTCAGGGCATTTGGGGTTTGAAGTTTATTTTCTACTCGTCTAGCGTTTTAAATTCGCAGAGTACAGGGTTCTTGGGTCTTGAAACTCGCAAAGTACAGGGTTCTTGGGATTTGAAACTTGCAAAGTACAGGGCATTTGGGGTTTGATACTAACAGAATTCTGGGCATTTGGGGATTGAAGCTTGCCGTTTCCTCTCCAGGGATTAGAAACTCGCATAGTACAGGGCATTTGGGATTTGATACTAGCAGAGTTCTGGGCATTTGGGGTTTGAAGCTTGCCGTTTACTTTCCTCGGAACTGAGACTTGCATAGTTCAGGACATTTGGAGTTAAAATATTGCCGTTTACTCTCCTCGCGCCTAGATCTAGCAGAGTACAGGGTATTTGAGTTTTTGAAGTTTATTACCTACTCGTCTAGCGTTTTAAATTCGCAGAGTACAGGGTTCTCGGGTCTTGAAACTGGCAGAGTACAGGGTTCTTGGGGTTTGAAACTTGTGAAGTACAGGGCATTTTGGGTTTAAAGATAACCGTTTACTCTCCTCGCGCATAGAATTCACAGAGTACAGGGTACTTGGGCCTTTTAAACTCACAGAGTATAGGGCATTTGGGGTTTGAAGGTAACCGTTTACTCTCCTCGCGCATAGAACTCGCAGCGTACAGGATTCTTGGGGTTTTAGATTAGCAGCGTACAGGGCATTTGGGGTTTGATACTAACAGAATTCTGGGCATTTGGGGTTTGAAGCTTGCCGTTTATTCTCCAGGAATTTGAGACTCGCATAGTACGGGGCATTTGGGGTTTGAAGATTGCCGTTTACTACGGTCGCGCCTAGAATTAGCAGGGTACAGGGTTCTTGGGGTCTGAGACTAGCAGCGTTCAGGGCATTTGGGGTTTGAAGTTTATTTTCTACTCGTCTAGCGTTTTAAATTCGCAGAGTACAGGGTTCTTGGGTCTTGAAACTCGCGCCTAGAACTCGCAGCGTACAGGATTCTTGGGGTTTCAGACTAGCAGCGTACAGGGCATTTGGGGTTTGATACTAGCAGAGTTCTGGGCATTTGGGGTTTGAAGCTTGCCGTTTACTTTCCTCGGAACTGAGACTTGCATAGTTCAGGACATTTGGAGTTAAAATATTGCCGTTTACTCTCCTCGCGCCTAGATCTAGCAGAGTACAGGGTATTTGAGTTTTTGAAGTTTATTACCTACTCGTCTAGCGTTTTAAATTCGCAGAGTACAGGGTTCTCGGGTCTTGAAACTGGCAGAGTACAGGGTTCTTGGGGTTTGAAATTTGTGAAGTACAGGGCATTTTGGGTTTAAAGATAACCGTTTACTCTCCTCGCGCATAGAATTCACAGAGTACAGGGTACTTGGGCCTTTTAAACTCACAGAGTATAGGGCATTTGGGGTTTGAAGGTAACCGTTTACTCTCCTCGCGCATAGAACTCGCAGCGTACAGGATTCTTGGGGTTTTAGATTAGCAGCGTACAGGGCATTTGGGGTTTGATACTAACAGAATTCTGGGCATTTGGGGTTTGAAGCTTGCCGTTTATTCTCCAGGAATTTGAGACTCGCATAGTACGGGGCATTTGGGGTTTGAAGATTGCCGTTTACTACGGTCGCGCCTAAAATTAGCAGGGTACAGGGTTCTTGGGGTCTGAGACTAGCAGCGTTCAGGGCATTTGGGGTTTGAAGTTTATTTTCTACTCGTCTAGCGTTTTAAATTCGCAGAGTACAGGGTTCTTGGGTCTTGAAACTCGCAAAGTACAGGGTTCTTGGGATTTGAAACTTGCAAAGTACAGGGCATTTGGGGTTTGATACTAACAGAATTCTGGGCATTTGGGGATTGAAGCTTGCAAAGTACAGGGCATTTGGGATTTGATACTAACAGAATTCTGGGCATTTGGAATTGGAAGCTTGCCGTTTATTCTCCAGGAATTTGAGACTCGCATAGTACAGTGCATTTGGGATTTATAGATTGCCGTTTACTCTCCTCGCGCCTAGAACTCGCAGGGTACAGGGTTCTTGGGGTCTGAGACTAGCAGCGTTCAGGGCATTTGGGGTTTGAAGTTTATTTTCTACTCGTCTAGCGTTTTAAATTCGCAGAGTACAGGGTTCTTGGGTCTTGAAACTCGCAAAGTACAGGGTTCTTGGGATTTGAAACTTGCAAAGTACAGGGCATTTGGGGTTTGATACTAACAGAATTCTGGGCATTTGGGGATTGAAGCTTGCCGTTTCCTCTCCAGGGATTAGAAACTCGCATAGTACAGGGCATTTGGGATTTGATACTAGCAGATTTCTGGGCATTTGGGGTTTGAAGCTTGCCGTTTACTTTCCTCGGAACTGAGACTTGCATAGTTCAGGACATTTGGAGTTAAAATATTGCCGTTTACTCTCCTCGCGCCTAGATCTAGCAGAGTACAGGGTATTTGAGTTTTTGAAGTTTATTACCTACTCGTCTAGCGTTTTAAATTCGCAGAGTACAGGGTTCTCGGGTCTTGAAACTGGCAGAGTACAGGGTTCTTGGGGTTTGAAACTTGTGAAGTACAGGGCATTTTGGGTTTAAAGATAACCGTTTACTCTCCTCGCGCATAGAATTCACAGAGTACAGGGTACTTGGGCCTTTTAAACTCACAGAGTATAGGGCATTTGGGGTTTGAAGGTAACCGTTTACTCTCCTCGCGCATAGAACTCGCAGCGTACAGGATTCTTGGGGTTTTAGATTAGCAGCGTACAGGGCATTTGGGGTTTGATACTAACAGAATTCTGGGCATTTGGGGTTTGAAGCTTGCCGTTTATTCTCCAGGAATTTGAGACTCGCATAGTACGGGGCATTTGGGGTTTGAAGATTGCCGTTTACTACGGTCGCGCCTAGAATTAGCAGGGTACAGGGTTCTTGGGGTCTGAGACTAGCAGCGTTCAGGGCATTTGGGGTTTGAAGTTTATTTTCTACTCGTCTAGCGTTTTAAATTCGCAGAGTACAGGGTTCTTGGGTCTTGAAACTCGCAAAGTACAGGGTTCTTGGGATTTGAAACTTGCAAACTACAGGGCATTTGGGGTTTGATACTAACAGAATTCTGGGCATTTGGGGATTGAAGCTTGCAAAGTACAGGGCATTTGGGATTTGATACTAACAGAATTCTGGGCATTTGGAATTGGAAGCTTGCCGTTTATTCTCCAGGAATTTGAGACTCGCATAGTACAGTGCATTTGGGATTTATAGATTGCCGTTTACTCTCCTCGCGCCTAGAACTCGCAGGGTACAGGGTTCTTGGGGTCTGAGACTAGCAGCGTTCAGGGCATTTGGGGTTTGAAGTTTGTTTCTACTCGTCTAGCGTTTTAAATTCGCAGAGTACAGGGTTCTTGGGTCTTGAAACTCGCAAAGTACAGGGTTCTTGGGATTTGAAACTTGCAAAGTACAGGGCATTTGGGGTTTGATACTAACAGAATTCTGGGCATTTGGGGATTGAAGCTTGCCGTTTATTCTCCTCGCGCCTAGAACTAGCAGAGTACAGGGTTCTTGGGGTCTGAGACAAGCAGAGTACAGGGCATTTGGTGTTTGAAGTTTATTATCTACTCGTCTAGCGTTTTAAATTCGCAGAGTACAGGGTTCTTGAGTCTTGAAACTCGCAGAGTACAGGGTTCTTGGGGTTTGAAACTCGCATAGTACAGGTCATTTGGAATTTGATACTAGCAGAGTTCTGGGCATTTGGGGTTTGAATCTTGCCGTTTACTTTCCTCAGAACTGAGACTTGCATAGATCAGGACATTTGGAGTTAAAATATTGCCGTTTCCTCTCCTCGCGCCTAGATCTAGCAGAGTACTGGGTATTTGGGGTTTGAAGTTTATTATCTACTCGTCTAGCGTTTAAAATTCGCAGAGTACAGGGTTCTCGGGTCTTGAAACTCGCAGAGTACAGGGTTCTTGGGGTTTGAAACTTGTGAAGTACAGGGCATTTTGGGTTTAAAGATAACCGTTTACTCTCCTCGCGCTTAGAATTCACAGAGTACAGGGTACTTGGGCCTTTTAAACTCACAGAGTATAGGGCATTTGGGGTTTGAAGTTTATTTTCTACTCGTCTAGCGTTTTAAATTCGCAGAGTACAGGGTTCTTGGGTCTTGAAACTCGCAGAGTACAGGGTTCTTGGGTCTTGAAACTCGCAGAGTACAGGGTTCTTGGGGTTTGAAACTTGCAAAGTACAGGGCATTTGGGGTTTGATTCTAACAGAATTCTGGGCATTTGGGGTTTGATACTAACAGAATTCTGGGCATTTGGGGTTTGAAGCTTGCCGTTTATTCTCCAGGAATTTGAGACTCGCATAGTACGGGGCATTTGGGATTTATAGATTGCCGTTTACTCTCCTCGCGCCTAGAACTCGCAGCGTACAGGGTTCTTGGGGTCTGAGACTAGCAGAGTACAGGGCATTTGGGGTATGAAGTTTATTAACTACTCGTCTAGCGTTTAAAATTCCCAGAGTACAGGGTTTTTGGGTCTTGAAACTCGCATAGTACAGGGTTCTTGGGGTTTGAAACTTGCAAAGTACAGGGTATTTGGGGTTTGATACTAACAGAATTCTGGTCATTTGCGGTTTGAAGCTTGCCGTTCCATCTCCAGGGATTAGAAACTCGCATAGTACAGGTCATTTGGGATTTGATACTAGCAGAGTTCTGGGCATTTGTGGTTTGAAGCTTGCCGTTTACTCTCCTCGCGCCTAGAACTAACAGAGTACAGGGTTCTTGGGTCTTGAAACTTGCAAAGTACACGGCATTTTGGGTTTAAAGATAACCATTTACTCTCCTCGCGCTTAGAATTCACAGAGTACAGGGTACTTGAGGTTTTTAAACTGACAGAGTACAGGGCATCTGGGGTTTTAAGGTAACCGTTTACTCTCCTCGCGCCTAGAACTCGCAGCGTACAGGTCATTTCGGATTTGATACTAGCAGAGTTCTGGGCATTTGGGGTTTGAAGCTTACCGTTTACTTTCCTCAGAACTGAGACTTGCATAGTTCAGGACATTTGGAGTTAAAATATTGCCGTTTACTCTCCTCGCGCCTAGATCTAGCAGAGTACAGGGTATTTGAGTTTTTGAAGTTTATTACCTACTCGTCTAGCGTTTTAAATTCGCAGAGTACAGGGTTCTCGGGTCTTGAAACTGGCAGAGTACAGGGTTCTTGGGGTTTGAAATTTGTGAAGTACAGGGCATTTTGGGTTTAAAGATAACCGTTTACTCTCCTCGCGCATAGAATTCACAGAGTACAGGGTACTTGGGCCTTTTAAACTCACAGAGTATAGGGCATTTGGGGTTTGAAGGTAACCGTTTACTCTCCTCGCGCATAGAACTCGCAGCGTACAGGATTCTTGGGGTTTTAGATTAGCAGCGTACAGGGCATTTGGGGTTTGATACTAACAGAATTCTGGGCATTTGGGGTTTGAAGCTTGCCGTTTATTCTCCAGGAATTTGAGACTCGCATAGTACGGGGCATTTGGGGTTTGAAGATTGCCGTTTACTACGGTCGCGCCTAAAATTAGCAGGGTACAGGGTTCTTGGGGTCTGAGACTAGCAGCGTTCAGGGCATTTGGGGTTTGAAGTTTATTTTCTACTCGTCTAGCGTTTTAAATTCGCAGAGTACAGGGTTCTTGGGTCTTGAAACTCGCAAAGTACAGGGTTCTTGGGATTTGAAACTTGCAAAGTACAGGGCATTTGGGGTTTGATACTAACAGAATTCTGGGCATTTGGGGATTGAAGCTTGCAAAGTACAGGGCATTTGGGATTTGATACTAACAGAATTCTGGGCATTTGGAATTGGAAGCTTGCCGTTTATTCTCCAGGAATTTGAGACTCGCATAGTACAGTGCATTTGGGATTTATAGATTGCCGTTTACTCTCCTCGCGCCTAGAACTCGCAGGGTACAGGGTTCTTGGGGTCTGAGACTAGCAGCGTTCAGGGCATTTGGGGTTTGAAGTTTATTTTCTACTCGTCTAGCGTTTTAAATTCGCAGAGTACAGGGTTCTTGGGTCTTGAAACTCGCAAAGTACAGGGTTCTTGGGATTTGAAACTTGCAAAGTACAGGGCATTTGGGGTTTGATACTAACAGAATTCTGGGCATTTGGGGATTGAAGCTTGCCGTTTCCTCTCCAGGGATTAGAAACTCGCATAGTACAGGGCATTTGGGATTTGATACTAGCAGATTTCTGGGCATTTGGGGTTTGAAGCTTGCCGTTTACTTTCCTCGGAACTGAGACTTGCATAGTTCAGGACATTTGGAGTTAAAATATTGCCGTTTACTCTCCTCGCGCCTAGATCTAGCAGAGTACAGGGTATTTGAGTTTTTGAAGTTTATTACCTACTCGTCTAGCGTTTTAAATTCGCAGAGTACAGGGTTCTCGGGTCTTGAAACTGGCAGAGTACAGGGTTCTTGGGGTTTGAAACTTGTGAAGTACAGGGCATTTTGGGTTTAAAGATAACCGTTTACTCTCCTCGCGCATAGAATTCACAGAGTACAGGGTACTTGGGCCTTTTAAACTCACAGAGTATAGGGCATTTGGGGTTTGAAGGTAACCGTTTACTCTCCTCGCGCATAGAACTCGCAGCGTACAGGATTCTTGGGGTTTTAGATTAGCAGCGTACAGGGCATTTGGGGTTTGATACTAACAGAATTCTGGGCATTTGGGGTTTGAAGCTTGCCGTTTATTCTCCAGGAATTTGAGACTCGCATAGTACGGGGCATTTGGGGTTTGAAGATTGCCGTTTACTACGGTCGCGCCTAGAATTAGCAGGGTACAGGGTTCTTGGGGTCTGAGACTAGCAGCGTTCAGGGCATTTGGGGTTTGAAGTTTATTTTCTACTCGTCTAGCGTTTTAAATTCGCAGAGTACAGGGTTCTTGGGTCTTGAAACTCGCAAAGTACAGGGTTCTTGGGATTTGAAACTTGCAAACTACAGGGCATTTGGGGTTTGATACTAACAGAATTCTGGGCATTTGGGGATTGAAGCTTGCAAAGTACAGGGCATTTGGGATTTGATACTAACAGAATTCTGGGCATTTGGAATTGGAAGCTTGCCGTTTATTCTCCAGGAATTTGAGACTCGCATAGTACAGTGCATTTGGGATTTATAGATTGCCGTTTACTCTCCTCGCGCCTAGAACTCGCAGGGTACAGGGTTCTTGGGGTCTGAGACTAGCAGCGTTCAGGGCATTTGGGGTTTGAAGTTTGTTTCTACTCGTCTAGCGTTTTAAATTCGCAGAGTACAGGGTTCTTGGGTCTTGAAACTCGCAAAGTACAGGGTTCTTGGGATTTGAAACTTGCAAAGTACAGGGCATTTGGGGTTTGATACTAACAGAATTCTGGGCATTTGGGGATTGAAGCTTGCCGTTTATTCTCCTCGCGCCTAGAACTAGCAGAGTACAGGGTTCTTGGGGTCTGAGACAAGCAGAGTACAGGGCATTTGGTGTTTGAAGTTTATTATCTACTCGTCTAGCGTTTTAAATTCGCAGAGTACAGGGTTCTTGAGTCTTGAAACTCGCAGAGTACAGGGTTCTTGGGGTTTGAAACTCGCATAGTACAGGTCATTTGGAATTTGATACTAGCAGAGTTCTGGGCATTTGGGGTTTGAATCTTGCCGTTTACTTTCCTCAGAACTGAGACTTGCATAGATCAGGACATTTGGAGTTAAAATATTGCCGTTTCCTCTCCTCGCGCCTAGATCTAGCAGAGTACTGGGTATTTGGGGTTTGAAGTTTATTATCTACTCGTCTAGCGTTTAAAATTCGCAGAGTACAGGGTTCTCGGGTCTTGAAACTCGCAGAGTACAGGGTTCTTGGGGTTTGAAACTTGTGAAGTACAGGGCATTTTGGGTTTAAAGATAACCGTTTACTCTCCTCGCGCTTAGAATTCACAGAGTACAGGGTACTTGGGCCTTTTAAACTCACAGAGTATAGGGCATTTGGGGTTTGAAGTTTATTTTCTACTCGTCTAGCGTTTTAAATTCGCAGAGTACAGGGTTCTTGGGTCTTGAAACTCGCAGAGTACAGGGTTCTTGGGTCTTGAAACTCGCAGAGTACAGGGTTCTTGGGGTTTGAAACTTGCAAAGTACAGGGCATTTGGGGTTTGATTCTAACAGAATTCTGGGCATTTGGGGTTTGATACTAACAGAATTCTGGGCATTTGGGGTTTGAAGCTTGCCGTTTATTCTCCAGGAATTTGAGACTCGCATAGTACGGGGCATTTGGGATTTATAGATTGCCGTTTACTCTCCTCGCGCCTAGAACTCGCAGCGTACAGGGTTCTTGGGGTCTGAGACTAGCAGAGTACAGGGCATTTGGGGTATGAAGTTTATTAACTACTCGTCTAGCGTTTAAAATTCCCAGAGTACAGGGTTTTTGGGTCTTGAAACTCGCATAGTACAGGGTTCTTGGGGTTTGAAACTTGCAAAGTACAGGGTATTTGGGGTTTGATACTAACAGAATTCTGGTCATTTGCGGTTTGAAGCTTGCCGTTCCATCTCCAGGGATTAGAAACTCGCATAGTACAGGTCATTTGGGATTTGATACTAGCAGAGTTCTGGGCATTTGTGGTTTGAAGCTTGCCGTTTACTCTCCTCGCGCCTAGAACTAACAGAGTACAGGGTTCTTGGGTCTTGAAACTTGCAAAGTACACGGCATTTTGGGTTTAAAGATAACCATTTACTCTCCTCGCGCTTAGAATTCACAGAGTACAGGGTACTTGAGGTTTTTAAACTGACAGAGTACAGGGCATCTGGGGTTTTAAGGTAACCGTTTACTCTCCTCGCGCCTAGAACTCGCAGCGTACAGGTCATTTCGGATTTGATACTAGCAGAGTTCTGGGCATTTGGGGTTTGAAGCTTACCGTTTACTTTCCTCAGAACTGAGACTTGCATAGTTCAGGACATTGGGAGTTAAAATATTGCCGTTTACTCTCCTCGCGCCTAGATCTAGCAGAATACAGGGTATTTGGGGTTTGAAGTTTATTATCTACTCGTCTAGCGTTTAAAATTCCCAGAGTACAGGGTTCTTGGGTCATGAAACTTGCAAAGTACAGGGTATTTTGGGTTTAAAGATAACCATTTACTCTCCTCGCGTTTAGAATTCACAGAGTACAGGGTTCTTGGGTCTTGAAACTCGCAGAGTACAGGGTTCTTGGGGTTTGAAACTTGCAAAGTACAGGGCATTTGGGGTTTGATACTAACAGAATTCTGGGCATTTGCGGTTTGAAGCTTGCCGTTTCCTCTCCAGGGATTAGAAACTCGCATAGTACAGGTCATTTCGGATTTGATACTAGCAGAGTTCTGGGCATTTGGGGTTTGAAGCTTGCCGTTTACTCTCCTCGCGCCTAGAACTAGCAGAGTACAGGGTTCTTGGGGTCTGAGACAAGCAGAGTACAGGGCATTTGGGGTTTGAAGTTTATTATCTACTCGTCTAGCGTTTTAAATTCGCAGAGCACAGGGTTCTTGGGTCTTGAACCTCGCAGAGTACAGGGTTCTTGGGGTCTGAGACTAGCAGAGTACAGGGCATTTGGGGTTTGAAGTTTATTATCTACTCGTCTAGCGTTTTAAATTCGCAGAGTACAGGGTTCTTGGGTCTTGAAACTCGCAGAGTACAGGGTACGTGGGGTTTTTAAACTCACAGAGTACAGGGCATTTGGGGTTTAAAGATAACCGTTTACTCTCCTCGCGCCTAGAACTCGCAGCGTACAGGATTCTTCGGGTTTCAGACTAGCAGCGTACAGGGCATTTGGGGTTTGATACTAGCAGAGTTCTGGGCATTTGGGATTTGAAGCTTGCCGTTTACTTTCCTCGGAACTGAGACTTGCATAGTTCAGGACATTTGGAGTTAAAATATTGCCGTTTACTCTCCTCGCGCCTAGATCTAGCAGAGTACAGGGTATTTGAGTTTTTGAATTTTATTACCTACTCGTCTACCGTTTTAAATTCGCAGAGTACAGGGTTCTCGGGTCTTGAAACTCGCAGAGTACAGGGTTCTTGGGGTTTGAAACTTGCAAAGTACAGGGCATTTTGGGTTTAAAGATAACCTTTTACTCTCCTCGTGCTTAGAATTCACAGAGTACAGGGTACTTGGGCCTTTTAAACTCACAGAGTATAGGGCATTTGTGGTTTGAAGGTAACCGTTTACTCTCCTCGCGCATAGAACTCGCAGCGTACAGGATTCTTGGGGTTTTAGACTAGCAGCGTACAGGGCATTTGGGGTTTGATCATAAAAGAATTCTGGGCATTTGCGGTTTGAAGCTTGCCGTTTCCTCTCCAGGGATTAGAAACTCGCATAGTACAGGTCATTTGGGATTTGATACTAGCAGAATTCTGGGCATTTGGGGTTTGATACTAACAGAATACTGGGCATTTGGGGTTTGAAGCTTGCCGTTTATTCTCCAGGAATTTGAGACTCGCATAGTACGGGGCATTTGGGATTTATAGATTGCCGTTTACTCTCCTCGCGCCTAGAACTCGCAGCGTACAGGGTTCTTGGGGTCTGAGACTAGCAGAGTACAGGGCATTTGGGGTTTGAAGTTTATTAACTACTCGTCTAGCGTTTAAAATTCCCAGAGTACAGGGTTCTTGGGTCTTGAAACTCGCATAGTACAGGGTTCTTGGGGTTTGAAACTTGCAAAGTACAGGGTATTTGGGGTTTGATACTAACAGAATTCTGGTCATTTGCGGTTTGAAGCTTGCCGTTTCCTCTCCAGGGATTAGAAACTCGCATAGTACAGGTCATTTGGGATTTGATACTAGCAGAATTCTGGGCATTTGGGGTTTGATACTAACAGAATACTGGGCATTTGGGGTTTGAAGCTTGCCGTTTATTCTCCAGGAATTTGAGACTTGCATAGTACGGGGCATTTGGGATTTATAGATTGCCGTTTACTCTCCTCGCGCCTAGAACTCGCAGCGTACAGGGTTCTTGGGGTCTGAGACTAGCAGAGTACAGGGCATTTGGGGTTTGAAGTTTATTAACTACTCGTCTACCGTTTTAAATTCGCAGAGTACAGGGTTCTCGGGTCTTGAAACTCGCAGAGTACAGGGTTCTTGGGGTTTGAAACTTGCAAAGTACAGGGCATTTTGGGTTTAAAGATAACCTTTTACTCTCCTCGTGCTTAGAATTCACAGAGTACAGGGTACTTGGGCCTTTTAAACTCACAGAGTATAGGGCATTTGGGGTTTGAAGGTAACCGTTTACTCTCCTCGCGCATAGAACTCGCAGCGTACAGGATTCTTGGGGTTTTAGACTAGCAGCGTACAGGGCATTTGGGGTTTGATCATAAAAGAATTCTGGGCATTTGCGGTTTGAAGCTTGCCGTTTCCTCTCCAGGGATTAGAAACTCGCATAGTACAGGTCATTTGGGATTTGATACTAGCAGAATTCTGGGCATTTGGGGTTTGATACTAACAGAATTCTGGTCATTTGCGGTTTGAAGCTTGCCGTTTCCTCTCCAGGGATTAGAAACTCGCATAGTACAGGTCATTTGGGATTTGATACTAGCAGAGTTCTGGGCATTTGTGGTTTGAAGCTTGCCGTTTACTCTCCTAGCGCCTAGAACTAGCAGAGTACAGGGTTCTTGGGTCTTGAAACTTGCAAAGTACACGGCATTTTGGGTTTAAAGATAACCATTTACTCTCCTCGCGCTTAGAATTCACAGAGTACAGGGTACTTGAGGTTTTTAAACTGACAGAGTACAGGGCATTTGGGGTTTGAAGGTAACCGTTTACTCTCCTCGCGCCTAGAACTCGCAGCGTACAGGTCATTTCGGATTTGATTCATGTTTTTTTACGATACAAAACAATGTAATGCATTATTACATTGCAACGTATTTTTTAATAATTTTATCCTTATTATTATTGATATTCATAATATCAAAATACGTCAACATAACGGCTGCTAGCAGTAACAGGTCAAGAGTTGAGCACCTCTGTCACCTGTTGAATAACATGCACGAGTCGACCTCCCTTCTCCGTCGCGACTCGCCGTCGCGCGGCCCGTCGGCCGTAGCCAGCCGCTCATTGGCTGACATTCAATCGCGATTATCTAATTGACTAATTATCAAAAAAAAATTTTAACTGTGCCATTGTAACGGCGGTTCAAAAAAAAAAAGAAAGAATAAGGAAAAAAAATACCGACCACACATTTAGCTCGTAAATTAAGATGAAAAACTGCGTGCGGATGAATAAAAACGATTTTTCCTGTGAACGGCAGTTTTCGGCTCGTGCATCTGGCGACTTTCGGGTACTGGAGATTATCAGGGCGATTTTACGATCGCGTCATCCGGAGTAGTCAGATTGCGCGCATGTTTAGAAAGAAGAGATCTGTAGCGCACATGTGCATCCTGCCAACAGTACTATTATTTTATTTTAAATAATTTATTTTCATTTTTGCTAATTTCTTTTAAATTAAAGGAAACAGATTTGCTTGCAGGTCTCTCGAAAAATTGCGAAATTTGTCTTCCCGTATTTATTGGTTCATTTTCTTTACGAGTTTCGTATATATAGTTGTTGGGTGCTCTCAACTTTGCGTTAGACAATTTAAGAATGGCTTGAATGAAAGTTATTAATTATGTTTGTTGCAATTAACTCTGATTTTTTCAGCATTTCTCAAAACTTTTTAATAATCAATTAATAGTTAAAACTATTAATATCCTAATTGTTCTTAGATAAATGTAATTCTTAACTTTTGTTCTATCATTTAGTTTTATTATAGATTAAGAAACATTTTTGTAAAATTAGAGTACCACACACACAATTAATTTTAAATAAAATTAGTTTAAATAGATAAAGGCTAGAATAGTACATAGAGGGCCATCTATGCGAAGAGGGCCCAAAACACTAAAATGAAGCCACACCCGCACACTCCGCCCCCGGCCAATTAGGATTCGAACCTTGCTTACGCTGAGATACTCCCCAAATTTTCCAACCAATTAAGTTGAGAAAATTTTAGTTCTTCCTGCCCAAAAATGACAAAGATTTTCGAGTGGGAGTCTCTTGTAAAAAAGTATAAAAGAGATCTTTTCACGAAAATTCAGGCATTATTATTTTTTTCGAAATTCAGTTCGTTCAAAGTTAGCAGCTCAGATTTAGTTCATTCAATTCTATTTTGAATTCGTTAGCTATTCTTCAAAGTTCGTCCAGACCCAGTTAATCTTTTAGTGTGTGTGTGGGAAAACCATTAAAAAAGTGAGTAAGAAAAATTAAATAAAAATTTTTACATTCTAAATACTCTCCTTTAACTTCTCTCTCCTTACTCTTCCTAGTTTCGCGTACGGGATTTTCTTTCTTAGATAGTTACACTCGATTGCCAAGCGTGTGGTCGAGTGCATATTAGATAGGCTCCCTTTACGTTATTTTATTGCCAAGAGTGTGGTAAAATAACGCGAAGTATTGCTATATTGCCTAGCGTGTGGTACAGCAAAGCTTCGATCCTCCGTCGCCGAAAAAAGGAATTTCCCGCGATAGTGGTTACGCACGTCCCGGTTATTGTCCGCAAGGATAGACCAAAAAGTGCGCCTGAGAATTGTTTCGTCAACCGACGTCACACCATCTTATTCCATTTTTCAAAACGAATCGATTGGTACCAAACTCTTCATATGTTTCAGAATCAACCTGTATATTGAATAATTTTAGAACAAAAATCAGATATCATAATTATTGTATTGAATTTATATAAACTGACTTAAGAGATATAAGAGGTTCTTGAAAAATTATAAATTAACAGCTCGTTGAATAGGATTAGATTAGTGATTTAAAACAAAATAATAATAAGTAAAGGTAATTTTTCAACGAGCTGCTAATTTATTATTTGTCAAGAACCTTTTATATCTCTTAATTTCAGTTTATATAAATTCACTACACTAATTATGATATCTGATTTTTGTACTAAAGTTATTAAATATATATAACTGTAGTACAAAAATCAGATAATCTAATTATTTTACTGAAGTTATATAAATAGAAATTAAGAGATATAAAAAGTTCTTGAAAAATAATAAATTAGCAGCTCGTTGAAAAATTACCTTTACCTGTAATTAAAAAAAAAAAAACTAATTAAATTCGAATTTAGAATTTTGTACTATTGTATATTATTTGAACCTACTTTTCAGGAATAATTTTTTTAAGCCATTGCTTCTTTTGTAATCCTTTCACATAAATATTTCTACAATTATGTAAATGACTACGTATAGTACAATTTAAAAAATTATATGGTAAAATACCATTTCTCCATAATATACCTATAAAATTGATTATATTAAATATTTCAAATAAAATCAATGTTAATTAACGATAATAAAAATAAATACCATGATGATGTAATTCCAACCACTTATTAACACTTTGATATTCAATAGACAGTTTGAGCCAATGATATGGAGGTTTAAAAAGTAGTACTGTAGGTGAAGTATTAGAACATACTGGTAAATAGGCAAACTCCTTACAAATAAAAGTATTATTAAGACTCTGAAAGCCTTGAATATCTAAAATATAGTCCATCTTAGAGTATAAATCCCATCAATCTCTATGATATGTGAGCTGAATCGTATCTCAAAGCAATAATGACTATATTTTTATTCTGAAGATCTATATATAAACCCTTAAATACTAAATTAATAAGTTAGATGGTGCTACAGTCGGTTCACCCCCACTCTTTCGTTTGAGCTAACCCTTCCATATACTGCCTACAGCGCCCACACTTCGTAGGCAGCGCCCTCAGTTTGCTGACAGCGCCCTCACTTAACCTTTAAAAGCAGCTTTGGCCTAGCAAAAGAGCGCAGTCTCTCGAGACAGCCTGCCAGCTAAGCTTGCCTTACCTTACGCCATTTGCAAGTAGTTCCTCAGTAGTTAGTTGAATCCTTATTGATTTGTTAAACAAATCAATATTCATTACCAACTGAGAACAAGTTCATTTTAGAGCTGTTCACTACCTTTTCCATCCTTTCATCATAATAATCCTTTATACAACTATAGACAAGTGACTGTACAAGACAATAAAACTAGATAACTAACAACATGACTTCTATCGCCTATTTTGAAGAAATAAATAAAAATTTATGGAAAGCTTATAACCATTCGAACGATTTAGATATAGACGATTGTATTAGATGGAGAAATCTAACAGTTAATGCTATAATTTCAATTAATGAATTTATGAAACGATCTGATTTAAGTAGAGCAATTCGACAAAGGTGTCAAACTTGTGCTTGTCATTTGAATTCTATTGAAGTCAATTTAAGTAAAACTATAAAAGTTGGTGGAAGTATACAACCATTAACAGCTATTCAGGATGAAATTCTAGGAGATGGAGTTGTTTGGAGACCAATTCATTCAGCCTTTGAAAATCGAATTAGTACAGTCTGTATAGTTAATCAACATCATTTAGATATAAAAACATTTCTAGTTGCCGCAAATCAATTATTACAAATTAAAATACCTCAATTTCTTGCTATCCATAATAACTTAAAAATAAATACAGAAATGGCATCACAATTTATCATAAAGAAAAATCAAGAAGAAGATATTCAAATCAAGTATTTCAATACAGAAAATGTTTGTTTTTATAAGACTACTGATCTTGATAGATGGTTTCAAAATAACGTTAAAGATATTATACTTAAACAAATCGAAGAATTTCAAGAAAGAGACTCAGGCTGATCGTTAAAAACTATTGTCGGTCTCACTATTAATATAAATAAGTATAATCCATTTAAACCATGTTCGTATATACCATTACCGTCAAGCATAGATAATAAAAGAGCCTGTGTTAATGTAAAAAATGAAGACAATGAATGTTTTAAATGGGCTATACTTTCATGCCTTCATCCAGTTGCAAGAAATCCAAACAGAGTAATTAAGTACAAGCCCTATGAGAATGAACTGAATTTTGATGGTATAAGCTTCCCTGTAAAAACAAAAAGTATTCCTAAATATGAAAAGTTGAATAATATAAGTGTAAATTTATATATACTAAAAAAATATGGATCGAAATATGAAGTCTCACCGTGCTATATAACGAAATTAAAACAAACTAAACATGTGAACTTACTCTTAATACAAAACGAATATATTGATGAAAATGAGACTAATAGACCACGAATATCAATAGATGATGAAAAATTCAAATTAGAAACTCACTACGTATGGATTAAAACTTTATCTGCTCTCCTTCGAAGACAAGTTACTCAACATACTGAAAAAATTTATCTTTGCGAACGTTGCCTTCATTATTTTACTAACAAGGAAAATTTGAAATCTCATGAAGTTGACTGTTCCAAAATAAATAAGTGTCGGATTAATTTACCTGACGATGCTACTTTAGAATTTAAAAATTTTAAACATAAAGAGGAAGTTCCATTTATTATATACGCGGATTTTGAATGTCTGTTAAAACCTATAGAAGATCCTAATAGAAATCTCAATGTTAAGAGACATAGTTTCCAAGAACATGAAGCCTATAGCATTGGATTATATGTAAAATGCCGTTATGATGATAGTAAGTCGATATATAAGTCATATAGAAAAAAATTAAATGAAGACGAATCACCAGCATCATGGTTTATAAAGCAATTGAAGTCCCTAGTGATTGAGTTAGAAAAAATATATAATAATGCAATAAAAATGGATTTATCTTTTATTAATGAACGGACATTCAAAACGGTAAGAAGATGTCATATTTGCAACCAATATTTTCAAGATAACCAAAAACGAGTTCGTGATCATTGTCATTTAACAAGAAAATTTAGAGGTGCAGCTCACAATCATTGCAATTTGAATTATAAAAATGCTGCTTTCATACCAGTCATATTTCATAACTTTACAGGCTATGACTCACATTTTATTATAACAGAAATTGCTACTAACTCAGAATTTGAAGGAAAGATCTCTGTTCTCGCTGAAAACAAGGAGCGATACATATCCTTCACAAAAGAAGTTGCAAACAGTCGAATTAGCTTTCGTTTCATTGATTCATTTCGATTTATGCCTACATCTCTAGATAAATTAGCATATTATTTACCTCAGTTAGATATTGTACAGAGAGAATTTCAGAAAGATAATTACACTTTAGAACAGATTAATTTACTCAAAAGAAATTTTCCCATATGAATACATAGAAAATTTAAATAGACTAACTGAGACAGAGTTACCATCTATTGAAAAATTTCATAGTCAATTGACACATAGTGATATTCCTACTGAAGAATATAAGCATGCTCAAAACGTATGGAATATTTTCGGTAGTATTTGGAAGAAAATAGATTTAGGAATGTATTCTGATCTCTATCTGAAAACTGATGTACTTTTACTAGCTGATATTTTTGAGAATTTTCGATCAACCTGTAAGAATGCATATGATCTCGATCCTGCTCATTATTACACTACTCCTGGATTAACATGGGACGCGATGTTAAAATATACAAATATGAAGCTTGAACTATTAACAAATATAGATATGGTTTTATTCATTCAAAAAGGTATTCGTGGAGGTATTAGTCAATGCTGCATTAGATTTTCAAAAGCAAACAATAAATATATGGGTGAAGAATTCAATAAGGATGAGCCAAACAAATTTTTAATGTATTATGACGTAAACAACCTTTATGGTTGGGCTATGACTCAATCACTACCATTTGAGGGCTTCAAATGGGTTTCAAATGTGGATATGTCAAATTTTTTCAATATCTCTGATGATAGCGACGTAGGCTATATTTTAGAAGTAGATCTAGAGTATCCACAAGAGCTGCATGATGAACATAAAGACCTACCTCTTTGTCCTGAACATACTAAACCACCCGGATCAAAACAGAAAAAACTTTTGACAACGCTTTATGATAAAGAACGATACGTTATTCATTATAGAGCGTTAAAACAAGCTCCCAAATATGGACTAAAACTCAAAAAGATATATAGAGCGCTAGAATTCAAACAAAAACAATGGCTGAAACCATATGTTGATTTAAATACTGAAAAAAGAAAGCAAGCTAAAAATGAGTTTGAAAAATTATTTTACAAGCTTATGATTAATGCAGTATATGGAAAAACAATGGAAGACGAAAGAAAACGAAAAGATGTCAAACTGATCAATCAATGGGGTGGTAGATATGGCGCTTTGCCCAACCAAATTTCCATAGTAGTTCCATCTTTCATGAAAATTTAGCTGCTATTCAATTATCGCGGACAACTATCAGTATTAAAAAACCTATATACATCGGTCTATGTGTATTAGATCTTTCAAAAACATTAGTCTATGACTTTCATTATGGTTACATGAAGCAACGTATTGGTGAAAAATGTAAATTACTTTATACTGATACTGACAGCCTCATTTATGAAATTCAAGATGTCGATATGTATGAGATCATGAAAGTAGACATTGATAAATTTGACACATCGGACTATCCTGCTGATAATCAATTTGGAATGCCTCTAGCTAACAAAAAAGTTCTTCGTGTTATGAAGGATGAGTGCAATGCTGCTATTATGAGGGAGTACATTAGGTTACGAAGTAAACTATACAGTATTGAAATAATAAATTAGGATCCCTTGAAAAAGGCAAAAGGAATGAAAAAACATACAGTAAAAAATACAATAACTCATTCAGATTATCGAAGGTGTTTAAACGAAATGGAAATTATTAAACGTACTCAATGTAATATTCGATCTAAATTATATCAAGTATTAACAGAGAGAGAGGAAAAGACAGCACTAAGCCCTCATGATGATAAACGATGTATTTTTTATAATAATCCGGACACACTTCCATGGGGGCATTATAAAACTCTCGAAATTGCTGAAATGAAAGAAAGAGTTGAACAGCTACGAAGAAAGAGGTATAGAGAAGAAGACGAAGTGATAGAACAAAATAGTAATATGAAAAGATCCAGATTTGAAGAAAATAATTCTAGAGGGCAGCACTAGCGAAAGAATTCTACTCCTTCTACAGTTACTAGATGGCGCTGATGACTAGTAATGGAGAGGGGAAAACAATGGATATCCGAGTCTACAGAGTGGGAGAATGGTATTAGATGAAGAATCATGAGAGAGAGGAGACTGAAAGAGAGGGAAGCGGCGACGGCGGCTTGAGCTTTAAGAGTGGGGATGCCACTTATAAAATTAAGAGCTCACTCTTGTTCCAAACAGTTGCTCAGCTCTCACTCAAGCAACAGTCTTACCTCTAATACGTCTTCCACTAACTATTGAAACAAGTAAGATATTTAAATAATTTTAGTTTATTAATACCTTAGTAATAAATAAATAAATAATTCTTTGATTTTTTATTTTACAGAATGGATTTCTCAGCAATAAATAAAATTTCGAAGACGACTTTCCTTCCTCGGAAGGCGATGTCCCAACTAACATCGAACACGTTATACCAAGTAACAAAAGTTAGATCATTAACAACAAAATATGGATTTAGCGTTGTTATTACAGTTGACGACGAATTTGATGTGTTCCTGCCTAAAAGGGTTAACATAGTACTCGAAAAAGATGAAGAAATGTTGAACAACCTACATCAGACTGGTGAGAAGGATGAGTTATTTATTTACCATATTGTCGGTTCAAACTTCGAATTTAAACATAATTGTATTTTCAACGAATAGTAATTAAATGTATTATAATACTAATGTAAATAGCTACACTATGAATAATAAAAAAAAATATATCTAATTAAATAGTCTTTTTTCCTTTATTTAACTATCCTCTTATTTCCTTTTGTGGAGAGGTAAAAAAAGTTCTTAATGTAGCCCTTTCCATTGAATTTCATCTCAATGTAAAGGTGACTCATGAGCGTTTATTCGAAAGGAAGTACCTCACAGGTGAGAGCGAAGGTTGGGGCTCTCACTATTCCTATAATTAACCTTAAGTTCCGATAGAGGGCAGTCATTCGAGTTCTAATATATTTATAAGAAGAATGCATAGTTTGCTTTACCATCATTCAGTGAGAAGAAATAGCTATAGCAAGACTATCCTCTTGTGGTTCATCATGGCGCCTATTAGAAGAAACAAGAAGAGCATTCACGCTTCGAAGTATGTATGGTTCTCAGATAATATTCAAATTCATCATCTTCCTATTGAAGACAAAGACTCGAGAAAAGGAGTGTGGGAGCAGCTTGCACGAGATCGAGAACGCTTCCAACGTCGTATTATGCAACTAAGTAGTATAATATCGCGAGCACTATTTAAAAAACGTATAATAATGATGAATCATATTCTTGAACCTATACTAAAAAATCATTGTATAGTATATACACTTAACAAACTAAAAATCTAAGTGGAGGTGGAAGAAGCAGCAAGTGGAGGTGGAAGAAGTAGCAAGTGGAGGGAGGCGGCCGTGCCGGCTAGAAAAAGTGTAGGTGGGGTAAAGGTCTTAAGAGAGAGAGAAGAGCTCGGAAAACGTCATTCTGTTAGAAGAATCATTACCAGTAGTATCCACTTCCTTCTCCACTATTCTCAAGTCTTCGATAGCAAGATGGACTTAGAAATGTTAAATAAAATAGCTATGAAGCCCTTTGATACACTACCGGAGAAAAATCATTATGAACTTGAAGAAAATCATTGTTATTTAGTAACAAACTTTAAGGAAGAAGATAACAATCGAATCATTCTCGAGCTCGATTGTGAATTCCAACTTATTTTACCAGATCGAATTTCAAGAGCCATCATGAAACATTATGATCTTTATATATTACTTTCAGATCATGTACAAAAATATTGTTTACAGATTGAATATCATAGCGCTGGTAGATTTCAATTTATTATTTAATGTAACATCAATGTATCTTTATTTCAATAAAGTATGTACAATAAATTTATTATAAAATATATTGTGGAGAGGTAAATGAGTCACAGGTGTTTCTACTAAAGCAGGTTTCGACTTGTTCTAATGGACTCACAAGTGATGATGCTTAAATGGAAGTACCTCACAGGTGAGAGCGAAGGTTGGGGCTCTTACCATTAAAATAAAACAAAAATTATTTATTATTATTGTGATATTTATTTGAATAAAATTTACTTTACATAAACGTCTTTATTCTTTCATATGTATAAAGTCTTATCTATCCATGAATTGTGCGAATTGTCGAATCCCAACCATTTAACGTATACTTGATTACCACGTTTCCTTAAAACTTTTTCAATGAGATATACATCAGGATACATAGCTTTCTGTAGTTCTTGCTCAAAAAAACATCCAACAATTGGATTGCCTTTATAATTTCTTAAATGATAAGTGATAGGCTTTGTCTTCGTACCTCGTTGAATAGTAAAAATCTCAGTAGACCAGTTAGGAGTGTATCCTTTCTCGAAAACGTGTTTAGACTTGCTCACACGTACTTTATCGCCTACTTGAAATTTAGGGCTCTTAACGAAAAGATGTCGATCGTAAGAGAATCGTCTCAACACCTGCATTTCATTATCTTTAGTTACGTCTTTTGGCTTCATATCTATCGTACGATGTTTTCGATTATTGTAAGATTTCAATAAATCAGCTAGAATGTTGATCCATTTGTAATTTCCTTGAAGACTGAATTTTTTCCACATGACATTTTTTAGCGTGCGATTGAAACGTTCACAAATAGTTGCCTTAAGATTGCTATAGGTTGAATATAGATTTATTTTATACTTTGTCATTTCTTTGAAAATTTGAATTGTAGAATTCTTTGCCACAATCCACATGTAGATTTCTAGAAGTGCGTCCTTTTTTTAATATAGACTTCATTGCATAAGCAACATCTACACCAGTTTTTTGTTTCACAGGAACTGCCCAAGCGTACTTTGAAAATATATCAATAACAGTTAATAGATATCGAAAGCCTTTGTTCTCTCTCGAATAGCCTTGCATCTCTACAAGATCAGCTTGCCATGTCTCATCTATTCCGCGTACATCAACTTTTCTACGGGGATAGTTTCGACGTGCTGGTTTATGTAACTCATCCACCACTCTTTGATGTTTCATTTTAAAGTTTTTTTTTTTAATGTCAAACGGTCCAATAGTTTATAAAATGTCAAACGGTCCAATAGTTTTTTCTTTCTCTTTATGATTACTATTATTATCTTTTTCTAACTGAGTAATAATTACTCGATGCTTTACTAATTCTGATCTTATTGTATCCAATGATTTTGAGAGATCATTTATTATACTTGTAAGCGTAGTAACGTTAGCTTCACTAGTTTTTCGCAACGTTCGTAAGTTTACAGCATCGTTACTCTCCTGAGGATCGGCTATATAACAAATTCTTTCTTCATTCGCGTCGTATTGTCCGTCTTCAGTGATATTATACCCTATACCAGGAGGACCTCTATTATCCTCCTTTTTTTTATTCAATATACGTCCAAACACATCAACACTCATTTTATTACTGAGTAATATTTAGGATTCTCTTAATATATATAGCAAGCTTCACGTAATTCTTCAATAATTGAATGAATTTCATTAACATGACTAGAATTACCGGCGGTTTGTTCGGCAATAAGCAATCTCAATCGATCAACGAGCTCGTTTGGATCATTCCAATATACATAATCAAATAACGTTCCTTTTCTAGCTATTTTATAGTTACGAAAAAGACCTCTTCCATCAATAGTCGATTTTCGCTTCTTAGCGCTACTGCTCAAAGATAAATTTGGTCCAATATACTTTTTGAATTTATTTACATGCTTATTGCGATATTCTCCATTTGTTTCGTATCTCTTTCGATGAGCGTTAGTGATTTCGAGAATTTTTATATAATTTTCAATATCCAATGAACTGATTAATTTAGAATCAGGTTCTTTACGAAAGAGAAGTTCCATTAAACCAAGCGTCTTGCTGTATGCTTTATCATTCACAGTCACGTTATCGTTTTGGAAGGAAATTGGTGAATTGCCTATAACATATGTATTTTCATGTAAGCGAACACCAAATGTCTTGTCTAAATTACTTTTCTGCTGAGGTTCATGCAATAGTCGAACATAGTTTCCTATAATCGAATCATCCAATAGCTGTTGCCTCTGTTCTGTAGTTACATTTGAACTACTTTTGTTCAAATTTATAGCAGTTGTATCAAGTGATGATTCATCATGATCATCATCATTATCATCAATAGAAATAGCAGACTCAAATGTAGTATCAAGCGGTTGTAATGTAGAATTTAATTCATTAGCAGTACTATTGAAATATCTAGATTTGTAGGGAGTGTCAGTTGCTACTTCTGACTTGAAAACATTATCGAACTCGATTTTCTTTTTCTTTTTCGTTAGCTGTTCAGCAGTAGTAGCGTTACTTTTATCAGTAGTTGCCTCTACGAGTTTCTTCAATGGATCAACCATAGGTTTAAAAGTTTCATGCAATGTCTTTTCTAAATCAGCTTTACCACGTTTTATTAGTTGATACTTGCGTCTTATGGCATCACGAGCCATGGATAATTGCTCGAGCACCTTCTTTTCTCTTTCAAAGTCAGCCATGTTTAAGCTTCTAATTTCTGAAGTTAAATAATCTTCATCCACTCACTCATCTATATTTATAGCAAAAGAATCAAATCCCTTTCTATATCGTCCATGATTTATTGGTCTGTCTCTGTCGATAACCAAAAACCCATGATTATCGTCTCTCCAACATTTTAAACAAATTACTTTAAACTTCGAATAAAGACATATCTGAGTTAACATGATCATTGTAAATGTGCTTAATATTCACGCCATCTTGTCGAAACAAAACAAGTAAATTCACATTATCTCGAATGAGATGCTTCGGAATGCGAGCGTACGATTGACAGAGATAGAAACTATCTACTTTTTTATGTCTACCCATACAGAAGAATGCTCTGACGTTATCTTGCTTCTCAGTGGCTATATCGTCAAAAATCATGATAGAATTTGGTCGTGTTTTATCTGGTGAAACAACTGTCTCATGCTCGCTGAAAGCATGATACTCTATATCATTAATAGGCTCTAATAAATCTTTCAAAAATGTATATTTAGGCTGATTAAGGGATTTTTAGTAGACATATACGTTTTCAAATCTAAGACCATTAGGATGAGTGATTAATGTTAATAAACAATTAGTTTTTCCACAATTACTAGGTCCGCAGAAAACGGCACGGATACTATTAGGCAATAGTTCACCATGTCTTTTTTCTTGTTTTTCCGTCTCCACCACTCTATCGAAATTAATGACTTGAAGCTTAAGAGGTTGTTCTTGGAAATCCATGTTGTTTACTCATCATTGACAGCTCAATGAATGAGTTTTTAGGTATAAAAAGTCTGCTTATATATCTTTTATTTCATTAACATTCTGTCTTTCGAAGAAGTATGATCACGTACTATAAAAGAAAGACTGGTGGTGATCTAGTGAACGAGATTATAAATAACTTGCCTATTGAAGCTCACTTACCTGGATATCAGTATTGTGGTCCTGGTACAAAATTGAACAAACGATTGGCACGTGGAGATCCTGGTAAGAATCCACTAGACGTTGCTTCTAAAGAACACGATATTGCTTATGCGCAAAATCGGGAGGATATTGCGACAAGAAATAAAGCTGACGAAATTCTAGCTAACAAAGCTTGGGAAAGAGTACAAGCTAAAGATAGCAGTTTTGGTGAGAAAGCAGCTGCCTTCACTGTAGCCTACATTATGAAAGTTAAAAGTAAGCTTGGTATGGGTGTTGCTATGAAGAAAGGTAGTAAGAAACAAGGTAGAGGATTTAAAAAACGTCAAGCACGAAAGAAATGTAGAAAAATCAAAAAGCCGTCAGTTACATTGAATAAAATTATTAAGACGGTCTCGAAAAGTAGTGTGCCTAACAATAGAGCTCTTGTAGTTATTCGTTCGGCTATAAAAGGAGCCAATAAAGCTGTGAAAAAGGCTGGCGGTAGAAGTAAAATAAATATACCCCGTATTTTACCTATTCCCAGTAAAGTTGGTGGAGCAATTCCTTTTTTAATTCCATTATTTGCTGCTTTAAGCGCCACTGGAGCTCTAGCTGGAGGAGCTGCTTCAATAGCAAAAGCCGTTAACAGTGCTAAGGCCGCTCAAAATCAATTGAACGAAGCTCATAGACATAATAAAACTATGGAAGCTATTGCTATTGGTAAAGGACTTTATTTGAAACCATATCGTAAAGGTTATGGTCTTCATTTGAAACCATATTCAAGTGGAAAAGGTTTAAAAAAAAAAAGCTCGAAATAACTTTACCTAATCGAGCACTGACAGATCATGATATAAGAAAATATGCTAAAATACTAAAAATTGCAAATTTTCGAGGTGTTTTCATGCGTAATGCTCTGCCAGCTGATGAACCACGATATAAAGAGGCAGCTATTGTAAATTTAGATGATAAACGTGGACCAGGTACTCATTGGGTAGCATACAAAAAGAAAGGTGATGAGGTTATGTATTTTGATAGTTTTGGTAATCTACAACCACCTATAGATCTATTGCTTTATCTCAAAGTTAATAGAATCATGTATAATTATATTAGATATCAAGATTTTAATACATATAATTGCGGCCATCTTTGTCTCAAATTTCTTTTAAACAAACTATAGAAAACACGACTAGTATATAAAATACTCATTCAAAGAATGACTATCATTTGACATGCATCTGTCATGGAGAATACACTGACATTGAGTCTCTCAGAAACATCATCCGTACTCGAAACATATTATTTTCCACCGATCGAATTGATACCAAACAAAAAATACGTTCTTGGTCTAGTTGAGCTATTAACATTTAATTCAATACCAAACATTGACGTTGGTTATAATAAGTTTTACATTGAAGATCAAGAAGCTATCACTTTACCAACTGGTAGCTACGAAATAGAAGATCTTGAAAGCTTTCTCCAAGAAGCATTAGCATCTAAAGGTATATCGTTTAGCCTGAAACCAAATAATAATACTTTACGTTGTGTCATTCAGTGTAGTCAAAAAATACATTTTGAACCAGAAGATTCTATAGGAACAATTTTAGGCTTCACTAGACGTACGCTCGTTGAAAACAAAACACATAGTTCTGACTTACCCGTCAATATTCTCAAAGTCAACGCTTTACGTGTAGAGTGTAATATTACTACAGGCTCTTACATAAACGATCGCAAAGTACATACTATACATGAATTTTTCCCTGCAGTCCCACCTGGATATAAGATTATAGAAGTTCCCTCTCAAGTCATTTACCTTCCAGTCGCTGTGAGGAGCATTGATCATTTTCAAATTCGTATAGTTGATCAAGACGGAAACCTAGTTAACTTTCGAGGAGAAGTCATCACAGTGCGAGTACATATAAAGACCATATCTTAGTAATGGATATCATTTACAATATAAAGTCTGGTCGAGGCTATATTAAGAGACAAAAATGTCAATCAACAATCAGTCAACAGCGAGCTATCAGACCGCTCACACCTCAGATCTGTCAATTCCTGAAAAGCTTGAGACTGAAAGTCGTCGAAAATCGTGGAAGAAAATATTGTGTATATTAGTGTGCTGTATAAAACAACAACAACAATATGGAGGGAATTCTAGACATTCATTCAGGTGTCGCTTTCGATGAGTCTATAGCTCATTATGAAGTTCATACGCATCAGCCTTATTCATTATCATATTTCAATAATAGTGATGAAATCCATATAGCAATTCAACATCAACATTTATCTCTGCTTCCATCACGCAGTATGATTCATATTTGTGGTCGGTTGACCAAGCCGGACGGTACTACGCCAGTGGAGAACACTTTATTAGTCAACAACGCCCTCTGTCATTTGTTCGAGGAAATACGATATGAAATAAATGCTATTGAAATTGATAAAGTGAAAAATGTAGGCTTAACGAGCCTCATGAAAAATTGGCTTTCACTCAATCCATGTCAAAACTCTATCGCTGAAAATGCCGGATGGAATGGTGATAACAATGAAGTTTTAATATGTAACGCTCAAGGTTTTTTTGATGTGACTATCCCTTTCAGTATGTTACTGGGCTTTGCTGATGATTATCGGAAAATTGTAGTCAATGTCAAGCATGAACTTATTCTCACAAGATCAAAAGATGATTTAAATGCTATTTTAAGTATTCCAGTAAGGAATCCTGATGCTTCAGAAAAATCAAAAATTACTTTAACTAAGGTTGAATGGTTGATGCCATATGTGATGGTCGCAGACAAAGAAAAAATCAAATTACTCAATCAGTTTGGACGAGATCGTGCAATTACTATGAGTTATCGTACTTGGGAAATGTATGAGTATCCAAAATTACCTCGTACATCAAAGCATGTTTGGAGTGTTAAGACTTCCAATCAATTGGAAAAGCCTCGCTTTGTTATTTTAGCTTTTCAAACTAAATGTAAAAGTTCAGCAAGTGTTAATTCTAGTAATTTTGATCATTGTAATATTAGTAATGTGAAGCTATTCCTCAATTCACAATGCTATCCGTATGGAAATCTCAATTTAAATATCAATCAAAATCAGTTTGCTGTTCTCTACGATATGTATACTAATTTTCAAAACGCTTACTATGGTAAAGAAAATGATATGTTACTCAATAAAAAAAATTCATTAATAAAGTACCGCTAATAATTATAGACTGCTCCAAACAAAATGAAACATTAATAAGCGCCCCAGTCGATGTTCGCCTAGAATTTGAAACTCGGACCGATTTTCCTGAAGATACTGCAGCCTACTACTTAATATTACATGATCGTATTGTACAATATAATCCAATTAGTGGTGATGTTAAAAAATTAGTTTAAAATTAACAAGACATTATATGATCAATGTACACAATGCTTTTCAATAAAAAAAATAAAATTATATATATATATATAGATATATACATATACACTATATATTGTTAGAATTTAATACAAACTACCTATAATCATAGAGAGAGAGAGAGAGAGAGAGAGAGAATAGCATCCACACTAAACGGCGTACGCACCTAGCAAGCTAGAGACGCTACCCCCTCTCCGAGAGCCCAAACTTAGCCAGCATAAGCTTACTATGCTCCCTACTATAGAAGGAGAGAGACCATCATACAGCTTACTAAATACCCTACCAACTTCTACAGCATCCTACCTTACCAACCTATGTAGATGAATATTGGTGGGTGAGTGGGTGAGAGTAGGTAGGTGGGTGGAATAGGTGAATGGGGGTGGGGGCACTGGTAGATCTTAAGTAAATTAAAACATTATTAATTTTTTATTTTAGTTTAATTTATTATTTTTTTTTATAAAATTAAAAATACAATTTTTTTTTTCTTTTTAATATTATTATTTAATTTTTTTGGACCCGACGACCTTAGAGGGGCGAGTCGGCTTCCTGATGGTTGGTTGAGCCGGAATCAAAATTACTTTCCGTCGAACACACTCAACGTTTTTTACCACCGGAATTTTTTTCTGTAAAAAAATTTTTTAATAATTAATTTTTAATTTAAATTTATTAATTCATTGTATAACTTAATTACTTACATTAGCGGTTAAATCGAGTGGTTTATCAATTTGAGTATTGTCTCCTCTTTGACAGCCTGCGGATGTTGCTGTCGATGAGGTTGCTGTTGACGTCGCTGGTGATGTTGTCCTCGACGTTGCTGTTGACGTCGCTGGTGATGTTGTCCTCGACGTTGATGATGACGATGATAATGTCATCGACACAGACGACGTTGACAGCCTCGAAGATGACCCATTACCTTCATTCACCATGGCTGTTGTTGATGGTGCAGCAATGCTGGAAAGCCTTCGCTTAACTTTCGCAGCAAGTTCGTCTTGCTGCGCTTTAGCTAAGGCGGCTTTCCGTTTCCGCTCCAATCGAGCGGATTCTTGCTGCCTCCGCATAGCGTCCGCACGCTTATGTTGCACTAGTTTTGCATTGACGCGATCATTGACAATTTTGTCAATTTGATAGGCGACTTGATGCGCCATCATTCTGGCCGCCATAGATTCCTTGATCGACTGAAAAGAGATAACACAATTAAATATTAATAAAAAATATAAATTGTTATAATTTTATAATAATACTTACTTGTTGAACCATAGCTTTCATTTGTATGATTTGCAGTCCTTGAGGACTGCTCTCCTCCACAAATCGTTGCAACTGAAAATAATTAATAAATAAATAAATAAATAAATATATGAGAAAAAATACTTACGGTAATTAATATCAAAATTAAGAGCCGATACAACGGCTCTTTTGCCATATTCTGCATGGTCGGAAGCTGGTAAGTGGTAAGCTGAAATTGAATAATAATATTATTAAAAAGTTATTTTAATTATTTTTAAATTATTTAAAATTATACTTACAGTTTCTAAAAACGCACACGCTTTGATGATATTTTCCATTGTTGTTGTTTTATTTTTTATTAATGAACTTTATAAAAAATATAAAACTTACTAATGTTTAAATAATAATAAACAATTAGCACTGCACTGTGAACCGCTCAAAGTTTCCTTTAAGACTGACCAACGAAAATCCTACTGAACACTCACACTATTATCAGGTACGAATTTTCGACAATATATGTAACGCTACACACAAACGTAGACATTCTTTGAGTGAGATAGGACGTTTAGTGTACCCTTTCTCACCCCATGTAGGCTAGAAAGTTTGTCACTTTCTAAAAACTATAAATCTTGACGTCCCGCTGACTTTATGGTCATCCGCAAAAAACACATTAAACGCAGGTCACGCGTCCGCGCTATGAGTTTTGTTTGACCATCCTTAAACCGTCTATGATCTACATTTGCGATAGTCATAGGTAACATAAGATAAGAGGGAACGTAGTAAGCATAGATGCTCTCTCTTTCTGAAAGTAGTAGAGAAGCTTGATCACCCTCAAACCAGCTATGATCTACATTTATGATAGACATAATTAACTTAAGATAATAGGGTAGTTAATAAGCATAGCTGATCATGCGCTCCCCTCCTCCTCGCACTGTGGACCACGCTGAGTCAGAGCTAGAGAGAGAGAGCATACATTTAATACAACTATAGTAGCGCATCCCCATCAGGCCAGAACTATAGACAGCATGCGCTCCCCTCCTCCTCCGTACGTTCGGGCCCTATACCAAATGTATGCGTGTGTAGCTAATATACACAATATGCATCCTCTAAGGTACATGTGGCATTGGCTCTAGTGGTAGAACGCTAGCCTGCCAACCCAGAGGACTCCGGTTCGATTCTCCGGTCTGTCTTTTCATTTTTTTCAAAAAAAAATCGTCGCTATATTCGTTTCATTCTCAATGTAGCAAGTAAATTGTTAATAATATATATATTTATAACTTTAAAAAAAAAACATTTAAATTTAATTAGACTAAAAGCACTAGGTATAGGGTCCCTAGGGACTAGGAGCCCTAGGGACTAGGATCCCTAGAAACCTTCCTCAAAAATTATAAACAATTATTAACATTAATAATAATAATAATTAACATAGAAGGGATAGAGGCCAGGGAATCAAAGGGTTAAACCAAGGGACCCCCCACGAATATTGTTAATAATAATTTTTAACAATAATAATTATTATTAACATAGCCAGGGGGTCCAAAGGGTTAAGCCCGGTGGGGTCAAAGGGTTACAGACCCCCCGCAGGTGTGCTGGAACATACATTGCTATACTACTTGCTTTACTTGTATATTCATAAAGTGGTGTCCTGTATTTTGAAGACATATGATGATATCTTAAGTTGCGATTAAAAATTATTTGCGATTCGTCGATTATAGATTTATACTAAGTAACTATTCGTTATGAAGGTAGCGTTCAAAAATATTTCGTTTAGTAATAAATCAAAAATATAGCTGTAGCGTCCATAAATCATAGTATTCTTTCGCAGTTTTCGTTATCGACATCAAGATGAGTCAGGCAACTAACATTTAAATATAGGTCTATCAGATTTCCAAATCACAAATAATGTTTTGATTTAAACCTTTGTTGATAATGTAATTATAACTATTTTAAAAACAAGAAACTTTGACTGATTTGTTTATTGATGTTGGACATTTTATAAATAATTTTACCCTCATTAATTTTTCATATTATTAGATTCTGATACCACGATTCTGGTACTGCTTTACTTGTACATTCATGAAGTGGTGTCCTGTATTTTGAAGACATATGAAGAAATCTTATGTTGAGATTAAAAATTATGTGCGAGTCGTCAATTTCGCGCATAGATTCATACTAAGTAACTATTCGTTATGAAGGTAGCGTTCAAAAATATTTCGTTAAGTAATAATTCAAAAATATAGCTGTAGCGTCCATAAATCATAGTATTCTTTCGCAGTTTTCGTTATCGACATCAAGATGAGTCAGGCAACTAACATTTGAATATAGGTCTATTAGATTTTCTATTAGATTCACAAATAATGTTCTGATTTAATCCTATGTTGATAATGTAATTAAAATTAATTTGAAAACAAAAAACTCTGGCTGATTAGTTTATTATTGTCGGACCTTTCATAAATAATTTTACTCTCATTAATTTTTGATATTACTGATTTCTGATATGAGTGTTTCTGATGAAAGTTAGATTTGTACTAAAGTTATTCAATATATATAACTGTAGTACAAAAATCAGATAATCTAATTATTTTACTGAAGTTATATAAATAGAAATTAAGAGATATGAAAAGTTCTTGAAAAATTATAAAAACCAACAACCCTTTATACAGAGGGTGAGAGCAGCGCGTACTTCTGAATTTTATCTGTTTTTTCCGTTTAAAACGATGTTTTGATATTTCAATTTGCGATATTACTCGAAAAAGTTCAAGAGTATCCTTCGAGGAACTTATACTGTCAATGCCGATGCTCGGAAAAGCCAACTACCCTTTCTACAGGGGGTGAAAGCCGCGCGTAATTCTGAATATTATCGAGTTTTTTCGTTTAAATCTATGTTTTGATATTTATATTTGCGATATTACTGAATAACTATGAAGATTATGCTACAACGAACTTATGAAATCAATGCCGATGCTCGGAAAAGTTTATTTCCCTCCCTACACGGGGTGAAATGCGCCAATATTGCTGTTTGAATTATTTCAACAATGTTTTGATATTTTAAATTGCGATATTACTCGAAAAAGTTCAAGAGTACCCTTCGAGGAACTTATACTGTCAATGCCGATGCTCGGAAAAGCCAACTACCTTTTTTACAGAGGGTGGGAGAAGCGCGTAGTTCTGAATTAAATCGGTTTTTTCCGTTTAAAACTGTGTTTTGATATTTATATTTGCGATATTATTGAATAACAACATTATTTACAACAAAATAAAGCAGTAGACGTTTGATCTTGTAACATGCTTGCTCTCTCTTTCCGTGAGCTCTGCCACCATGCTACTTCATTGGCGATGCTGCCAACATTCCCAACGTAAAATACAGTATGATGCGGTGTTGCCGTTAATTATCATTCAAAGACCATATATTTATGTTTCCGAAATTATTTATTTTTTATTATTTCTGAGCATAATAAATGTATGAAATGTTGATAAAACAATCCTTTAGATGTTTTCGGACTGAAATTATATATTTTAATACTCGATTTTGTTAGTTTAAATTCAATGATTTTTATTTTGTTAGGTTGAAATAAGGGTATTTTCATACTCAAAAGTTAAAGACGGTATTGTGAAAAATATAAAAAAATCATTATTACACATACTTTTAAAACGATTAAACATTTGTTCAATCTGTTGGCTTCCTTTTAATACTATTGTTACTACATTTACGCTATGAGAATTGACTTATATAGACTAAAAAATGAATATTTTAAATTCTGATCACTTTTTTCAGAGACTGTATAGCCAATACAACCTTAAGCACCAATCCTAACTTTAACCTTTCAAAGTTGTCTAAGAATTCAAGTGGATTTGGTGAATTTTCATCGGGGAATTCAATCATTTTTATGTCAATATGCGTGTCCGTTATGTTGCCCATGATCGCACGAATTTTCGTAAGATAATCGCGAGGTTGGGCCTGCGCATGTGGCTGCTACGCATGAAAAACTTGATTATTTACACGCTGAAGCGTGTCTTCGCCATTCTATTGATGTTGGAGTTTGTGTTGCTCGGAGTTGCTTGGTGATTTTTTGCCTCCGCGTTTTCTTGGTTGTCTATCGCCATTCGTAATTCAAGCAATTGTTGCTGATGTTTTTCTATGCTTTGGCGTTGTTGTATATTATGAAGGCGTAATCATTCAAGATCCTCTCCTTGGTTGTTTGGATTCCAAGGAATTAAATCTTCATTCTATTGGTTTTGATCTCAATAGGTTGGTATGATTTTGTCATCGTGATGTAGAACCATATTAGCAGTATTAGTATTAGATTTGTTTGTCTTTTGCCTATTTGTGAAATTTAAATGTTCTCATTTTTGCTTCGATACTCGACCCGATTTAGTCACATAAACTACGGCTTCATCGTTGATATAGCTCTGAGGAAGGTAGCGATGAAGGAATGACTGCTTGTGAATTTAGTCAATAAATTCATTATATTTAAATCAGACTTTTATATTACAATACCGGCGGATTACATCTTATTTCGGTTACGCACACGAGAAACCGTCCGTTATGCTTCAAGGGACTTATAGCCGTGATGGGCGCTATCTTGCTGACTGGTCAGGCTTCCAAGAAACCGGGTATATAGAATAGTTGTGTCCGGAGTGGGTCGTGCACCAAACCTGGGTTGGACGAGCATAGCAAATATTGGTGGTTCGCATAGTTTGGCAGATCTTGTATGAAAAATAACAAGATTGGTCCCAACTCAGGTATAAGGCCGCACAGCCGCGCTGCTTTGAATACCCATTTTTGCTCTCATTTTTCTTCCATGCGAGAGAACCATTGTCCGTATACTTGCGCTAATCACGCAAATACCGACGCTTGGGAGTTTCCCACATTACACATTATTTATTTTTGATTTTTAACCTGTACGCTCTACCTGTTGTTCTCGTATATAATTTTTCTAGTTTTGATTCGTTGCCGGTAGATGACATTAGGTGATCCGCGAATGCTATTTGTAAGTTTGCCGGCAGTTTTCCCGTTGCAGTTTTTCAAATGGTATACCAGCTAAATATTCCGTCAGATACAGCGATTTAAATTTCGTTAATTCGTTGTTTAATCCTGTGGTGAACTCCACAATACTCGCCTCTTCTTTTTTCATCGAAGGCAAATTCTCAATATTTTGAGAAATTCTGTCAGTTATCACGGCTAGATTACCGAATCGCATCTTCAAAGAATTCATGACAGCTTTGGCTGATGACGCGGGAGCCAATAAGATTTTGTTTTTAAACTTGGCCTCTAACGCTAATTGCTTTTTTGTAAACGAACTATATTATCGCTATGTTATATTCAAAATCGTTGGTTGAATCGCGAAACATTTTCTCAAAGAAAATCGATTCAAAAGAATCCTCAGTGAATTCAAGTAATTCTTTAAAAATAATGGACATTCCCTTAATCACGATCCTCCCTCACTGGAGGCAACGTCTCTGACCGCGCGCAAAGTTTCCATTATTGCTTGCCCGATAGAAATATTCATGTCAACACTTGCATTATTATTCGCATATACATTAAAGACGCGCATTCGCTTGATTGTTCATATTTTGGCTACTAATGGCAAGGTGATTAAAAGTTGATACCTTGTCTTTCGCTTTGAAGATCTACATCGTCACCTGATCTTATACTATCTTCTTTTTGATGTGCTGCGTAGCGATAAACTTGATTGCCAGGTGGAGAATCTATTCTAGGCCGCTCTACTGCGATAACGTCTGCTTTTATGGGGTAGTGCGCTTACTGCACTTTGTCACTAGGTTGTTGATCTATCGAACCTTGACCTGTTGGTTCTTGAAGGGTTATCATACGTGATCTATTTCCTGCTGTGCGAGACAGTCGTCTCTTTTGCAGCTCGTTTTGTTCTTTTAACTGTAACCTTTGTAGTTATTGCTAGAGCTGCACGCATACTTCGCGGCATTGTTGTAGACGGATAATTCGTGTGAATTTTATGACACAAATATACACTTATGCTCGTGACCTTGTGAAGACAGATTAGCACGGCAGAGAGTGAAAACCAGGGAAACCACTAGAAAGCGAACATTCTCCGTTACGAATTCCTGATTTAGCCTCCGTTACAGTCCAGGTAATCTAGATTCGACTCAATGCTTTTTGCAAATTAATTTGAAGATCAAACTTCATTTCACCAAATTACTTGAATGTCGACCCTGAATAAAAAATCTAAATATGTAAAGAGGAAATAATCTATTTCACGAATCTAGATGACTCGATCCGCGACTAGCCTTACAAATTATTTAAGAAAGAATAGTCTGGAAGATAGAATGCTCCTATTGCTAAATTGTTCATTCGGGCGAAATCTATTGTTAAATAGTACTAATCTCTTTCTCACCTCGATATAAGAAGCGCAAATAGAATAAGTCACACTATTTAAACAATCATTCCGAGGATTAGTGCTGTTACCAAAGCAGTTTTGTAAAATAGAATTTGATGTTCAAATAAATTTGCATAAAAATCTTCGATTGACTTTAACTAGACCACTTGATTGTTATGTATTTAGATGTGCTGAATAATCTTCATCACATCAGGTTGAAGAGTATTTGAAAGTGAGACGTTTTCATTGCAGCGGAATCGAAATTCAACCACGAATTCGGAAAAAGCGAAAAATTTTACGTTTAAATACTTGTTTTTGCGTTTTATCAACATGACTCTTGTAGGTCATCTGAAGGTCAAACAAGTGACAGACCAAATTTGCTTTAGACCCTTGTAAGCCGGCATTTAACATGTCCTATGTGCTTTAATCATAAACACTCATGTATTATTGTATGCTTAAATCAATGGTGAGATTTATCTAAGGCCATTGTGTCAAAGTAAGAGGATATTTCAAGGTCAATTTGTTCATTTTTCAAGTAACTGATATAACTCCATACTTATAAACCCCAATATCCTTAATCGTCGTGCCCTGTGACCTGTGATTCTATAACTACACACGGTTAACCCCAATAATACATTAAATGCCCAATAGGCCCAATTTTTTTAATCCTTTTACTTGCGAGGCTGTAACCTCAGACTCACAGTAATATAGAGGTCATTAGAACTTTACTTAAAGGTCAAAGGGAAAAGAAATGTGTGTTATGATGTACAATCGATGAACATATTGATTCTCAAGTTCTGCAACTTGCGAAAGTCATTCATAGGTATTGTTTCAATTGAATGAATAAAAACCGTTAGCGGCTCGAAATATAAAGGGTAGATAGAAGAGGATGTGAGTCCGCTAAAAAATATTAAAGGACGAAGTAAATTACACTGATTTATTAAACAAATAAACAAAAGTTAGAATGTGACACCTGCCCGGCATAAAAAATCTCAGTCTTAGGTAGGGAAAAAGCCATTCAGGGTCACATAGAATGTTATTACAAACTGGCCCTGACGTTGTGGCTCGTTGCACCAAGCACGGCTGGCACACTTCACAAAAAAAACACTACTCGCACGCTAACTCTCTGCACACTTCACAGTTTGGCCATCGGTTATTACGCGGACGCATTCGCGACCAGAACTCAGCACTCACTGCCCGAGTTCATCACGCGATGAAAAACTAGGGGTGAGGGCGACGCCTTTGGTCGTTAGGCCCGGAGGAGAGGCCTGGTTAGAGTAAGGGAGAGGAACGGACAGCCCTTAACTTTTCTGGCTATAGCGAGCGCAATCACCCAAACATGTGGTCGCTTTCTCTTCTACGACGTACAGGTTCGAGTGAAAGCCGGCGCTCAAGTTTTTTTGAAACATGACGAGACTGAGAATCGGTACACGAAGCACAGACGTCTTGCCTCGTACTAATTGTCCGAATCTACAGTTTCGCTCGATGCTGATGCGTACATGAAGCGCTAACGCCGCGAACATTCCGCCCGTCTTCGTCCACAGGACGAATATTCAATGATTAATTAAGCTAAAGTTTCGCTCGCCTTCCCGCTTGGTCTTTTCTTTTTGCGGCTCATGCAGGTGAAGGTCCAGTGGTGCTAGGCAGGCGATGTGTCGACGCAGGGTGTTGGTTGCCGTTTTTATTGTTACGACTTGAACGAGGCCGTCTGCGCCGGCACGTAGTTCGAGCACACGCCCGAGAGGTCATTTGGCTGGTGGATAACGGTCGTCCTTCATAAGTACTAGCTGACCGACGGTGAAGTTGGCCGTTGGATCTCGCCACTTGTCGCGCTCTTGTAGCAAGAGTAAGTATTCGCTTGACCAGCGCTTCCAAAATTAATCGCGAATTCGTTGGAGCAGCTAGAAGCGGTCGAGACGGTTTTCCGGAACAGTTGAGACATGCTTTGATTTTGGCCAAGATAGGAATGAATTCTTCGAATGTGAGGAAGCATTCTCCAATCAACTTTTTTAATAAAATTTTTGTGGATTTGATGCCCACCTCTCACAGTCCTCCGTAGTGAGGTGTCATAGGTGGAATAAACGTCCACTCAGTCCCGTCGTTGCTAAGTAAGCTAGCCGATTCCTTGTAGAAGTCGGAAGCAGCCCTAAACACGTCTCGAAGCTCAGCATTAGCTTCATGAAAGGTGGTGGCATTGTCGCTAAAGAGTTTCTTATGTATAACTTTTCTGCTTACGAAGCGACGGAAGGCCGCAAGGAATGAGGATGTCGTAAGATCGCCGACGACTTCCGAATGAAGTGCTTTAGTGGCGAAGTATACGAAAAGGACGATGTAGCCTTTATATGTTGTTCGACCTCTACCCTTTGACGCTCGCAGATGAAACGGTCCGGTGTAGTCCAATTCTGTGTTCGTAAATGGTCGTGCTGGAGTCACCAGTTTCGCAGGTAGATTGCCCATGAGTTGATGCGCCAAGCGGGGAGCGTGACGCTGACAAAGTACGCATTTTCGTATTGCGAATTTAGCTAACGCTTTCATACCAACTATCTATGCGAAACGCAGCATTAGCTAGTTCACTTGTAGTGAGGTGCGATAGGTATGAGCCTTGCATAGCTTGCTTTCGAATTCGCTGCAGAAAGGGACACAGGCACCATGAGTTTATTCGAATGAGGCGGTTGAGGTTTAAGTATCTTGAGAATAATTCCGGCTCGCTGATAGTTGGCCTAGAATGTAATGATTGCACTGGTTTTGGTGGCTGGGGCCATCTATCAGGTGCAGATGTTATCCAAGTAGGGCCAGCCCACCAGACATCATTTGTACGCAACTCATCGAGCGTCGCGCCGCATGTGGCTAGGTCAGCTGGACACATACGACCAAGTCGCAGAAGACAGCTCAGTTTGAATTAACGACGAATGTTTTCCAGTAACATGGGTGCTTCTTGAGCCAAGCAAGAACGATTTGGATATCGGACTAGAGTCGGATGGGGATGTTTTGCAAAAATCTTAGTTTCAGCAAATGTACTACTTGACGAGTAGGGTAGCTCCGCAGAACTCAAGATTTGGGATTACTGCCCATTTGTCCAATGTGATGCCCGCTGATTCTAAAATCTTGATGAGCTTGTCTCGTTTACAAACAGTCGACAGCTCATCGGCACGCCGCGCCGAGTGGAAAGCGCGTTTTTTCGTCACGAGCGAGTTGAAGAAGCGTGCGTATTGCGAGGTAGGGCGTACACGCGGTGCCATAAGTAACTGTTGTTAAGCGGTAATCGATTGGTGATTTTTACGGAATAGGTGACCATAAGACTCGTTGTAAGTCTTGATCTTCGCATGCTACTCAGATTTGTCTAAATAATTTAACTATGTCGGCGGTAAAAACGTATCGATATCGACACCAATTCACGCGAACAGGTATTCCAAGGTCAGATTGAGAAAAACTTATAAATAATTTTTTGTTTATAAAGATGTGCAGTTTTCATCCCGGTTAATCCTAAATATTGTTTTCATCCTTGAGAAAACTAGAAGATACCTCAAGGTATTCTAAATTTCAATTTGAAGAAAAAAGTTTTTTAATACAATAAACGACTATATAGCTTTTCATTATCGTAGAATTCAAATCCGATATTTACTAAGTTCTGAAACTCATAATCAGGTTGAGTATTTCAATGTTATTTAGAAAAATAATTCATGAAAGGATTGTCACGTTGTGAATCTCATGAGAGAGGTAATTTAAACAGAGATACTTGCTTCTCACTTTTTGAAACCATCAATCTTTAATGTCAGCGTGTTTTTGGTCTGCATCTTTCGTTGAATGTTCTTCTTAGCGCTTTTCTTCTGTGTTTGACTGTGGTATCCCTTTTCAGGATCCCGCAGTAATCCGATATCATATTAATGCCCCAAAACCCTTGGTAACACCTTTCCGTCTCTTTAATGTCTTGGTGAAATATTTCACCTTGCTTTTCACTATAACCTCTAAGATTTTTTTGAAATGTGTCCAAATGAGAATATAAAACGTGAATCTTGAGGCTCATTAAACATCCAACAGCTTCGTAGTTTACCACCAAGTTCATAACTATTTATTCATAATTTGGATCTCTGTGTAGCCTAAAAATATTTTACATCGAAAAAAACTTTGCCAAGCTTGCGTTCATTCTCATTCTATTTAAAAATTTCAAATCTTTTATCAATTCTCTTATCAATGAGGTTCATAAAAAATTCCTTTAATTTTTGCTTCTGTTAACTTCAGGTACTTGGAAAAGAGATATTGAAAGACTTTATTATTTCTCTTTTTCAAAGCTTTCACTAGCTCCTTAATCAAGCCTAATTTTATATGAAAAGTAGGCAATATTATTTGAGCCGGATCAACCAAATTATACTTTGAAATGTTTTTATCCCCTATAACCAAATTATTCCTTAGTGGCCACACCTTTACTTTATAATGATCATCACGAGCTCTGTCGTCCCATTCACATAAGAAACATGGGAATTTTGTAAAATCACTTCGTTGTCTCAATATGATTGATACAACTTTTAGATCAGTGCAAATTACCCGTTTATACATCCCGTAATTTATTTTATTAAGTAAATAGTCTATATTCACATAACTTTCATCCATTGTCGTTCAGTGAGCTAGTGGGATAGAAGCTTATTTATTTCCATTGTTCAATAATCCAGTTTTAAGGATAGCCCTAAATCTCTCACCAAATCGTTGAATCCACTCTGATGAAACTGTGAAAGAGTTATGGGATAACCCATTGTACCAACATCAGAATTAGTTTAATCGCCATTTTCTTCATCATTTTCTTTGTTACCTTTTTCATCATCTTCTTCGCTCACGTCATTCGATGATTCTAAAATATTTTCGTCACTTTATATCAATTTCCATTGCTTCATCGTTATCATGACTAGTATCACTTACTAAAACTGGCATTGTGATTGACGGAGTTATTTTATGAATTAACAATTTCCTGTTTACTGAATGTTGTCCAAACTTAATATTCATAGAATAATAGCTATCACCATAACGATTTTGAGGGTTTACGCCAAATCATAGGCTATGAGAAAATCACTTGTGTTGCATTCTTCCAATGTCTTAAGCGCTAATCACCAACCCGACGAATGACTTTAGGGACCCAAATTTTGGTGAATACTTTATCAGTGATCTTGAACCAATTTTCTTGCTTAAGTATTTTGAATTTTTTCAAAAAAAAGAATTAATTTTAATATTTTATTTTAATTTGATTTTAATATTTTATTTTAATTTAATTTTAATATTTTATTTTAATTTAATTTTAATATTTTATTTTAATTTAATTTTAATATTTTATTAATATTATATTTTCCGCGTATAACACAGAAAATTTTAAAGCATTTATCCGTTTTCAGATTAAACGATCAACTTTTATTGGTTACAGAATAAGTTTTAAGCATATATACTTATAAAATCGCAGGAATTAATCTTAAAAAGATTTTCCTTTTGAATTGATGGCAGGAGATAGATCCTAGAATTGATTTGAGCATTCTAAAATACAAGAGAGTATATGATTGAAGCATATAGGATATCTTAAATGCTGGTTAAAAGGGTCTAGCTAATTTAGTCTTTCACTTGTTTGACCTTCAGATGACCTTCAAAAGTCGCAATATTTATTGCACTCTCCATTTTATATTATACTAATAAAATCTTAATTGAAATTCCAAATTTGAGAGCAGTCCTTTTGGTAAACATACATGAAAATAAAAATAAAAATAGAAGTCAACAATCCATCTCAAGTTACACACAAATATTTCGTTGGTCAGTTTCCAACCTCATTAGATCTTAAATAAATTGCGAATGATTTTAATTTAAGATCTGATGAGGTTGGAAACAGACCAACGAAACGCCTGTGTAACCTAAGATGGATTGTTGACTTTTATTTTTATTTTAATTTTCGTATATGTTTACCAAAAGGATTGCTCTTAAATTTAAAATTTTAATTTACATTTTACTTTAAGTCATGTTGAAAAACAGCAAAAACATGTATTTGAACGTAAAATTTTCCGCTCTGTCCGAATGCGTAGCCAAATTTTCATTTCCATTGTCATAAACATACCTGATCTCCAAACGACCTTCAAGAAGCGTATTGGAAAAATTATATACTGTATTTGAACGTGCAATTGCTATATACACGTCTGACATTCAAATGCGAACCTGACGTGATGGAGATTAGTATACCTCGGATTCGCACTCAGCAACTGTCCCTGAGTCTATTCAACAGTTAAATAATATCAAGGGAATTTGGAGTATATAGATTTCAGTTTGTTATTAGATACAAAAATACTATAATTTTTCTGCAAATAATTCTGGATCATCCTAAAATAAGCGGTACATTAAGTTTGGGTGCCAAATCACCCTGAACTACCTCCTAAATGCATTTAAACAGAAGAATAAGTGAAATTGATCTAATTCTTCTGATTGTTATTAGATAAAAATATGAATAAAATAATGCGTCTTAGAAAATAAAAAAGTTTCTTATCAATAAAATACGTTTTAAAATTTTGTGTGTAAATTGTTGTGATTTTATTGATATTCATTTTTATAAAATTATTTTACAGGTAAACCATCTTATAGATGTATAGACCTATAACGCCCAATTTAAGATTTTCTATGCTAAACAAATATAGCAATGGAAGAAAAAACTAACCTAGAATTAATGGTATCAACACCTAAAATAAACGGTGAGTTGGCATTATACTTACTTTTTAAATAATTCATGAAAAATATAGAACAAAGTTAAAACTCGCAATCAAAATGTTGCTTTCAACATACCATATTAAATGTATGATGTATATTTCTAAAAAAATATAAGTTTTGATTGCTTATAATATTCAGGCGAGTCCAAGCTGTTGTTTTTGAGGCTGCTTTCCTCTCTTGTTATTGATGTAACTTCAGTCACGTTTCATTACGTTTATGATCCTTTGTATAGTTTTGACGGGCACTCCAAATAAGTATAAAAGAGAAACAACGATTTGCAAGTAACGAAATGAGAACACGAGAGCCATAATCGGCCACCCTCCCTCCGTCGCACGTATGCGCGTTCAGCGAACTGGCCGATACGCACAATTATTATGAAAAGATAAATGTTATATAAATCAAGATTTCTTTATTTTTTTGTTGTTGTTTTCTTTTTTCTATTGTTTTGACCATCGCTACACCGCATACTTAAAAAATTACTTGTTCGGGAAAAAGGGCAGGGATCAAATTTACAATAATTTTTTTTTATTTAATGATACATGGGCTTAGAGCGTACAAACTCCTCGATGACTCGTTGCCAACTAACTCGACTGACGCAGCAGTCTAAGCGCTTGACGCTTTTGTTTTTTATTCTTTTTTTATAAAACAAAAGCTTAAAACAAAAGCTTAAAACAAAAACTTTAAATCAAATTTATTAACTAAAGAATAATTGAAGACGTCATACAATTGTAATATATTATAAATTATTGATGGCACAACAATAACTGGCTCATCTCGCTATCGCACGCAAATTTCCCCCGTATTTTTAATTTTTCTGCCCTTTTCGTCGGGTCAGTCTAATTCGGAGCCGCGCGTGCGCTTATATTTTCTTTGCGCTCCGCTCATGGGTTGCTGAGCCGCCTCAAACTCGCCCTTGTGCGATGTCCGAGCGGTGTGGTTGTTTCCAGGGTCATCTCGGTGTTATCAGCCTCGGGAAACATTCCCGAGCTGTGCAGCACACGGCCTTGGCTGTTAGGTGACAGCCATACCGTCACGATTAGCGGAGCAACAAGAAAACATGTATTTTTATTGACGTTTTAAACAATTAATTATAAGGAGCAGATTGCCTATATCCGTCGGCAACATTACTTAAGGAGTGCAACTAGGAAAAGTAATCACTAATTGCACAGATTGAATACATGATGAATAGATTGATTATTCGAAAACCACAAAGTTTACTTATAGAATTTCCTAATCAGCCTATGAACAAATTAACGAAAATGAGTGAAATATCCAGCAGTTATAGTTGTCAGTGGCGTATTCGATTTTGTCCCGGGTTTTATTTTTTATTGTCGGTACTGCAATATATTTATCGATTTCTGGTACATTTGGTGGTTCATCTCCAGCCTTTTATCTTGAAGGTCTCATAGCTCCAAAATTCGCGAGATTGACAAACAGAAAGAAAATAGGAATTCTTAAGTATGACACAAATATGAAGATAGAGATTGATTTTACGGCTCAACCACTTGCGAATGCTATGAAATCCTAACTGCTTAATAACTGCTGGAACTACATACACCACTGGTTAGCTTAAGCGTGTTTTAACCTGCGAGTATAAAATCACTGACTATCACACTCCAATTTTATTAACTTTTGAATTTTTAGCCGTGTATAACTTATATAACTTACGATTTTCAGATGTAAGAAGTCTTATCCTATCCGACTATCTATCCTCGCGACTAGAGTGCACTATAAAATACTCACTAAAATATCTAACATACTTATAGTAAACAAATTCTATTTAAGAATCGAACTATTTCAAATTGAATTTTATAAACATTTCTTTTATATTTATATACCTTCCTTCTTATTTACAGAACGACTGTTCAAAAGACATTTTGAAAAATATAATGAGCAAAACATTAGAAAAAAAATTTGGAATTGTTGCCAAGAGAATTTGAAAGTCATCATTTTCCTGAAAAAGGGAGAGGAATTATTGCCACAAGAGATTTTAAAGAAAAAGATTACGTTTGCGAGTATAAGGGAACGTTACGTGCTGCTAATAGTATCAAAATAAACAAAACAGAGTATGTGTTTTATTTCAAACACAATAATAACAACTACTGGTGAGTATTTCATTTACATTTACTCCTAAAATATTATGATAGGATGAATTTATTAAAATATTTAATTTTGGCTCCGATGCTCATGTTATGTCGCGACTCCGTAACCGTGACATATATTTATTGAAATAAGTAAAATTTGTTTAAGAAAGTATGGCCAAGATGTATGTATACATAATTAATTATAATGGCAGGATTTATATGGGTTATCTAGTAGCAAAAAGATCGATCGTTTGATACATTATTTCCAATTTTCACTTTTTTTATAAATATACGTGCAAATCTTTATATCTGTCGTAGGTATATGTTTCCAATCTTATTTTATTCTTTTATTTCTTTATAGTGTTTGCCTTTGATTGATAAATAAGTTATTATAGTGGAATTGTCGCGTGTCGCGAATCAACTACTGAAAAGTCGAGGCGTCGTTTTACACGTTGACTTATTGGCTTACATTAAATTTGTGGAGCAATCAAGAAATCAGAGTATCAAAAAGTTTCAATTTTTTAATTGAAGTTTGTTAAACTTTAAGTTCTGCTGAATTCGATCTATTGTTGCTTTAACAGTTTTATTTTTCACAACAAAAACGGAAGAGTACATTTGGTGCTTGATTTGCTACTTTGAGCTCGCTTGATTGCTGTTGATCTTAAAATAAAAAAGTGTACGTATCAGGACGTAACACTTGCATCAATTAATATAAACGGAAGAAATGCTATTATTGAGATGTTTCAAGTCATAAGAAACACTAGTCTCGTAGAGAGTTGTGACCGGTTTATTTCTTTACCACCCTTTTATATAATTTGCCCAGGAAAAAATTGTCATTTATTATTTGAGAAGGAATGAGTGTCGAAAAGCTCTTTCACTCTTGTACTCTCATAACATTATGCATCACCGCTTGAAAGTTAGATATTGATTCCAGCGATCGGGAAAGGATTTAAAAATCAGAACGTATATCTGTTTTAAGCTCGTCAGTTTATTACAATTAAAGTCTTAACCTACTATACAAAAATATATAAGCAACTGTAAACGTTGCCGACAACGACATCATACCGTCCGTTGTTCCGGTAGAACTGTCCCAGCCTGTGTCCCAAATTGATCAATTTTCGTTTAGTTCTACACTTTTGATATACAACTGTCCTTGACTATTATGCCCAGCAGATTTCTTCAAATGTGAATAATTTCTACGTTGTAAATAAAGTCTGAAAGATATTAATTTTTTAATGTACTATTTTCATCGTTTGCAGCATTCACTTATTCATCATTTTTATTCTGGAGTGACTCGTATCTATTGTTGGTGTAACGTTTAAATATTAAAATTGGAATAACTGTTACGGATTTGGATTCAGCGACCCTCAAAATCATAGAAATACTACTTTTTTCTGAGTTTGACCTTCAAATGCCCTTAAACATAACGTGATGGGGTCAAACTGACTGCGATTCTGCGAAATGAGCGTGTCAAAATACATGAGAATGTGTGTGTCTCGTTTTTGGTACAGATCACTTTTTTTGTGTGCCTATGTAATAGACCTTAGAAGGATACTGTCTCTCGGATAACAATAATTATCCGGAGATGATCCAAACTAAAATGAAGGGCAAGATTCTGAATTGACAAACAGAAAAACAGAATTATTAAATAAAGACTATTGCTAGTCATTTATTCTAAACGCATTCCAACTGCCTGAATTGTTCTCAGATCAATGCTGATCAAGCGATGCATACCGGCCTATTTATACATAATAGCGGAGTGTGAATTTCACCCCACTACTTCAAGTTAAAAGTTTCTTTCTTTCTGCACATTGAATATTCTAGAGCGCCGTTTTGCCTATGAACTCTCGCAATTTTCCATGTATTTCGCTTAAGTTTTTTTCATATTTATCGTGAATCAAATTAATTTCATCCGTTTTATTGTTGTACATTCTACGCTTCAGCCAATTATTTATTAAATTGAGTTGTTAATTTGTAATTATTTTATAGATATCTAATCATTCTCAATAATTTAGACGTATACGAATAATACTGAATAATCTCAATCAAATCAATTAAAGTCAACCTTTCAACAATTTTAGCTGTTTTTCGAGTTATTTGTTTTATGTACTGATGTTCATACCAATTAGATAAATTCAAGAATTTTTTTAATTAGAATTTTTAGAGTTCATGGCTTTTTTATTCCTGTAGCATGCATATCGTCTTAATAACTATATTTGTTGATAACTTTTGTGTTAAGCTGTTATCAACATTCTCATTAATTGCAGTTTAGATTTGAGCGTAAACTATCATTAAGTTCGCTTTTTATTTGATAAAATAAAATCTGATTCTATGTACGTTAAGTATAGTTTCTTTTTGTATGTATATTAAATTGGAGGTTGACGGAACCTTGAGCGGTCTTTCACCTGATGTGTTTATCCAATTTGACTTTTCATGCATGACATCATAGTAAGATTCGCTGTTTTCTATGTGCGGAACGCCCTATAGGTCATTGACTATCTTAAAATAGAATGCGTCCGTACACCTGCCTGAGCGATCATTTTGTCTGTTACTCTATTTTTGAAACGAAGTTCTTTATGGCGTTGGGGTGAGGACCAATTTCGTAAAAAGTGTTAACTTAAGGACGTTCTCTTGAAAATCAATTTTCTTTAGATTTTCGTCAAACTTCACATATCAGTACTTTTTATCATTATCTACATAATGGTAAAAAGAAAAACATAGGTACCGGTATTAAATTTGGAGATATTCAAGTTCAAAGTTCAATACTTTAACACGTGTTAGATAGGCTTGACTCTATATGACGGTACATTTTCTGAGATTAATAACGCAATTTTTTTTAGATTTTTTTGAAAAACTAGTATATTATTCTAGAGGTTATAACGAATCATATGCAATAATAAAAAACATAGGTACCGGTACTATTTTCGATGCAAGACGTTCTCAAAGTTTGTAACCAGGTGCGTCTCCCGATCGGTCTGCAAGTAAAAACATGGTGACTTGGCAACACCGCATCAGATATATAGATATACATGCCGGCGCGGCGTATTACGGTTGTTCCGCGAGTCCACATGACTCTATTTGCAACGATAACATTTCAAAAAAGTTAAAAGTAATTTCCATTCTTATAACATTCGTAAAGATTATCTACTGTAATTCATTCGTGTATATTGAAAATAACTTAGATTAATTAGGGAATAATTATAAACATATGGGGAGAACACGGCGTTGTTGCCAAGTCGAGCAAATCGTCGCAAAAGACGCTCCTGGTACTTTTGCGCACGAAGCGGCGCTTATTTCATTTATACGGAGCCCGGGGGAATAAGCTGGTCACCTATGATGCTATACGATGAGCACCATTATAGGCAAGAGAACGTCCTTAAAAGCGTTACCTCAAAGCGTTGAACTTTTCCCCCTCTTGGCTAGCGCATAGACTTGCTTAACCGTCCCCGCGGTTAGTCAGCATGTTTCTAATACTCTCTTCGGTATCCCCCTCTCCGCACGCACTCAATTTTTCATTTCTTTTGTGTCTTTCTTTCTGTCTCGCTCGCACTCGCCACAAAAGTGTTATGCAAAAAGCGCTGGCGATGTTCATCTCGTTCGTAATGATATAATTAATGATTGGTCGCAATAAAAAATTTAAATAATCAAGCTTTTGGTAATCTTTGTCAAAATCCGATACGTAATTTTGTCTATTGAAAAAAAATTCTAATGTCAAAAATAGAATAAAAACATCGTGTAATTTCATTTGATAAAAAACTGTAACAAATTTTTGAAAATCCTATTTTTTTAGTATTACATTGTTTGTTAAGGCTTCAATAGAATGTGTGTGGAGTTTTATATCTTCATATCTATTAGAAAAAAACACGGAAGTGATTTAATGAATCCGTACTGCGTCATATGCATCGATTTTCGAGCCATTCTATCAAGATATTTGTTGATAACTTTTTCAAACATTTGGCGAGCCATTATTTTCAATACGGCGTTCTCTTTGAAACTGAATAAACTATATATTACCGAAATTTCGCGAATTTGTTAATTTACGTTCTGTTATTTTTTACTTATAAATTTAAAATATATCGTCTTATATACAATTTATCATTATATACTAAAATATCCATTGTCATTCAAAACTAAAATTATATATTATTAATATATAAATTTTTTAAATTCGCGAAACTATGTCAAGATATATCTTACCAATTTCAAAGAGAATGCGGCGTTGAAAATAATGTGTAACGGTCGCAAATACATCGTCGCTAAGACACTTTCTCTCATCCATACCCTTATACCGAATGCGAGTCCGGCTCATGTGGATTGCGAGCTCGAGGGGGCACCAGGTATTGAGCAGAAATTGAGCAGATCGACTCTGCACTCTCGATCCTATTCTCTATCTGGTAGCCGCGTAGTACACTCAACTATGCAACGAGGGACGTACCAAAAAACTAACATAATTTTCCTACTAACTCAGTGATTGCGACCCGCTCCGAATCAAGTACGCAAGGCGCGTGCTTGATAAAGGAAAAGGCGCATCATTCCCTTTCCTTTGCGAACACATATACAAATCAGATCTCAACATCCTCAAAACACGTGCAACGTGTTACAAATGAATCGACAAATTATTAAGAAATATATCGGTAAAAAAGCTTGAAAATCAATGTCGTGATGCAGCGCTGATATACTAAATCGCATGACAATTTTTTTTCAAATAGATAAAAACTCAGATACACTTGAAGCTTTTACGAACAATTTAGTTCTGAAAAATTGATATTCAAATATTCGTAACGGACTTTTATCGAATGAAGTAACGCGGCATTTCTCTATTTTTGATGTAACAATTGTTTCTCAATAGACAAAAATACTTATTAAATTTTTACAAAGGCTAAGAAAAACTTGACCATCTTGGAAATACATCCAAATGTTTTTGCTTCGATCCATCAATAATTGTTTTAATGCGATCGAGATGAACACGGCAAGCGCTTTTTGCCGTGCGGGTTCTCTTCGATACGGCCCTTAGGTTACATCGTTCTTAATGCTATTATTCTATTTGTCCGAAAATTCTATAAATACAAAAATATATTAGACGGATGAAATTTTGTGTCTGATGCATGTTCCCGCGACCCGTTGTATCTTTTTTATTATGTTGCTGAGGGAATTAAATCTTAATTAACTGTTATTTTTGATTTTCGAGAAAAGTGTAGTGTAAACGCGTGCTGCAACGTTATATTCAATTTTTTCTATTATTTTGGAATGATTTTATTCTTTTTAGAAAGTGTCTTCGATTAGAAATGAATTGAGAAAATTTACGCAGAACTTAAAATTGACAATTTCTGAAATTTCGTTTTTATATTCGTTATACTATTATGGTAATCTCCACGCGTATAACAATCATCTACTTTCTGCACGCGTAGCCTAATAAAATATTTGAAATAATTATAATAAATATGATCATTATAAGTATGGATAACAACAATTTAATTATTTACGATAACTATAAATGAAATTTAAATATAGCAGCATCGATGCCTCATTTGAATCCGGATACTTTGGACGACTGATCAATCACTCGCAAAATTTTAATGTGGTACCGCGGAAAATTGTGGTTGACTCCATACCACATATTATATTTTTTGCTACCAAAGCAATTGAAGCGGGAGAGGAACTACTGTATGATTATAATGATCATAGAAAAGACGTTGTCAGTAATAACCCCTGGCTTAATGACAAAGGTAAGATAAAAATTTGTTATGTTCATTTAATTGTTTGCATTTATCTTTCATTAATTTTTTCATTTGTTTTTATTTATATATAAATTATATATACATATATGCATAGACACATACGGAATAATATTAAAATTTTACAAATAGATTTCTAACGTTTTCTACTTAGACCTAGTTACTGCTATCATTAATTTTATCATTTTTATATCTTCTATACATGGTACAATCAGAGATCCTTATAATTTTTAAGTAGTAATATCTTTCTTTAAATTCTACGGTCATTTATTTATCCTAAATGATGCGAAAACTCGATTATTAGGCTAATGCGATATATAAATATTAACACAGGCACACAAAAAAATGAGTGATCTGTATCAAGAACTACCTATATATACTTCTATGTATTTTGCCACACTGAATCCGAATCTGCAGTGAGTTTGACCCCATCATGTCAGAATCAAGGACATTCGCAGGTCAAACTCAGAAAAAAGTAGTTTTAAATAAAGTAACTAGTGTATCTATAATTTTGAGGATTGCTGAATAAGAATCTAGAATTTGTTTGATCTCAATATGTCGGCATAAAGGTCATTTCCAGGTCATACATGTTCTGCAAAAAGTTGATTTTTTACTGCAGATTCTGAAAGTACGGAAAATTTCACGTTCACATATAGTTTGTTTTATTTTTTTTATCGTGACTTCGTATGTCATTTCAAGGTCATTCAATGTTGATATTTTGAAAATCAGTATGACGATTTGTAAAATACAAAATATACCTTTGTGAAATTAGGTAACTATTTTTATGCCTATCCGATTTGACCGTGCAGCCTTCGCAAGCCCTGCTTTACAGAGCTGTAAGATACAGCGACGATACGCACCCACGTTCACCCTCGTGAACACAGCCTTCATGCGCCTTTACTACATGAAGCTGTAAAGAGAAATCAATTCAAAGCTGGCTACTTAGAGCAAACTAGCAGCCGGACATTACAAATCACTTCAATTTTTACTCGGTTCAACAAATTTTAATACACATTTCGCCTTAACATTACGCTACTTAGGACTAACATTAACAAATACATAACACTGTGGAAAACCCTCGAGAGCCCCGGTATTCCAACGCGCTCACCCTGGAAAATCTCCAGCCTCAAAACAATAAAAAAAACTCGATCTCTCTAATACAAATCTAGAGTCCCGAACACACGTGCGGGAGTGAAAGCGGCGAACCCGAGACCGCGTAGAAACAAAAGGGCGTCGGTCATTCTTTTATTACTTCATCTTTTTAGCCTTTTGAACAATATGCTTGAAATAACCCCCAAATTCGGATTCAGTAAATCAAAATACACAACTCATGAAATATACACTCATCAAAAAATATTTTACCTTAACCTATGCTTTGTAATGAAAATGTCCACTATTTTTCGTATTCTTTTTCGCGTATTCACGGGTTTTCACCAATTCTTCATACTTGGAAGGGTCTACGGGCAAAATCATGTATAGTAAACTTATAAAAAAAATGTATTGCTCATAACCTCTATTTTTAGGTGTGAATTTTCACAATTTCCATTTTCCTAAAGATTTTGGGGGCGTTAAAATAAAACCGACCTCGGATTCGGTTTCAGCCCGTCAAAATACATACGGATAGATGGGTCTGGTCGCTTGAACATACCACTTTTTTTTATGAGCCTGTGTAATTGTTACTATAAATAAATCGTTACATGCAGTTAGCGATACGCTTTAACAAATTTTTAGTTTTATCAAAATATTGTTTATTACGTTTAAGCTTAGAATTTTTTTGATTACTTCTATGTCTGACAAGTGAATAATCAAATTTGAATAACCATTTGAATAATCAAAACTCTCGTCTCATCCCGGTATTCGTTTTCTTTGTATTTGTCGGTCTATAAGATGTTACATTATCATATTGTCGCATAATATAATTAGTCATCAAACGAAAAGCCGTCAATACGTTTACTCTTCGGGCATTATTACTTGGATCGTTCATTTCGTCGATCCTATTTCCTCATAGTTTTAATAGCAATTTATTCAACTTTTTCGCGGTATCTAGTAGATTAGAGGCACGTAAGGTGATGATGTTTTCACATCTTCATTATGTTCATGAAATGAACCAGAAAAGCAAATCCTTAGTTCTAGCTAAACGTTCGTGTCTTCAACTATACGCAATACAGCGTACACAATTTGACGTTGAATGATATGAATTATATCTTATATGAATAGCGGAAAGTTCACCTAAAGGAGATATAACGATCAAATATAGTTTGTTTGCCTAATATTTTAAGCAACGACTGTTTTAGTATGAAGGAACAACATATTCGTGACTACCTATGACATTGAATTTGATTTTCATTATCATCTGATTATGCAAGTCATATCATCTTCATGGAACAATATTATTTTTTGAGTTGTTCGTTGAATAGTCAAGTACACTACCTGACTATCGCAGAGCTACACTCAATTCTATTTTGCCTCTCCGTTCAACCAGGGATCGGAATTGGAATGAGTTGAGGTCGAGAGCTCGTTGTGTACCTAACGCACAGTGGTCAGATATCGTGAAAAGGCTCGATCTCATCGGGTCGGATAGCCAAATCAGAGTGCCGACTCGAGCTCACAATCTACATGAGCTAGCCTTGCATAGCGCTCGCAGAAGGGATAATCATGTATCGATAATCTACTTTGGTGAAAGTGTTTTAACGACGATATATTTATGACCGTCACAAATTCTGTCAAGGATAACTTTTTTCAAGATTTTTACAGGAACTGATAGCAGCCTTTTAGATCTATTAGATGCGATTTGTTCCAAACTTTTTCCAATTTTTGGAATAACTATAATTTAAATTATTTTCCAAATCTCTGAAAGTTAGCAAAGGTGGAGACAGGTATTGAAAATGATCGTAACATGTCTCATTGCTTTGTCTGGTTGCTTTTTGTTTATCTTTGTACTTACATTGCCTATTTCTAGAGCTTTATTGTTTCTGATATTCTTTGCAATGTTTAGTACATCTACCAGCTTAACTTATTTGGTCTGATCATCCGATTCCCTACTTAAGATATTTAGCAGTTCCTTTTTTTCAACTCTGATCTACTAATTGCGTTCGGTGTAAAAATCTTGCTAAGGTGTATTGCAAAAATCATAGTTTTCTCTTTAATATTCTTCACTTAACTTCCAGAGGGTTAACGGATAGGTAGTATTATCTGTTGTGGATTCTTAAGATTTCGTGTATCTTTCGAAACTAAGTAGTCTAAGAAAACTGCGGGTGAAAATTTAATTCAAAATTTAATTGCAATATTCAGCTTTGCCTAATTCCTCCAATTTCAAGTAATCTGCTAAGCTGTTACTAGAAATATATTGCTGTGAATGTTGTCTTGTTTATATATAATACATTCAAGAGTTTTTAATGTATATTTTTCCTTACTATTTTAACAATAAATGTAATTATTAATGGAGAGTGGACTGAAGACAAGTCCGAACAGATTCTTGCTTCGAAGTAAAAAAAGTTGATTCCTTTACTATCCTTTACTACTGCGAAGTCAATAAGATCTTATAGCTTGTGTTGACCAGTTGCCGGTCGGAAGCTAACTCTAACTCTGACGCCTTTGCTCACTTTCTCTCTCCTCGCGACCGCTTTCTTTCCGCGTGGGCCGCGCTACCTCTTAACCGTTGATAAATCAATCGGAAAGCGCGTCACTTACCCGTTTGCAGACGTCTGCTCGACGCTGAAACATCTCATAATTGGTAATACATAAATAATTACATAGGTTTACAAAATAAATGAAGTTGATTCCTATTTGACCAGATCATATACCTCTTATGTAATTCGATACGCAAAACTCGAATCCGAGGTCCGTTAATCTCCATCACGTCATGTTCAAGATCATTTAAAGGTCAAATGTATTTAATATAACAAAATTGAAAATTTAACCACGGATTTGGAAAGAGCGAGAAAATTTACGTTCAAATAAATATTCTTGTTTTTTTCCACCATGATTTTTGAAGGATACCTGGAGCTCAATCAAGAGACAGATAGGCCAAATTTGCTTTTGATTCATATGAACTTGTTTTTTAAACGTCCTATGCGCTTCTATTATATATACTATCATGTATATTTGTATTCTAAATGCAAACCTGAAACCTGTTTTCAAACCCAAATCCGTGGTCATATTTTCAATTCCATTGTATTTAACACATTTGCCCTTCAAATGACCTTGAACTTGACGCGATGGCGATCAACGGACCTCGATTCGTGTTTACCGCATCAAAGTATATAAGAGGTATAGGGTCTGGTCAAATAGGCATCAACTTTTTTATTTTGTAAACCTGTGTTTAAATAATATGTTATTACTGGCTTCAAGGAGAGAGATAACGAGCAATACAAGCCGCGCGTTATGCTATTACTGTCATTTCTTCGCCTATTGATTTCGCTTCTTTTGTTATCTACTTTATTTAATTTGTTTACTGACCTAAACGGTGTATTCATATTATTTCTTCGCAGACTATTACAGTCTTAGTTTTTTGTTCTGAAACAAAGTTTTTTCAGTTTTTGGGCGTAATATTTGGTTTTATTGTTCGTTGATGAAGTTTTCTGTACGCCGACTACTACACGCAGTTTGATGAACGTGTTTACCGATCTCACAATGCATTTTTATTTGTACATAGGAAATGCTTCTAATAGTAAACTAATTTTTAATAATCCTATTTATTTTATTTTACAGAGAAAAGGCCTAAAAGTACCGGTGAAATTAAAAAATCAGTTGATAAATTGAAAAATTTGACATGCAGCACACCAAATTTATCGTTTAAAAAAAAACTTCGAGTGAGCATTGAACCATTGACCAAATCAAATGATCCTTTACAATCGTCAGTTATGGATGGTATGTATTAAAGAAAAATCAATATTTTCTAATTCATTCCGATCGCTCACTCAATAAAATATCAGTTATACTTAACTAGGAAATGTCTACAAATCGATGGTATTTGAGTTTTTTTTTCAAAATAACCTCCAAATAAATCGATAAATTAATATCAGTTTTCAAAAACGTCAGAAATTGAAAGTTAAAAATAAATGTGTTATATTATATAACTATATTTAAACGGTATTGTGCTGTATAAAGTTATCAATGCTATTACTAATATAAGATTATTCCACGTAACAATTCAAATTATAACTATATTTGAACGCGGACAACTATATTTTTTTTAGTTCGAAACCTGCATAATAATGAGAATTTGAATTTGTTATAAATCATAATTTAATCGATAATTAGATTTATAAGTTAAAAGAAAAATTATTAATCACGCAAATATTATGATAATGATAAGTAAACAGTAATTATTCCAAAATAATATTCCAAAATAATAACTTTAAAATTCTTGTATGTTTCCTTCAATTTCGTTAAATGAGCTATCAGAATAGGCGCAAAATAGTTTCCATTGTTTAAAAGTACAGCTTTGAGGCCTCGTTTAGAAGAGTCAATAAATAACCTCTACTCTTCATCTTTATAAATATTAGGTTTCAATTCATTCATTAATCCTCTCACATCTGTACAGAATGTCATCGAGCTCTCTGAATCTTTGGCAAAGAACTTACGAGACTTCTCTTCCCTATTCCAATAAACATAAGCCTTGGTCCCCGTGGACAACAAGTTCTTTTTTATCAATACTGCGGCCAGAGATTCTCCTTCTCTGGGTAATCGCAAATCTTTTATGATATCATTCAATTCTTTCTGATTGAAAGTTCCTGGAGTATTATTCCTGACAACGCTTAGTAAATATTCATTTTCTTTGCTATTACTTTGACTGTCACTTTCCTCATCAGAGGATTTAACAACTTCCATTCTCTCTGGTGCAAGTGATGTATCAACTTCCATAGGTTCTTAGCCAGTAGTTTCCTCTTCTAACGGTATTGGCCTTTTTACTGATGATACTTCAGCGTACACGATTTTATTGTTTGTAGTTACGTTAAAGTTAAACGTCGGCTGAGAACGAAGGCTGCAAAAATTTGAGCTGACTATGATTCCGATGATCTGCAACAATTGCAAATCATATGAGGTAGCTAGACTGTATTTTGGCTGACAACCTTTAAATTAGAACATTCTTCGTGAATAGTTATAAACCTATCTGATAACAGCGAAAAACAAGTGAACGGTTTCATCAAAATATCAAAGAAATGGAACGTCGGTATCAAGGGAAATGGGATATAAATATGATGGCAGATTTTTGCTGGATGCTTAAAACGGAAAACGAGTCAGAAACGGAAAAAAGAAAAAGAAGATGAAAGGGTCCGTTATAAGAGAAGAAAAGTATAAATTCTATCACTTTGCATATCAAACTTGAGTAGTCGGAGCAATTCTAATGCTGGATTCGGAGTTAGCAGCCCCGAAAATTATAGAAATACTAGTTACACTTTTTTAAACTACTTTTTCCTGAATTTGACCTTCAAATGACCTTGAACCTGACGTGCTTGGGTCAAGCAGATCACGGATTTGGATTCAGCGATCTTCAAAACGTATGGAAAAGAGTTGATCAAGATACAGTGACCTCGAAATGACCGCTGGATTCACGATTAAAAAAAAATGGAAAAATTTGTATCTGAACGTAAAATTTTCCATACTTTGAGAATCTATAGTCAAATTTCATCTTTCGCATAATATCTACGATTGATCTTGAAATGATCTTGAACCTGATCTGCTTGGGTTAAGAAAGTCACGGATTGGGATTCAGCGACCCTCAAAATCATAGAAATACTACTTTTTCTGAGTTTGAACTTCAAAATGCCCTTAAACATAACGTGATGGGGTCAAAATGACTGCGATTCTGCGAAATGAGCGTGTCAAAATACATGAGAATGTGTGTGTCTCGTTTTTGGTACAGATCACTTTTTTTGTGTGCCTATGTAATAGACCTTAGAAGGATACTGTCTCTCGGATAACAATAATTATCCGGAGATGATCCAAACTAAAATGAAGGGCAAGATTCTGAACTGACAAACAGAAAAACAGAATTATTAAATAAAGACTATTGCTAGTCATTTATTCTAAACGCATTCCAACTGCCTGCATTGTGCTCAGATCAATGCTGATCAAGCGACGCATGCCGGCATATTTATACATAATAGCGGAGTGTGAATTTCACCCCACTACTTCAAGTTAAAAGTTTCTTTTTTTCTGCACATTGAATATTCTAGAGCGCCGTTTTGCCTATGAACTCTCGCAATTTTCTATGTATTTCGCTTAAGTTTTTTTCATATTCATCGTGAATCAAATTCATTTCTTTGTTCTTTATTACGTATGTTCAATTAATAGTCAAATCGTTTGATATTTAATTTTCGTTTATTTTTATAGATATCTAATCACTGTCAATGATTAAGACTTTGACTAATAATGCAATAAATTCACTCAATCAATTCAATTTAAATTAATCTTTCAGTGATTTTAGCTGATTTTCATGTTATTTGCTTTTTGTACTGATTTTCGTAGATATAAACATACTAATTCGATAAACTTATGAATTTGTTTAATTTATTTTTTTAGGGTTCATGGTTTTTTCATTAATATAGTATGCATGCCGACTTAATAATTAGGTTTGTTAATAACTATAACATCAAATAATTATCAACATTCAAATTCTCATTAATTGCAGTTCAGGTTTGAGCGTAAATTATAATTAAATTCGTTTTTAGTATGATAAAATAAACGCTGATTCTATGTAGTTTAAATATAGTTTCGCACTAGTATGTATATTAAATTGGAGGTTGACGGAAGCTTGAGGGGTCTTTCAAATATCGTGTTTATATCTAATTTGATTTTCGCGCGTGATGTCATAGTAAGATTCGCTGTTTTCTAAGTGTGAGCGTCCGATAGGTCATGGAATATTTCACAATACACTAATACTAGTATAGCAGTTTAAAAAACATGTTTATCGTTCTAACCACTCATTTCTATTTATACATAGGAAATGCTTCTAATAGTAAACTAATTTTTAATAATCCTATTTATTTTATTTTACAGAGAAAAGGCCTAAAAGTACCGGTGAAATTGAAAAATCAGTTGATAACTTTTTCAATTTATCCTGCAGTACACCAAATTTTTCGTGTGAAAAAAATCTTCGAATTAACATTGAACCATTGAGCAAATCAAATGATCCTTCACAATCGTCAGTTATGGATGGTATGTATTAAAGAAAAATCAATATTTTCTCATTCATTCCGATCGCTCACTCAATGAAATATCAGTTATACTTAACTAGGAAATGTCTACAAATCGATGGTATTTGAGTTTTTTTTCAAAATAACCTCCAAATAAATCGATAAATTAAAATCAGTTTTCAAAAAAGTCAGAAATCGAAAGTTAAAAATAAATGTGTTATATTATTTAACTATATTTAAATGGAATTGTCCCATAATATATGTAGTATTTAAATTAAGTGGTGCGGGACCAAGTTTTATGAATATATTTTTTACTGCTGTTGGAAAATATTTGAATCGCATTTTTTGACATCGCTTTCAAAAAGCGAAGAAGTACTAAAAGCAAATAATACAGATTACTATTTTTGGTATATATTTCTCATTTCCATGATGAAATTAATTCTGTCCAGGATGACTTCTATTTGACTAAGAAGTTTACATATGTATAGAAACATTTTGCCATTCTCGTTATCAAATCCTTTTATCAGAGTAAGGGTATTCGCCTTCGTTCAGCGTTTCATTGTTTGTTATTCGCGTAGGGGCTCTCGTAGCTGGAAATGGGTCTGAAAGCCCGTTTGAAATCGAGGATATATACGACATCTGCTGCTGACGAGGACGAGAGCGTGGAAAAATACGATGTAAAGCCAGAAAGTGTAAATTAATAAAATAAAATAGAGCTCTCTTTATTAAGTGTTCTAAGTTACGCGGATATTGTTCGTGTCAACTGTCAATTAGAGTCACCCATTCACAGGTTGTTATTTTCATTGATAAGTTAACCAGATCGCATATCCTTTTTCCTTATCTAATTGAGTTAGCGTCCCTGAAGACTGATATACAACGCATTTCTTTTTCTCTGTCTTATATACACTTGCATGAAAACTCTGCCACTGTGATGTTTGAGTCATATGCTGCAATATCAAGGAGCATTGATTCTTAACAGTATTTATTATTTCGGGTAATCTCCCGAACATTTTTCATATATTCTTCATGTGGTAAAAGTAAAATCGAATAACAATAATTTTTCATCCAAAAACTCATACAAACTCTTCTTTTTGTAAAACCAAATGTCGGATTTAGATTTTAATATTGGCTGGTTATTAAAAAAATTACTTTTAATTCTTTCAGATTTTCATTTTTTATTAAACCAGTAAATATGAAGCAATCATAGTCACTTTACTAATTCGACAATAATAACCGAATCATGACTAATTTCTTGTCTGCTTTGTGAATATTCTACCATTTCCATAGTATTTTTTCATTATTATTACTATTATTTCAGAAAGCTAGTATCGTATAGGACACTTGATGAAAATTATTGTCTCCCTATTTTTTTATATAAAAATCACGAGGTGTCTCAGGAATTCACTGCCTTGTAAAATATACGCGCGTTTTTTAGTTCTATCTCTATAAACATGTCGATGAGGCTGTAACCTTCTTGGTATGACGTTCTCCCCACCTTATCTAGTTGTACTACTTGCTAAGCAATCCCGTCTGCCTTCTCATTGGTCTTTTGTCCTAATATACTATATATTAAAGTATTGATGAATGTATTAAGCAGATGTTTCATCCACAGAGTATCTGTGATATTTTTTACTGAAACTCGAAGGATAATAGGGGTTTCCAAGTTTTTTGTACGCCTGTTATCGCTACAAATGGAAATGACTATGATTCCAATACATCCCTCTGCCACATTATTTGTACACGTCCTAATGCTGTTATTTCTACCTGAACCACTATCTACCGATCAGATTTCTTATATTCTCTCTATCCGTTATCTTAGGCTTAAAACATCTTTTGTACCTAATATGCTGCACTATGCCATCTTAAGGCACTTCCATTATGCTTCTTTAGTTAGAACTTTTTAGACAAAAATACCAGTGTATATCTTTATCGATTATGTAATCCCTGATAATAAGATCATCGTTCAATTTTACAGACCCATTCAAAATATCAAAGTTCTGATTCGTCACCATTAGTTTTACAGACTCTACAACTATGAATTAGTATATCTATATAAAAATGATATTCTTTGAAATTGTCAAAAAAAAACAATTTTTTTCATGTTTATAAAAAAAAACTGTAGTTGCCCATGAATTCTTCATCATTTACATGAAGATAAGGCTTAAAGAAAAAACACAAGCAAAGAGGAAAAAAGAGAAGAAAGACGGACGAGAATCATGTAGCTTCAAGTGATTTAAAGAGCAAATTTAAGAAATCATGTCCTATTACGATCAACAGATCAACTACCTATCAACTTTAATTTTCATGACCATATGATGGAATAAAACTATTTTCGAAGTTAAAGAGGAATGCAACCCGAGACTTTCACGTACAAATTATTTTTAGTGAAATGCAAACACAAGTGTACCAATCATTTAATAATATATCTGGAATAGATATCAAGATGAACGAAATAGAAAATGTTTACATACATGTAATTAAGGTATAAATTGTGGTTTTCGTTACTCTAATTCATATAGAATATTACGAGAAAGGTCGTTAAGATAAACGTCTAAATGAAGCATGTTGCCGCCTCTAACAAAATGATAAATACGGATAATGTGAGTAAACCGTACCATAGCTAACGGGCACTAATGATCAGGTATCACGGTATTTCTCGCGAAATACAGCAGACGAATTGCATTGCAGAATGATCGCACTAATATTTATAGTTAGAAGACAAGACAGTTCAGTACGCAACAACGAAATATCGGCAAAGGAAAGAAAAACGGAGATCTCATCCAGAAGACGTGATTGCACTATACATATCCTAGCTCGTATTTGATAAATAAAGGCTCTAAGAGTACTCAGCGGCACTTAACATAACATTTGATGAATCAAATATCAGGAGCCGTCTAACTTTGTCGGATGAGGTGTGAGATTGTCTTTCTTTAATGAACATACAGAATAAATATGTAGAATCAATTGCGAATAAAATAAAACGAAAATACAATCATACGTGTAATTTATAGATCTGTGAAAGAGAAACCTTCGTGACAAAAGATTAAATATTATATTTTATCTATATATTATGGAAGATTAATTTTTATTTGGCTTATTATCCAGCCAAATAAAAATATTATAATTATTAGGGAGAAAAAATATACCTACATAATAATTTTATATTCAAGCTGAGCACAATGCAATCTCACTTTATTATTAATGTAATCAATTATTTGAGTCTTAGTGTATTTTATTTAATCCTAATTTTCGAATTAAACATAGCCTGGTTGACGAATAACGTAAATAAATATTTTAATAATAATTTTATAATTTTCATTGTACCCTGATAATTCGTATTAAGTTGATCGGCTGCATGAACTTATATATTTAATAGACTTACTCATCATTTATGTACATACCTTGTATAAGATTTAATCTTAATAGCTAATACATTTTAATACTCACCTGAAACAGAAAATAAAATCCAGTTTATTAATTTTGCAAATACAATTGCTTATAATGATTATATTTTATTCGTGGAGATAGTTAAATAAAACACCTCAAAAGCAGTACTTTTTTAAAATTTTTTAATGAAATATATTTTCATGCAGCTATTAATGTTCAAATAATAAGTTATATGGTTAGGCAATAACATGTTCAAAGTTTATATTGTTGAATTAACTAAATAAGGAATTTAATGACAAATATAGGGTTAACAAAATTATAAAAAATCGGCTTTCGTAAGTAAAAAAATTAATATGTAAAAACTTGACGATAATAATTTAAATTGACAAATGCGTGCTATATAATAAAAACGTTAATTATAAAAATTACAATAACAGAATTAATCATCATGAATTTGAATCATTAAAATTATAATAACAGTACATCTGGTAACTGGAAATACGAGTTATAAATGGAAAATAAGACAATGATGAAATACACTGGGGTATTTAAATATGTATCAAGTTTGACCTTCAATAATAATCTATAAGAGGTTAATATAGTTCAGCAACGTTTTACTAAGTTTGTAATGTGGCACATTACAAGGCCTTTCCTGAGTGCTGCATTATTTGCAACACCTCGGAAAGGCCATCCCCGTCCCTTGCCGCCCCGTAACCGGTTGTTTAAAATAAAGCTAAACACGCCCTATACCGAACAATTATTCTATTCCATGTCCGAATGACCACGCCGGAGATATGGGCGAAACAAACTTGCCCAACGCGATCCGACGGATGCTCAAAGAGCAGAAAAAAAAAGGAGCGCACCACAGAAAAAGAGAGCGCACGCACACACTCACTCACAGACACTCCCGACCACGTGTTGCCGGCCGGCAAAAGAAAAATGCAAAACCTGACTGGGAAATGCAACGGAGATGCATGTTGATGACACATGCAGATCCGTTACACTCCCAGACATCAACACGAACACTCACGAGGCACTGACACTCCTGGGGCGAGCAGAAAATCGCCGATGAAGTGGCAGCCGGCAATCAGCTGTGTCGGGCTGCCGAACACCATCGGCGACATCCTGAGCGCCACACACACGAAAACCAGCGACCACACACACAAACACCCGGAAAAACACCACAGAACCGACGCGGGAGCGCCCCAGGAGGCGCTCCAACGACCGGCGCAAGGACACGAGGCGTACGCGCGAGAAACTGAGCGGCCATCTTGAAGCGCCGATATAGACTGAGAGCGAGCGAGCGAGACAGACTGAGACAGAGCGAGCGAGACAGAGCGAGCGAAGCAGACTAAATAAGAGCGAGCGAGACAGAGCGAGCGAAGCAGACTAAACAAGAGCGAGCGAGACAGACTGAGACAGAGCGAGCGAAATAGACGAAACAAGAGCGAGCGAGACAGACGATATAAAATAATAGAATAATATGTAAATGCGAAGATGAGGGCGCTACAAATAAAACGGCGTATATTATATACGTATCTCCGATATTAAAATTAAAATTATAAATGGAAAATGATGAACACGAAACAAATATAGAATTGTAAAATTCGCACGCGACCGACACCCCTATTATGATGGCGAGCGACAACTACCCCCTTTAGGTTTAAATGATAATTTAACTAACCGAATTCGAACATCTGACAAAATTTGCTAGTGACGTCACGACCAATAGGCAAATTAGAATAAAATTTGATTTCCGTCCGCATAGACGAATAGATAAGAGTAGGGGTAGATCTTTTCCGACAATTAATGATAGATACCTTAGTGGGGGGTGAGAGAGAGTAAATAACGACGAAAGTAGGAGAGTTAAGGAGGGCGCTGTATTATTCTAATTTACATACGGACCAATGATAAAAATTCGGAGGGCGCTACCGATATCCGAATTAGCATACCGACCAATAATAACATTTCTTCTCGGAAAGAGGAGAAGAGAAACGATCTTTGACCGCGAGAAGCCGATTCTCGTCCATTTTGCCACTGGATCTCTCGAAAGAAGGAGCCTCTGCCAGATACTCTTGCCGCCAGATTATTAGCGCTAGACGCCAGTCATACTCCTTACGCCAATTTTGTTTGCTAATATCGCAAGGAAAATTTGTAAGTAGGCAAAGTGCCACTCATATTTTTTTTTAACTAATCGCGGAGTGCGGGGATCAATAGTTCGGTGCTGTAGGTCGTCGCGATGCGTGGATCCGTCGACGCCGGTGCCTACCGGATCGCGCTGACCTTTCGTCAACTTTTATTAAGTGTTCGTTTTATGAAAGAAAATCGCTACTTGGTATTCGCGCTGACCTTCGTCACGTTTATTAAGTTCGTCTTACAAAAGAAAATTGCAATTTAGTATTCGCGCTGACCTTCGTTAGTTATTTAGTACGTTCAATTGAAATTCAAACGTAGGTTCAATTGAATTAAATTGTTTTTGACTAATTAGTTGTGCTGACCTTTCCGCCATTTCGCAAACCGAATTTGAGCGTTAGGTCTTATAAAAGAAAATTACGATTTGTTACTCGCGCTGACCTTTCCGCCATTTTAGGAACCGTTTAAATTGTATCTTTAGGGATTAATGAAAATTCAGAATTTTACCGACCATATTTATTCCGACCTCGTATGTGAGAAATTCTAATGCATCAATAAAGTGATTAGTTATCCTTATATCTATATATATATCTTACTTGATAACCTACCCCTGTTGCATGCTAGCGATTTTCAGCCGCGAGCGGTTACATACGGGTTTCATTAATTCGCTATATTTTCGGATTATTCGTTAGGTAAAATACGCGCGATTTCGAACGTCCTCACGACCTGACTTAAGGAGTCATCATCTGAGCTGCCGGGGTACCCTAGTCAAGGAGAAATCGAAGGAAAGTTGGACACCAAAGGCCTGAAGCTAGGACACAACGCGTATCTCCCCATCTGCCCACTCTGCGCAGTCGCCGTTAGGCAGACCGGGATACGCGGCAACCCTACTGGCCTTACCCCCGACGATCGCCGGAATTAGCCGACGGTCTGGCGCCCTAAATAATCGGGAGTAGAGCCAAACAGGCCTTGTGGCGGAAGAACTCGGAGCGCGGTCAAACCCCCCGAAATTCCCTGCCACAAGTTTGAAGAAAAATAATAAATTTTTAACGGTTATTCAATCCTCTCATTAACAAGAACATGTATTTATTTCTCAATGCCAGACTGACTACTGCTTTGTTGCGCCTTTCTGATGCGTGAACAGCTCATGCATATACGCTCTTTTGTACTGCAAACGAGTACGAAGTCATGAACTAAAAGAACCAGAAATAAACTTTATTATGAGTCCTTATTGTGGGGGAAAAATGAGATGTAGATCGTTTGAAAAGAACAAAAAGAAAGAATTTTTTAATATAAAAGAAAATACTTGGCTTATTCAAACTAATACGAGGTATAATATAAACGACGTCGGACATGAAATGTATGTGCTCGCATAGATTTAATTTTGTAAAAAAAATAAAATCAGATTTAGTAATAGAAAAATACAAACCTCAAAATCATTATTAAAAACAATAAATTGTTAGTTTATAAAATAAATCTATCCGTCACAATGCCAGTGTTAGTAAGTGATACTAGTCACGATAACGATGAAGCAATGGAAATTGATATAAGTGACAACAAATATTCCAGATTCATCGAATGACGCGGACGAAGAAAATGATGCAGTCGAAGATGAAAAAGATGACGAAGAAACTGATTCTGATGTAGGTACAACAGGTTATCCTACAACTCCTTCACAGTTCAATCAGAATTAATTCAACGTTTTGGTAAGAGTTTTAGGGTTATCTTCGGCGTAATCTGAACTATGGACATCACGACTAAAGAAAAAAGGATGCCTGCACAAGAAGACGAAAGTAACATTTTATAGAGACAGAAATAAGCCTTTCCGAAAATACTCTATTCACGATGATGCTTTGGTACATTGCAATGATACAGATAGGTTGTATAGAGAATTCGGAGTGGAACATGATCCTGAAGATTGTCGGTTATTTATTGATTCTTCTAAGAGAAATCATAAAACTGTGTTATTGAACAATGGAAATAAATAAGCTTCTATCCCACTAGCTCACTAACGACAATGGCCTCGCAAGAGGGTCACTGCTCTCTCCCCTCGCTTCTGCGAGGACGACGAGAGTCTGATCTTCGGGTTTGGTGCACCCGCGAATCCGAGCCAAAACAAGGCTTGCCGGGGCCGGGGATGGTAGTTGCCCCAACCGGTACTCACACCAGAGTATAAAGGTACTACGGGACGACACGGGGCCCGCAAGGCCTTAGCCTTGTCCCGGTCGCTGGGTTTGGATTCGTAGTGGCCGTGGTTAACACCCTACATCGCGGGGTAGCAGTGGCGGGTGAGTGAAAGTTGCCTCGGATGTGAAAACATTATCGGTGATTGGAACTTGTCCGCGCTACGACGTGTGAGTTGCGGTCTCAACTCGGGTGGCGGCCTGCAGAGTCGTCAGGGATATTAGATGGTCCCGAACCCCTACCAAGGGTCCAGCTGATAGGCTTACCACCATCACTGGGAATTGGTAGAGCTACGTAGCAAACGCGTGTTACGAGTTCGCGCTTGCCGGGCGTATCCCGGCTCCAAAGCATGATGGCATGCCGTGTTGTTAGGCCCTCTGGGCAGGCACTACACGTTAAACAAACATAGGAACTGAACGCAATGAATGAAAGTTATGTGAATATAGACTATTTACTTAATAAAATTAATTACGGGATGTATAAATGGGTAATTTGCACTGATCTAAAAGTTGTATTAATCATATTGAGACAACGATGTGATTTTACAAAATTCCCATGTTTCTTATGTGAATGGGACGCAGAGCTCGTGATGATCATTATAAAGTGAAGGTGTGGCCACCAAGGAATAATTTGGTTATAGGGGATAAAAATATTTCAAAGTATAATTTGGTTGATCCGGCTCTTATAATATTGCCTACTTTTCATATAAAATTAGGCTTGATTAAGGAGCTAGTGAAAGTTTTAAAAAGAGAAATAATAAAATCTTTCAATATCTCTTTTCCAAGGAATTTTTTATGAACCTTCATTGATAAGAGAATTGATGAAAGATTTGAAATTTTTAAATAGAAAAGTTTTTTTCGATGTAAAATATTTTTAGGCTACACAGAGATCCAAATTATGAATAAATAGTTATGGACTTGGTGGTAAACTACGAAGCTGTTGGATGTTTAATGAGCCTCAAGGTCCACGTTTTATATTCTCATTTGGACACATTTCAAAAAAATCTTAGAGGTTATAGTGAAAAGCAAGGTGAAATATTTCACCAAGACATTAAAGAGACGGAAAGGTGTTACCAAGGGTTTTGGAGCATTAATATGATATCGGATTACTGCGGGATCCTGAAAAGGGATACCACAGTCAAACACAGAAGAAAAGCGCTAAGAAGAACATTCAACGAAAGATGCAGACCAAAAACACGCTGACATTAAAGATTGATGGTTTCAAAAAGTGAGAAGCAAGTATCTCTGTTTAAATTACCTCTCTCATGAGATTCACAACGTGACAATCCTTTCATGAATTATTTTTCTAAATAATATTGAAATCTCAACCTGATTATGAGTTTCAGAACTTATTAAATATCGGATTTGAATTCTACGATAATGAAAAGCTATATAGTCGTTTATTGTATTAAAAAACTTTTTTCTTCAAATTGAAATTTAGAATACCTTGAGGTATCTTCTAGTTTTCTCAAGGATGAAAACACAAGATTTAGGATTGACCGGGATGAAAATTGCACATCTTTATAAACAAAAAATTATTCATAAGTTTTTCTCAATCTGACCTTGGAATACCTTTGAATTACTTCCGCAAATTGCAGAACTTTGAGAATCAATATGTTCACCAATTGATCATATTAACACGCATTTTTTCTCTCTTTGACCTTAAGGTAAAGTTCTAATGATCTCTAAATAACCGTAAAGAGTCTGAGGTTACAGCCTCGCAAGTAAAGGGTCTATGCTACAACAAATTGGGAGTATTGGGATATTGGGTTAATGTTTTATTGGGTTATTGAGTGATATTGGTTGAGCGTGTGTAGTTATAAAATCGCAGGTCAAAAGTCACGATAATTAAAGGAAACTAAAGGTTTATTGCAAATTTCATAACAATTTAAATTTCGCAATCAAATTTCGGATATTTTTAAATGTTACTTTCGTTTGAAACCTATATATTCATTATTTATTGGTTGATATCTATAAAAAAACTGCTTTTGTTTATAATTTTATCGCACGGTTAACACATTTCATGAAAGCAACAAAATTCGCATAAAAAAAGTTGCAGTGATATCGCCTCAAACATAACAGCTCATATGCCAATTCTCGGGAGTCTTATAGGTCACTATTGCGCAAGGATGAATTCAAAAGATGCAATCTAATTAGACGATTATAACATTAATTCCATTTCTTTTAAAATAAGTTAAATTGTATGACTATACCATTTTTAATCAAATAAATTCGTTTACTATAAAAACTATTGTTCGTTATTTTCAGATGAGAAGGAGATTATACATTTTTATTTTCCACAAAATGAAGAAAATATCTTGAATGTACATGATACATCGAACGCTGATACATTTCAAAAAAAGATATGTATTGACGAAAAATCGACCGAGAATAATGTAAAAAAGCTGACAAGATCAGAGATTTTACAAAATGTATACCCGGAAGATGATTCTAAATCATCTGACTCGAGTTACGAACCCGATTCAGAGAGTGGGAGTAGTGAGAGCGGTGAGTTTTTTACTTGTTTTGTAATAATCTGAAGAATTAATTGTAAACCATGCTGTATTTTCCGGTTTTATCAGGCATTTTTGATAGAGAGTTTCTTAAACTCGTAGAGAATGTAAAATTTCATTTTCCTACATAATTTATTAGATTTACGAGTAATAGATTTTCCAGTTAAGATATCTTTGATAGAGGCATAAGCTCTTGTATTTTTCAATAACTAATAATGTTAATAATTATTAATGAATAATATCGCAACAAAGATATATAACGAGTTAGATATCTTTGAATTTTTTGTCCCGTTTTTCGATGGAATTTTCGGAATCATTATGTTTTATTTTGACTTTATTATTGTTTAATAATTTAATCGTATAGCTACTTTGAGATTTTCTAACTAGTGATTTTTTTAGAAATCTAATGATCTTCACCTTATCAACATATATCAGTATTTATTTAAAAGTCTAAACTATGATATCATCATTACACGTTGAAATTAAGGTAAAAATCCTTTTTCAAGTCAATAAAATACTATCCTACTTTGTACTACTTTTCTAGGAGCGTACAGCGGTGGAAATCGGTAAAATCAACCTTTAACCTCCCTCATCTATGATTGGTAACCTCGTAATTTTCCAAAAAGCTATATGCACATCCGTTACACGTTAAAATTGAGGTAAAATTCCGTTTTCGAGTCAATTAAATACTTTCCTACTTTGTACGACCTTTCCATCTCGCATACAGCTGTAGAAATCGGAAAAATCGACCTTTAATGTCGTTTATCGATGCCCGTAAATCTTGAAACTGTCTAATTAGCTATATGCACGTCCGTTACACCTTGAAATAGAGATAAATTTCCGTTTTCGAGTCAATAAAATACTTTCCTACTTTTTACGACCTTTCCATTTCGCATACAAATGTGGAAATCAGTAAAATCGACCTTTAACATCCCTCATCTATGATCGATAATCTTGTAATTTTCTCAGTAGCTGTATGCACGTCTATTACCCCTTGAAATCGAGATAAATTTCGGTTTTCAAGTAACTAAAATACTTTCCTGATTTGTATGACCTTTCGATCTCGCATACAGCGGTGGAAATCGGAAAAAATCGATCTTTAATGTCGTTTATCGATGCTCGTAAACCTTGAAATTCTCCAATTAGCTATATGCACTTCCTTTACACATTAAAATTAAAGTAGAATCCCGTTTTCAAGTCAATAAAATACTTTCCTACTTAGTATGATCTTTGAAAGTAGCGTACAGAAGCAGAAATCGGTAAAATCGCTCTTTAACATCCCTCCTCATCTATGATTGATATAGCTATTTTGAGATTTTCTATGTAGTGATTGTGTTAGAGATCTATTGATCTTCACGTTATCAACATATATCAGTAATGATTTGAAAGTCTGAACTGTGACGTCATCGTTAACTTCATTCTCTTCTACTCGATGCAACGATTCAAAGCAGTTGACAGTTTAGGTTCAAGTGGCGTTCAGCAAGTTGTCTAGCGTATAGACAAAATTTTGGTTTGTCGAGTACAGTTTTCTAAACTATGTCTTAGCCGTTTTCCATTAACTTCTTTTACACTTTTCTTTTTTTTTGTGATGGCGAAAAATCCATTTTAATTTCATTTTGACTCTGATAGTCGATATATTATTTAATATTAACCAAACTTCTAATTTTATTTGCGATCTAATATACCTACATAACGAATAATAAATAATCCAATAAGAGCAGTAGCTAATACTCTTGTTTATTCATATATAACTTTCTCTTTCTCTAATCTGTTTTTTCTTACTGGAGCATATAAACGCTAGAGACTGGAAAGTGTATAGGACAGGAATATTTTAAGTTTTTCATGTAGGAATGTTAATTTTTTCATGAAATCATATTACCTAATTCTTAATATATAAATTATTTTATCCTTGTGAAAAAACTATAAATTTTGGTTTAGATAACTCAAGGGAAAGTGAAGTTTTTGAGAAAATTGACAACCAAGCGATAAATAAAATAAACACTAGGAGCAAATTGATCAATGAGGATGATTCTTTATTATCTGACAATGGGAAATCTAACAAGCAGGACAATGCATCAGGTAAATAGATATTCTGTAGTAGTGTGTATCGAACCGTAAAATTTTGTTATTATTACTCCAAGTATATTTACAATCTGTTTGGTATATTGAGAGAATAAACAATTATTATTGCTATTAAAGATACAGATATATATAATATATAGATATTAACAGATTACCAGTATACTCCAGCGTGTATTCTGACTTTGTTTTACAATAGATTTTAACAGTTAAATTTGTTTGGGTGGTTTTGAAATCTGGATTTATATTTTGCATAGAAATTTTTAATTTCCTTCGATACGAACCAAGGAGCCCGTACTATATTGCGTAGGCCTTTCGATTGAAATCTTTCAAGAATTTTGATATTCGAGTTTGAAGCAGCACCCCATAGTTGAATGCCAGAAGCCTAGATTGGTTTTGAGCACAGCTTTATACAACCGCAGGTTGTTCTCAATTGATGGCTTCGATTTTCCCCTGACGAGCCAGTACATTTTTCTTCATTTTAGACCCAACTGATTACGTTTAGTAAATATATGTTCCTTCAATGTAAGTCTTCCATCTAGGTGGATACCTAGATATTTTACTTGATTACTGTGCGGAATGTATTTGTTGTTTAATCTACTATTATTAAATACATTACCGAGGGCATTGAAATAGAACCTGCTCCACGTTTTCCTCAGTTCCCTGACACTTGGAGTACTCCCGTGCTCTGAAAAACTCTAATGCGACATAAGTAACAGCAGAAGCAGTCATGACCAGTCAATACTTGCTATACAAGTGGAAAGTAATCAAGCCGTGCTTTCTGTTTATCCATTCATGAATGTCAGATATGTTACGGTGGGTCAAGCGACTTTTGCTATTAGTATCCTATTTCTGCTGTTATTCCTTGGTAATTTTTCTGTCCTCTTGTCTTTGATGATGCACGGTTTGGGGATCTGAGGGTCCGTTTCATTTTTTGTCGCTTTTCATTGTTCATCATATTTCATAGCCAGTTCTATTACAAGTAAATCGATAGATGATGTGCCCAAGATCACCAAGAGCGCCGTGTTTGATTCTGTGTGGTAGGCAAAAACTAAGATAAAGGCAGTGGTACTCCGATGATATTTTTGTACGGAAGTCCTAACCTTTAATTTGATCGGAAAATGAAAGATTTTTTATACGAAGTTCCTTACTACGCGTTGGAATAAGGACCTATTGCATAAATAGCATTATGTCAAAGCGTTAAACTTTTCCATCTCTCCGCCGTCAGTCGGCTCAGCGCATAGGCTTTCTTGGCTATCCCCCTCTCCCCACTCACTCGGCTTTCTATTCTTTCTTTCTATCTCGCTCGCACTCGCTACAACAATACTATACAAAAAGTGCTTGCTATTTATCGCACTCGTAATAATACAACTAATGATTAATCGGATTGAAAAACTTGGAAATATTCCTTAAATGGTCAATTTTTCGTATCTTTATATCAAAATCCGATACGTATTTCTGTCTATTGCTTGCTCTATCGATTGCTTTCTTTAACGCAAATGTGAGCCCAGAGGGCTTTTTTTCTATCATTTCTCCCACCCTTTGTGTCCTGAAAACGAAAAGCAATAACTCATTATCAAAGGTGTTAGTTTTCCATTTTTGTTTCTGTTAATCTCCTGTCGTTCCGTAAGTCAGTCTTGTCCGTTATTGTTTATAGTGCATAAGAACTTGATGGTCACTACGTATGTAACGATCGCTAACTGTCCACCTAAATTCGTTATTTCTCAATTAACTTTCTTCTCCGCTTCTGGTATATCAAATCCCCGGGATTGTGATCGGTATAGCGGAGTTATATTTATTTAACTTGAATACATATATTTGTAATAATATGATACATAGCGAGGATTATATCTCGTGAATTAAACGTTTAACCTATAACATAAGAATTCATATATAAAGTAATGATACAGAGCGATTCAAAATCATTAAATGGAAAAAGGTATTACCGGATTCGTATAACTTGATGTTGTTTCGTATAAAATATTCGTATAACTTGATAAGTTATTAAAAATGCAATTTTTTTTTTCCAATAATTGAGTATTTAGATAATTACCTTCGAAGACCGACCAATCAATGCTCGGACTTGGAATTATGTGCGCTCGGCGCAAGGAGCGGCTAGAAGAACTGAAATGCACGCGCCACAGCTAAACAATATCAGTGCTTTTATAAACTTATCAATTTCGTTAGTCGACCTTGCTTCTAATAATATAAAAACGTATTTCAGTTCTTTAGTGCGCCTATTCTCATTAAGAAAACGGTTTACGCGCAAATGAATATATAATAAAAAATGAGATTGATTGTTCAAAACTTATACGAAATATTAAAAGAGTACTATTAAAGGCCAACAGTTTGATAATTTATTAAATAATTAACATTTTTTCAGAAGACCCAGCAGCGCCTACTCACAGTAAAAAAGAATCGAACGGTAAATTTTATCTATTTCTTACGTAGATTTGGTGTTATTTGACTTGTTAAGCTAATTAAAGTTCAATTTACAGATTTTTTTAATAATTTAAGATTGTCAGATATTGTAAGAAATCCGCCTACTGGCGATATTGCAAAAAATCGAGAAAAAGTCAATATAGATCAGTTAAATAATCGAACAAAGCTTTACGCATGTCCATTTTGCCAACGCTTCTTCGTCAAATTGCCAGAGCACATGCAAGCAAAACATATGGACCAACTGGAAATACAGCAAGTTTCTAAATTGAAAAAAGGAAGTGAGGAGAGAAAATCGATTCTTCGAGAATTATTAATAAGAGGGAGGAAACTCCACAATAATACTGCCGCGTTACATGCCGATACTGACTCTGATATTTCAGATACTTCAAAGTTTCAAGTGTCTCGAAGAGCCAGAGCGGGAAAAATCCGTACTGCAGCTGAGTACACTACATGTCCCAAATGTGATGAAACTTTATTGCGAAGTAGAGTACCAGATCATATCCATAAATTCCATGGTGTTAAAGAAAAACTAAAAGGATTCGTTAATATTGAGGCTTTATCTAACGGCGCTAATCAAATTTGCCACGAGTCGGCATCTGTGTCAACTCGCGAATTATTCGCTTAATTAAACAACGATAACATTGCTGATATTGTACGAACAGATTTTTTGATTGTTCAGTTCGCTAATATAAAAATGGAAAAATATAGAAACAGACAAGCTAACGGGAATATCCGGAAGGAATATCGACAAAAATGTCGATTGCTTGCGAAAATTAAAGACGCGGAAAGCATAACAGAAATGTGAAGGAATTCAGCGACATTCTGGATCAAGAGAATTTTGACTCATTCATGGCAGGCGTCCGCGATGTTGTAGGTTTACAAGATGATCACATCAAAACTCCCTACTCTGCCACAACTATCCATCTGTTGATGAACGATATGTTCTCCATTTGGATGGACTACTGTATTGCCAAGTCAAAAGATGAAAAATATGCAAAGTTACTTACTTATGCTCAAAATTTTCAAATTAGATTCAAAGCTCGATACAATGCTTCATTTCTTACGATCACATATGATCAAAGAAATGTGCAAGTGATGACAAGAGTAGAGGAATTACCCCCTACTAACGACGTTGCATTATTCCTAGAATATCACCAAAATGAAAGGAATCTGTGCTATCGAAAATTGAAATTGTTATTTGATAAAAACAAATTTGATTTGGATCTTTTCAAATCGCTTCAGCTACATATCATGGCCACTCTCTTAATTTATAATCGTGTTATGTCGCGACTCCGTAGCCGTGACATGTATTTGTTTAATATGAGTAAAATTTATTTTATCACGGTATGATTATGATATAATATGTATAATGGCAGGACTTACCTGGGATATATATATATATTGTTGAAGATGTTGATAAATTATTATCTTACTCCTTGTTCCTTTATATTATTTTCTTCTTAAATTGGTTTCTTTATTATTGAGAATATTTCGTATGGAAATTATAGAAATGAACTTGATACACTTTATTTAATAATATTTAATAACACTTTATTTAATAATTGGATTTCACTCAATGAGTGGCAGAGTCAACTGGTACAGTAGAATTGTCGCGAGTCGTGAATCAACTAGCTAAAAAATTGAGACGCTGTTTTATATATTGGCTTACTGACTTACATTTAGTTGTCGAGTAATCAAGTTGATGTTTCAATTTCTCAATTGAGTTTTCTGCTGAATTTGATTTATTAATTTTTGCGTTTCGTAAAAAAAAGAAGGTGAAATACATTTTGTGCTTATTTTGCTACTTTCAATTCGCATGATTGCCGTTGATCTCAAAATGATTTAATTTTACGTCTCAGGACGTAACACCTCCGTGGCTAGATAGTTGCATATCGATGCGACATCAACGTAAAAGAAAGAAATAGTTAAGTTTATATCAATTTCAGGTCTTCGTCAATTTTATTTGGTTACAAATTTTATCTTAAAACTAATAGTAATTATATTCTGAAAATGATAATATTTTGTATGACGGTGCAGTAGAGTTCCATTTTAGGGTCTTTATTTATATAAATTTGTGATTATTATTAATGCAAGTCTAATGTGAAGATTGGAGTATCATCTTTGTTTGTTTTGGAAATTTTGTTTGGAATTGGTGCTGAAGGTATGATTTGTGGTGGTTCTTTGTGTATGGTTTGGAGATATAGAGGTGGTGATTTTTGTATGGTGGTTTCTGGGTGGTCAATCACTATTTGCTGCAATTCATATTCATTATTTTTCGTTGTGTCTTTGTATTTTTGTTTGGCGAGTGGTTTGTTTAACGCTATCAGTAAGTGTGTGATAGAGCTGAACACTGCTGCTAGCAAATATGTTGAGAATCCATATATTGAATGCAACGTATATCCTCTGATTATCACGTTAAACACGCTTTTGACGCATTGAAATATGATAATACTCATTATAATGGCGGAACTTATAGAGCCGAATTTAGTGAGTTTATTGATGGTTTTGGTCCAGAGGTTTTCTGCTAGATCGGTTAGAGTTTTTTCAGTGAATATCAAGTTTGATATTAGTCCTCCTTGCATACTTTCGTCGCCTTGCATACCTCTTGCAATTACGTTGAGGAGTGCTGTTTTCTCCATAGGAAAGAGTATATGGTCCTGTAACTGTTGCAGATCTTCTTGAGAATAAATGCCACTGGTTGCTAATGACTCTAGTTCGGTCGGTTGCCATGTTATTGTAGTATTTGGTTTCAATGTCAAAACTGCGTTAGTTGCTTTTCTTGGTGTTGGTGTAAGATTTATCCATTGATTTCCAATTTTGTAGTATTGGAGGATGATTGCATTGCAGTTTATTTCTGTTCCTGTTTTCAGTAAGATGTGTGTCTTTGGTGTGAGGTAGTATGTTCCGTTTTTTGATTTTACTGGAAGTTGTACGAAACATCTGTCTGTGTGAAGTAGTTGGACTTCAGTTGGCGTACATTGTATGATATGTACGGCTTCCCCTGCCAGCCGAGCTATGTACCCAGGCTTCTCCATGAGGCTATATGCAAATTCGTCAGGTGCAATGGATGCAATGGATAGGGAATTGTATAGGAATTTTCTGTCCAGTTCACATTTTTGTTTTAAAATATTTAAGTAAAGGTTTTTTGTTTCTAACCTAAAATGTTTCTCTACATACACGAATTTACTATTAAAATACGTGAATAAATCATAATTAAGTATCCCTTGCTTTGTCCGAATGTCATTGTCATATAGTACATTGATATTAGACTTTTCATATATAAAGAGTTTTGGGTGTTCGGTTTTTGTTAGGATTCTATTACAAAAACTTATATTCCCTCTAGTTGACAATGCAAAAGATATTTCTTCTGTATTTAGGCTAAATATTGTTTCTTGGTTGGGTGAGGTTATTTTAGTGACCGAGCCTCTATATAAAATATCATATTGATTTTTAAAGCAATTTTCGCGTGGTAATAATGGCCAAAAAGTGTGGCCTCCTTCCATATCAATACAGTGTTGGTCTGAAAATTTGCATACCGTACCCGAATTTAATTTGATTTTGTCGTTTTCTAATCTAACTGCTGCGTAACTTTCCCATAGGGTTATTCTTATAAGACCTTGTACAAAAACGTTACTCCATGTTCCGAAATTATCGGCATAGGTTGCTCCTGAGCAAGATTTTCCCTCTACTTTTCCTGCTAAGTCTAATCCTTTGGATGTTGTAGAGTTAATTTTTAGTCCTGTTATAATGTGTACGTTATCGTATTTGAAAATACCCGTTTGGTGTATGTTATTACAATCATCGTGTGATATATCGTAAACGTATTCTTGAAGTGCGTTTTCTGTTGGGCCTAAATGGCTAAACATGCCGCAATGAAAAACTGTACGTTGTATTACTATTTTACATTGGATGATTTTTATCGATTTAAATTCGGTTTTTTGTAGTAATTCTATTGTAGATTGTGTTGAATTTATTTTTGTTTCGTGGAAGTCACGTTCTTCAGTGTCCACAAGGGAGTATGTTGTAATGGTTGGGTTGGTTGAAGCGCAGTTAAATCCGATGAGCCCTTTGCTTGTTTGAATGAGAGTGATTAGTATTAATATAACTAGTGAATATTGTTCCATTGTATTTTCTGAAATAAAAAGAATATTAATTTATTTGTTTAACTAAACTTAATTTATTCGCATGAACTGTTTTTGGTTTCCCGTTGTAATTTATTACAACGCTGCCTTTTTCTGTTATTTTTAGTATTTCAAACGGTCCTAAGTATTTATTTTTCTCTAATTTCCCCGGGTTTGGTTCTTTCATGAACCAGACTTTGTCTCCGATTTTGAATTCTATAGGGTTCATAAATCGGTCATAGTATTGTTTTGATTTTTGTTTTGAAATTATTAAGTTTTCTCTAGCCATGTGTGCTAGTTCGTTCATGTTTTTTATTAAATTTTCTAAGTATCCGTTAAATGTTGGTAATTGTTCGGATTTTTTCAGCGGTACGCTAGATGGTATTTTGGCTGGAAAGGCAAAAACAAGTTCATGTGGCGTGAAATTATGACCAGTGTGAATGCTGGTGTTATAATTAAATTGTGCCAGTTCTAAAAGTTCATCCCATTCACATTTTTTTGATGTGAATTGTTTAATAAATTCACAGAGAGGATGGTTAGCTCTCTCGACAGAGCCGTTGGATTGTGGTGAGAATGATGTTGTTTCGATTTTTTCAAATTGAAATCGTTTTGCTATTTGTTTTAGCAGTTTACTTTTAAAGTTCTGAGCTTTGTCGGTTAATACTACTTTTGGTGTTCCGAAAATACAAATGAATCTTTTTATAAAAGCTTCGCTTACCGATTCCGCGGTTTGATCTTTTAACGCTGTGAGAGTAATAAATTTTGAAAGTTGGTCTTGAATTGAGAGTATGTATCGATTATTATTTTTTGTAATCTCGAATGGTCCCATTATGTCCATGGCAACTTTATCAAATGGTTTGAAAGGTGTGTCTGTTAAAGTCATCGGTTGTCTTGTTGGTTTTCGTTTTAGTTTGTTTCTTTGGCATTCTTGGCACATTGAAATTCTTTTTTGTATGTCTTTCTTTAAATTTTCCCAGCAATATTTTTCTTTAATTTTATTGTAGGTTCGGTTTACTCCTGAATGACTTCCGAGTTTAGAAGTGTGATATATTTTAAATAGTTCGTTTCTTTGATCTAGATCGCTTATGTATTCGATGTGGTTCATGCAAACTATGATTTTAATGTTGCTTTCTTTGAAGATTGTTTTGATTATGTCTTCTATTTCCGATCACCATAGTTTATTATGTTGATATTTTTTGAAATACTTATTGTGAAATGTTATTTTGTATTAAAAGGTGTTTTAAATTTTCGAACAGTTCGGTTAGATTTTGCTTTTTTGTTTCTGCTGATGTAGCAGTGTTTAGACATAAAATAAATATTTTCTTTTTTCCATAGTTTAATGTATCTATTTCGTTTATAGATAAGTTTTCATTGACTTTTAGGTTCTTTTTTATTAGTATACTGTTAGTGTTTTCATCTAATTCTTTGTGTTTTTCGGATATTATGTGAATTATGTTATCGTTTCGAAATTGTATTGAATTTTTACTGTAAACGATGTTATCACTATTCGTGTCATTATTTTTGTTTTTGTTAGTGTGTTTATTTTTTTCGTTTTGATTATTATTCGTGTTGCTGAACTTGCGTGTACGTTTTCTTTTGTTCTTTTCTTGAATTCTTTTGTTATTTATAATTTTTATTTTCTCGTTGTTATTTAATTTTTGAGTTGGTATTATTCCATTTTTTGATTTTGCTTTCTGTGCTCGCGTTGTGACACATATTTTAGCTTCTATAGGGTTTCTTGATAAACAGTCAGCTGGGCCGTTTTCTTTACCCGGGCGGTAAATTATGTCGAAATCGTAATCGACTAATTTTAATCGCCATTTTTGTACTCTGCTATTGTTATCGGCTGATTTTAATGATAGTAGGGGTTTGTGATCCGTTACAACAGTAAATTTGTTACCGAATAAGTAAGTTCGGAATGTTTTGATTGCGAAGATTATTCCCAGAGCTTCTCTTTCGTAAGTCATATAATTTTGTTCTGTTTTACTTAGAACTCTTGATGCGTATGCGATGGGTCTATCGTGTCCCAATTCTCCTTGAGATAGTACTGCGCCTAAGCTATGGTTTGATGCATCTGTTCTAACGATGTAGGGTTTATTGAATTTTGGATATTGTAGAATAGGAGCTTCACATAGTAATTTCTTTAATTTGTCTAATGCTTGTTGTTGTTCTATTTTCCAGAAAAATTTTACATTTTTGTGTAAGAGTATAGTTAATGGTTTTGTTATTTCAGCGAAATTCGGAACAAAACGTCTATAGTAATTGCAGAGTCCGAGGAATTCTCTTACGTTTTTTGTAGTTTTTGGTGTTGGGAAAGCTTCGACGGCTTGTATTTTTTTTTTGTCTGGTTTGATACCGGATTCGCTTATAATGTGTCCTAAAAATGATACTTCTGTTTTTAACCAGTCACATTTTTGAGGTTCGAGTTTTAGACCAGCTTCTCTTAGATTTTGGGCTACTGTATAAAATCTTTCGTTGACTTCGTCTACTGTTTCTCCGAAAACAATTATATCGCCAATAAAGACAAAACATGTATTGGCAATTAGGTCGCCTAGAACTGTGTTTAGTATTCTTTGAAATGTTCTAGGTGAATTTATTAGGCCAAATGGTAAAACAAGGAATTCAAATCGTCCTAAAGGATGTATACTGAATGCTGTTTTAAAAATATCTTTTGGATGCATTTTTACTTGATGAAAGCCTGATTTTAGGTCAACGACGTGATAATATTTTGCTTTCCCTAGTTGGTCGAACATTTCGGTTATGTTTGGAATTAAATATGGATCGGGAACAGTTTTTTCATTTAATTTTCTGTAGTCGATAACTAATCGCCATCTGGTTTTTCCATCTGCCAAGCTTTTCTTCTTAACTATCCATGTTGGTGCATTAAAAGCACTTTTTGAATTTTGGATTAGTTTTTGAGATATTAGTTTTTTCACTTCTTCTATTGCGATGTCTCGTAATTTATGTGGTAAGGGGAATTGTTTCACATAGACTTGTTTTATAGCTTTAATATAATCGTCTATTTTATTGATTTTTATATTAGCTAGTGCTTTATAAATTTCTCCACTTAGCTTGCATTTTAAAATTGGTATTAAATTTGATTCATCTATTTCAGAAACTATTGACTTTGCAGTTTTTAATTTGTCGATATATTCGCTGAGTGTTATGTTTTTGCCGTCGAACTGTGGGACTAAATCCGCGACATACTTGAGTGGTAATCTCAGCGGTTGCGACATTTCGCTGACGTTTGCTTTCGTATTAATATTTTCGATTTGTTCAGTTTTCTGTAATTGGATGTTTGAATTATAAGGCACTAATTGTCCGAAATTTTCGTTTTTGTTTATTAAGTTTTTTGACTCACTACAAATACTTTGTTCGTTTAAAATACCACCGATGTCCGTCTATTCGTTATTATTAAATGAAGAATCGTAATTTTGATCGAAAGTGAAGTCTAAATTCGACGGTGAATTCGGATATTCAAAATTTAATGTTAATTTTTGTTGTGAGTTTTCTTCTGGAATATCGGTGTCTAATATATCAATTAATTTTTCTTGTGTTATTTGTTTATTTAACTTCTCTAGATTTTCTGAAATTTTTATTTTATTGTTCTCGCTATTTGTTCTAGGAGGAGAACGCGCGAGTTTATTTGATTTTTTAAAAGGATTTGTAATAGATGTGCTTGGTTTAATTATACCGCTTTTTAATTCTGGTTTAGTTTTTACTTGCAGTCGCGTAAGTCTTTTCGCGTTGTCAGAACTAGAAGAATCTTTATTGTTCATTAAAATTTAATTTTTTTTTTTTTTTAAGTTTTACTTGATGCAAAGTAAACACCCTTTTTGTACCGGAACCAATTTGTTATGTCGCGACTCCGTAGTCGTGACATGTATTTGTTTAATATGAGTAAAATTTATTTTATCACGGTATGATTATGATATAATATGTATAATGGCAGGACTTACCTGGGATATATATATATTGTTGAAGATGTTGATAAATTATTATCTTACTCCTTGTTCCTTTATATTATTTTCTTCTTAAATTGGTTTCTTTATTATTGAGAATATTTCGTATGGAAATTCTAGAAATAAACTTGATACACTTTATTTAATAATATTTAATAACACTTTATTTAATAATTGGATTTCACTCAATGAGTGGCAGAGTCAACTGGTACAGTAGAATTGTCGCGAGTCGCGAATCAACTAGCTAAAAAATTGAGACGCTGTTTTATATATTGGCTTACTGACTTACATTTAGTTGTCGAGTAATCAAGTTGATGTTTCAATTTCTCAATTGAGTTTTCTGCTGAATTTGATTTATTAATTTTTGCGTTTCGTAAAAAAAAGAAGGTGAAATAAATTTTGTGCTAATTTTGCTACTTTCAATTGGCATGATTGCCGTTGATCTCAAAATGATTTAATTTTACGTCTCGGGACGTAACAATCGTAAAAGAGTGGGCGATATTGAGTTAATATGGAGCTCTTGTTACGACAATAAGAAGCTCATAAAGGAGGTTAATTCAGAATTTTATAGCAAGCTCGAGGACCAAGAAAAAGCTTTTGTTGACAGCATTTACCATTGCTGGATAAGGGCAAAACTTATGAAAATTGTATCAATACTTATAACCCAAGATAATGTTTTAGCAATTGAATTGCTAAGAAAATGCAGAGAATTGGCCGGGATTCCGAAAAGCTCGGTATACTTGTTCACTTTGCCAGGAGTGGACAATAAAAAGCAGCTTAAAGTTCCCAATCTATGCAATTTTTTACGCGAAAGCTCTATAAAATGTAATGCGTCGCGACCGGACTTATTAAGGGGAACGAAGATAAGAAAGAATGGAGCAACGCAATGGGCAATTATGGGCTTGTCCGAAATTCATTTGAAAGATGCGTCTGACTTTATGGGACATGACGTCAAAATACATGAAAATTTTTACCGCCAGGCTGTACCTTCAAGGGTCGTAATGATCATCCCCAAATTACTGGATGCGGCATTGGGTGTAAAATGCCCGAATTCTGCAACCGTACAAGGTAAGACAAAACTTATATTATATTGAAGCGAATTTTTTATTATACAGCAACAACATATTTTCTTTCGTACAAAAAACATATAGGGCGATTCAAAAACATAAAAATAATGTAATCAAACACTAAGACAAAAAATAACCATAACAGTACCCTAAAAAATAAAAACGTATGTCAAAAAGTAAAGAAAAAGTAACCGAAAATAACAGCAAAAGTTATAGAGAACCAAACAAATAATGTAACCGCAAACTAAGCCAAAAAGTAACCATAACAATAATCTAAAAAGTCAAAACGTATGTCAAAAAGTAAAGAAAAAGTAACCGAAAATATCAGGAAAAGATATGGAGAAGAAAGGAAATACTGTAACCGAAAACTAAGAAAAGAAGTAACCATAACAGTAACATAAAAAATTAAAACGTATACAAAAAGTAAAGTAAAAGTAACCCCAAATAACCGAATAAGTAATGGAGAAGAAAACAAATAATATAACCGAAAACTAAGTCAAGAAGTAACCATAACAATAACCTAAAAAATTGAAACGTATGTCAAGAAGTAAAGAAAAAGTAACCAAAACTAACAGGAAAAATTATAGAGAACAAAAAAAATGTAACCGCAAACTAAGCCAAAAAGTAACAATAACAATAATCTAAAAAGTAAAAAATTATGTCAAAAAGTAAAGAAAAAGTAACCGAAAATATCAGCAAAAAATATGGTGAAGAAAAGAAATACTGTAACCGGAAACTAAAAAAAGAAGTAACCATAACCGTAACCTAAAAAATTAAGACGTAAATCAAAAAGTAATGGAAAAGTAATCGAAAATAATAGAAAAAGTAACGGAGAAGAAAACAAATAATATAACCGAAAACTAAGCTAAGAAGTAACCATAAGAGTATGCCAAATATTAAAACGAACATAAAAAAATAATGGAAAAGAAACCAAATTATATAATCCCAAACTAAACTAATAAGTAACCATAATAGTAACATAAAAAATTGAAACGTATGTCAAAAAGTAAAGAAAAAGTAACCGAAAATAACAGGGAAAGTAATCGAGATGAAATCAAATGATGTAATCAAAAACTAAGACAAAAAATAACCATAACAGTACCCTAAAAAATAAAAACGTATGTCAAAAAGTAAAGAAAAAGTAACCGAAAATAACAGCAAATGTTATAGAGAACCAAACAAATAATGTAACCGCAAACTAAGCCAAAAAGTAACCATAACAATAATCTAAAAAGTCAAAACGTATGTCAAAAAGTAAAGAAAAAGTAACCGAAAATATCAGGAAAAGATATGGAGAAGAAAGGAAATAGTGTAACCGAAAACTAAGAAAAGAAGTAACCATAACAGTAACATAAAAAATTAAAACGTATACAAAAAGTAAAGTAAAAGTAACCCCAAATAACCGAAAAAGTAATGGAGAAGAAAACAAATAAGGAAACCAAAAACTATGCCAAGAAGTAACTATGACAGTAACCAAAGAAAATGAAACGTATGTCAAAAAGTAAAGAAAAAGTAACTGAGAATACAGGAAAAGTAGTGGAGAAGAAAACAAATAATGTAATCAAAAACTAAGCCAAGAAGTAACCATAACAGTAACATAAAAAATTAAAACGTATACAAAAAGTAAAGTAAAAGTATAAAATAACCGAAAAAGTAATGGAGAACCAAACAAATAATGTAACCGCATAATAAGCCAAAAAGTAACCATAAACGTATGTCAAAAAGTAAAGAAAAAGTAACCGAAAATATCAGGAAAAGATATGGAGAAGAAAAGAAATACTGTAACCGAAAACTAAGAAAAGAAGTAACCATAACCGTAACCTAAAAAATTAAGACGTAAATCAAAAAGTAAAGAAAAAGTAACCGATAATAATACAAAAAACAACGAAATATTAACCAAAATAGAATCCAAAAACTAAAATAAATAGTAACTGAATAAATGTAAACACAAGTGGAAGGAAAAGTAACTGAAAATAACTGTAAAAGTAACGGACAAGAAACCACATAAAGTAATCGAAAACTAAGCCAGAAAGTAGCCATAACCTTAACCAATAAAATTGAAATATAATCCAAAATGTAACCAAAAAAAACCAAAAAAGAAATGGAAAAGTAACGAAATAGTAACAGAAAAAGTAAAGGAATGTGTAACGAAAAAGTAAAGGAAAACTAAGCAAAAAAGTAAAGAGAAAGTAACCGAAAATAACAGAAAAATCAACTGTAAAGTAACCAACATCTAAAAAAAATTAACCGAAAAAATAACCATAACAGTAACCAATCAAAATTAAAATGTACGCTATAAGTAAGAGAAATAGTTGCTAATAAAGTAATGGAAAATTAACCAAAAATAATAGAAAATACCACGGTAAAGTAACCAAAAGCTAGGTAAAAAAGATTTTTGTAAATTTGATTGTTGCTATAAGATGAAAACTGTAAACACGATAGAAATTATTATTATGATTTGGAATCCTTGTTAAAACTATTTTTTTCTATTATTAAAATTTTTAATATTTATAAAAGTTTTTTCTTAAGATAGTTTGAAATATCGAATTATATTATTATCAATCAGTCCAATTTTTGCCATTTTAGGTGGAAATGTATTGTCTTCTTCCCGATTCAATGAACAGAAGTTAAACAGTAAAATTGATTCCTCATGTAAACCGAAAAAGGGGAAGAAAAAATTATTGCCAATTAGCGATGACCTCAATTGCAGTATTCTTGATTACGAGGACGATGATGATTCCGACGAAGATGTGCCAACCAATTTTTCTATTGATAATGGTATGTAACATTCTAAATTACTACATTAGAACGCGTACATTTCATTTACTTATTCGAAACGTTTGCACCGACACATTTTTACTTTGGCTCAACCATCGCAAAAATTATTTGTTTTCGGCGTGCGAATTCCTCCTTCTTCAGTGATTCGCAGTACTAATTTTAAAGAGGTTCCGACGAGTCATCTTGTGGCGGAAAATGATACGGCTTTAATAGCAACGTACGGAAGGTTCCACGAATTTTGACGTTCTTATGTCTGAAAACGTAAGTATCGATGCCTTTTGTCTGTTTGATTACATAAGGGCCTTCGTATAAATCTAGGAACTTTTTAATAACGTTTTCATCTTTGTTAGAGAAATTTAACCTTCGCAAGAGAACGTAATCATTTAGCTGATATCTAAAGAGGACCACTTTGTTATTTGCTCCGTTTGCCCGCTTCATCAGCTTAGCGTGCATACGATCCTTTATCATTTCCAACGTTTCATATTTTATATTAGCGCGTCCCGTCCATTTACGCCAAAAACGTTCGGGCTTTATGTGTTAGTGAACCTCTAGTGGTGTCGTTTCGATCGTTTCATTGTAAATGCTATTCATTATCTCTTGAATTTTTGGGATTAACGGAGCCCACCCCTTGTGGTTGTCTTGCTAATAAGCTCGCAAAAAACGTCCCAATTTTCTATGAATACGCTCGACGGTATTGCTTTGAGTGTGACGGATACTCGAATAAATCAATTTTACGTTCTCGGCTTTTCTTGCCAAGCTTTCGCGGTAAATTGAGTGCCGATGATCGCAAAAGCCTTAGGCTGCCCATAATTCGGAATGTAGTGTTCGAATAATTTGTTAATTGTCGTGGAAGTTGTCGCTCGTTTTATCGGGTACATTACGACAAACTTACTAAAGCAATCGATAGTTGACAGTATATATTTAACGCCCCCGCGAGACGTGGATAAAGGGCCTTAGTAATCGATCGATATTAAATCGTTAGGTTAATGGATTAGAATTGGCTGCATCCACGAAGTGACTTTTTTCGTGATGTACTTGATTCGCTGATAAATATCGCATATATTTGTCACTTCCACTACTCTTTTTCGAAGCCGGTAAACGTAAAAGTCTTCTTGTAGCATCTTAGAGATTTTTCGCGAACCGACATGGCCGTAGAGTAGTGTGTTCTTGAATTAAGTCATGCACGATTCGATCAGTCAATACTAATATATGATTCAATGTCTCTCAGATCAAGTCATTAATGATCACGTAACGATGCTCAAATTATCTCGGTTTTTTATTTCATTTATAAACTTATCTTCAAGTAGTGTTCTGTTCTATGATAAGAAGGACAGAGAGAGAGAGAGCGGATAACTAATGATAGGTGTTTAGGTTAGTGGATAAGTCTCATGGAAATCAAGGTGAGGTCGATAAGAGAAAAGTGTGTGTCGCATAGAAAAATAAGGCTCGTATTAATTTTAACTAATCTAATACATTTATTAACCATGAATTAACATCCCTTTCAAGAGAAGGGGGAAAAAGCGGTACAGTAAATCAAATATTATAAAAGGATATTTACAAAGCGTATATGAATCGTCACGAAAATACAATAAATTAACGGATAGTCTGTGGCAGGCACGCGGGCCCTCGACTAATTATCGGAGAGCGCTCTCTTACCTCGCTGCGACGCGTACACCTTTTGAGTTGCGGGGGAGAAGGCACTGCCAAAAGTACGGAGCTGGTGTAGTTCCGATGCCTCGGACACGGGAGCAGCCCGCACTACACCTTGCTCAAGGAGCCGAACAAATGGCTGCGGAGCTTGACAGGCCTCAGAGGAGACTGCTGCTACCTCTACGTTGCGGACGGGTTGTCCGTCGCTCGTCTCCTACAGAGCGTCGGTCCTCACACTCTTACACACACACACATACACACACCCGTGACACAGAATCAGGTCTCTCCCTGTAAAAGCAGGCCGTCGCAGACGGCGCGAAGATACTCACAGAATCTTGGTGGCGCTGGAACGTGGAGGACTCGGTAGAACCTCCTCTCACAAAAACAAGACAGAAACTAAAACTAGAAACTACGCGCGCGCGCTCCTTCGTTGGGAAAAGTTCGACACTAGAGAGAAGGGAAGGCTACCCACCCTCCTTAAGTCCTTCCCTTCGTAAGCTAATGAAGAGGACGTGTTATTGCAAGGGGCCTAGTCTGCTTTCCCTTTTACGATCGGGAAAAACCAGATGTGTCGCTCTCGACGGGGAGCGGTTTATAGCACGTGTTGTTTTCGTAATCAGTGCCGAAAGGGAAGCCCTGCCACCATAACGACAGAAGATATATCTCATCGATCTGGAGCTTGTATAACGCGAACAAGTAGTAAGGAATTTAAGGGCTTCATGGTCGGTTCGGACTACAATTTCTATCGTACCGGGCAAATACGTATCGAGTTTTACGCATGACCAGGCAATAGCTAATAATTCTTTCTCCGTAGTAAAATAATTGAGTTCGGATCCTTTTAAAGTTCTCGATACAAATGTGATTACCTCTTCTTCGCCATTCTCGTTTAAATAATACAGAGCGAAGGCCATCGTGTGATAACTGGCATCAGTAGTCAAAATATACGGTTTTGTAGGGTCCGGGTTTTTTAGCGTAATTGTTTCAATAAAAATTTTCTTCATATTTTCAAAAGCTTCCTGATCCTCAGGTAACCATTGATAACCTTTGCTTTGTTGCAATTAATTCATCAAAGGACGACATATTCCTGCGTAATTTTAAGCGAATTTAGTATAAAAATTGACAAAGCCTAAAAAGCTCTGCAAGCTCTTTAAATTTTTTGGATAACATCTAGTTTACATGCTTAGGCTTTGATTCCCGACGGAGTGATCACATGGCCTAAAAATTTAATTTCTTCCTGTATTAATTTAGATTTTGAACATTTTAGTGTGTGATTATCCCGGCGACAACAGATAAAAAGCGTTCTAATATGGTGAATATGCTCGTCAAAAGTTTTCGAGATACATAAAAGGAAAGATAAACTCCACGAAAGGAATGATAAACTGTTTCAAATCACCTATCGATAAGTTTAATGCTCTGACTAGTGTGGCAGTGCTAGTGCAAGTGCCAAAAGGTACAACGTTAAATTCATACAAAACAATGAACGCGGTATATTTTTTACTGACACTGTTTAGGGGAATTTACGCGAAAGCTGCTGGTTAGATTGTAATAGCCTCGGCCGTCGCCGGACGACTTTTCCACGCACAACTATTACCAATTTACTCTAAAGGAGGGAAAGGGAGGCAATATTCGCTCCAGCAAAGGAAGGTGGAGGAGATGCACGTTAAATTATTTGACCAATTCACAAATTTGTTTGAATCAATTTATTATAATTTCGCTACCTTGAGCGATATAAAATAACTTACACTTATATCTACACTTAAATCTAAGCAGGAGGCAGCCGGCACGTTAGCGCCAAGGCAGCCTACCTGCTAACCGTCCTAACAAATCTTTACCAATAAACTAATTAAACGGGTCGGCCTATTGAAGCCTTAACCTTTCCCGGCCGCGAGTCACTTGCGTGATTTCGAGAGAGAGAGAGAGAGAGAGAGAGAGAAGAAAAGAAATCGTGACCTTATCACAGGAAGTGGCTGTCGATGATGCAGGGACTGCAGGTGAAACAGGTGAAGCCAGTGGATGCTCCTTCTTGCTCGTCTTTTTCTTTCGCTTCCAGCTCGCACACGTGTATTCTTCACTTTCTTTGTTTTCCGGGATGGCAGAACACGTGCGGCCGATTGATGACGGAGGGCAAGTCAGACTGCCGGGCCTCCTCTCCCTTCCACATGCCTCAACAATTAGGCGGCACGCGACACTGCCGGGCATCGGCAGCGCCGCGTGTCTAGCCCCAACCTATCTCTCTCTCTCTCACCCTATGCTTATCAGCGTTTCTTTCTTCTTTTCATTCTCGCTACTGTTGCCATCTCGTTCTCTCTTCTTCGCTGCAGATCAGCGGCTCTCGTTCGCTGTAAAATTCGAGGCAATGCGTCAGACACATGTACATATGCGCGTCTAACGTAAGCCGCGAATCACTGCTCGAGCAAAAGAGAGAGAGAGAGAGAGAGCCGCACGGTGCAGGCACCGACAAGCCTACACCGTCACAAGATCAAAACTTGAAATAAAAATTCCTTTATATTCAACAAAAATACAGATTATAACATCTCACGAGATCTGTACATTTCAGATTACCATATTGTTTTCATTCATTGTTATAGTAGATTACAATATTCTAAAATTACCGTGAACCCTTGTTACTGTACTCGCTTGAACTGTATTTTTATATACATAACTGTTCCACTAGATTTGTCGAGTTTATTGTTATTGTAGTAAATCTTATATCCATTGTTGGAAGGAAAAATTGGTTAAATTAAGTTTGTTAGCCGAAACTCTGCCGGTAGTGGTGAGTATTTTTCCTGGCTTTATTTCGGGCACCATATCGCCGAAAGGTCGGCAATCGCCGAAAAAATTAGCAGCTTTCATGTACTCAACATTGCGGCTTGTCGAAACTTTTCGACGATCCTTAAATTTTATTCAAGCTATGGCCTCCGTTAGCTCGTTTGGTGACATCCTGGTCAAGATCATGGCTCGGCTGGTCTGATATTCGCGAAACTTGGTTTTTTTTAATCATTCTCACGTAATTGGTATGATATTTTCTAGTCAGTTTTCCTCGCCAGCACTTCTTTCAAATTTAATCGCGGCTGAAAAATTTGGAAAAAGGACGGAAAGAATGTTGGTTGAACAAAAATAAGACTCACAATTACATCGCTCCTTTTATTCAGAATACGTTGGTCTTTTACAAATGCACTTGAACTTGAAAATTAACACGCGATAACGGTCAGAGATCAAAGATTCGCGTCCTAACGCAATTTCCACGAAACCAACTGTTACGCGATATACCAACGGCACTTGATCAATACTGGCCCGATTTATAACTACATCGTTATAAATCTTCACGATAGAAGCAAAAGCAATTTTAAAGAGAGTATTTGTCTTGGCTGCAACTAACACTAAAAATGGACGAGATCAGTATTCGTCTTTCTTCTCTTGTCGTTACTTTCCTCTATTGGCCTAAAATCGTCACATTGGTCCGATTAATTTTTGTGGAAATCGATTGCGCGATCTAAATATCCCTAACGGGGTCGCTAGCTAATTTTATCTTGCCTCACTTGTCGCTAGCCTAATATTATTCTATTAGTCAGCTGAATTTTTAGTTCCTTAGTTCTGCTCCGTTCCTCACGTACGCCGCTCAGTTCAACGAGCGACTGTCTGAAGCGACAGCGACTGCGTCAATCTCAAGCCGTGTACGCCTTTAGTCTATGGTTAGACTATCAAATTTTAAAAGAAAGTCACGTGGTCGTAACCTTCGACCAATCGTGACGATGGAGTGAAAACACTTGTTTTGAATATAAATTTAGGAGAGGTAGGAACGTGAGGGGTAAATTTGAAGAATCGATAGTTATAAATAAAAGGGGTTTATTGAATAAACCAATACACGCGCGAATCGCGGCTGCTTGGTCGAGAGACTATCGCGCGCATAAATCAAACAAAACAATATTCACGAGAGAGAAAAACTACGTCGGCAAACGCGATCTAAACGCACGCACGCAAAATACCGGTATAACAATAGACGCACACTAACCTTTCGCTTTTCCGCCGTAATTGGTGGTGATTAATCACCAATTATGCCTATCGGTCCGCTCTCGCTTTCCTGTTTACCTCTGCTCTCCTTTCAGCTCTCTCTGTCCTCTATTTTCCTCGTTTTTCTTGGCTTTCTCTAGGTGCACGTTGTGGCGGCAAGGCTGTTAAAAACGGAATGGACGCTGCCATCTTGCCTTCTCAACCTCGAGCGCTCATTAGCTCTCGCCCCCTATAGCGCGCTCTCTCTCTCTTTCGCTCGCTTGCCCGAACACCTCCCGGGAGGTGCTGCCGCCTTATCAACGCGGCGAATAATGAGCCGCTCGTTATATTAGTTCGATACCTGCTTTATAATGAGAATTTGAATTAGTCAAAAGTCATAGATTACTCGATAATTAAATTTACAAGTTGAAAAATAATGATCACGCAAGTGTGACGATAATATTAAGATAAGGCATCAAAGGTAACTAGTGATTATACGAAAAATAATATTTCGGAGTAATAATTAATAATGTTAATCACAGTGGGTCGTATGACCATTTATTTCTACCCTTACCGCAGGAAAATAATATAGACCGCATATAGAAAATAGAATAGACCGCACAGCATCGGGGCATTACTAAAAAGTCACTCTCCACCTAGTTTTAGTTAATGCGAAAATAATTAATTAAAGGTATAACTTAGAAGGACACTGTTTATCGAATATAATTGATTATCTGGAAATGATCCAAACTAAGATATAGGGCAAGTTTTTGAACATACAAACAGATTAACAGAATCATAAAATAAAGATCAATACGCCTATCTCGTAAAATGACTTAGTGCTAGTTTCGGTTCGTTCCCAGCAAGGATAATTTTTTTAAAGCTTCTCCAATGCTCTAACAATAATGCAAACAACGTTTGAGCTCATAATTTTTGGGTAATTAAAAGTTGTGAGCTGAAAACGCTTTGATTACGCATGCATACATTACTAAATACATTAGGGATAGATTCTAGGGGTTCCGAGCTTTGAAACTTTTTCTAGACTTTCAGGTTTAATATAAAAATCATATAAATGACCGATCAGCTCTTAATTTTTGGGCAATAATCAACTATAAGCTGACTCGGCAAGTGCCATATTGGCCATCATACGGTAAATCTTTAGGGGTGGTTTTAAAGGGTTATAATATGGCTAACTTTATTTTTTTTCACTGTTATTATATTGTTGCTCCAAGTCGACATATCAAGTCGCTTTTCTCAATTTCGAATTCCGATTTTTTCGTTCAGGTTGAACCTTTCGAACTTTATATTAATTTTTACCTATTGTTTTTTAACTAATTTGACTTTTGGCGTTTAACGTCATAGTTAGATTTGCTGTTTTCTAAATGCGAGCGTTCGATACGTCATTGCCTATCCCACAATACAATACGTCCGTTATAGTATCGTCATTGTCAAATTTACCTTCAGCTATTTTCTTTATCATCAGTACTTTAATTTTCTTGGTTTTTTTATTTTAATTTGTGCAATTGCGTAATGGTTGTTGCTTTTTTATTTAGAATCCTCTATTAAAATTTATATTTTTATGCTCTGAACATATTATAAATTTATTAGATCTATTATTTACATCTTTCATCTTTTCATAATCATATATTTAACGATATGCAAGGTTATCTTAGAAAAACTATAAAAAATCTTAATTAATCAGTCTTTGCTAATCTGTTTGTTAGCCTCATCAGGCTCTGCATCACATTTGTAACGTTAGAGACAAGCCTCGTATTGAGGTGACCACGAATACAGCGAGTCTCAACACGCAGAGTAATCCTCACAGCCGCAAAACACGAGGACTTTTCAAGTCTTTCCCGTGAGGATGGTTCAGGTGTCGTAAATTAAGAAGAATATATTTAATATAAAAATAATATTTATTATAAGAACAACTTAGTTAACTACTACAATATATTTATATATACAATGGCAAGTTTCTGGTACGCCTGCGACGGTTAACTGTAACACAAAGAGAAAACACGGTCTGTTGCTCACCGGTAGACTGCGCGTCTAACAGATACGACAGAGTGGACGAGGATAATAACACGAGAATCGGTAATAGTTACCGACCGTCGGTATCGGACTCACTCCGCCTAGCTGCCCTCGGTACCCTAACTCTTAAGTGGGATAGAATCGGAACGGAAAAATTGGTCTGATAAACTAGATCAGCCAGAGGAAGTGTGGTCGTCCATTGCGGAAATTGATACATAAGCATGGTTTGTTTTTTTCTTGCGATGTCGACTGACGAGCTCCAGGGGCTTGAGGAGTCTTCGATTGCTCCATCATCTTCCATTTTCTTGGCTTCTTCGTCGATTATTTTTGGATCGCTGGGTTTCTTGGTTGCTATTGTTGCTTGGTTGGGGTCAGGTCCGTTAGTTTGATGTGGTGTTTTAACAACGGTATTGGTCCTGACATGGCATTGAAACGGGGTAATTCGATTTGTAGGAAGCGTTCTACAATTATTGATTCTTGTTGACTTTTAACTCTTCCGTTGTACAAAATATTGTTTGACTTGGTTTGTGTTGGCTGTTGGTCGTAATAACGGGGATGTTTAGGCACGTTGCTTTGTATTCGATTGTTTGTAGGAAATCGACACCACGTATTATGTCGTGTACAAAGTTACGTAATACTAGGAACGTGTGTTTGATTTTGTAGTTTATTATGTCAACGATGCTTGTCATACTCGTGTCGATGTTCGTGTTGGTATTATTGACAGCTGCGGCGACTGTGTCCTGGCTGCTTGCATTTCCAGCAGCATTTTAGTCTGTCATAAATGACTCAATAATAATCTTTACCGTCTGCTGTTATTTTGTATCAGCACGAACACCTTCATTTCACCCACTTCCGCACTAATTTAGATCGCAGTCTCACGTATTTTAATGCCATTAGAATATTGAAAATGATTTACTCTTTAAATGCTATATTTATATTAAATTATTTATATTGCAGGACCAGGTAAACGTAAAAATGAGTCTTTCGAAGAGACGCCTCCAAAAAAAGCTAGATTACCTTGGACAAACAAATGTTTGAACATTATTGCTAAAGAATTTGCACAAGAATTGTTGGACGCCAAGCTCACTGTAAAGCAATCGAAAATCCAAAACATGATTGCTCAGAATTCCTGTTTCGCTGGTCGAACTGCTGCTAGTATACGTACAAAAATACATATTTTAAGAGAGGAGAAAATTGGCAAAAGTGATACGGGAGAAAAAGTTTGCAGGAATACTATTCCCGATAGTTTATTTATTCACTTCAAAAAGTTCATAAAAGAAAAGAAAATTCCTGATGATGATACATGTTTGGAATTGATGAAATTGCCTTCTTTGAAAAAGTTTAGTATTGACCAGATACAAAATTACGTTGTAAAAGCTTCCGCACTTTTTAATGAGGAAAACAGCGATGGTGAATCAAACAATTGAAATTTTTATGAAAAGTTGAAACAATATTAATTCTAAACTCTAAATCTACATTGTCCAACCTTAATTTTGAAAAATTACACAGGTCTGCTAAATATGACGTTGTGGTTTTTATAAAGTCACTGATAATCATTTCCGAAGTAAAAGTGCGAAAAACACGGTTTTTCGCTATATTTAAGTATCCATAACTTGATTAATTTTTATTATTCTTCAATCCTAAAAAACCACCAAAAAGGGCTACTTTCAGCTTTTCACTTCACTATGTGTATGCATAATTAAAACTTTTTTATCCGGAGATATCGAAGATTGAAAAGAAAAAAATTTCAGGTTTCGCAATGACCGATATATGAACAGGAAAATGCCAGGACGTGGAATTTCTTTTTTCATTCTCATCTTTGTTTAACGAGGAATTACATTAATGAAAGATTATAAATAGCTGGTTGTGCTCGGTTTAAAATTTCGAAGTATGCTTGAACCTATAACCTCAAACGTTATATCATTTTTTTCTTTTCAATCCTCGATATCTTTGGATAAAAGTGTGAAAAACACGGGTTTTCACACTTTTAGCTTAGGATTACTTGAAAACCTGACGTGATGGAGTAATTTTAAGGCTGGATTTGAGTTCTACGCTGAAAATTATTTTGGGAAAGGCTATCAGCTACACCATAACAAAACCATGCTGACCTGTGCTATTAACTAAAATAAATTGAAAAAAAAGTAAAAGTTAAAAATAAATTAAAAAAAAAGTAAAAATTGAAAGAAAATTGAAATAAAAATTTTTTTATATCATTAATTAAGCTTGTCACAAGCCGCAGAACAAATTTTTATAACAATCTAAAACGGTAGATTTTGAAAAATGAAACATCAAAGTCCAAGTGATGTCAATGATAGCATTTAAAAAAATTAATTTCCGCGGTTAATAGTAGTAGCGTACCAATGGTGTGGGGGCAAAAGTCACTTAAAACCAAAATCTTAGTACTCACCTCAAAATGTAACAATCTTAAAAAATGTTTATATCTCAGCTTCTGTTCAATATAGAAACATAATATTTTTTTAATTTGATACGGCGCATAAAAAAAATAACAATGATGATCTTTCTTCGCCTGTATTAATTGAGAATTACTATGTAATAATTGAAATTACGGATAATTAATAAATTGCACTACAAAATCGTGAAAAATTAGGGGTGAAAACTAATAACGTCAAAGTATGTACATGAAATATGAACTCGTAAGTTTCTTATTGATTTTCACGTGTTCAAATTTAAAAAATATTATGATTCTATATTAAACAGGAGCTGAGATATAAACATTTTTAAAGATTGTTATATTTTAAGACGAGTGCTCAGATTTTGGTTTTAAGCGTCTTTTTCCTTCCACTCCGCTTTATCCCCATTATTACACTACTACTCTCAGCCGCGGAAATCAATTTTTTTTATTACTAACATTAATTTGTGTTCACCGATATATAAGAAGCTCATAATTTTACGTCAATATTAAAAATGTTTATAGTGTTTCACATAATTTGGATTTCCAAGTGTCATATTTTAGAATCTATAGTAACACCAATTTTTGAATAACAGATTCGTTTTACGGCCGAATTTCAACCTAAACTATAATAAAATATTATATAAGAGTATTGTTCTGCTTGTGATAGGCTTAATTCACAATAGAAAAGGCGTGAGCTTTTTTTTATTTCTATTAAAATTATTCTATTTGATTATAAGTTTTTAATTAAAATTAAACTATGTGAAAACTATTGAGCTTTTGAATTACAATGAAACATATTTGGTTATCTATTATATTATATTAGTAAAACAAGAAAAATTTTTTTTTCGAACGTAGCATAACTAATCGATAGAACATATTATTGACTACTTCCCGAATACAATTCAATCTTTCACTCACTTTTACTAAGATCTATTTTTCACTCAATTACAATATAACTTAATCATTGTTTTATCATTTCATTGTTTTTTGAAGCTCCAACACTTATATGTATATGACAATATAAACGGTCATACGAGCAAAACCCAAAGTAATACAAATTATTACTCAAACTAAAAAATTATTCAACAATGATAAACATTGTAACTCAGTTTAGCTCGTTGGTCTACGAGATTCAAAACTGAGATTTTTTCCAAAAAAGAGGCGTTTCGTCCAAAACTGTTGGATTGGACTCCTCAGTAAGGATCCAACAGTTCTCCTCAGACGCTTTGCTGCAAAATGTTCTCTTTACAAGATTCTCTTTACAAGAGAAGTAAGAGGGACTCTAATATATAGGGCCGCTGCACACCATCTTACAGCAAGACGTCTGAGGAGAACTGTTGGATCCTTACTGAGGAGTCCAATCCAACAGTTTTGGACGAAACGCCTCTTTTTTTGGGAAAAATCTCAGTTTTGAATCTCGTAGACCAACGAGCTAAACTGAGTTACAATGTTTATCATTGTTGAATAATTTTTTAGTTTGAGTAATAATTTGTATTACTTTGGGTTTTGCTCGTATGACCGTTTATATTGTCATGATTGAAAGATGAGTGTACATTCTTATTTTTACTTATATGTATAAATGTAAATTGAAATGTCTATAAATTAAGATTTATATCAATATATATAACTTGTTTTATTTCTAAACATATTAATTTCATGATGCCTATAACCATTATTGGATTTCCACACTTACAAGACCAAAATATATTTAGAATTCATTATCTATGTACGATTAAAGAAAAGCGAGAAATATGAAATAAAATTGATATATTAATCAAACGGTGATGAGGATTACTTGATAGTAAAATATTGAATGCGCTAATAGGAGTATTTTAGACAATGAGAATACAGGAATAGAATTGGTAATCATATATGGATAAATGGATTTGTATTCTTTAAACATTTGAATCTGTCTCCTTTTGAACATCGGTATCATAGTTATCCAATCTACGCCATGATGATGACTTCCCACAAATTTATAAGCTAGAAATGAGATAAAGTTACATGTTAATAATAAAGTTAAGATCCCATTATCAACACAGGATCAGATCAGAATCGTGGTATCAGAATTTAATAATATCAAAAATTAATGAGAGTAAACTTATTTATGAAAGGTCCGACAATAAAAAAATAATCATTCAGAGTTTCTTGTTTTTGAAATAGTTTAAATTACATTATCAACATAGGATTGAATGAGAACATTATTCGTGATTTGAAAATCTAATAGACCTATATTTAAATGTCAGTTGCATGACTCATCTTGATGTCGATAACGGAAACTGCGAAAGAATACTATGATTTATGGACGCTACAGCTATATATTTGAATTATTACTAAACGAAATCTGTTTGAACGCTACCTTCATGACCAATAGTTACTTAGTATGAATCTATGCGCGAAATCGACGACTCGCAAATAACTTTTAATCTGAACTTAATATATCTTCATGTCTTCAAAATACAGGACACCACTTTATGAATATACAAGTAAAGCAGTACCAGAATCGTCGTATCAGAAATCAATAATATCAGAAATTAATGAGAGTAAACTTATTTACGAAAGGTCCGACAATAATAAACTAATCTTTCAGAGTTTCTTGTTTTTGAAATAGTTTTAATTACATTATCAACATAGGATTGAATCAGAACATTATTCGTGATTTCAAAATCTAATAGACCTATATTTAAATGTCAGTTGCATGACTCATCTTGATGTCGATAACGGAAACTGCGAAAGAATACTATGATTTATGGACGCTACAGCTATATATTTGAATTATTACTAAACGAAATATGTTTGAACGCTACCTTCATGACCAATAGTTACTTAGTATGAATCTATGCGCGAAATCGACGACTCGCAAATAACTTTTAATCTGAACTTAATATATCTTCATGTCTTCAAAATACAGGACACCACTTTATGAATATACAAGTAAAGCAGTACCAGAATCGTCGTATCAGAAATCAATAATATCAGAAATTAATGAGAGTAAACTTATTTACGAAAGGTCCGACAATAATAAACTAATCTTTCAGAGTTTCTTGTTTTTGAAATAGTTTTAATTACATTATCAACATAGGATTGAATCAGAACATTATTCGTGATTTCAAAATCTAATAGACCTATATTTAAATGTCAGTTGCATGACTCATCTTGATGTCGATAACGGAAACTGCGAAAGAATACTATGATTTATGGACGCTACAGCTATATATTTGAATTATTACTAAACGAAATATTTTTCAACGCTACCTTCATGACCAATAGTTACTTAGTATGAATCTATGCGCGAAATCGACGACTCGCAAATAACTTTTAATCTGAACTTAATATATCTTCATGTCTTCAAAATACAGGACACCACTTTATGAATATACAAGTAAAGCAGTACCAGAATCGTCGTATCAGAAATCAATAATATCAAAAATTAATGAGAGTAAACTTATTTATGAAAGGTCCGACAATAATAAACTAATCATTCAGAGTTTCTTGTTTTTAAAATAGTTTTAATTACATTATCAACATAGGATTTAATCAGAACATTATTCATGATTTGAAAATCTAATAGACCTATATTTAAATGTCAGTTGCATGACTCATCTTGATGTCGATAACGGAAACTGCGAAAGAATACTATGATTTATGGACGCTACAGCTATATATTTGAATTATTACTAAACGAAATATTTTTCAACGCTACCTTCATGACCAATAGTTACTTGGTATGAATCTATGCGCGAAATCGACGACTCGCAAATAACTTTTAATCTGAACTTAATATATCTTCATGTCTTCAAAATACAGGACATCACTTTATGAATATACAAGTAAAGCAGTACCAGAATCGTCGTATCAGAAATCAATAATATCAAAAATTAATGAGAGTAAACTTATTTATGAAAGGTCCGACAATAATAAACTAATCATTCAGAGTTTCTTGTTTTTAAAATAGTTTTAATTACATTATCAACATAGGATTGAATCAGAACATTATTCGTGATTTCAAAATCTAATAGACCTATATTTAAATGTCAGTTGCATGACTCATCTTGATGTCGATAACGAAAACTGCGAAAGAATACTATGATTTATGGACACTACAGCTATATATTTGAATTATTACTAAACGAAATATGTTTGAACGCTACCTTCATGACCAATAGTTACTTAGTATGAATCTATGCGCGAAATCGACGACTCGCAAATAACATTTAATCTGAACTTAATATATCTTCATGTCTTCAAAATACAGGACACCACTTAATGAAAATACAAGTAAAGCAGTACCAGAATCATCGTATCAGAATTTAATAATATCAAAAATAAATAAAATTATTTATAAAATGTCCGACATGAATAAACTAAATTAAATCGTAAATTTTAACTCTAGAGTAATTACAAGGCGATCATTTGTCCTTAAAAGTGCCCTGCGTCAATATTGTAGAAGTAGAAGTAATAAAACCATTACAATCAGTATTGATTTTTTCACAATTCAATAATTGGTCCATTGAAGTTACGATGTTATGATCTCCGTTGCCGGATGATAGACACATTGTGTTAGTATATGTATCTAGTATTGATTTCGGCGACTTTCTATGATTAGTAAATTATAACAGTATTGCAATTACAATGCAATAATTTGTCCTTGAATGTCCGGCGTTGATATTGTAGTAGTAAAAGTATTAAAATCACTACACATAGAAGTGGTTTACATAATATTCTATAATTATTCTATTGAATGTTACAACGATATGTATTTCCGTTCCCGGATGATTGCCACATAGCGTTAGTAGATGTATCTATTCTCGCTATCGGCGACTTTCCATGATTCGTAAATTTTAACTCTAGAGTAATTACAAGGCGATCATTTGTCCTTGAAAGTGCCCTGCGTCAATATTGTAGAAGTAGAAGTAATAAAACCATTACAATCAGTATTGATTTTTTCACAATTCAATAATTGGTCCATTGAAGTTACGATGTTATGATCTCCGTTGCCGGATGATAGACACATTGTGTTAGTATATGTATCTAGTATTTATTTCGGCGACTTTCTATGATTAGTAAATTATAACAGTATAGCAATTACAATGCAATAATTTGTCCTTGAATGTCCGGCGTTGATATTGTAGTAGTAAAAGTATTAAAATCACTACACATAGAAGTGGTTTACATAATATTCAATAATTATTCTATTGAATGTTACAATAATATGTATTTCCGTTCCCGGATGATTGCCACATAGCGTTAGTAGATGTATCTATTCTCGCTATCGGCGACTTTCCATGATTCGTAAATTTTAACTCTAGAGTAATTACAAGGCGATCATTTGTCCTTGAAAGTGCCCCGCGTCAATATTGTAGAAGTAGAAGTAATAAAACCATTACAATCAGTATTGATTTTTTCACAATTCAATAATTGGTCCATTGAAGTTACGATGTTATGATCTCCGTTGCCGGATGATAGACACATTGTGTTAGTATATGTATCTAGTATTGATTTCGGCGACTTTCTATGATTAGTAAATTATAACAGTATTGCAATTACAATGCAATAATTTGTCCTTGAATGTCCGGCGTTGATATTGTAGTAGTAAAAGTATTAAAATCACTACACATAGAAGTGGTTTACATAATATTCTATAATTATTCTATTGAATGTTACAACGATATGTATTTCCGTTCCCGGATGATTGCCACATAGCGTTAGTAGATGTATCTATTCTCGCTATCGGCGACTTTCCATGATTCGTAAATTTTAACTCTAGAGTAATTACAAGGCGATCATTTGTCCTTGAAAGTGCCCTGCGTCAATATTGTAGAAGTAGAAGTAATAAAACCATTACAATCAGTATTGATTTTTTCACAATTCAATAATTGGTCCATTGAAGTTACGATGTTATGATCTCCGTTGCCGGATGATAGACACATTGTGTTAGTATATGTATCTAGTATTTATTTCGGCGACTTTCTATGATTAGTAAATTATAACAGTATAGCAATTACAATGCAATAATTTGTCCTTGAATGTCCGGCGTTGATATTGTAGTAGTAAAAGTATTAAAATCACTACACATAGAAGTGGTTTACATAATATTCAATAATTATTCTATTGAATGTTACAATAATATGTATTTCCGTTCCCGGATGATTGCCACATAGCGTTAGTAGATGTATCTATTCTCGCTATCGGCGACTTTCCATGATTCGTAAATTTTAACTCTAGAGTAATTACAAGGCGATCATTTGTCCTTGAAAGTGCCCCGCGTCAATATTGTAGAAGTAGAAGTAATAAAACCATTACAATCAGTATTGATTTTTTCACAATTCAATAATTGGTCCATTGAAGTTACGATGTTATGATCTCCGTTGCCGGATGATAGACACATTGTGTTAGTATATGTATCTAGTATGGATTTCGGCGACTTTCAATAATTTATTAAGATCCTACTCTTGTATTATAGTCAATGACATGATAGGTTTTCATCTTTCAATAGGTATATCTTCAGATGTTTTTTAGTTCGTTCAATACCGGCCCTATTCATGTAGAGATAATTAGTTCGCTTTTATTTTCTGAAATAATTGTCATATCTTGTTTGTAGTATTCCCTCAATTATTTTGTGGAATTCAGTGTAATCAATTGTTAAAAAAGTTATACGAAATAATTTATTTCCGCGGTGAAATACTAAATAGTGTTATATCATGTATGTCTTTGTTTTTATTTGCATTGATTTCTCATAATCTACTAACAGAAAATTCAGAGAATCCTGGAAGAGAATTAAACTGAAATAAGAATCAGAAGTTCCCATTTCCGTCGATAAAGAAATTACTGTCAAAACTACTTAGTGGTCGTTGTATTTATTTACAAACATGTTTTTTCATTTATCACAGTAAGTGGGATAATCATTAAAAAAGCATGCTTGTCTCAGAAAGTCATTGAAAGCGAGTACTGATATATTTATGATTTTGACGAGGTCGTTAAAAGTGGGCACTGATATACACACGATTTTGGCGAGGTCGTCAAAATCCGGTAATGATACCTTTCCATAACGGCGAGTCTCGTCAAAAGCGGAAAAAGTCGTCATTTTCCGGTACCGATACCTGAAAAAGTCGCTAAAAGCGAGTCGTAACACACACACACACACACACACACACACATATATATATATATATATATATATATATATATATATATTGAGTTTATTCAACTTAATGTTACAATGTTTATTTATACATTTACAATATACATTTCAATTTGTTGAGTGACGTATCTTGTTTCTTGTTAGTGTTTTGTGTTGTATTTGTGTGTGATCGTGCTTTGATGATTTAGTGTTTTTTCTTTTTCTTTGCGCTTCCTTTTCCTCTTCTTTCATCTGTCCGTATTAGGGCTTTTACACCTTTACTGCGGTATCCTCCGCTCCCTCTGTTTTCACTCATGCTTACTACGGTTCTCTCTTACCGTTTTCTTTCTTCTCTCTTTTCACTTTTCTTTTTCTTTCTCTTTTTCTTCTTCTTTTCTTCTTCTTTTCTACTTTAGATCCCTCATCCATGCTATTTTTTCTTTGCTCCCAACCATTATTTCTTCCCACTTTTCTCCTTCTTTTCTTGTCATTTCGCATTTTTCTACTATGTGTTTCCAGTCTTCCTCTTCTTTTTGGCATAATCTACATTTCCTATTTTCCTCTTTTTCCCAGTATCTACACCCTCTTGTCTCGTTCCTTAACCTAAACCTCTCTCTTATCTGTAGCCCTCTTATTTTCCCTTCATTTTGTATTTCTATTAGTCTACTCTTCTTCATTTCCTCCCTTATCCCCTTCCACTCTCTTATATATCTTGATTCTTCCATCTTGTCTTCCATTTCTTTTTCTTCTTTTTTCTTCAATTCTTCTCTTACTTCTTCCCAGAACTCTTCTCTTTCATCGTCTCCTTCTTCTCTCTCTCTCTGTATTTTTTACTTTCCCCTAGTCTTTCTTCTCTCTCTCCTTTTTTTTCATTTCTTTCTTCTCTTTTCTTTTCGTTTCTCTTCATTTCTCTCCATGCTTCTTTCTTTATTGTTCCATCCCTCTCTTCTTTTATTTTATTTTCATATCTCATCGCTCTCTCTATTACTTTTTCTTTTATTTCTTTTCTTCCTGTTTCCCATTTTATCAGATAACTCGGTGTGTTTCTGTCCAAACCCAGTTCCCATTTTATATATTTCATTTGTAGTCTTTCTATTTCCTCGTATCTTTTCCATCCTCATATTTCTGCTCCATACATTATCACGCTTTTCATTAACGCATCAAATAACATCATCCTTAGCTTCCAATTTTCTTTAAATAATCTTTCTCCCAACCCCCATACTTTTCCTAGTCCCATATTTATTTTACCTTCTGTTTTCTTTATATGTCTCTTATTCCCATTATTTTTGTTTATTATGTATCCCAGATAGTTATATTCTTTTACCATTTCAATTTTCTTTCCTATCCACTCAAAACTTTCTTCCTTTCCTCTTCCTCCTCCTTTCTTACATTTCATCATTTTTGACTTTTCTACGTTTAATTCCAACCCTCTTTCCTCTAAGAATCTCCTTAGTTTTTTCAGCATCTCTTTCATCCCATTTTCATTATTTGCCATCATTACTATATCATCCGCGTATCCTATCGTCCAAATTTTCTTTCTTCCTATTACCACTCCTCCTTCCTGAATTTTACTCATTTTATCTTCTAACTCCGCAAAGGCAAGATTAAATAGCGTGGTGCTCAGCGGGCACCCTTGCCTTACTCCCTTTTCTGTGTCGAATTCACCTATTATCTCTCCTCTAATTTTTATTCTGCATCCTGTTTCCTTATATATTTCTTCTATGCTTCTTCTGATTCTTTTATCTATTTCTTTTTCCTTCATTATTTCCCATATCTTCTTTCTTCTTATCTTGTCAAACGCTGCTTTCATGTCAGCGAAGAAGACAAACAATTTCCCACCTTTTTCTCTGATTTCTTTTCCTTTTGCCGTTTTTAGCACGTATATTGCGTCTGTTGTTCCTCTTTTTAGTCTGAAACCCATTTGCGTATCGCTTAGTATTCCTTTTTCTTCTATCTCTTTATCTAGTCTTTTCCTTACTATTTCTGCATATATCTTATATCCTGTGTCCATCAGCGTTATACCCCTATAATTGCTTACATCTTCTTTTTTTCCTTTCTTGTATATTGGTATTATTATTCCCTTTCTCCATTCCTTCGGGTATCCTTCTCCATTCCATACTCTATTTATACATTTTGTCAGGTCATTTATTAGGCTTTCAGTCCCAGCCATCCACGCTTCATTTGCAATCCCATCTTCTCCTGTTGCTTTTTTCTTTTTCATTCTCTTTATCACCTCTACTACCTCTTTTACTTCTATTTCCCCTTTTTCTTCTTTTTCCCCCCTTTCCCATTCTTCTCTTTCTTCTTTTTTATTGTCATCCTTTTCTTTTTCTCCCAGCTGCTTCTTGAAGTGTTTTAGCCATTCCTCATTGCTTATTTTTTCATCTATTTTTGCTCTTTTTTTCTTTCCTCCGCTCACTTTTTCCCAAAATTTCCTTCTCGTTCTATCTTTGCTTATTTCCTCCGCCACTTTCCTTCCTTCCTCTTCTTTTGCCTTTCTTATTTCCTCTCTGTATTCCCTCTTTGCTTCCAGGTAACCGCTTCTATCCCCAATTCCTCTTCTTAGTTCTTTCAGAGCATTCATTACCTTGTCTCTTTTTACCTTACATTCTTCTCTCCACCAGCTTTTTCTTGTTCCTTTTTTACTCCTTATTTTCTTTTTTGTTATAGCGTTCTGCACTCTAATTTTTATCTCTTCCCATTTTTCCGTTCCTTCTACTGCTCCTATCCATCTGTGATACTCTTTTATTCCTTCTTCGCTCCAGTCTTCTCTTAGCCTTTCTTCTTCTCTGTTTTCTTCTTCTTCAACCCTGTTTTCTAGCTCCACTTATACTGGTAGGTGATCCGAATTGATTCTCTCTCCCATTTGCATTTTCTTCACTCTCTCTTCCCCTCCTATATTTCCTATTACGTAGTCAATCGTCGACATCCCTCTCGCTCCTATATATGTAATTTCTCCTTCTTCATCTCCCTCTTTTTTTCCATTCATAATCACTAATCCCGTCTCTCCTAGCCATTTAACCATCTCTTCCCCTTCTGCGTTTATCATACCATCCTTTGTTTTTATTTCTTCTGTCTGTCCTTCGCTATCCCATTCTCTTCCTTCGCCTCCTGTTCTAGCGTTAAAATCTCCTCCTATTATTAATATTTTACCTCTATTTTCCTCTATTTCTTCGGTTAGGTACTCATAATTTTCTTTTTTCTTGTGCTGCATGTAGACTGATGCCACCGTGCATTTCTCTCACTCTATCTCTATTTCCCCTACTATGACTTCTTCTGTCCTTTCTTTCTTCCATTTTACCTTTATTCTCCCTTGTCTTTCTCTTACTGCCATCAGTCCACCCCCTATCTCCCTACCCCTTTTTCCTTCCCTTCTCGAGTCCCTCCATTCAATGATATACCCATTCAGATTTCTTTCTATTCCTATTTCTGCTTCTTCTCTTTTCACCCATGTCTCCGTAAGTCCTACTATATCAAAATTTCTAATATATTTCCAGTCCTCTTCTTCCAAGCTCTTTATTCCCGCCACATTCCAAAATAACATTTTTACTGTTTTCCTTCCCTTCACCTCTTCTCTCCTCTCTCCTCTCCCCCCTTTAATTCCGAAACCCCTCCCTTCCTTTCTTTGTCATTCTCTCCTCTCTCTCGTTCCACCTCCACTCTTCCTCCCCTGCTCTTAGCCCATTGTGCCATATTTTTACTTCCTTACCCTTATTTTTCAATTCCCTTGCTTTTCTTCTTACCTCCTCTCTTATTTTCCTTTGTTTCCACGTCCAGTCGTGATCTATATAAATTTTTTTCTCCCCTAATTTACTTTTTTTCTTCATTATTCCCTCCTTTTGCTCCCATGAGGCACACTTTATTTGCCACATCCTCTTCCTTCTATACTCCATCCCTTCCTGTCTCTGATTTGTTTCTGATCCTCCTATGCTCCTTAGGCTTATTATTTCCCCCTTTATTCCCATTCTGTCCTTTAACCATTCCTCTGCGTCTCCTTTTTTTTCCTATTTTAGTTCTCTCTCCAGATCTGTAACAATTATGTTATTTACCCTATTTTCTCTATCCATCCTCTCCTTCATGTAATCTATTTCTTCCCTATTATCTACTCCTTTTACTTCTACCCTTGTCTTTCTTCCTTCTATGTATTTTTTCATCTTATTCATCTCTTCTTCCCATCCTTTCATTCTTTCTTCCCACTTCTCTTGTCTTCTATTTTCTTCTCTTTTCTCTTTTTTCCTTTCCTCTCTATCTTTCTCTAATTTTTCTCTAAGTTTTTCCAAACCTCTCTCCCATTTTGCCTCTCTTTTTTTCTCCGCCTCTTCCATTCGTCTCATCATTTCCTCTCTCTCCCTCTACCCCTCTCTTCTCAACTCTCTCATTTCTGCTAGTACTCTTTCAAATACATTGTCTTCTCCTTTACTCTCCCCCACCCCTATCAATGTTCTGTCCATTTCATTCCCTTCGTCCCCCTCTGTTTCACTCCCCTCGCTTTCACTTTTGTACCTTTTCGCCTGTCTCACTTCTTCCTTGTTTCCTCCTCTCATGCCCTCTTCGCTCTCTCTACCTCTCACCCCCTTTGCCTTCCTCTTATCCCCTTTACCGTCTCTCTCTCTCGCTGTTCCTGGTGTTGTAAACATCTCGTTCCTGTTTCCTATTCCTATTCCCCGTCTTGCTCCCGCCTTAACTTTCTCTCTTATTCCCTCTAACTTCGCCTTTATGCCCCTCTCCTACGCTCCTCTTTTCCCGCCTTCTGACTTATCCACCCTAACCTATCCTTTCTCTCTTTATTTCTTTTTCACCTTTCTTCCTTCACCCTTTATCTCGTTCACTTTTTCTCTTCTCTGAACGTCCTTCCACTCCTCCTGCACCTTTTCTCCACTTTTCTCTTCACTTCCTGCTCTCCTTCTCTCCAGAATCGGCCTATATTCAGCACTCACACAAGACACGTCTACTATTGTCCAAGTCACAATATAACCCTATATATATATATATATATAATTGAAAAAACTAAGAAGGAAAAGTGATAAAATTAAAGTTAAAGTTTGAATGTCCTGCAAGATGTTTATGTTCGCGTGTAACTAAGACTACTTGTACTTGCGCGCGGCTATACCCCTTCATGCGTGCACGCTTCTAACTCATATCACACTAATTACCTGGTTTCAGTTTTAAATTAGAAGTTTTTCATGTTCATAAACTTCAAAAAATTTTCAAAAGAAATACATCGCACTTACTAGTGCATTGACACTTATAATCAGCAAGGTATAATGCGACTGTAAATTTATAAGTTCCGATGCTTATAAATTTTTGAAAAATTTTAAAAGTTAAAATGAACGCGTTGATTGTGTTATTGATAAGGCGCAGTTATGACACTGTTCAACCATCGATTGACGTGCGTGTATTATGAATACAACATTACAGAAACTCATGAACGAAGGAAATATATGTATGTGTGTATGTGTGCGTGTGCATGAAAGAGAGAGAGGGAGAGAAAGAGAGAGAACGCTTTGCTCATAGCCACGCAGCTACATGGCTAAGTCGGGGAGAGGGGGCAGTGTGACGCATCGCACTGCTCCACGGCTAAGACCGTATTACATTCACGTGTTCAAATTCTCATATGACTCGAAGACTTATTTTCCTCGACGTGCGATATAGAGTTAACGGGGTTATATCACTTCGTAGGCGCACAAATCTAAGTGCTTTTCTGCTTATATGCTATAAAGACGAAGTGTCGATAATAGAGAGATGAAACTTAACCATGTGCGAATTGGAAATAAAGACTATAGTATAACTCATGTAGCGTCTTGGCAGTATCAAACAAGCTTGCTTAAAGGGACTTAACTATATTTGCTCGAAGCTAGAGTTCGTGTAGTATATAAAAAGAACTTAGTTGCGTTGATACCAGTTCTTGATTGGAAATAGACGTGTAAGCGTATTTGGATTGTCGCGCTGTTACTAACATATATGAAAAAGGATCTTATACATTCAAAAATGTATGCAAAAGTGGAAGGGAGTAATTTATATAATGCGTGTTAAAATCAATGCTTCATCATATTCGAGTACAGCGATCATGGCACGTTGTAATCCTTTAACAAGATATTGAAAAAATTTCAATCAATGAACAAACTTTTGATTTAAACTATATTCCCATCTATTTTTTTTTCATTGTAGATTTGGCATGAAAAACATCGTTAATAACATACCTTTAAGTACAATGATCAACCAATTTTTAAAGAGCTTGCATTGATAAAGGTCTATGAAAATATTGAACCCGCACATTGGATTTTCAAATCACTATGTCCTTGAGAAGAACTTCACAGTAATTCTAAGCGTGAAAATCCATGGCTTACAGTTAAGTTCCATAGGCTTGATTAGTATACGGGAAACTTGCCATATGATCACCATCCGCATATTATGCAAGATCTAGGTCTCTTAGCAGCAGGCACTGACAAAGTCCTTATTTATGTAAAGGGGCATCAAAAAAGGTAGTGACACACTAAATTTGTTGATTATGTCTTCGATTTCGAAGATCTAAGTTGCCCTTTCTTATATGTGTTAGGTTTTATGAATCTGTAGTTTGTAATTATCCTCTAGCCTGAACTGAAAACTATGTGCTTCTAAATGTTATGGCTCATAAAGTGGTTGAGAAACAGTTATTGTCGACAATTAAATCAGTCTTACGATGTCTCTTACAGTGATTCTTCTACATCAAAATCGAATAATGATGATATGTACCAAGATGTAATCAGCAAACTAAAAATTGTTGGATTTAGACGTTGAGGAAGAAAAGAAATTCCTTCATGTCCACGAATTACTGGAACTAAGTCGATCACTGTTGTGGGTCGTTCCATAGGAAACATGATACGGTTTGTCAGATCTTGTAGGTCTTTTTACGTGTATATTTCACTTGTAGCAAGTGCGGGGATATTCTGATATTTCCACGTTAATCCAGAAAAAGGTTTGAGAGTGGTAGGTGCTTTAGCCTCTACTGTTCTAGGCAAAAACTTATACCACTCTTCATTGAAATAAAAAAATGTGGGTAGCAAAACGTTGCAATCAACTATTGTTCCATGTGCTTTCAAAATGTGAGTTTTCGAAGATAAAACTTTTATATGATTGTTATGAATCACTTTCAGTTCAGCATAATACACTTCACTTTGCGAGACTTTCACATCAACTGGTATGCATTTAACTATATGTACTACTTCACCTGCCGTCACGGCCATATATCCACGTCCTTTCATGAGATTATAAGCAAATTGATCAGGAGATTGCGTGGCAATAACAAGTGCATTTTTCAAAATATCTCTTTCTTGACTACAACGTTGTACAACAACATTCCTATACAAATTTGTTATTTGTATCTTAATATAACGCTCCACAAATACAAACTTTGAATTTATATACGCAAATATATCTAAATTACTTAAAGAAATTTTCTTACAGGGAAATAACATATCGTTCTTAACCTTATGTATGAACAATTTTGGATGTTCGGTATCACTAATCTCATAACCGCATGTATATCGCTTAGACTTAGTTATTAATGCAAAAGTGATATCTTGCGTAGTTAAAGAGAACAGAGTTTGTCCAGTTTCACTTGTAACTTCATTAGCTATACCGTTATATAACACATTATATCGATTAATAGAACAAAGGTCGCGTGGTGTCCTTTCCCAAAACGTATATCCTCCTTCCGAATCGATACATTGTTCATTCCCAAATTTACATCTAACACCACTACGCAAAATTATTTGATCGTTATTTAAATCAACGGAAGCGGTATATTCTTGAATAGTTATTTTGATCTTGGCTTGGAATAACACGCTACTCCAAGTTCCGTAAACATCGGAGTAACTACCGCATGTACACTTGACATTTTGATTTACAGTACCGGCAAGTATTGCTGGTCTAGTCGTAGTTTGATTTATCTTTATGTCGCGAAATATATGTACGTTATCGAAATACAAAGTACCGCTTTTATATAAATCGTAACAACTTTGTCGGCTTCCAACCATTAAGTATTCGATCGCACCATTTTCTACAATCGAATTGTGAGTGTATTCCACAATAATAAACCGTTCTATCTATTTGAATTTTACATTGAATTACGTGTGTGTCTTCAAAGTTGTTTAATTGTAACAATTGAATATGTTGTCTCGTTATGTTAATATTAGTGGAAGGCACTTCACACTCTTCTACATCTAATAAGGATACAGTTGTTATGTTAAGTGATCTTCCTCCACAATCGTATCCTATAATGGCCGTCACTGCAATAGTTATTGTAAGGGATAGCAGTAAGAAAGAGAATAAATGCGTCATTTGTCTGTAATCAGAAAAGTATTTTATTATATGTTCCTTCCTTTTATTATTCACGTTTAATTAATATGCGAAACCCGAAGTCTATTAGCGCGTACAACTTTACTACCCTTTTTCATTTCTATTTTGATATTAATTCTCAGTAATATGGCTATAATTTTAAAAGGACTCGAATAATGATCACCAAATTTCCCGGGCTTGGGTCCAGATTTCAAAACTACGTAATCACCTAACTTAAAATTAACTGGATTTATATGTTGATCGTAATATTTCTTTGATTTGAATTTGGAAGCGACTAAATTCTCGTATGCCAATTTTTGAATTCCTGTGAGTCGCGTTACTAGGTCAGTTATATATCCCTTATAAGTCGGTACCATGTCTGCTTTACATAAGGGGTTACTAGATGGCAATCGGGCTAATCGACCGAAAATAACTTCTAATGGGGTATGTTTAGTGCTTTCTTGAACGCAGGTGTTATAATTTAACATGGCTAAGTCGAGCCATTCGTCCCAATTATTGTCTATTTCTGTGTATTGCTTTTAAGTACTCAGCAAGAGCGTGATGTGATCTCTCTAAAGAACCATTAGACTGTGGCCGAAAGGCGGTGGTTCAATTTCTTTATCTTGAAACGTTTAGCAATTCTGGCCATCAATGAACTCATGAAGTTTTTTCCTTGATCTGTAAGTACGGCTTTGGGACAACCGAAGACGCAAATGAATTTTTTTATAAAGGCATCAGCTATAGTGGATGATAGTGTATCTGCTAACGGGACAGCTAGACAAAACTTGCTTAACTGATCTTGTAGCGTTAAAACGTACTCGTATCCTTTAGAGGTTTTCTTGAATAGGCTAACAATGTCCACAGCTACCTTATCAAATGCAGTTACGGAGGTATTAGTAATTATCATTGGTTGTTTCGTTTATAGGCGAGTGAGTTTCTTTAGCTGATACTCTAGACGCTGCTGTATTCGCCGTTGAATATCATCTTTCAAATTTGCCAATTAATAGTTTTGTCTAATCCGGTGAAAAGTTTTAGAAACGCCGCGATGTCCTCCAATAGGGGATTTATGAAGCTCGTAAAATATTGTATCACGTTGCTCCAAATGTACATATCTTAAAATATCTTTACAAATTATTACTTTAATACTAGAATTCTTAAACAGTTTTAATTACATGATTTATTTCTATCCACTCTAAATTTTCTATACATTTGCTTGTAGCTATACAAACTTCAGCCTGATTTAAATTAAGTAATAAGTTTCTTAGAATTAATAAAGTCGAATAAATTCGATCTTTAACATAGCTCATCGATTCGGAGGTTTCACCTCGAACGCAAAGTCCAAATTGAAAGTACTTCTTATTTTTCTTTTCTCTCGTAACTTCTCCTAAACGAACTAATTACTTACTGATTATCTTATTATCGTCTATAAGCTTGCGATCACCTTCATCGTAAGGTTCACCTGTAGTACTTATAAGATAAGCTACATTATTTTTTTGTGTATGGACTGATTCTTTAATCTCTACAATATTTTCGCTAATCTTATCAAAATTACTTGATTCATCGGAATCGCTAATTTCAGAATCATTCTCGAGCTTATTATCTTCAAAAATAGGGGAATTTTTATGAATAGGTATCTCGGGTGCTGCTTTTATTTTTCCTTGTACTTTGTCTTCATCTTCAACAATATCACTTTTTTCATAATCAGGTAATTCTTTTCAAGTTCTTTGTGGATATTTTCTGGGGGTGACGGCATTTTCATCGTTGTGAAACGATTCTTTTGTCACAGGATCAAGGTTAGAAGTTAACTTCAAGGCTTGATCCTAAGGGACCTTTTTAGGTCTACCACGTGATCTCTCGATTTCGTTATTTGGAGGCGGTGGTTCAGGTTCGATATCTGGTTTATCGGGTGATTCTAGTTGTTTATTTAATTTACTCTGCCTCCTAGTAGTAACGTTTACATAAAAAATCATATTATCCTGGCTCGCTAGTTCATGCGGGTTTCTCAATAAGGTATCCGCTGTTGCATTAGCGGTTCCTGGCCGATAAATCATTTAGTATTCTAGTGTTAAGATCGGCGGTTTTAAACCAAACTAAGGGCTGATGGTCGGTAATAATAATTATCGGTCTACCGTAGACATAAGACTTGAAAGCATTAACACTTTGTACCACTGCTAAGGCTTCCTTTGCATAGACTTCATAATTCAAGTCTGTCCCGCGCAAAACCCGCGAAAAGTATGCGATGGATCGATCAGTGCCAATTCGTCCTTGCGAAAGGATTCTGTTCTGATAGATTCACTTCTGATATTATATCCTCTAGACAAATCCGGGAATTATAGAAGAGGAGCATTACAAAGTAGCTCTTTTAATTCGCAAAATGCCTTTTCAGTCTTTTCGTTCCATTCAAATGGGATATCTTTACTTGGAAGTTTCGTAAGAAGTTTAAATATTTTGGCGAAGTCTTTGATGAATCGTCTATAATATCCAGCTAAACCTAGAAATTGGCGAATATTTTTAATGTTTCTTTGCCTGAGAAACTCTTTGACGGCTATGACTTTCTTTGAATCAACTTCCAGACATTCTGCACTAATAACATGTCTTAAATATGTAACCTTGTGTCTAAGAAACTTACATTTAGTAATCAGTAATTTTAATCCTGCTTTTCTTAATCGATCTGCTAACAATCCAAATTTGCGATCATGTTCATCAATAGTGTTAGCATAAATTACGATATCATCCAAGTATATAAATAAGTCTAGTCCTTGTAGGCCGCGAAGCAGCGTATCCATTAGACGTTGAAAAGTTGTCGGTGCATTCTTCAACCCAAACGGCCTACGAACAAACTCATAATGGCCGAACGGAGTACTAAAAGCAGTCTTATGTGCATGCTTAGGATGCATTCGAGTTTCGAAAAACCGATGGTTAAGTCTAAAACTGTATACCATTTAGCGCCACCAACTTGATCAAAAATATTACAGATATATGGTATTGGATAAGAATCAGCGATTGTTTTCTGGTTGAGTTTTCTCATATCAAGTACCATTTTGCCATTTTTATCAGCGGCTTTTGGCACTATCGAAATAGGTGTGTTATAAGATGAATTTGACTCACGAATTTTTCCGGCTTTCAATAACTTATTAACATGATAATTTAGTTTATGTTTCATGGCATGTGGAAACTGATATTGTTTACAATTAATTGGTATTTCATCCACAGTATTAATTTTATGTATAACTAAATTAGTGCCAGGCAAATCGTCAGCAGGTAGGTAGAATACGTCTCTGAACTTATTTACTAATTCAACAACGTACTCTTTCTCCTCTTTGTTCATATGATCTAAATCCAAATGTTCTTCTATTTTGGTGTTAGACCCCTTACTTTCGTCTTCAAAAAATAAATCCTCTATATGGAAATCATCCAAATCATCTGTTTATTGAATGTTCAGATCTTCATACGCTTCCGTCGTTGCTATAGTTAAAACATGTTTAACGTCCATACTATTGGGTGGATCGAGCGGCACTAGTTCTTGAAGAAGTCTATCAAATTCATCACTAGTCATTTTATCATTCTTTATGGTTTTTACTTCATGTTCGTCGAGTATCATAGGTACTACAAAGTTTCTTGCTTTGAATGTTTTGTGATTAAAATCAAGTACAGTATTTGAGTCTTCAAAAAATAGAGCACCTAATATACCTTCACTTATCATACTAAAATTATCATCAACTACATGAAAAACTGTATTAGTCCCGAATAACTTTATTTCTGTAATTCCTAATGTCATTTGCATGTTGTTTCCAATACCTCTTATTAAAATTATTTTCGTGGTATCCATCTCATTTCCTGGAGGCAATAGGTGTTGAGATTAACAAGATTAACTTCTGACCCTGTATTTAATAAGAAGTATTCTTTTGAGTCAGTAGGGGGGTTAATTATTCTGATTTTAGGTGATACTTTATCTATATCCTTCATTTTGGCATTGTGAACAAAACAGAAACTAGCTTGAGCGGGATAGTTGATTTCTTCAAAGTAGAGTCTATGATTGCCAACAATGAATTGACAGGTAGAAAAATCAATAATTGCCTCATTTTCCAGCGAATATCCGGCTCTAAGAACGGCTTCATTGGGTATTGGGAAATTGCTCGGAACAATTTGAAATTCAGTGGCTTTTCCGGAAATTGACAATTCCAATCAATCCTCCTTTAATCTATATCTAAACCTACTCAAAAAAAACTTTACGATCTTTCGGAGTGAAATCCGGAAAGTGCGCAACAAAGGGACGAGTATTTTCATTTGTTCTTCTGTCGCTTCAGCTGACTGCTCTCCTTTTTCTCACTCACAGAGATAAAATTTAAGCCACGTATTAAACCCATATACACGCAAAAGCACACGAAAAAAAAAATTTTATTGATAATAAAAGGCCTGACGTTACAACTGCGTACTATACACCGGACACGATCCGAACAACAATAGTAAACTCATGGCAAAGCAATGTAATATCACCGATAAAAAATTTTAGCCTTAAAGATGCAATCACCTTTGTACTGAAATTCAACGGATTTAATATACCGTTACATCAATTTATAGACGGATGTCGCGAAGTACGTAGCATAGTGCCAGCAGTAAATGAAGGTGACCTATTCAATTCCTTTCACAAAGTTACGTTTTGAATTATCAATGTGTTTTAAATGGTCTTGTAAAGGGTAATTTTAAGTATATTAGCTTCTGATCCAGTATCAATCATTATTTTCATACTTTTATTTCCTAAAAAGTTAGCACTTATTATAGGAACTTTTGCAAAAAGTCTTGAAATTAAGGGACTAGGCTGAGCAACATTTCATTGTTTTCGTTCAGTTGGCGTACTTGTGGTGTATTGGTCCTCTGCATTGCTCTTTATTACAGAGTTGACATAAATTGATAATTTTTGGATTTGATACTTTGTTCTTGAATCCTGATCTAAGTACTGATTGTATTTCTAAATCTTTTTCTACTTTTATGGTGAGCTTTAGTACGTTAGTAGGGGTGACTCCGGGAGCTAGATTTAATTGGATTTCCGATTTCAATCCTCTCTTGAAACACTCAAAAATATTTTCTTCCAGAGCATGCTTATATTCATTCGTAACTGATTCAATTCCGTCAATTTTTCTTTTAGCATTAATGATTTTTGTCGATAGTAGTCGCAGCCTATTAGCGAAAGTTCATACTTTTTCATCATCATGCTGAAATTCATTTCCTAATTCACCTGAAAGCTGGTTAAGCGTTTGGGCAGATCCGAAAATATCCGCTAGATGTTCTAATAATTCACCAAGAGTTCCAAAATTAATTCTAATTAATGTATCTCTAGCTTCTCCTTCTAATTTTATGTGTGTGTGTGTGTAAAGGTACCTTCAATGAGTTTGTAGATCATCGTTTTACGGAAAGATTTTTTTCCTTTTAGCCCTTTGCCACTATACGAGGTGTGTTCAAAAAATACCCGGAATTTTCAAATTTTGCGGGTCTGGAGAGTCCGATTGTCAAAATTTTTTTTTATTGTATTGGTATACATGCCCCTGAAGTATGATAAAATTTTCAGCTATATTCACTATTTACTTTGTCTGCGGTAGTCGCTAAGGTTTGACGTGTTTTTATGAGCTTGGCGATTTTCGTTTTTTAAAAGAAATAGATCAAAGAATTTGTATTGAATTTTGCGTAAAAAATGAAATAAATGGTAACAAAATGTGTGAAATGTTACAAAAAGCCTATGGTGAGTCTGCTATGAAAAAAAACAAGTGTTTACGAGTGGTATAAGCGTTTCCAAGATGGCCGCGAAGACGTTGAAGATGACGAACGCTCCAGTCGACCCAGCACGTCAACAATCGATGAAAATGTGAAAAAAGTGGAAAAAATGGTTCTGAATGATCGCTGAATCACAATTAGAGAAGTTGCTGATGAAGTTGGCATATCAATTGGCTCATGTCATAACATTTTTTCAAATGTTTTGGGCATGAAACGGGTGGCAGCAAAATTCATTCCAAAACTACTGAACTTTGACCAAAAAAACAATCACATGAACATCGCTCAGGAGCTGTTAAACGACGTCAACGAAGATCCAAGTTTGCTTGAAAGGGTCATAACTGGTGATGAAACATGGGTGTATGGTTATGATGTCGAAACCAAAGCACAATCGTCCACCTGGAAGCATTCAACGTCACCAAGAGCGAAAGAAGCACGTCAAGTTCGATCAAATGTGAAGGTTTTGCTTACAGTTTTCTTTGACTGCAGGGGCGTGGTGCATCATGAGTTCTTATCACAAGGTCGTACGGTTAATAAGGAGTATTACCTTGAAGTTATGCGACGTTTGCGTGAATCAATCCGAAAAAAACGCCCCAATTTATGGAAAAACAATTCATGGCTTTTGCATCACGATAACGCACCTGCTCACTTGTCGTTGTTTGTTCGTAATTTTTTGGTCAAAAACAATACCGTAGTCGTGCTCCAACCTCCATATTCACCAGATATGGCTCCGTGTGACTTTTTCCTGTTCCCAAAGTTGAAGAGACCCATGAAAGGACGGCGTTTTTCCTCGATTGAAGAAATAAAAGCCGAATCGCTGAGAGTACTTAAGGACATAACAAAAAGTGAACGCTGGCATAAGTGTATTATATCTGGCGGGGATTACTTTGAAGGGAACCACATTGATGTAAACGAATAAATAAATATTTTTTTGGAAAAACGATAATTCCGGGTACTTTTTGAACACACCTCGTACATTTGCTGTATGGTAAGTGACATAATGCTATTTAAAGCGATTCTTACAGAAAGCTTCCAATCTGTGAAGACAATTTTTTCTGCTAAAAATTTTCTCTGAAAAAAAAAGTATTTTATGAACGTTATATTTCATATAATATCTCGATTCACAGCAACTTACGAACAATTAAGTCAATCTTCTTACGGTTTTTACTTTGAAATTTTTGCCTTCTTCCCCTTTCAATCTCCCATCAAATTCCAGGAACGATTGGAGATCTTGCAATTTAGTGAAGAACTCTTCCAGATGGTTCTTCACCTCTGACCATACCTCATCTGATGATTGGCTATACGCTGAAACACCTACTTCGTTCTTACACATTTTGAGAACGATTTGAGTTTTGCACGCTGGAAATAATACGAATGTTTAAAGGAATTGAAAAAAAAATATTTCTCGCACAGTACATATATATATATATATATATGTACATATATATTTACATATATATATATATGTACTGTGCGAGAAATGTTTATATATAGAGAGAGAGAGAGAGAAAGAGAGAGAGAGAGAGTATTATTTTAGAATTTATATTTTACATAAAACTATATAACATACCATCAAGTTTATTTAATTTTTTTTTCAAATTGCTGTAATATTCTGGTTACAAGGTGAATCGGGGAATCTAAAATATATAAAAAATATTATTTACAAGTCAACATGCTGCGAGTTTTCGCCGCAAACCATCCATAACGTGTTAATAATATATATTTCCAAATCCGTCTGGTTGCACGAGAGTATGAATTGTCGCTATTTTAGAATTGTGTAATAAAAATAATGAAACTTACCAGTTTCAGTGAACCTCATCATGTTCGTCCAGACAACAGACTCTTCATTGCAACTTGAAACCTCATAGCCGTTATTTTCTTCATGCAACACCGATTCATCCTTGTTGCTTGAATAAGCTCGATCTTCGGGTGAACCTTTATCAGCAATCGTAGTTACTAAATTAAAAGTAAAAGAAAAGATATGAATTGTATTTATAATTTTTGAAATTTTTACAAATTATTTATTTTGTTTGCTCACTTTTTGTAGATTCATACGAAGTTTTTTGGTGTTTGGTTAGTACGAATTTGCCGTATACATTTTTTTCAAAAAAATGTCCCGCTTTTTCCGCTTTTTCTCGGTAACATGTTTGAAGTTGAAGCCTGATTTTGATTAATTTCCTTCAATGCTGTGACTTCAGCTGTCAAATATTTTCGTGAAATAATATTCTCAAGTTTTTTTTTTATACGTTAAAAATAAACTTTAAAAACAAACCTCTTCTTACTCGCATTACTGGCACACAATAAGGCTGACAACTGAGTGGTGGGAGGCAACTGTTGAAGAACACCTCTGTTATATTTTTCATTGTCATCTCGTTTTATTTTTCTTATCTTATGAGTTGAAATTTGTGCATTTTTGTTCTCACTGTTCTCAATGTCGTTATCGGAAAATTTTCTTCGCCTTTCTTTTCTTAGTAATTTATTATTGAACTCATCAAACTTGGCTTCAGCTGATCCAGATGAGTGATCTTCACATACCTTCACATACAGTTTAACATCCTCATATGTATTACTAGCTGTAAAATTTAAAAAAATGATTAATTATTAATATATACATCATTCCTTGTAGTTAAATTCATTGTCACAATTGATTTTTGAAATTATGCTAGAAAGCCTGAACTATAAGATTTGAATTTTTTAGTTTTACGGTCTAGAATGAGGGCTTTTGTCATCTTTTTTTTATTATTAGCAGCAAGGTCGAAACTTGAACATTCCAAATGGCCGAGTGGTAGCCAAGATATTGAATTTGAATAAAGAAAAAAAAAATTTACTTGTATCATGCCTCACTTTTATCAGAGGTACAGTACGCTAATCAGCATTTGGTGTTTTTCTTTTACTAATAGCTGCATTGCACTCAACATCACTGATGTAAGGAGGCCACATTGTCATCATTTTTTCTTTATCAATCCAAAAATCTGGCACTATTCCTATTGCACTTTTATCTTCAGCAAAATTCACTACTAGACACTTTTTCTCCTCTGCCATGAAGTTCATTGTAGATGTTTATGTAATATTTAACAAATAAGAATAATGGAGGATAATACAACGAGGCGAAATCACAAAAGGTTCTAGATGGAAATTCCAACAAGCACGAAAAATAATTTAAATGATGTTGACGAATATCTACAAATAAATGACACGAAAGTTTGACGTTTTAAACTTATCATGCACTAAACGCAACCAACAAGTTTGTACGTCTCCGCCTCTAGCTTGAAATTTTAGGCGCCTCTGATTGGATAGTTGAACTGCACTTGTTCACACTTGTCAAAAACTGAGCGGAAGAGCAAAAAGGAAAGTTCGAGAAACAAAGGCGCACAGACTGATGCATTTCCGAACTAAATTCATTCCACGCCGGCCGGTATAGTAGTCAAATGTTACAATAGTATAATTGTGATGCCATTGAAAAGTTTCGACAAATTCTATGTTTTTTTTTGCTTCAACAATCAAGATATATGAAGTGACTGTAAAATTTATTGTATAAAAAATTGGACGGTTGCAACTGCACTTGTGCACTCTTGTTAAAAACTAAGTGGGAAAGGAGAGAAAAGCGTTCGAGAAACAAAGAAGCACAGACTGTCGACTGATGCATTCCACCAAACTAAGTCCATTCCAAGCCGGCCGTTAAATAGTAAAATGTTGTTAACAATAGTATTAATGTGATGTGATTGAAGAGTTTTGACAAATTCTGCGTATTTTTTTCTTCAACAATAAAGGTAATTGAAATAAATGTAAAAGTTATATATAAAAGCACGTATAAGATATATAGTTGATAGTTTATCACATAGAAAAAGCGACATTTTTTATGCATATGTATTGATTAATTTAAATTTTGGTACTATACAGTTGGTATGAAATTTCAGAAAGGCAGTAAATAAATTATAATCATGTGAGAAAGCAGGTCGTGGATGCAAGCAACGAATATAGAATATTTGTTGATGCAAGTTATGACAAGCCGGCCAGATACATAACATCCAATAGAACTCTTTGTTTTACACCTAAGGAATGGAATTTAGATGACTAACAAAAATTGAATCATTATTGGTAGTGAGTATAACTTTTAATTAATTATGAATGATAAATTCATTTAAAAATATCAAATTGTTTTGTGAATTTTATTCAAAATATTGCGATTACTTTACAGATTTCTCACGTACAAACAACTATTTATTGATTGTTCTAAAATTGAGTGCATATCAAATGAAGAAATAAAATTACTTGGCTATCTTGTAATGCTATTATAGCATTTTCTACATGTATAGACAGTTATTGGACTACATTTATTGGCTATGACTTATTGGTAAGTTATTAGTGGCATTAAGTCTTTTTCAATATAAGTGATTGATTTTGTAGTTCTACATATTCTCAGTTTACGTTTATTGAATCATTCTATTATTGTATCATTATCATATTAATATATGATTTTTATTCCCTCGAATTTAAATTGATATATCATCCAAGCATATATTATTTATTTATTTAATTTTTCAAAATAATTGTCTTATGGATTTTATTTGAAATATTTTTATTGCTTTACAGATTGCTTTCAACCAACCATTTATTAATGATTTAAAAATTCAGTGCATTTCAAATGAAGAAACAAAATTACTCGGCTAATCCTTAATGCTATTATAGCATTTTCTACTACAAACAATTATTAAACTACATTTATTGGTTTATATATTATGGTAAGTTATTAATGGCATTATGTATTTTCAATTGCCTTTGTAGATCTATATATTTCATTGATAGAATGCTGAGTTTTCATTATAGTAGGGCAACCTTCAACTTTAATTTTTTTAAATAATTTTTAAAGTAGATTTTCTATAATTAATTAAATTATTATTTGGGCGATTAACTCGGATAGCCAATTGCATTCCGAGTTAAAAGAACGAAACGTGCTACAAAATTACTAGAGATGTGGAGTGTAAATGTCAAATGTATGCTATCGGAATACAAACGACTAATTATACGAGGGGGATCAATAAGTCTTTACAAAAAAAAGGAAAAAAAATTTTTGCGTATGTAATTTTTATTTATTTTTCAACATAATCTCCTTGAAGGTCGATACATTTTATTAAATGGCCTTCCAGTTTCTTTAAGCCGTGAGAAAAATATGATTTCTGAAAACCCTCAAAATAGGCATTTGTTTCGGCGATGACTGCATCATTCGACGTGAATCGTTATCCGGCAAGCTATTTCTTGAGGTTGGGAAATAAGAAAAAGTCACTGAAAGCCAAATCAGGCGAATATGGTGGATGGTCAATTAATTTGAACTTTAAATCATTAATTTTTACTATCGAAACTGCATACGTGAGAACTCGAGCATTGTCTTGAAGAAAGAGGCATTTTTTTTTGTTCAAGTGAGGACGTGTTTCTCTGATTTTTTCTTTCAGCTAACCTAATAATGACGCATAATATTATCCAGTGATCGTCTGACCCTTTCCCAAGTAGTCGATGTAAATGATTCCATATACATCGAAGAAAACTGAGGCCATAATCTTGCCAGCTGACTTTACTGTCTTTGCCTTATTTGGGGCTGATTTTCCTGCGGTAATCCATTGTTTGGACCGTTCTTTGGTTTCAGGAGTATAGTGGTGTACCCATGTTTCGTCTACAGTTACGAGTCGACGTCAAAAGTCTTCCGGATTACGACGTATGCGTGCCAAAAGAGCCTTAGAGGTGACCACGCGGGTTCGTTTGTTTTCAACAGTGAGCAAACGTGGCACCCATCTTGCTGATATTTTTTTCATCCCCAATTTTTCATGCAAAATTGAAATGATTGTATCCTTTGATACCCTTGTGGCCTCAACTAACTCTCGCAATTTTAATCTTCTATCACTCAAGACCATATCGTGGATTTTGTTAATCATTCCGGGCGTACTTACTTCTACGGGGCGTCCTGAACGAGGTTCATCTTTTGTTGTTGTACGGCCGCGTTTAAATTCATTTACCCAGTTATAAACAGTCTTAAATATAGGGGCAGACTTGCCATGAACGGCGTTCAACTCAACAATGATTTCTTTTTGTGTAAGCCCTTTCAAATAAAAATGTTTTATCACCGCTCGAAACTCTGTTTATTCCATTTTTCAAATAAATCAATAACTTTTTATTCAACCAATGCTCACAAAAAAACGACTTAATGAATCGAGCTGAAAGTATGTACGATATCTAGTTAGTAGTATTGCTTACCAAAAACATCATAATTTAAGCATGACGAGAGCCATCTCTTGGATTTTGTAAAGACTTATTGACCCCCCCTCGTATCAAACAGACTATTGCCAAGAGGTCGATCGGGATAACGCCCGTCATCGCGAATATCGCGTTTTCCGAAACTGTTCGGTACGCGCACGCGTCTCTTAGCGCTCCCGTTCTTTGTACGCTCGTCATAGTCTTTGCGTGTCTCCTCATCCGTAACGAGTCGGCCCATACCTCTGCTCCGTAAATCATGATGGAGTAGGTTAAGCTCATCAGCAGTCTTCGTATACTCGGTCTCGGTCCTTTCGCTCTGGTGGTCGCGTCTCGTATGTGGGGCCAAAATTCATTTTCGTATCTAGAGTCATCCCCCGCTACTTTACCTCACTTTTGGTCTCCAGTCGTTCCGTTCCTATGGTCATTGGTATTATCGTGTCTATTCTCTATCTCATCAGTATCAGTAAGCCTGTCTTAAAAAGAGCCAGGCTCAGTCCGTGGTCCGTCATCCACCCGTCCAAACGCCTCATCACCTGACTCAGTTTGAGCTGAGCCAGATGTGTGTCGTGGGCCGTTATTACGGCTGCTGTGTCGTCAGCGTAGGCGACCAGACGCGTCTCCAGGGTCATGTCGAACTTTATTAATCCGTCGTACAGTATGTTCTAGAGGTCGGGACCCAGTACGGAAACTGGGCTCTCCACAGTCTCCGCCAGCACTTACAACTGATGTGCCTTCACCGAGCTCACTACAGAAGCCAGCAGACGCTTCGTCACCCACGACGCCTAAGGCGCAACCATTTGCGACACCATCGACGAGCTCAAGCTCGCCAGTCATGGACCCAAGCGTCGACCCTCCACCACCTCCAGCGGCTACCACCCGTCAATCTTTCCTTAAAAATAGCAACGACAACGTTCCCAGGAAACGACACCAGCCCAACATCCTACGCAGGGTCAGATTCCGCCCGCTCTCCGCGGATAGTTCAGAGGGGGCAGTGGATGTCGTGTCTCACACGAGGTCGCTACTGACACCACTCGGACGCCTGTCCCGTCAGCAGCGCTGACATCCACGCAGCGGGGAAACGGCTGTGCTGGCGCTCAGGTGCTGGAGGAGAAGATAGCAGCTAATGATGCTGATCGGGGCAATCGCTCCTTCTTCTCCTTCCGGACGCTGACCAGCGAACACTCTCTCGCGCACGCAATCAAATCGGTTATTACAATTGTCACGTGGCAATTCAGTTTGTAATTTAATTATAAATTAATAAATTAATTAATTAAGTTATTTGATTATGTATATTAGGATGATCCAAACAAGCTTGTTGATCGATTAAGATTGCTTTTCGCCGAACAAACCGCTGGTAATCTTAGTCATGTTAATGAAAATCATTTAATCATTGAAGAAAAACGTGAAGCTGGACATACAGGGTGACCCATTTTAATCGCTACACCTGGATTTTTCGAATTCCAAGACAGATAGGAAAAAATGGTTCAGACAAAAGTTGTAGGGGACGAAGGGGGCCAAACAATGGTCCTAACAAATTTGACCTTGAACTTGATATTCAAGGTTATTTCAAGGTCAAGTGGTTTTTTTGAATAGGAATACCTATTTTTGACCCCGGATTCGGAAAGAGCAGAAAATTTCACGTTCAAAACCATATTGAGACATTTTATTCACGGTTATTTCAAGGTCAAATCAATGTCAAACTCCGAAAAATCCATTTTAAGTCGTTTTTCCACGAGTCACAGACTTAAGTGGTTCAAATTGATCGTTGATTTAAAACGGAAACCCATACACCCAAAACTTTCACATCCTAGTAAACAAAAATCGAACTTGCACATCCGAACCCCATTCTCTTCATAGCCTCACATGCTAAACTGTTACACCAGACATCCCCCAGTACCACACATCTCTATCCCATGTATGATGTTTGTTTAACGGAAACTTCATGATCATTGAAGCTTCTGTTGTAAATGTGTCAACCTTTCGTTTAGCGCTACCCAGAAACAACGACGTGGACGTAGTAAGGACTGTTTCCTTTGGGGTGCTTGAGTGAGTCCCCGTGCCTCTCACTGTTCAGGGTGCTTGATTTAAGGTGGGTCCCTACCTCAAACTCTATTTTTTTTATTTTATGACCAAAATCTTTGAAATTTTAACCACATATTCTACATAAAAAAACAAAAATTTTGATGCCCCCCAGAATTTTTTTCCATGTGTTATACCTATTTTATAAGCATTTTAACCCATTTTTAGACCTTATTTCAAAATGTTCCTTGCGCACTCCAGTTTGACCAAAATTATTGTTCGAGGTCTCATTCTCTTCCTTAAAACTCAGAGAACAAAAGTTACTTACCAAAAAATTTCCTCATCAGTGATATACTTAATTACACCACAAAACATCAATAATACCATAAAAATCTTAAAATTCCCATATTTTTCATCACAACTATTAAGCCACCGTACATCCAATCACATCTCACAATTTTTGGGTAAGTAACTTTTATTACTCATGTTTCAACGAAGAAAATGAGTCCACCCAGACTTATTTTCCTCAAAATCCAATGCGCAAGGAACATTTTGAACACTAAAAAACAATAAGCTGAACAAAATGCATTTAAAGTTATGAAACACTATTTCACTATCGTAAACTACACCAAGCTATTCTTTGGCTCAATTTATATGAATATGAACATACACCTAACAAATAAATCACTTTTCTGAGAAACCAATACTTTTTATTTGAACTTTTGATCACAGATATTATTTTAAATCATATTTTTGCACTTTTCATAAAATACACAAAGTTCTTCAAACAGTCAATTTTTTTATCACTGATTTAATAAAACATTTTCTCATTAAAATCTTCTTAGCCATTTCAAAATCTGTTTAAAACAACCTCAAATATTGTCTTTTAAAATGTACTGTCTATGTATAAACACACGTATATTTCTAAAATTATATAAAAAGAGCGATAAAAACAATTAAAACAGATAATTAAAGCACTTTATAGAGCAATTAAGCACTGAATCACATCTTATAATCACATTTTATAATCACAGTATTATTTGAAACTATAATTCAAGTGACTATCACATCACTTGTAAGAAATAATTGTTCACTTTGTTTACACTTCAATGAAATTTTCCACTAGCGTAACTCACACCTTCAGATTGCACTTTTGATTTTTCTACATTTTTTTTCTCATACTTGTTATCAATGCGTCTTTTTTTTTCTTCAATAGAACTCTTGATGTCACTCTGCCTCTGTCTTTTCAAATCTTGAGAATTGAAAATTTTTATTGCGTTGTCAGTCAAAGCTTGTTTTTTGTATAATTCAGCAGTTTTTAATGCACCTAAGTTGAAATGAGCCACACCCTTAGCAGCAGCATTTTCAATTTTATCTTTTGAAACAAATATTGTTTTTGGACACAACCTCCACACTACTGAACGAAGCCCTTCATTGGCATTCTGAGTTAAACCTTGAGAACAGCCTGCTAACAATTCTGTTTTAGAGAGTCTTTCAAAAATTGGCTTCAACCGTTCATTCACTGTTGAATTTAAGAAAACAGGCATGTTGTTGTGTGTTGGAGGTCGAAGACCAAGAGCAGTTGCTTTATTAAAAAAGCACCAGGACTTTTCACCTGAAAGAAAAATAAAATATTCAAAATTATTTCATGAAGTAGAATAATCTAATTATACTGAAAAATTTATTATATATACCTTTAGGACAAAGCGAATGATCATGTTTTTCATCAGTTGATGAACAATGAGCTAAAGTAGCTAAGACTTCAGTTCTCATTTTCTCTACGTTGTTTTTGTTTCTTTTGATACAACTCAAGTAATAGTTACTCAAATGTTTAATACACTTATCAGTTAAGGCACCTTTTTTATTTCCACCAAGCGTTATTTCTGAAATTAAAAAGATGAGATTTAAATTTCTATCTGCAAAATAATATAATATACATTCTCAATAAAAGTAACTTACTTTGAGCTTTTGCTTTTTTAATTTCTTCATGGAGAGCAGTTGTCATCCTTTTTTTAACGTGATTTACACATTGCTCTCTAACTAATGGAATCCCATTGTAAATGTTTTGCTTTTCCAAATGAATAAATGTCTTTGAATCTCCATCACACAAAATAGTAGTATATCTAAAGTTGCCTTGTGAAATTGATCTTCGCCACATTATGTCAGCAGCAGCTACTTCCATAGATCCAGATGAACCGTGAAAGTTAATGCTACAAAATTTTTTATGAGGTTGATACCAGGAATCATATTCTGGTGAATCAGCTCCCAAATCATTACTAGCTTGCAGGCATTGATGACAATATTTGCTCAAAATTTCATAATCCACTACCAGTCCAGTAATAACATCGATAACAAATGCTATGCCATAATTGGAAACATGCCCTCTTCTATGCCAAGTGCCATCGTAAGAAACAGTTAAATTTATTGTCTCACCTTTTTTCAAATTGTATAAGTCTTCATGTATTTCTCTAACTTTCTTTCTACTTCTAGCGAGCACTTCTGTTTTTAAAACTCTTGCTTTTTCAATTACTTTTTCTAGGTGAGTATAATAGGTTTTTGAACTCATACAATGCATATCTAATGCAGCAGTAAGTTTTTGCATAGCAGCATGACCAGCTCCTATTTCTGTGAATGCGTCAACTAACTTTTCATTGATATTAAAACTGGAATTATTTTGGCGTGGAGCAGTATACAACTTATTGATGATTTCATCACAATTATTACACACAATGTGAAACTCACTAGCAAAACCAAATCTATTAACAACTTTAAAATGAGCACCAATCTCTTTGCACTTTAAACAAAAATAATTCTTGAATGAACAGCTAAGGATACTCGAATGTACTAAAAAAAATTCATCTTGACTTGTTGGACTGAACACATTAGATTTCATATTTTTCGGCTCATGACTTTTATCATCTGTTACTTTTGTATCTTTTGTATTATTACTTTCAGTTTCATTATTAGGCACTGGATTTCTGTTCTTATTCGCTAAACTATCTTGCACATTGGGTTCATTAAAAAAATTTAATTTTCTCGTACTTGCACTAGCATCTAATGTATTTTCTGTTGGAGTTGCCTTCTTTTTTGTTTTTTTACTATTATTTGCTGCGCCAGCCAATCTTCTTCTTCTTCTACCTTTTACAGGTTTTCTATACTTTTTTGATAATCTGTGCATCTTACCAATTAAAACTTAAAACTAATCAGTATTTGATAATTAATAAATTATACTTATAAATAATTACAACTAATGGCCTGAATCAGGCTCTAAAATTATAATATCACATTGTTGTTTTGTGCTGTTAGTCATGGAGGTTATATACTGTATATATAGCCTACATGGCTGTAGTCATAGTCCGCCAAGACCTACTCCAAGTTATGTTTGCGCATGCGCGTGGAACTCAGACTCGAATCTACACATAAGCTATACAGAATATTGGAACGGCCGTTTGTTTTTTTGTTTATAAAATTTCTTATTTATCAAATGTTTTATAAACATTTTTGTACAATTTTGGAGTACAGAATTACCCTAAATAATAAATTTTGCTCAAATATTGAAATGAAATGTTTAAAATACTAATCATAAACATAAAATATAAAAAACACAAAAAATACAATTTTTACAAAAAAAATTTTTTTAATTATTTATTCATTGATCCTGAAATAAATTTTTTCCTGCATTAGGATTTGGTTTTTCTTATTCTAGAATACACATAGAATACATTTCTGAAATAAAAAAAAATCGATTTTTTGGTCATTTTTGAGGTAGGGACCCACCTTAAGTGAGTCCCTTCGCCTCTCACTGTTCGGAGTGCTTGATTTAAGTGAGTCCCCGTGCCTCTCACTGTTCAGGGTGCTTGATTTAAGTGAGTCTCTTCGCCTCTCACTTATGTGTTTATCTAGCCTCGAAGCAAATGTTCGAAATTACGACCATTTGCTTCCAGGCACATAGTCAAACGCCTTTGTAAGTGTCGAACGGTGTTTAGCAAAGTTTGCCTTGGAATAGCATCGCAAGCTCGACGAATTCTGTCCATCATGTCTAATCTTGTGGTGGGCCTTTCCGCAAAAACGGCATTTTTTAAGTACCCCCATAAGTAAAAATCTGGTGATGTAAGCTCGGGTGAGCAAGCAGGTCATTCAACCGGACCACCTCGACCAATCCATCTGTTACCGTACTGATTATTCAAAAAAGTCCTGACAATTCGAGCGAAATGTAGTGCGCCGTCCTGCTGGAGCCACATTCTCCGTCGCGTTTCTAAGTCAACATCTTCCATCAATACAGGTAGTTCATCTCTTATTAGCGTTAAATACGTGTGTTGATTAACATTTTCTTCGAAAAAGTAAGGGCCAATCAAGTATCCATTAATAATCCTACACCATACCATAATACTCCAACGTCTTTGATGGTTTACAGTTCTGACCCAATGAGGATTAACATCAGACCAGTAATGACAATTATGTCTATTCAATTCCCCATCACTTTGAAATTTTGCCTCATCAGAAAAAAGAACAAAATTAAAAAAGTCTGGATCATTTTCTATCATTTGTAAAGCCCATTGGCAAAACACAATACGCTGTTGAAAATGAGCAAAATGTAGCTCTTGGACCAGAGTAATATGATATGCATGATATCTAAGCACCTTCATAATTCTTAAAAATGTACTTTTTGGAATACCGATTTCCCTTTCGACTCGACGAGCGCTTATCTGTGGGTTAAGATGAATTATTGCCAGAATAGCCACAATCCGATTATCATTTTCATCATATTGATGGCGCCCACGTTGACGAACCATGTGTCCACCACGAGCTCATTGAGTTAAACGTCTGATAGCCATAGCTTCGGGGTGTCGTCTGTCTTGATAGCGTTCAGCATAAATTCTTGCCGCAGCACGATAATTATTTCGGCTTTCTCCTAAAGCCAACGTCATGTCAACGATCTCGTTGGGCGCGTAGTCAGCCATTTCAGAGGCAGCTATTAATTATTATTAAATTTGAATAGTGAAATGGTATAAAAAATAATAATAATTATAATATTCACCCGTATACGGTCGCGACCAAAAAAGAAAAATGTTCCTAGATTACGGTAACTTTATCTGACTAAGTGTATTTGCCACAAGTGTTCCGATTGTCACACTTTTGTAATTGTAAGTTTTATAATAAAGTAATAATCATTAAATTATTTCTAATTTGAATTGCACATAATACTAAAACTTGCTTTTATTTTAAATATTGTGAATTATTTCCGTTCAAACTTAAAAAATACTAATATTGATAATATAATCATTAAAAGCACATTTACAAATAAATTCTGTTCAGTCAAAGATTCTTGTAATAATATCTGAACTGCTGACCGATTTTAATATTTTCCGCACATTTTTAATATTAAACTTTATTTTTGATAGTTTGATTCTAGAAAAAATACCTTTGATGCTTTTTGTACAAAAAAGAAATGTTGCATATTTATTGCTTCGAAAGTTATGACTATTCTTTTTAAACAATCACATTATTTACAGCTCATATCTTCAATTTTCTCATAACTTTCGAAAAAATAAATAAAGATACAACATTTCTGTTTTTTACAAAAAGCATCAAATTAGTTTTTTATAAAATTTACAATTAATAAAGTGTGACAAACGTTTTTCTTTTTTAGTCGCAACCACATACAGGCGAATATTATAATTATTAATATTTTTGATACCATTTTACTATTTAAATTTAATAGTAATTAATGGCTGGCTCTTAAATGGTTGACTATCAGCCTAAAAAGATTATTGACACGACGTTACTTTTAGGAGAAAGCTGAAGTAATTATCCTGGTGCGACAATCGGAAATCAGTATTTCAAGGTAGGGGCGGAGGGACTCACTTAAATCAAGCACGCCGTACAGTGTGAGGCGAAGGGACTTACTTTAATTAAGTGATGTAACTAAATCTACGATCAGTTTGAACCACTTAAGCCTGTGACTCGTGGAAAAACGACTTAAAATGGATTTTTCGGAGTTTGACCTTGATTTGCCCTTGAAATGACCGTGAAAAAAAGTCTCAATATGGTTTTGAACGTGAAATTTTCCACTCTTTCCGAATCCGGGGTCAAAAATAGGTATTCCTATTCAAAAAAACCACTTGACCTTGAAATAACCTTGAATGTCAAGTTCAAGGTCAAATTTGTTAGGACCATTGTTTGGCCCCCTTCGTCCCCTACAACTTTTGTCTGAACCATTTTTTCCTATCTGTCTTGGAATTCGAAAAATCCAGGTGTAGCGATTAAAATGGGTCACCCTGTATGTCCAGCTTCACGTTTTTCTTCAATGATTAAATGATTTTCATTAACATGACTAAGATTACCAGCGGTTTGTTCGGCGAAAAGCAATCTTAATCGATCAACAAGCTTGTTTGGATCATCCTAATATACATAATCAAATAATGTTCTTTTCCTTGCTATTGAGCTCTGCGATATACGAATATGTGTCGAAAACCTTTGAATCAGTGCTGAAGAAAGGTCGTAAACCAACTAATCTACATACCAATCGAGGAAAAGAATTTTACAATAAATATTTCCAAGAATTGATGAAAAAGCAGAAGATTATTTTATGTTCAACGTTCAGCAACCTCAAGGCAGCTATCTGTGGAAAATTTAATCGCACCCTCAAGAACAACATATAGAAAAAGTTCAGTCTCCGCGGCAACTACAAGTGGTTGGATGTATTACCTGACTTTATAGCAGCTTACAGCAATAAAAAGTATCGAACGATAAGAATGAAATCAGTAGATTTCACTACAAATAATGAAAACGAATTGAAAAGAAAATTTGTAAGCGATAGACACTTGTTTAGTGAAGTTAAATTCAAAACTGGTAACAAGTTTCGCGTCAGCAAGTCAAAATATATATTTGAAAAAGGCTACAGACCTAATTGATATACCGAGATCTTCACTATCGATCGAGTCATCAAAATCAAGGCGGTAACTTATTATCTGAGAGATTATCAAGATACACCCATCGCTGGTGGGTTTTATGAACAGGAACTTTAAAAAGCCATGTATCCGGATGTGTACATAGTTGGAAAATTTCTCAAGAGGCGTGGAAATGAAGTATATGAGAAATGGCTTGGATTCAACAACTTTCACAATAGCTGGATCGCTAAGGGATTGAATCGCTCAAAAGTTACCAAAAAATTTTCAGAATTTTCATTGTTGAATTATTGCTTGCAAAAATTTCATAAAGTCATACCATTTGAAAGCTCTTAAAAATACCTTTCAAACGCGCTTCCGGAAGACTCTGTACGTTAATTTTCACCAAAGACATTGAACTAAAGTTTTGACTAATATTGCGGCGGGGGCCTAAAATAGGTGACCAGACTAACCGGTAGTGCATATAGGCAATTCCAGGAATTTTTTAACATTTAACTGACTAGGAGTTTCACTGATTTTGTCGGTGATTTTTTCTAGGATTCTACATAAAAAATAAGCACTTTGGCTATCTCAGAATTTTTTCAGCTTATCTATATGTTTATATACAGAGCGTAACAAAAGTACTGAAACGGTCCTGCATTTTTTCAGGTAAGGTATTTTTGAAAAAGGTTAGGGTCAGATCTTTCGTAACTTTTGGCAAGAAATTCAATTGTGACCTTGGATTTGACCTTGTACCTCACCTTCAAGGATATTTCAAAGTCAACTTTTTTTCAAATGAAAACCACTCTTTTTCATAGCGGCAATTGAAAGATCGGAAAATTTTACGTTCAAATATGTATCGAGGTCCAAGGTCAAGGACAATCCTAAAGGTCAAACATATGTTGTTAGGGAAACATCTGGAAATTTCGTAGGATTAGTAAAGGATATAAATAACAAATTTTTCAAACGAAAACATCTATTTTTTATATCGCCAATGAAAAATTTTACAGTGTGGTAAATTGTAGATTATAAAGGTCACATCCCCATATTTGACTTTTATTTTTCCTCTAGGGTTGTCTTTCACCTTGGACCTCGATACATATTTGAACGTAAAATTTTCCGCTCTTTCATTTACCGGTATGAAAAAGAGGGGCTTCCATTTGAAAAAAAATGACCGTGAAATAACCTTAATGGTGTGGTTCAAGGTCAAATCCAAGGTCACCATTGAATCCCTTGCAAAAAGTTACGAAAGTTCTGACTCTAACCTTTTTCAAAAATAACTTTCATGAAAAAATACAGGACCGTTTCGGTACTTTTCTTACGCCCTATATATTTTATAAAGATCCTGAAAACGAGCTTTTGTGAGCTATCTTTAAAAACTTATAGCTCCGCGAGTTTTAATTCTTTTTTTTCGTGCGGCAGCTTATTGTTTTCCTTTTTTCTTCCACTTTTAAGAAAAATTTGTCCTAAATGAATAAACGAGTATCAGCATGTTCTTCGGTGAGTTGAACCACCACACTCGGATCCAATTTTAAAGTCATTTTTAAATTATCATATCTTTACCAATTTTAAAACTTTTTGAAACGCCGTGCGCGAGGCTCGACTTTAGAGCCATCTGTTATGGCTGTAAAGCATGCGATTTACACACGCTCTTGCAAGCGTGCGTAGGGATCTAAAAGTCGACTGCTACAGTTGCTGAAAGCGTGCGTGGGGATCGAAGCGCTGTCGAACCAATTCTCTTCTTTTTATGACACTACCTGCGCGAGGCTTGCTCTCGCTCGACTCGAGTTCAAGTCTGTCAATAATCCCAAACACATGGCCCGCGAATGTCAAACATGCATTTTTTTCTTTTTTTTTTCTCGCACTCGGGCTTTCCCAAACGTTTCACATTTTAACGTGTCCTACACTATTGTTCTGTCCATTTCCTCATTCTTTTCACTGCCTTTGCATAGGAAAGAACATCTTGTGTGCTGCATTTTTAAAGAAAGAAGTGAAAATGGTTAACAGTTCTACTGACGACACAGATAATGTATCTGATTATGGCGATGAAATACCTCCTGACATTATAGCAGCAGCGAAAGAAGTATCTTTAGATTTATTACCTGACAGTTCTAAACGATTGTATACTGCAACATATAATAATTTCAAATCGTGGCGTTCAAGTAAGAAAACCAGCTCATTTGCTGAAGAAGTATTTTTAGCCTATTTCAAAGAAATCGCACAAACACTCTCACCAGCTACATTATGGAATAAATTTTCGATGCTAAGAGCTACAGTAAAAACTTTTGACAAATTTGATCTCAGCAGTTATCATCAACTCATAGCTTATATTAAAAAGAAAAATGCCAAGTATATCAAAAAAAAGTCTAGAATTTTTCCAGCTGAAAATATTAGTAAATTTTGCAACGACGCTCCTGATGAAGTACATTTATGTACAAAGTTATGTTTTATACTATTCATAATCCTATATATATTTTATTTAAGTATTATTCAAAACTTTTATGGATTTATTTTATTCATAATAGGTTATTCTCATTTTTGGAATTCTTGGTGCGATGAGAAGAGGCGAATTAGCAAATATTACTACAAAACAAGTCGAAGAGAATGATGAGAACATGATTTTAGTGCGTATTCCTATCACTAAAAATAGTGTTTCTAGATTTTTTGCTATTTATGGTGAATTCTACGAAATTTGCAAAAAATATACGGCTTTGAGACCTACAAATATTGAAAAACACAACAGATTTTTCATCCATTATGCAAATGGAAAATGCTCTAGGCAGCCTATTGGTATAAATACGATAGGACAAGTACCAAAGAAAATTGCTACGTGGTTATCGTTACCAGAACCTGATTTGTATACCGGGCACAGCTTGCGCAGAACGTCAGCGACTTTGTTAGTCGACGGAGGGGGCGACATAACAGATTTGAAGAGACATGGTGGATGGAAATCTACAACTGTAGCTGAAGGCTACATTGATCAATCTCTTCAACATATAAAAGACATGCAAAAGAAAATAACAAAAAGAATAACTTTAAAAAAAATTGATCAAAATATTTTAGAAAGTCAGTCTCCAGCAAACAAGAGAAACAGAACTGAGCAATCGCAACCATCTTGCAGTAATTATCCTTCAGTAAATAATGATAATGAATCAGTGCCAGATGAAAATTTTCAACCAGAAGACGATGCTTTTTTATATCCGTCAGATACTCAGAAAGCTATAATTGAGTCTCCCGTAAAAAAACGTCGCCAGCAAGATTCTTTCTCTTTGAAGAGTGATGGCGGAAATATTACTCTACATTTTAATAATTGTAATGTTACAATTAATATTAACAATAACAAAGGTGATTCTTCTAAGTTAACATGAATTGTTAATTGTTTTGTACTTAATTTTTATATTGAAATGTTCTTAGTTAAAATGTGCTTAAAGTATAAAATAAATGCAATATTTGGTTTAATTTAAAATATGTGTTGGTTATATCATTGAAACTCTTCATTTTTGTAATGTTTATATATATTAATGTACGTTTAGTCGAGCCTCGCGACACTCGTTTCAAAAAATAGTATACGCAACTAGTGCGAGGGGAACGCGATTTACGCACGCGTGTTAGTTCACGCCCAAGCGGAGCGAGTATATAAAATATACTATTTTGATGGTATAAAAACTTGATTTTTTCGACTTTGTAAGAGCTTTCATTTTTTTCCCGCCTATTTTTCTAAGTTATTCAGAACCGTAGTTATAACAGTTTAAATTTAGCAGTTTGTCCAATACATGCGATTTTCAATGCTAATTAAAAAAAACGGTTTACCTTTTTTTTGTTCTTTAACACTGTTTTAGTTACTTCAAATCTAATAGAAAATGCCCAAAAAGTTTCTTCTTGTGTTTTGGCTTAGTTTTTGAGAAAATCATTTTTTGAAAAGTGAACATTTTCACTTATGCGAAAAATCATGTATTTTAAATGACCAGAACTCCGGTCCTAATTAACTTAAAAAAACATCCATCATTTCAAATAAAAATTCTTAAAAAGACAAAAAAAAATAAGTCGTTCAACAATCAAAAAAATTCAAAATTGACAATATTACAAGCATTTGAAAATGACTCTAAAATGTGCTACATAGACGTTGGTTAAACCTACAGCTGATGTTGTGGATGGAATTTTTGGGTCTGGGTCTATGTACTGCTCAAATGCACAAGAGTTGACGAAAAAAATGAACCATCGTGCGACAAAGAAGAATGAAAACTTGCAAAATAAAGAATTTTCTTCTGCAAACCGCATTCAAAAGATTCAAATACAACTAGATCCTATACAAGGCACTGAAAAATCATTACAATATAACTAAAAATTAATATACTGAATCATTTTTCAAGCGAAAATCATTGCTTATGATTTTAGTTTACATTGAACAATGTTTGAACTTCTACAGCTATATGGCTATTTAGGGAATCCACGGTTTGCTTTTTGCGATATAAATGGTAAAAAATGTACCTCAAATTTGATTATGGGATCTTGCAACATATGTATTTCAATTAACTTTAAGCCAAAAGTTAGCGGGGTTTACCCAGCGCTTTTCAAAAAAAGTAAAAAACAAGAAGAAATAAATTAATAAAACGAAAAATTATACGATACATATAATTTTTTTATTAGTGTACTCGACTTTTTAATTCTAGAAACGCTGGATTCGATTTCTGTTTTATGAAAAATTTTTTCGTTAAATTAATGTCAGTAAAAAAATTTTTTTCTGCAAAAATGTTTACATTATATTAGATATTTGCTCGAAATTCTATAGGCATCTTGCATATTTCTAGAATATACAAATAGTATATGCTTGAATTAAGTTTTTAAATTGGTTTCTTGATGTATTAGAAAAACGTTATTTATTTAGTTTCAGCTGCATACTACTGTGGGCAAAAAGTAAGGTGAATTTTCAATTTAAACTTCGCGGACTTAACATTTCGGGCTAGTTCTTTTTTTCTTGAGTTGGTAGGACTGCGAATGACATCTGGGACAAATTTCATGTCAATGTCATCATCAGTAATATATTTACGCTTGTGTTTACCAAACGACCAAGAGTGCATGTTTCGATTTTTACAATGTCTGATTTAATTGAGCAAAGAAGTGCCATCAAATTTTGTTTGCGGAATGAAATTTCGGCTGCGGAAACGTTGAGGATGTTGCGGAAGGCCTTTGGTGATTCTACCATGTCGCAGAAAAATGTTTATAAGTGGTACAAAGACTTCAAAGAGGGTCGAGAACGTGTTGATGACTTGGAGCGCTCCGGACGACCATCGACGTCAACAGATAACCAACACGTCAATAAAGTGAAGGAATTAGTGCTCGAAAATCGTCGGTTGACTGTTAGAGACCTTACTGATATGATCGGAATATCAGAAGGATCTGTGAAAACAATTTTGAAAGACCATTTGGGCCTACGAAAAGTCAAATCTCGTTTGGTACCGAAAACGCTCAATTTCTTGCAAAAAAGTCGCCGCGTTGATGTGTGTGAAACAATGCTTTCTGACTATCAGGACAAGCTCAAATGCATGATTACGGGAGATGAGACTTGGATTTATGCTTACGACCCTGAAACAACCGACCAATCAAGCGAATATCGTGCTAAAGGCGAGGCCAGACCGAAAAGAGCACGTCAAAGTCGTTCAAAAATCAAGGTCATGATGACAGTTTTCTTCGATTTTCGTGGTGTGGTGCACTATGAATTCCTTCCACCCGGCCAAACTGTTAATAAGGAATATTATTTGAGCGTTATACGTCGTTTGCGTGAAGCAATTCGTCTAAAAAGACCAGAATTATGGGCCAACAACTCTTGGTTTTTGCATCACGATAATGCACCATCTCACACTGCACTCGTTCTTCGTGACCATTTCGCCAAAAATTCGACGCATATCGTTCCGCAACCACCGTATTCGCCTGATTTGGCTCCGTGTGACTTCTGGCTATTCCCAAAACTCAAGAGACCACTCCGGGGAACGCGTTTCGAGTCGATTGAGGAGATAAGAGCTGAATCGAAGAAGGCGCTGATGGCTATACCGGAAAGGGACTATTTGGCATGTTTCGAGGATTGGAAAAAACGTTGGCATAAGTGTATTTTATCGGGAGGGGATTACTTCGAAGGGGATGACATTGATGTAGAAGAATAAATAAAGATTTTTCATTTTACAAACAAATTCACCTTACTTTTTGCCCACAGTAGTATTTACTAGACTAGGCGTTTGGAAATCGTTTACTTTAAAATCAATAGTATTTTAGATCAAAGTTTCTGAAAATGTAATACATTACATATACACTATTATAGTATTTGTTAAAACTGATTGAAAAGTAATAAGACTATGTTATAGTGTCAAATGACGATGCGAGTGGGTAGTTTGTTTTATGCGTTTCGCGGAAAAATAAAGGAACTTTTTTCGACATGCCTGCCATGTGGAGCTTACCTTCTATCAGTCGAGAGCAAGTTGCAGGCCGAACAACTTTTTTCTTTTCTGTCTATGCATATAAAATGTTATACTGAAAGTTACAAAATTATTGTTTTTTCTCTAATGTATTAATTTGTAAAGGGCCATTATGCCTCTTTCTGGTGCTGCTAAAAGAAAATTACAAAAAGCTAGAGAAGCAGCAATTAAGAATCTGCCTAGTGTAACAAAATATTTTCCACTAACTCAATCTGCTATTGAGCAAAATCAATCAGGTAAGATAACCAATTGAGGATAAATTTCACGCAGTTATATCATAAATCGATGCGAAAACAAAAGATATCATTTACAGTGCATTTGTATAGAAAATATAGCTAATGATGCATCTGTTTCCAATACGACTGAAGAAGAATCAATTCAGACTAAAGTAGTTAGTGATGAAAATACAAACATTCATGTAAATTTACGTACTGCTGAAAATACATTTACGGTTTGAAGATTGAATGATGAGACTAATGTACCATATCTGCTTCACGCAAGGGGTTACTAAATGGTAATCGGGCTAATCGACAGAAAATAACTTCGAATGGGATATGTTTAGTGCATTCTTGAACGCAGGTGTTATAATTTAACATGGCTAAGTCGAGCCATTCGTCCCAATTATTGTCTATTTCTGTATCTTGCTTTAAGTACTCAGAAAGAGCATGATGTGATCTCTCTAAAGAACCATTAGACTGCGGTCGAAAGGCAGTAGTCCTCAATTTCTTTATCTTGAAGCGTTTAGCAATCCTAGTCATCAATGAACTCAATAAGTTTTTTTCCTTGGTCTGTAAGTACGGCTTTGGGACAACCGAAGACGCAAATAAATTTCATAATAAAAGCGTCAGTTATTGTGGATGATAGTGTATCTGATCACGAGACAGCTAAACAAAATTTGCTCAACTGATCTTGTAGTGTTAAGGCGTACTTGTATCCTTTGGAGGTTTTCTTGAGTGGGCCAACAACGTCCATAGCTATCTTATCAAATGCAGTTACGGAGGTATCGGTAATTATCATTGGTTGTTTCGTTTGTAGGTGAGTGAGTTTCTTTAGCTGACATTCTAGACACTGTGTATTCGCCGTTGAACATTATCTTTCAGATTTTCCCAGTACTAGTTTTGTCTAATCCGGTGAAAAGTTTTGGAAACGCCGCGATGTCCTCTAATAGGGGATTTATGAAGCTCATAAAATATTGAATACTTTATTAATTACATGATTTATTTCTATCCACTCTAAATTTTCTATACATTTGCTTCTAGCTATACAAACTTAAGCCTGATTTAAATTAAGTAATAAGTTTCTTAGGATTAATAAGGTCGAATAAATTCGATCTTTAATATATAGCTTATCGATTCGGACGTTTCACCTCGAATGCAAAGTGCAAATTGAGAATACTTCTTATTTTTCTTTTCTCTCGTAAGTTATCCTAAACTAACTATTTGCTTACTGATTATCTTATTATTGTCTATAAGCTTGCGAGTACCTTCGTCGCAAAGATCACCATTATTACTTATAAAATAAGCTACATTATTTTTTTGTATATGGAGAGATTCTTTAATCTTTACAATATTTTCGCTAATCTTATCAAAATTACTTGATTCATCGGAATCGCTAATTTCGGAATAATTCTCAAGCTTATTATCCTCAAAAATAGGGAATTTTTGATCAATAGGTATCTCGGGTGCTGCTTTTGTTTTTCCTTGTAATTTGTCTTCACCTTTATCAAGATCACCTTTTTCATAATCAGGTAATTCTTTTCGAGTTCTCTTTGGGTATCTTCTGGGAATGATTACACTTTCATCGTTGTGAAACGATTCTTTTGTCACAGGATCAAGGTTAGAAATTAACTTCAAGGCTTGATTCGAAGGGACTTTTTTAGGTCTACCACGTAATCTCTTGATTGCGTTATTTCGGGGCGGTGGTTTAAGTTGGAGATTTGGTTTAACGAGTAATTCTAATTGATCATTTATTTGGTAATCGTATTCAATCGTGTTCATAATTTGGTAATCGTATTCAGATAATTAAAATCTCCATTTAAGTATTCTAGTGTTAAGATCGGCGATTTTAAACCAAACTAAGGGCTGATGGTCGGTAATAATAATTATTGGTCTACCGTAGATAGAAGACTTGAAAGCATTAACACTTTGTACCACTGGTAAGGCTTCCTTTTCATAGACTTCAGAATTCAATTGTGGCCCGTGCAAAACCCGTCAAATGTATGCGATGGGTCGATCAGTGCCAATTGGTCTTTGCGAGAGAATCCCTGCAATGGCAAAACCAGAAGCATCAGTTCTGATATTATATCCTCTAGACAAATCCGGGAATTATAGAAGAGGAGCATTACAAGGTAGCTCTTTTAATTCGCAAAATGCCTTTTCAGTCTTTTCGTTCCATTTAAATGGGATATCTTTACTTGGAAGTTTCGTAAGAAGTTTAAATATTTTCGCGAAGTCTTTGATGAATCGTCTATAATATCCAGCTAAACCTAGAAATTGGCAAATATTTTTAATGTTTCTTGGCCTGGGAAACTCTTTAACGGCTATGACTTTTTTGGGTCAACTTCCAGACCTTCTGCACTAATAACATGTCCTAAATATGTAACCTTATGTCTAAGAAACTTACATTTAATAACTTGTAGTTTTAATCCTGCTTTTCTTAATCTATCTGCTAATAATCCAAATTTACGATCATGTTCATCAATAGTGTTAGCATAAATCACGATATCATCCAAGTATACAAATAGGTCTAGTCATTGTAGGCCGCGAAGCAGCGTATCCATTAGACGTTGAAAAGTTGTGGGTGCATTCTTCAATCCAAACGGCATGCGAACAAACTCATAATGGCTGAAAGAAGTACTAAAAGTAGTCTTATGTGCATGTTTAAGATGCATTCGAATTTGAAAAAAACCCATGGCTAAGTCTAAAACCGTATACCATTTGGCACCACCAACTTGATCAAAAATATTACAGATTTTTGGTATTGGTTAAGAATCAGCGATTGTTTTCTCCTTGAGTTCTCGCTAAATCAAGTACCATTCTGCCATTTTCATCAATGACTTTTGGCACTATCCAAATAGGTGTGTTTTAAGATGAATTTTTACTCACGAATTATTCCGACTTTCAACAACATATTAACATGATAATTTAGTTTATCTTTCATAGCATGTGGAGATTGATATTGTTCACAATTAATTGGTATTTCATCTACAGCATTAATTTCATGCATAACGAAATCAGTGCCAGGCAAATCGTCACCGGGTAGGTAGAATACATCTCTAAATTTATTTACTAAGTCAACAACATATTCTTTCCCCTCTTCGTTCATATGATCTAAATTCAAACGTTCTTCTATTTTGGTGTTCAACCCCTTACTTTCGTCTTCAAAATATAAATCCTAAATATGGAAGTCATCCAAATCGTCTGTTTGTTTAATGTCCATGTCTTCATACACTTCGTTCGTTGCTATAGTTCGAATTCTATTAAATTCATCATTAGTCTTTTTATCACTCTTTATGGTTTTTACTTCATATTCATCGAGTATCATAGGTACTACAAAGTTTCTTACTTTGAATGTTTTCTAATTAAAATCAAGTACAGCATTTGAGTCTTCAAAAAAAGAGCGCCTAATATATCTTCGCTTATCATACCAAAATTATCATCAACTACGTGAAAAACCGTATTGGTTCCGAATAACTTTATTTCTGTAATTCTTAATGTCATTTGCAAGTTGTTTCCAATACCTCTTATACAAATTTAATTTTCGTGGTATCTATCTCATTCCCTGAAGGTAATAAGTATTGTTTTATAAGATTAACTTCTGACCCTGTCTCTAATAAGATATATTCTTTTGTGTCAGTGGGGGTTGATTATTCTGATTTTAGGTGATACTTTATCAATTTCCTTCATTTTGGCATTGTGAACAAAACAGAAACTAGCATGAGCGAGATAGTTTATTTCTTCAAAGTAGAGTCTATGATTGCCAACAATGAATTGACGCGTAGAAAAATTTTCCAGCGAATATCCGGCTCCAAGAACTGCTTCATAGGGTATCGGGAAATTGCTAGGAACAATTTGAAATTCAGTGGCTTTTCCAAAAATTGACAAAGTATTTAGTGTGGGTACAGTTTCTAAGCCAATTCCTTTCAAAAAGGCGTTTTAAATTATCAATATGTTCTAAATGATCTTGTAACAGAGTAATTTTAAGTATGTTAGCTTCTGATCCAGTATCAATCATTATTTGCAAACGGTTATTTACTAAAAAGTTAGCACTTATTATAAGAATTTTGCGAAAAGTCTTGAACTTAAGGGACTAGGCTGCGCAACATCTCGTTGTTTTCGTTCAATTGGCGCACTTGTGATATATTGGTGCTCTGTATTGCGCTAGACTGTGGGGGCCATGATTCGTTTCTCTGATTCTAATTACGGGCTTCATTATCCTTTCTTTTAAGAAAATTTTCTTTTCTCAGCTGTACCCAATTTATCATCCTAATTTACGAGCTAAGTGAGTGGCCTGTTTTTTCCTGGTCTCTTTTTATATCAAGCCGCCGTTACAACTTAATTGTGTAATACTTAAGTATTCTCCAATAAATTTTTACCGATTTTCAACAAATATTTAACTGAAGGTAAAAAGGGTCCAATGGGTGACTGCGGTTGTTGAGAACCTGGCTTATTGGCGATGGCAGTATTGAGTGCTCCATTGGGAAACCATACTACTTTTACTGCGTCTACGTTGTCAATAAACGTATCCATTTGTAGTAAAAAACGACAACAATCTGTAAAATATAAATATCACACTTTATTTGAATACCTTTTAAAATCTTTCGTTAAAAAAGACATGCCAGTCTAAATGTTATGCTTTCATATAAGTTTAAGAAGTCTAATTCATGATGTATAATTTAAATTACGTTTAATTTCATATTAATTCTCTTAATTCTCTGTCGATTACATTTACCTGCAGAATTAAAACAATTGACCTAACTAGCAATGGGGATCGATTGCAAAGTTAACAATAAAAAAAAAGATTAATAGTTTCACAAGGTATATAAGGCCGATTCTATCTCAAATCATACGGAGCTCCATGGGCACCCATGAGCAAACCACACCAAACTATTTTTTTGAGATTCTATGATGAAAATAAAGCGATACGTATTTTTTTTTTGCCTTAGACGCATATTTGATTTAATATTGAATTTTGAAAATTTACTTCTAAAATTCAAAGTTAAAAAAAAATTTTGAGAGTTGGATTTCGACTTTCTACTGCTCGGTCATTATTAGTCCAAATCGGATGAACCTTTTTTCATATTATAGCAAAATTGAAGACCTTCAAACGTACGTGATCAAAAATGTGCATAAATGCATTTTTCAGAAGATTATGCACTTTTGCATAAAAATTGCATCCTGTAAAAATACCGATTTATCTCAAAAAGGCCATCTTTTTTTTGTCCCATTTTTTTTTTGTAGATTCGTTGTACCATCGTGTTCAAACGTATACCAGTCCGGTTTCCGGTTTTTGCTTTTTTATGGAGAAAAAAAATAAAAAAAAAAATTTTTTCTTCCGTGTCGAAAATTTGAATAATCTACGTAAATGTATGTTACTTCTATAAAAAAAACTGTAAATCATTGAACGCTCATGTTTACAAACACTGCCGCATTCTTTGAGTACGCGAGTACTATCCACATACGCATATCTGGAATTTGACGACAGTAGAAGCTTGGCTTTCTTGTAGTTATCATGTCTACTCTCGAAAATTATTCTGCAAAGAGACTGAAATGCCCCGATTATTTTCAAGTTCACAAAAAGTGCGTGTATCAAAGTAGAACATTGAACTTTCAAGTTGTGGGTGATTACGCAGGATTTTTGCAAACAAAATTTGCAGATGAAAGTATAACTGCTAACAGTAGTGTATGTAGTAATTGCTACAAGCGTATTTACAGAGCTTATAATGATAGTGTAGATCATAATGATACGGTTGAGATCCCCGATTCGGTGGAAGTGAATGTGATTAACGTTGGTGGTGATAATGAGTTTGAACTGGATTCTTCTGTACATGTTGATGAATTCAATAATGCAGTTATTTCAAAATTGGAAAATCCAGTATCGCCTTTGCGAAAAAAAGGAAATCTTTCCCACATGAACATCGAAACATATGTTCTTAAAAAAAAAGACAACTCATGTCATCGTTTACTAAAGCTACTAGCCGGAAGTTAAGAAAAATATATGATACACCACTTGAGGAAGAGCAAAGCTATTTGGGTCATATGTCCAAAGAATTAAAGGATAACGTAGCTAAAGCCTTTGATAGTTGTCGGAATATTTCAGACAAGATCAAGCTCTTGACCATTATAGCTCCTATATTATCTAAATGCCAAATCTTATCTTTGTTTCCACAAGTTACGGCTTACATGGTTGATAAAGCAAGAAAAATTTCTTCAAATGAAGGTAACTTTATTTTTAAAATATTCAAAATTAGATATATTTGTTGATAGTTTATTCTAAAAGCAGAAGTTTTATTGTGTAATTTTCGATTATAGGAATTTACAGTGAACCAGATCGCTATAATGAACATCCATTAGAAAAAGAAACAAGTGAAATAGTCGTGCAATATTTTTTGAACGATGATTTTAACTGCTCAAGACAAAGTCTTAACAAATGTGACGTTATTACTGTGATTGAACATGGGCAAAGGGTGAAAAAAGTTAAACGTTTTTTAACGAGGAGTATGAAGGAAGTATACAAAGTTTTCAAAGAAGACAATCCTAGTATAATAATTAGCAAATCAAAATTCTCCTCAATGCGCCCAAAATATGTACTAATAGATCCAGTGAACGATGTATGCTTATGTATTTATTGTGCAAATTTTGATCTACTTCTCATTGCTTTGAAAAATTTTATTGGACAAACAAGTACTAGTCTTTCGAGTATGCGCTCTGAAATGTTATCAAATGTTGTTTGTTCAGCCCCTACAGAGTCTTGTAATTTTCAAGAATGCACTTCATGCCCTGGCGCTAATGGCATCACATTCGACAAATTAAAAATTGACGAATCTGAGGTAGATAGTGAAATATCATTTGCATTTTGGAGTAAAGGTACTCTAGAAATGAGAACGGTATCTATTGCTACGTTCAAGGAAGAGATTGCAGAGCATACCATCAAAATTATTTCTCACTTAAGGATTAAGGAAATACAAAGGTTAGAAATAAAATCTGAAAAAGAAGCAGTATCAAAAAACTGTCGATGGTTATTGATGCATATTGATTTTGCTGAGAATAGGACAGTAATTTTGAAAAATCCCATTCAAGGAAACCACTGGGTAAACAAACAGATTTCAATTTTTACTGCAGTTATTTATGTAGGAAGTATGGTGAAGAGTTTTGTTGTTGTCAGCGATGACCAAAAACATGATTTTTGTCATGCTTTATTAGCGATGAAAAAAATTATTGATATAATTGAAAGCACAGTTAGTGAAGACAATATTGTACTGGAGTCGATCACCATATTATCGGACGGTGCTGCAAGTCATTTTAAAAATCGTTTTCAGTTGCATGAGTTTCGAAAAGGAACCATTAATAAAAAATGGATATTTTCTGCAACCGGTCATGGGAAAGGTGCTGTTGCTGGTTTAGGAGGTTTAGTAAAACATTAAGCAACGGTACATAATTTACGTTCTTCCGAGATCGACGCTATTCAATGTGCTGAAAAATTTGTTGAATATGTTCAAAGCTATACTACTTCAATACAGTTAATACACCTAGAATCTGAAGAACTTCAAAATTTTCGTAACGAGAAAATTGAAGATAGGAATAGTTCCATGAAATTCGATGGTATCCAAAGATGCCACATGTGGAAGTCTGAACCATCCAATGGGAAGAGCAAGTGTTTTATCGCTAGAACTGCAGTACATGAATGGATTGAGATGGAGAAAAAAGTAAAAATGACTAAAAGGAAAGTCAAGGTGAAGAAAACTTCGGCTAAAAGAGGAAAATATAGTCAAGTACATCAAAAGAAAAATAAAGTTTTATCAGAAAAAGTTAAGAAAGTGAATAACAGGCGAAAAAACAAAAAAAAAAAGAAAAATAAATAAAGAATAGATTCAAGATATATTAAAAAATAAATGTGAAACATTATTTTATTTACTTTTGAACCTTTTTTTTATAAAAGTAATATACATTTACATAGATTATTCCAATTTTCGACACGGAAGAAAAAATTTTTTTTTTATTTTTTTTCTCCATAAAAAAGCAAAAACCGGAAACCGGACTGGTATACGTTTGAACACGATGGTACAACAAATCTACAAAAAAAAAATGGGCCAAAAAAAAGATGGCCTTTTTGAGATAAATCGGTATTTTTACAGGATGCAATTTTTATGCAAAAGTGCATAATCTTCTGAAAAATGCATTTATGCACATTTTTGATCACGTACGTTTGAAGGTCTTCAATTTTGCTACAATATGAAAAAAGTTTCATCCGATTTGGACTAGTAATGACCGAGCAGTAGAAAGTCGAAATCCAACTCTCAAAATTTTTTTTTAACTTTGAATTTTAGAAATGAATTTTCAAAATTCAATATTAAATCAAATATGCGTCTAAGGCAAAAAAAAGAAAAATACGTGTCGCTTTATTTTCATCATAGAATCTCAAAAAAATAGTTTGGTGTGGTTTGCTCATGGGTGCCCATGGAGCTCCGTATGATTTGAGATGGAATCGGTCATAAATAAATTTCTTATCAATAAAGTCATTTTTAGAAAACAATTTAACTTTAGCAATATTATTTTCATATTCACAGGTTACATTTAATATAATTTATAAGTAATTATGTTTAATATAAATATTATTATACTTAATATAAATATAATTACTTATTTTATATCATGATCCACCTATAGATAACAATAAAATCTTTGAACTTTGAATGGAGCAATTAACCGTTAACTGCTATGTGGGGTAGATTTAGCCCAGAAAATTTTTAACAATAAATAAAAATTTTTTTTTTTTTCAACAATTTTTTTCAGTGTGTGTAACATTAAAAATTGTTAATCTGAATATTTTTTTTGTAGTAAAACATTTGAAATATACTAGAAAAAATTTTCATAGCAAAATATTTAAAATTCTCTGATTTATTTGATGTTTTTCGGGCTGGGGTAGATTTATCCCACCGAGCAGTTACGTGGCCAAAATGAGGTGTGCAAGTTAATGGTTAAATCATATATGGGTAATTAATTATATCAAAAGTTATTAACAATTAAAGAAAAATGATAAAAAATTTTCAAACGGCTATATTTTAAAAACTAATAAAGATATCGAAGTCGGATTTTTTTCAAAATACTTATAATGCCTTAAAATTTCGAAATAATTACAACAATAAACAATAAAAAATTTGTTTCGAAAGTTATTAACTTTTTGTTTAAACAATTGCTAATATCTCAAAAAGTATATTTTTTTTTGAAAAATTCTTGCTCCTACGTATTCCTGAGGATTTTTGCTATCGAACTCAATCATAAAATTCAAGGGCCTGACATATCGGAAAGCGTAGCCCTAATCAAAAGAAGACGCCTCGGCGTAAGGCTGCGGTAGCGCTCCAGCGGACTCGCGGTCGAAAGCGACCGGACACCGAGGCATCTTCTTTTGATTAGGGCTACGCTTTCCGATATGTCGAGCCCTTGAATTTTATGATTGAGTTCGATAGCAAAAATCCTCAGGAATACGTAGGAGCAAGAATTTTTCAAAAAAAAATATACTTTTTGAGATATTAGCAATTGTTTAAACAAAAAGTTAATAACTTTCGAAACAAATTTTTTATTGTTTATTGTTGTAATTATTTCGAAAGTTCAAGGTATTATAAGTAATTTGGGAAAAATCCGATTCGGTATCTTTATTAGTTTTTTAGATTAAAGCTAAAGTACCTTTCGACCGTGAGTCCGCTGGAGCGCTACCGCAGCCTTACGCCGAGGCGTCTTCTTTTGATTAGGGCTACGCTTTCTGATATGTCGGGCCCTTGAATTTTATGATTGATTTCGATAGCAAAAATCCTCAGGAATACGTAGGAGCAAGAATTTTTCAAAAAAAAATATACTATTTGAGATATTAGCAATTGTTTAAACAAAAAGTTAATAACTTTCGAAAAAAATTTTTTATTGTTTATTGTTGTAATTATTTCGAAATTTTAAGGCATTATAAGTATTTTGAAAAAAATCCGACTTCGATATCTTTATTAGTTTTTAAAATATAGCCGTTTGAAAATTTTTTATCATTTTTCTTTAATTGTTAATAACTTTTGATATAATTAATGTATCGTCTCCAAAATTTGGGAAAAATCTCAGTTTTATGTGTACAACAATTGTGCCAAATGAAAAAAAAATCCGTAACCTAAGGGTTACAAGTCAATCGAAATAGCCAAGAATTACCATATATGGATTATAACGTGAGAAGCGAAAATATTTAAAGTAATTGAAAATTTATAAAACAATCTGCCATATTTATGAAATTATTTAAATTAGTATGCTTTAAATTTACAGTTATTGCATGTACAGAAAATGTCACGATATTGCATCTTTATTGACATAAATGTATTTTAAAACAGCTGCATTTGACTCAATTGAAAAATGTATATACATACAAAATCACTTTTATCTCGTTGACTCGTTCATTCGTGATACTTTGCTCTTTCACGCTTTTCTTGTGCGCTGATGTCATTTAGTCACTGATGATTTTTGCTATAAATAGAATTCACATAATCATTAAACATCGGTGTTTATAAACTGTTTTCAAATAGTTTTTAATACGCGCCTCGACAGAGAGAAAATAAAAACAACATTTTTTTTGGAACAATATTAATAATTCACTACAAAAAGCAAATCGATAAAAATTAAACTATTTAATCTTGACAAGGGTTTACAGTTCAAAGAAACTTGAAATTTTTAAAACGTTTAAAAAACGTCAGTAGACTCCAAGAAAGAATTCAGTGCAGGGATATCTAGTATGGTAAGCCATTTTTTACTATTGCTTGTCTTTCTCACCCCCCCCCCCATCTCTCTCTCCTTTCATTGCCTTTTTCTTCCTGTACTATCAAAATCGCGTCTGTTTGTGTAGTTCGGTCGTTTTCTTATATTAAGAAACATCACCGCACTGATTTACGAATGCGTATGAGATAAAACATATGAGCGAGTGTTAGAAAGTGTGAGTAAGCACTAAGCGTTTTAAAGAGAGAGAGCGCGTGAGGGAGAGAGAAAGAGAGAGAGAGATAAATATAAATTGATTGAGATAAAAAGAGTAAGAAAGAAATTTTCGTTGTCTCGCGTTTTTTCTCTTTTCTTTACTATGTTGAGGCTGGTTATAACAAAAAAAAAAGAAAAGTTTCGTACAATGAAATAGCAAGTTTATCAATTTTTATCGAAATACTTTTTAATGCGAATACCCACATTTTCAACGTGTGTGCGTGTGTATACGAGGGTGGTCCATTAAGTACTTAGCCTCACCGCCCGATGGTGCCACTCTAGCAAAAGAAATATTTTATCACGTAGTACAACCTTCTCGATGGTTACTATCAAGATTTTAGTCGGATCGGAGTTGTAGTTTATTTTTGAGAGCGTGTGAAAGCTCCGTGTCCGTTGATTTTTGAAAAATGAAAAAAGAGCAGTATCGATCGGTGATTCGATTCTTGTTTTTGGAAGGGAAATCGCGCAGCGAAATCAAAAAGCGCTTGGATGCTGTGTAAGGTGACTCTTCTCCTTCGATGGCGACTGTCAAAAATTAGTTTAACGAGTTTCAACGTGGTCGCACGTCGATTTTTGAAGAGCCACGTCCAGGTGCTCCGAAAACGGCTACCACGGAGGATAACGTGACAAAAATTCACGATCTCGTATTGGCAGATCGACGATTGAAGGTGCGCGAGATAGCTAAGATCGTACGCATCTCAAAAGACCGCGTGGGGCATGTCCTGCATGAAATTTTGGGTATGAGAAAGCTGTCGGCGCGATGGGTGCCGCGTTTGCTCACTCCGGACAACAAGAGTAACCGTGAGACAAAGGAACAGTCGAAACAATGGACTTTACCCGGCGAAAGTGCTCCGAAGAAGGCGGAGACTGCCCCATCGGCCGGAAACGTGATGGCCACCGTTTTCTGGGATTCACGAGGTGTGACCTATATCGACTACCTGGAGAGGAGCAAAATCGTCACAGGGCTGTACTATGCCGAATTATTGGGCCGATTCGACGTCGAATTGCAGAAAAAAGTGCTCTTCCACCATGACAACGCACCGTCTCACACATTCATCGTCGCATGGCCAAATTGGTCGAATTAGGCTACGAACTGCTGCCCCATCCACGGTATTCTCCAGATTTAGACCCGTGCGACTTATTTTTGTTTCCAAACTTGAAAAAGTCACTCGCCGGGCAGAAATTTGAGTCGAATGAGGAGGTAATCGCTGCCTCAGAAGCCTACTTTTCAGACCTCGAGGAAACGTATATTTTAGACGGGTTAAAGAAGTTGGAGCATCGCTGGACCAAGTTTATGGAACTAAAAGGAGACTATGTTGAAAAATAAAACGCCTCTTTTCCAAAATTTTCGTTTTTCTATTGTAGGCTAAGTACTTATCGGACCACCCTCGTATATATATATTGTGACGGTAAACGTCTTATTAGCCCTAGCAGCCCAACCATGCGGCTGCTTGCGAGGGCAGCACCTACCGGTTGGGGAAAATATAATGAGGGAATTCGGCACGAGACTAGACAGAATGCGCGCATATGAAAATGAACCAGTCGAGGATTAGAACCCGTACACTCAGCTCCAGCAGAAATTAATTAGAGTTTTCCCGAGTTTTCTTGGAGTGCCGAGAGGAGCTGATAAGGAGCGATAAGAGTTGTGCCTTCGTCTGACTGAGACGAGTGCGTGCAAGTGTGCGTGAGTGCGGGGTTTCGCCGTCGAGGGCGAAACCGAAAGCGTGAACCGCTTGATCACAGACGCGGACTTCCCCGAGACTTAATCACGAACTTTATCTCTCGTTCTCCGTGCGACTGCTAATAAGGTAAGCTGGCCAGCTTAATTTCGCGATTGCTATGATTGCTAATCACTAATCTTTCGTACTCCATAAGAAGCGTGCATGTATTAACTCAGCGAACAAAGTGCGGCGACCGATCCGACACTGCATGTTATTGTCGCGCGCGCGCTTTATAAACATAAACACGCGGGCCTAATACATTGTAGAAATAAGAGGAAATAAACGATCTCGCATGTGATATTGTCTGTAATTTCGATGTTATTATTTCGTACTAGTAGAGAGTTGGTTGACTGACGCCCGTTCCCTCCTGCTCTCCGGTTTACGAATTTGAACGTTCAGATAATCCCGCGCGCTCTTCGATGCGATCGCGCGCATAAATAAATAGACGGGTATCAACCCCGTTACATGGTGCCCAACGTAAAAGAACCTACAGCGTTTATGATTGTTCAAAACGACAGTTCTAAACATTGACCTTGCGGTCAGTCAACCAGCCACTTAGGTGGCAATCAGAGTGTTGTTGTGCACACTTTGAGTTAAAAGCCACATAGTAAACATCGCCTCTCTGTTAGTTAACTCGCGAAGGCCCGCCGCGACGATAATTCTTAAACAATTGTTGTAAGCGCGTGCGAGTGCGACCGAACGACTCTTAGCCAAAGCGTAAACACCAATAAGTTTTGAAAGTTGCCACAAATCAATAATATTGTACTCGTTGGCCCGGGAAAAACTAACACGGGCAACATTCAAACAAAAGAAACTCAAATTGATATTTTAATTTGATATAGTGTTGTCTTAACGTAAATGTATTTTTTAAATATTGCTAGCTACGGTTACTGGTGACTACGCAAATAGACGCTCGTTATAATGATTTAGATATTAACCAACACAGCCGCTAACAAACAGTTAGTGCGCCTGATAGGCAGGATCATTATATTGCGCAATAGCGAGCAAAGAGTCTTTCGGTAAACACAACGTTAAATGCCATTTGTTGAGCCTATTGTCGGCTAGTAAAGTCAAAATTTTTGCTCCTTCGCTTGTAAATATTAAATATAGCACTCGCACTCGCATTATCCGTAAAATAAGCGTGGAAATCTGTACAAAAAGTAGTCGCGACATAACTAACAGATGACAATGGACTGCACCCAAAAAGAAGTCGAAGACTGGGTGTTGACGCTCCAAGACGAGGAAATAAACGAATACCTCGAACACTTAGAGCTCAAGAAAAGCGGGAATAAGCTCTCGAGAGCTGGGCGACTGCAAAACTGGTTGTTAGGCGACTACTCTGTGGTGGAATTCGTAGAAGTCGACAACCAACACAACAACCCAGCAAGAAGGGCAGCCCTACGCTCGGAGCTCATAGTATCCATATGCGCGGAGCACACAGCATCCGAACAAGAAGGCGAACACCGACTAACCTAGCTAATGCAAAGTGCAGGGGTGATATCGCGGATTCAGGAAACAGCGATAAATATCAACAACGTACTGGACAACGGCGAGAGTACTAGCAGTAATAAGAATATTACGATAACGGCTAATGATGGTAGCCAGTTTCAACTCCCGCCGGCATTTGCGGTAATGATCCAAGACCTCATTTTCCGGTCCAGAGAAAATGAGAAGAAGCTTGAGCTGCTAGACTCGTTAAGAGTAAATGTGTCTAACGAAAATATTAGACCAGATATACAACAACTGCAGCAATGTTAAGAGCCAACTGGACAACCTATCTGCCAGAATGAGCGCATTGGAAATGCCGAAAACAGGAACGTACGGCAAGATAATTTGAATAATTCTAGCGAAATGCGACAAGAAGAAAACACGCTTAGGAGCGTCGCATTCCAAGATACCTTCACCTACCATTACGTTACAAGGTTACCTCAAAGTACTCCAGCTGGACCCGGACAGAGGCCCACGGGGGCCACCGGCAGGACCCCCCGCCGGACGCTTCCTTTCGGAGAGGGTGGACAGCATCAACTCAATGGAGTTAATGCTGAAGTGAATAAACACCCGCCGAGCACGTGGTCATCTCAGCAGACAATAAACCCTTGGTCGACTACGAGGGATGTTAGTCGCATTGTCCGAGGATGGAAACTCAAGTTTTCAGGAGAGGGCAATGCGAGTATTGACACCTTCTTGTCTAGGCTGGACAACTTGAGGAATGGCGCGGAACTCACGGAAGACGAAATGCTCCTAACGGTATCGGAGCTATTCGTCGGTCCCACCCTCACCTAGTACGAGGCGATGAAGGAGAAATGGTTCTCCTACGCCGAATTCGAGATGGACGCTAGAGAATGGTTTGGGACCAGCGTGCAGCAGCAACAGTGTCTGATGAGGGAAATTCAAAGCCGATATCAGGGCCCCGACGAACCCATGAACGTTTACATCGCCAACATGATGGGCCTGATGAAGCGGCTAAACCCCCAAATGACGCCTGATTGCCAATTGGACCTGCTGTACGCTAACCTTCTCCCGGACATTCAGGGCCAGGTGCGGAGATCCGAAGTGAGCTTCATACGAACCCTGAATGCGCTGGCCACGGCAGCAAAGAACAGCCTGCACCAGAGAAAGGCAGAACGGATGGTGCCGGATCCATAATCAACTCTGTATCCGGAGTTAGCGTACCACCCTCGCACCAATGGAAGCAAGGGCCGCAAGGACAAAGTGGCATCAATGTCCAGTGATAAGCCGGAGGTCAGCGACAGGTTGGACCGTATGGAGAAAGTGCTCGAGAAGGTGACGCACCAGGTCGTCTACACACCGACGCCCTCGGGAGCGACACATAGTCCGAGCCTAGAGGCAGTTGATGGTGAAAAGAAGGCTCCACCCGCCGATCTACTGAGCCAAGTGCTATTATCTCTCAAGGAGATATCTGAAGGGATGAAGCACAACTTCGTTGGAAAAAACTTGACCTCGGAAGACCGCACTAGGAAGCCGGAAGCTCCTCGAAGACGAGAGAGAGACTTCTCCAAGCCACTCAAGTGCATCAAGTGCGGGTTGCTGGGGTACAGCAAAAATTACTGTCCCCAATGCAACAAGGAAACGAGGAAAGGAGTGGTTAGGTGGGGTTGACCCAACTCCTTTATCCTCTAAAATGAACCCCGTAAATAAGATCTCGCGGCCTTCGCCAACAGAGTCAGCACCGATAGTAGCGAGCATGTTGAGCGACGAGAGTGAGAACTCCCCTGGTAGCACCAATGACGAACGTGGCGGTAAAGTGAATACGGAGGGAGAGGGTATTGACGTTAGTAAAGCCCAAGACCCTAGACCGGCCGAGGTGGTAGCGAATGGATCGCGCACGCCCTCGAGGGCGCGGGTAACGGCAGATAAACCTTCAAAGGATAACCCCATGAAAACTCCGATCGTCCAAACCAAGGTGGTTCGAACGACAAGTGGCGTCACTTTAGCACGCGAGAGCACAGGGGCTAGCGCTATGGTGTGCAAAGAGCAAGGCTGTGGAGCCACCGAATCTGTTTCGCAATATTCCCCGGAACAGGAAACGCGCTGGTGGCTGCCGGTGAAAATAGGAGACTTCCAGATACGGGCTCTCTATGATCCGGGAGCTTCTACCACGGCAATGGGTAGTAATGCTCTGCAGATAACGTCTGTGCTAGGCATCAGGTTAGATACCACCTACGCGGGTACGGCAGGACTACCAGATGGCCGTAAGTTGACAATTGTTGGTCACGCCGTGTTGCCGTTCACCGTAGGGGACGTGACGATGCCGACGAGGGTAGCAATACTCCCAACCCTAGTCGATGAATGTATCCTAGGAGTGAATTTTGTTAGAATGTTTAGAGCGGTACTTGGCCCCGACGATGATACGTTGCTGTTCAAGAAATCACAAGCCAAGATGAAGTTAGAGGTAGCTAGTATTGAGGCTGGTCCGAGATTAGCTACGATCGGACTATCCGAGGTAACAGCCTCTCAACAGGCGATACTGCAGAGGACCATCGGCAAGGCCTTATCGCAGGCCCCCCGTGGGACTGGGATGTGCGGCAGGCATTGAACACGAGATTCGGGTCGGTGATACGTAACCGATCAAGCAGCGCTAGTATCCAATGTCGCACAAGGTCGAACAAGAGATGCATAGATTGGTAAGGGAGATGTTAGACCAAGGCGTGATCGAGGCAGCAGACAGCGGCTGGTCGAGCCCAGTGGTAATGATACGCAAGAACGATGGCTCGTACCGATTTTGTATAGACTTCAGGAAGGTCAACAAGGTCACCGAGCCAAACGCGTATCCCCTAACGTTTATGCAAGATATATTGAGACGCTTACGAAATGCACGCTATATCTCCACACTCGACCTCAGTAGTGCGTATCACCAAATACCACTCAAACCCGAATCTCGACCTATCACTGCCTTTACCGTGCCCGGATTGGGGCATTTTCAGTTCGTACGAATGCCATTCGGTCTCTCGTACGCAGGCGCGACATTCCAACGGTTAATAGGTAGCGTGATCGGACCTGAGCTTGGCGATTTCGCCTTCGCCTATTTGGATGATATCATCGTATTATCGTCCAAATTCGAAGATCACCTACAACATCTTAAGATCGTATTGGATAGGTTATGTCGAGCCGGTCTCTCGATTAATCGAGAGAAGAGCGTCTTCTGCAAGCTTGAGGCTAAATATCTATGTTTTCTGATTAACCGCGAGGGTATTAGGCCAGACTCTGAAAAGGTGCGCTCTATCGTGGAGTAACCTCGACCAGGAAACGTGCCACAGCTGCGTACCTTCCTGGAGGTTGTTTCATGGTACCGCCGATTCTTGAGTGACTTCGCCAGACACGCTCAACCGTTAACGAAATTAACGGGGAAGAAATGCGAATACGTGTGGGGATCAGACAAAGAACAATCCTTCGCAAAACTTAAGGCATTATTATATCCGCACCCTGCCTCGGGTTACCGGAGTCCGACGAACAATACGTGTTGGAAACAGACGCTAGCGCTACGGGAATCGGCGCCGTCCTGATTCAAAGAGTAAGAGACGAAGATTGAATCATCGAGTACGCTAGGAGAGTCCTTAACCCGGCGGAGCAAAATTACTTTGCCACGGAATGCGAGTGTTTCGCGGTCGTATGGGCTATACAGAAGTTCCGCCCATACATAGAGGCGTACAGATTCAAGGTAGTAACGGACCATAACAGTCTGAAATGGCTATACAATCTGAAGAACCTGATAGGACGTCTAACCCGATGAGCCATGCAACTCCAAGGCCATACCTTCGAGATCGAGTATCGAAAGGGGGCCGACAATGTATTGCCCGACGCGTTATCACGCGCTTTGGAGCTCACGAAGGCTGAGGTTACTGCAATGGACCAGCCGAAACCAGGGGACAAAGCCTGGTACGCGGAACGGTTCCGGCGCGTCGAGGACAACCCAGAAGACTACCCGGACTGGAAAATAGTTGGCAAAGTGATGTATCACCAAAAGCCGAGCTGTGACTACCAAGGCAAAAATGGGTACGATGACACTTGGAAACTTGTCGTACCACCGGAAGACCGTAAGACGGTCCTGTTCGAGATCCACGACCTTGAGACCGTGGGACATTTCGGACGCGAGAAGACCTTCGCCCGCGTCACCCAATCCTACTATTGGCCAGGGATATACGCGGACGTTAAAAGTTACGTCCAAAAGTGTCAAGTTTGTCAGCATTGTAAGGTCGAACAGCGATTGCCACGCGGGCTCATGAGGGATCGGATGTTGTCCACACCTTGGCAAATGGTAGCGGGTGACATCGCCGGACCCTTTCCAAGAAGCCCTCGAGGGCACGAATACGTATTAGTGTTTATCGACTTATTCACGCGATGGGTCGAGTGTATACCTATACGTAGTGTCAATGGTAAGACGATCGCGAAGGAACTCCGGGACCGAGTGATCCTGCGCTTCGGTGCGCCTGTCCGATAACGGCACCGAATTCCGTAACCAGCTGGTAGACCGGTACCTGAGAGACCAAGGGATAAAACGGACCTTTACCCCGACCTATACCCCACAGGCTAACCCTACCGAAAGGGTTAACAAAACTTTGAAGACGATGATAAGGTCGTACCTGCGCGGGAATCACAAGGAATGGGACCGAGTGTTACCTGAACTCGCGTTCGCGTTGAACACTGCTGTTCACAGTTCCACGGGAACCAGCCCTGCCATGTTCAACTACGGCAGGCAACCGAAAGCCCCGAACACCCTTCGGAGACAAATGGACGAGCTTGCAACCCGAGAGGAAAGTTTGCTCCGAATCGGACAATGGAACGAGCATATGAAGAATAACGGATTCGTTATTCAACAAGCTCATGAAATGGCTTCGGACGAGTCTCTGAGGCAGACGAAATATTATAACACCAAGCACAGGACCATCGGATTTAAAGAAAGGGACTGGGTATGGAAGAAAAATCGCATATTGTTCAGCGCGACGCAGGGTATTGCCGCAAAGTTAGCGCCAAAATTCATAGGCCCCTTTATTGTCACGAAAGTACTCGGAGTCAACTCGTACCGCCTGGCCAACCAGCAGGAAGAGGTCACAGAATTGGTCGACGCCAAAGACCTCAAACCCTACTATGGACAGGAGGATACCTTGCCGGAAGATGAAACCCGACAGCGAGATGACGATGATACACCTATCACCGAGGGAACCGAGGCGACGAACATCCCACCTACTGCGAGCGATACGACAACGCGCAGAAACGGGAGCGCCCTTAGTACGGATAACGCAATCCGGAATGATAACGCGATAACTTCGAGCCAACCTCGTTACGCTTCTTCCGATCTTTCCGATAAGATCCTGATAACCGTCCCTCCAACTAATACAGCAAAGCATCCACGAGGGAGACCTCGCAAGAACGCGCTAACCATCCAAACTACACCGTATCGACAGAATCCACGTATCTCCCCTCCCATCGTCGGGAAAAGAAAGAAGGCTAGACCGCCGAAACCACCGACCATGGATGCATGAGGCCCTGCGAACGAAGGACCTGGGAGACCGACGCAAAGGACCCCACCTTCAAACCCAGCGACGAAAGCCCTGGGCAGCTGAACATGCGCCCATCTTCGATATCCAAGGAAAAGGTTATAGATACTGACACGTGTGACTGTTAAAGGATGAAGATCACCTACGAGCAATTCGAAGAAGTGGCATCCGCCCTCATTAGGCTGGACCTAGGTCCCGCCGTCGAGAGAGTCATGCACGCCGCCCTGCACCTCCTCGGAGAGAAGAAGGAGGAAGAAGAGCAAACATGGATGCGAGCTCACGCGAGCTCGTCATCTGTGATTATCGAGGAGGTCGCGGGCGAAGAATCACTGAGCCCCTCGACAGTGCAGGGCGTCGTGCGTGAAGAGTCGACCACGCTACCCATAGCACCAGCGGGAACAATTCCCATGAGGGTCTTACCAACCTCCGTAGGCACGCAGACGAAGGGAGCCTTCGACGATGCGACCTGGCGCCCCAGGTTCTCTAGCCTGGGAGGAGATAGTGGAGGGTTTGAGGGAGGTCGAACAAGGCTGGACCACCCTCAATACCCTCCAACGAGCCGTATTCGCGGAATACGACGCATATATGGCTGCGGGACACCAGTGATATGGATTACTGGAGCAAGGTGATGTCCCGCCGGAGCCAGTTCGCACAAGTGATGAAAGAAGTTCAGCGCCGTCAGCGCCAGGCCCTCGAGGGCCTGGTCGGTGATACCCCTGCTGGCCCCACCCAGCCTCCAGCTGTCGGAGCCAGACCAGCGGCTTCAGAGGTCAGGTCGGAGGCCACGACGCATTGGGGTCCGCGGACGTGCGGGATAAACCTCGTGGTAAACGTGGACGGCAGCAACGGGGGTCAAGCAACTGGACTCATCCACATAAACCTTGTGGTGGGGTCCACGGGTGAGGACCACACGGCCGAAAGACCATTGTGGTCCGCCCCGAGCCGACGTGACGGGTTGCCGCTGACCCCCAAGGAGCGAGGCCTCCCTCGGGGTACCCTATCCCGCGCACAGTGGGAAGGGTGCTACGTTTACCACTACCCCGCGGTAACCCGTACGGATCGTTGCCCCCGTATACGGCAATATTCCGACCTGATCCAAGAGAGGCTGGGCTGGAAGGCACGTGGACACCACCTATTGGACGAGGAAGGCCGGGAGATGATACAGTGACCAGCCAGGTGAAAGGTCCCTACCCCCGTGGGCAGGGCCGCATTCCATTTGTAGTTAATAAAAACAGGAAATATCAGAGAGAACATGACCTTTTGTTATCTTTTACCCTCTTAAACTCCAAAGGAATAGTGCTAATGATTCTATCGTCGAGAACCCCATAGGTCCAGACTAGAAGGAGGCTGAGACGGTAAACGTCTTATTAGCGCTAGCAGCCCAACCATGCGGCTACCTGCGAGAGCAGCACCTACCGGTTGGGGAAAATTTAATGAGATAATTCGGCACGAGACGAGATGGAACGCGCGCATATAAAAATGAACCAGTCGAGGACTAGAACCCGCACACTCAGCTCCAGCAGAAATTAATTAGAGTTTTCCCGAGTTTTCTTGGAGTACCGAGACGAGCTGATAAGGAGCGACAGGAGCTGTGCCTTCGTCTGACTGAGACGAGTGCATACAAATGTGCGTGAGTGCGGGGTTTCGCCATCGAGGGCAAAACCGAAAGCGTGAACCGCTTAATCACAGACGCGGACTTCCCCGAGACTTAATCACGAACTTTTTCTCTCGTTCTCCGTGCGACTGCTAATAAGGTAAGCTGGCCAGCTTAATTTCGCGATTGATATGATTGCTAATCACTAATCTTTCGTACTCCATAAGAAGCGTGCATGTATTAACTCGGCGAACAAAGTGCGGCGACCGATCCGACACTGCATGTTATTGTCGCGCACGCGCTTTATAAACATAAACACGCGGGCCTAATACATTGTAGAAATAAGAGGAAATAAACGATCTCGCATGTGATATTGTCTGTAATTTCGATGTTATTATTTCGTACTAGTAGAGAGTTGGTTGACTGACTCCCCTTACCTCCTGCTCTCCGGTTTACAAATTTGAACGTTCAGATAATCCCGCGCGCTCTTCGATGCGATCGCGCGCATAAATAAATAGACGGTTATCAACCCCGTTACAATATATATATATGATTGATTTTTTTATTGTTTGATTATCTACTTACATCGAACAAATTTCTGGTGCTGCCTCTGTTTAGTCCTATCGACACAACAATTAAAACGGACGACGTTTTTTTAACTGCTGCGGGATGGCTGTCTTTCTCTATTATCTATCTATTCCGTCTCTCTTTCTTCATCTTCCGTTATCGAAAATACGCTTGTATAAAGCCTTCAATGATATATTGTAGGTGTATCCTTCGCAGGGTTGTCGAGTCGACTGACATTAACCTAAAAGCGATTAGCGTAACATAAACAGCTAGCCAGATGCTGTCTCTCTCGCTCTCTCTCGCTACCAGTGATAAGAATCCGATGAGGCTACAAAGAATTTCATTTTCATGAAGTCGTATCTCATCTATATCGTTTATACAACTATGCCAAACATTCATAGTCGACAGTGCCGCGAGCAGCTTAGACATAGTTGTATAAACAATATATAGATGTGATACGACTTCATGAAAATGAAATTTTTTGTAGCCTCATCGGATTCTCATCACTGCTCACTACGCACATAATTGGCTGACTGGCTTCCCTACTACTAGATGTCCGAAAGTTTAATGTCTTAATTGAAATAAAGTTAAAAATCGAGTTTAATACAATTTTAGCCGATTTGTGATAATCCACATGCAAATAAATAGATTACGTCATCCAAATATCAATTTGAAAATGTACGAGGTGTGATCAAAAAGTAAGGTGAATTTTTATTTTTCTCAAAAAATATTTATTTATTCATCAATTTTTATTTTATCTCCTTCAAAGTAATCCCCCTCGGATATAATGCACTTGTGCCAACGCTTTTTCCAATCCTCAAAGCATTTCAAAAAATCGTTTTTTGTGATCTTGTTTAGTTCATCTTTCGATGCCGTCTTTATCTCCTCAATCGTGGCAAAACGCCGTCCTTTCATGGGCCTCTTCAGTTTTGGGAACAAGAAGAAGTCACAGGGGGCCAGATCTGGGGAATACGGTGCCTGTGGCATCGTTACTGTGTTGGTTTTAGCCAAAAATTCGCGCACAAGCAACGATGTGTGAGCAGGGACGTTATCATGGTGCAAAAGCCAATTTTTATTTTTCCACAAATTCGGACGTTTCTGGCGGATTGCTTCGCGCAAATTGCGCATAACTTGCAGGTAATATTCCTTATTTACTGTTCTACCCTGTGGCAAGAACTCATGATGCACCACGCCCCTGCAGTCAAAGAAAACTGTAAGCAAAACCTTTACATTTGATCGAACTTGGCGTGCTTTTTTTGGTCTTGGTGATCCAGAATGCCTCCACTGGAACGATTGAGTCTTAGTCTCGACGTCATAACCGTATACCCACGTTTCGTCACCTGTTATAACCCTGTTGAGTAAATCTGGATCATCTTTGACGTCATTCAGTAGCTCTTGGGCGATGCTCATGCGACGTTTCTTTTGGTCGAAATTGAGCAATTTCGGAACAAACTTCGCTGACACACGTCTCATGTCTAAAACACTCGTCAAAATTGATTGGCACGAACCAAATGAGATGCCAATATCATCAGCAATTTCTCTAACGGTAATTCGACGATTTCCCAACACTATTTTCTTCACTTCTTCAACATTCTCATCAGTTGTTGATGTGCTAGGGCGTCCAGAACGAGGTTCGTCGTCGGTGTCTTCTTGGCCTTCTTGGAAGAGTTTATACCACTTGTAAACATTTTTTTGGCTTAAAGTAGACTCACCGTATGGCACTTTCAGCATTTCAAGTGTTTTGGAACATTTGATTCCATTTTTCACACAAAATTTAATGCAAACTCTTTGATCCATGTTTTTAGACAGTAGCAAATCGTGGAGCACGCAAAACACTTCTAACCTTGATGCCTCTCACAAACAAACCAAACATACTACAAAGCTGAAATTTGGAACGTATGTTCTAGACGAGTGTACCGACATAACCACATAAAAAAGTCGAAGATCGAACGGACGTAGCCCGCTAAATTTCAAAATTCACCTTACTTTTTGATCACACCTTGTATGTGCAGAATATATGTTATTAGAGGAGACCGCTTCAAGACCATCAATTTAAGATATACTCAAATCCCTCCAAGCTAAACTGTGACAATCTTACAATCTACATTTACATACTCGTGTTACGTCTTACGACGCATCCTTTTTGTAACAACTGCATATTCAGGAAATTCAAAACTGCTAAAATATTCACACGTCAGCAGAAAGCTGACAAAACGCGAAACAAATAGCACTCCGACATAAAGCCACCGAGCACAAGAATGTATATTCAGCAAAAAACAAAATGTCACAATTCGATACTGACCTGAAAATTAACATATAAAAAGCAATGAACATCATTACGAGGGGAGTTGATCAGTAGTCCGTCAGTCTGTCAATAAGTACCTGTAAGACTCAACTCCGTACACACCGGTCCGACAATAAGTGATCATTTTAATTAATAAACTCGCGACTGTTACAAAGTAATATTCGTGCAAGTATTATTCTACAACCTATCCTATTCAATTCAACAAGCAGTTAGAGCCTGCTACATTTATTCAATTCAACAAGCAGTTAGAGCCTGCTACATTCATACAATTCAACAAGCAGTTAGAGCCTGCTACATTTTATCAACAATTAATGGCTACGGTTATCAAGGTAGTACACTTATCAGACATACATTTCCACATATATTTATAAGTGAGACATATCCGACCACTAGTCAACATATTGGAACGTCTCATTCATTAGCTACTCGTAGTTGATGCACGAGACGTAACAATTGGTTCCGGTACGAAAAATACATTCGATTGAGATAAAGGAAATTATTTTTATACATATTAAAACTTAGTTCTTGTTAATGAATTAACGTACCAAACATAAAAGAAAGAGTTCGAAAACCGCGGATATACGAGTAGGCGTCGTATTACAGAAGTAAGCAGCACACGTCACTTTCTTTCATAGTGACCGAATTTCAAAATTGCAATTTTGCAAAATTATGAAACTAAGACAACAGCAGAAATAAGTGACCGAGAAATAATTTTCAGCCAGTAGGTCAAATACCATACGTAGATAGAATTTCCTTTTTTCTTTTCCTTTTCCCCTTTTATTTTTGTCATCTCAATAAGCAATTGTGTTTCCATATACTTTTACCATAATTTTTTTTGCTAACAATAATTTATCTTATTTTATATATTTTTCCTACTTCATCTATTTTGATTTTGTCGAATTCCCTTTGTTTATCCCCTTTATTACGAAAGTGCAATAAATGAGCAAGAAGTCCAGCACAACGAAAGACACATCATCCATAATTAGGAAACTTACGCGATCACAAATCGACAAGAATCCAAAATTAGAAGACCTTTTAGAAAAAGGACTGGATGAGATAGCTTTCAAAAAGAGTAACAAGCTACAAAGATCGCCTATTAAGACCAAGACCCAAGAAGAAATCGTAATAAAAGAAAAAAACACAGGAGCAATAAAGAAAATCATTCCAACAGTTGACCAATTAGTTGATTTAACAGAAAAACAAACAAATAAAACCGACTTCACTGATTCAGATAAATATTCACTATTAGACCAGACGTTTGACACATTTGACTCAGAAAAACACGATAGATATTCAGACATTGGAGGATTTTTAGGTGAACAAAGCCTAATATTAGGGACACCAAAAGATATATTATTCAGCATAAACACAAACGAAGAATCTATCTACACAAAATACTCATTACCAAAAAACTCTGACGAACCTATTAACCAACAACAGAACATCGAAAATTCAAAAAAAGACATTAGAAAAATAAACAAAACACAATACATAAACGAAAAGGAGAGTGAAAGAAACACTCAGCAAATTCAAAGACAAATTCAAGAAAACCAACGTATCACAAGTCCAGCAACAAACCCAATAAACATGGCAAATTCACACCCAATCAAATTATCATTTAAAGAATTGGTAAATTATGTTCCGGACTTCGATGGCAAAAATATGCCACCCGCAAAGTACATCAGAAGATTACGACGAGTAAAAAATTTAGTAGAAGATCAAGATGAACATAATGTAGTAGAATTATTGAAAGTGAGAATGAAGGGAGAAGCAGAAGAAGCTTTAGGAAACAGCTGTGTAGAAACAATAGACGAATTAATTACAGCAATACGAAGTCTATACCCAACTCAAGAAGACATACATGAACTGCGTGCTAGGATACGCAAAATAACACAAGGAACTACAGAATCAATTATCCAATACACAAATAGATTATGTCAATTGGTATTAGAAATAAAAGAAATATATAGAATACAAGAAACAAATGAAATAGCCAGGAAGAATTTCTACGAAGAATTAGATGCGGACGCAGCAAAATGTTTTAAAAAAGGAATGAGAACGGAAATAAAATACGAACTGGGCAATGAGACAACATTACAAGAAATGTCCAAAAAAGCCATAGAAATTGAAAATGACATAAATATTAGAAAAACAACAGATAGTGTAACAATTAATAACACATATGCCGAAAACAATGATTATTATAAACCTGAATTACCAAAAAAAATCATGATATGTCAAATTTGCCATGACCCCCAACACGAAGCACTATTTTGCCATTCTGCAGCATGCGTCTATTGTAAAGGATCAGATCACTTTTCTAATAATTGTAAAAATTCATTAGACAAAATCAATTTGATATGCAAATACTGCAGCCAAAAAGGACACTCAATAAGCGCTTGCCCACTGAATAAACGAAGAAATATCCATTGCCAATACTGTCAAGAATTAGGACATGAGGTAGGTCAATGCCCCTACATTGCCGACTACATAAAATGCTGGAAATGTGGAGAAACAGGACATGAAGCCATTAAGTGTAAAAATAAGATCACACAAAAGGTAAATAAATGCGATATTTGCGACGAAGGAAGTCATTCAACGCAAGAATGCCCTGAGGTCTTTTGTAAAAAATGCAATAAAAAAGGTCACTCTATCAAATTTTGCACAACAGGTAAAAATAGATCACCTTATAGAATATGCACCCTATGCCAAGAACAGGGACACGAAGAACAAGATTGTGAAGAAGCACGAATATATTTCACAGAACAAAGAAATAAATCAAGTTACAAATGCCAATTATGTGATCAATTAGGTCACACAGCAAAGTACTGCAGAAAAATCGCGAATACACAATAATCTGCAAACCCTCAGCAAAATCAGCAAAACTATAACACTTACAATAGAAACCACAACAACGGATACAGAAACAATTTTAACAATGATCAAAGAAAAAAATTCTGCGCTTATTGCAAAAATATAGGTCACATAGCAAGTGAATGTAGGAAATTACAAGCACTAAAAAATTATCCAACTCAAAATATTTCAATCACATGCGAAGGTTGCAACGAAACTGGACATAACATAGATAACTGTGAAAAAATTAAAAGATTACAAGAAGAAAGAATATTTTGCAGAATCTGTAAAGGTGTCGGTCATACAACAGAACAATGTCGCAAACATGGGACAAACTCGGAAAACTCTGGAGCTCCTTTGGGAAGGAACGCCTAAAGAAAGAGCAGACAAAAACGTTCCACGACAAAACACTCACTCTCCCAACACAAACAAAACATCACATCGATACATACAGCAAATTCAAAGAAAATATAAAGGAAATAGAGAGTACCATGCTACAGACAGATATAGCTAAAAATAGTACTGATATTAATCAACAAATTACAAATGATTATACCAAAATATACATTATCAAATTAAAAAATCTGCTCAAGTACATAGAAATAGTCGAACCAAATTCGAATAATAAACTGCAACTACTAGTAGACAGTGGAGCACAACTAAATATTATCAAAAATAGTAGCATTCCACAAAAGCAGTTAAATAGAAATGAACAAATATCTATATCAGGAATCACAGAAGACGCAATAAGAACAATAGGTTCAACACAAATGTATATTGCAGATGAACCATTTGATTTCCATGTAGCACCAGATAACTTCTCTATTCCTTACGATGGAATAATAGGAATAAATGCCTTATCCAAACACAAATTAAGATTAGACAGAGGATACTTGGAAATAAATAATCAAAAAGTGCCATTAAAAGAAATCACTAGCAGAAATCAAACAAACACATTTACAATACAAACCTCAAAAGAAATTAATGAACATCATGACACATGGAAACCTATAGCATTTGATAAAAGACACATAGTAAACAAAAATGATATTGAAACAAATACGATTACACACAGCAAAGAAGTATTAATACATAAAGATGTAATTCAAATCTTAAATATAATAAGCGACATACAAGAAGAAACGAAAAATAGTACGAATGATCAAATATATGGGAATCCAGAAACAAAAATATCTCAACCTAACTATAACTCAAGCGTAACACAATTTATTGGAAACATTAATAAAGCCCTGGAAGACGAATCCAATGAAACCAAGGAGAACTATACTATTAATGATTATTCAAATTTTTGCAACACATTGAGAGATAACGTTGCAGGAGAGATCGATAGAAAATATGACAAAATGACGAACCTTCACATTATAAATGATATAGAAAATAACTTCAAAAACATCAATGAAAAATTCACACCTAAAGAAACTAATTTAAAACCGACACATATATTTACAACTACGCACAACGAAATTACACAAAAAGAGACACAAGAACATGAAATAACAATACGACGAAAGCAACTGATAGATACAATAAATTTAGAACACCTGACTCAACGAAAAAAAGAAAACATAAAAAATTTAATACTGTCATTTGAAGACATATGCTGGTTAGAAGGAGATAAACTTGGCCAATGCAACATAGAAGAACACGAAATTAATTTAACTGATGATAAACCAGTATATGTTAAACAATTTCCTCTGCCATATATACTCAAGCAAATCGCACGTGATGAGACAAAAAAACTAATTACAAATAACTTAATTAGACCTTCAACAAGTGCATATAACGCGCCAGTATGGATTGTGCTAAAAAAGGGATTAACAAAAGACGGAAAGAAAAAATGGAGAATGGTGATAGATTATCGAAAATTGAATGCAAAAACTATTCCAGATCCATATCTTATACCCAATATATTGGAAATTTTCGATTGCATAGGAAAAAACAAAGTTTTTACCACTATCGATATGGTTTCCGGATTTCATCAACTAAAAATGAAAGAGTCAGATATACATAAAACGGCATTTAGTATCCCTGGCATGGGACGTTTTGAATTCGAAGTATTACCTTTCGGACTAATAAACTCACCTAGAGTCTTCCAAAGAGCACTAACAAAAGTACTCGGAGACCTATTGGAAAAAGGGTTCTGCTACTTGTACATCGATGATATAATTATCGTTGCAAATACAGTTGAAGAACATAATGAAAGATTCAAATTCATAGCAGAAAAATTAAGAATAGCAGGATTAAAAATTGAAACGAGTAAATGCAAATTTTTCCAAAAGGAAGTAGAATTCTTAGGCCACATTATAAGTGAAGAAGGTATCAAAACAGACCCAAAGAAAATAGAAGCAATAAAGAAATTTCCTATCCCGAAAACTATCAAAAATATCAGAGAATTTTTAGGCCTAACAAGCTATTATAGACGCTTTATTGGACACTTTTCACAAATAGCAAAACCTATCATAGATTTACTACAAAAAGAACAACCATTTATTTGGACTGAAGAAAGACAAGAAGCTTTTGAAAAATTAAAAAACGCTCTATGCACAACTCCAGTTCTTCAATACCCAGATATGGAAAAACCATTCATCATTACAACAGACGCTTCAAACTACGCGCTGGGTTGTGTACTCTCTCAAGGAGAGATCGGTGACGACAAACCAATAGCATTCGCATCAAGAATCTTAAAATCAGCAGAGAAAAAATACCATACATACGAAAAAGAAGCACTTGGCATAGTATTCGCAATAAAAACATTTAAGAATTACATATATGGAAACAAATTTACCGTCGTTAGTGATCATAAACCATTGTTATCCTTTAAATCAGCAGACAACAATTCAAGAGTACAAAAATGGAGACTAAAACTGGCAGATTATGATTATGACATTATCTACAAACCTGGCAAAATAAATACAAATGCCGATGCACTCTCACGAAATCCGATAGAAAATATAAAAATAAACGCAGTTACCAGAGCACAAAAAGCAAAACAAGAATCAAAAGAAATAGTAACAAATGAACAAGAAAAACAAGAGGAACAAATCAAAATAATAAGAAAACAAGACAAAGAAAAAAGAAATAGAAATAAAAATATTACACAAACACAAGTACATATAGATGACGAAAATACAACACAGAAACAACATAACATAAGATTTACGAAAAAACCCATCGAATCAAGAAAAGACAACATTATACATTTTATCGATTACAAACATCAATCATTAGATAACACAACAGAAAGTCTAATGAAAATCAAACATATACAAGCAGACAAAAATCTACAGCCCCAAGAAATTGAAATAATACAATCAAGAACAAAAAACATCTTCATAGCCTGTCTTGACACAAGACAGTCCGCTATAAGGATAAAGGAAAATCTCAAAAGTCTCTTCAAATTATTAAGAACATTAATAATTCGCAAGAGAATAAAAACATTCAGCATCTCAAAAGACCTAATATTAAAAAACATACACTGGATCGAAATAGAAAACATTCTAGCAACAACATTCAAAAATTCTAAAACTAAAATTATCATTTGCCTAAATTACATCGACTACGTAAAACTCACAGACCGAGACAATATATTCGACCAATATCACTCAAGCGCACTAGGAGGACATTCGGGAATCAACAGAACATGGAACAGAATGAAGAACAAACACTATTGGGAAAATCTGAAAACTGATATAGAGAACCGTATTAAAAATTGTGAAATTTGTCAAAGAAACAAACTAAAAAGAATAAAAACTAGACAACCAATGATAATAACGGATACTCCCATGAAAACATTCGACAAAATCGCAATGGACATAGTAGGCATGACCTCTAAACGTTACTAATAATCAAAACAAATACATTCTTTCTATCCAAGACCTCCTCTCAAAATTCATAATAGTTGTTCCACTCAGTGATCAAACGGCAGAAACAATTGCAGATGCCCTAATTAAAAGATTTATATGTATTTTCAGTTCACCAAAAGTAGTCCTCACCGACAGAGGAGCAAACTTTACAAGTAAAATTTTAAAAGCCATTGCTCGTAGATTTAAATTTGCAAAAATAGAAACCACCGCATTTTCACCACAATCAAACGGCTCCCTAGAAAGAGCACATCACCCCCTTTGTGAATATTTAAAAAATTTTTCTAGTAAAAAAATTGAATGGGATAATTTATTAGAATTAGCCCAATTTCATTACAATACAAGCATTCACAACGCACATCGATTTACTCCGCATGAACTGGTCTTCGCTTATCCACCACGATTACCATCTAGTGAACCATTAAAAACTTCAGAACAATTGCCAACATTTAATAATTATCTATCCACACTTATACAAAACATGCAGGATATTGCATGCTTAGCGCGGGAAAACCTCATAATAGCAAAAGAAAGATCAAAAAAATATTATGATCGCCACATAAACCCTTGCAATTTCAAAATAGGAGATCAAGTGTGGCTCATTAAAGAACCTAAACCAGGAAAATTAGAAAAGAATCAAAACCTGGGTCCTTTTGAAATATTAAACATCACAGACAAATATAATGTAACAATAAATAAGGGTGGAAAACCGAATACAGTTCATACAAATAAATTAATATTACACAAAAGTATATAAAATAATAAACCTTTCTCTGTTCTAGGACAAACAAATCATGTATTCAAAAATAACGTTATTCATTACATTCTTTCAAATTACTTATGCATACATTGGATATCACTGCGGCACCACAAACACAAACATCACAACATTCTCCCTACTGGACGCTGACGAATGCGACTTTAACACCAAAACCATAAATTCAACAATAGTAAATGTAGAACTTATCCAAGCAGCCGAATTTAGAAATATTCCAGTACATCAATGCAAAATTGAAATCCATCGGACAGTATACCAATGCGGATTATTCGGACGCCTCGAACCTGAACAAAATGGAGAACAGGAATACTTGTATGAATTGAGCCATGAACAATGCCAAACTATCCACGAAACAAGAATTTTTAAGTATGACAATTTTCATACGATTGCCGATTTAAAAATAAACGCCACAACAACCAAGGGCATAGACTTCGCTGGCGATGCAGGAAGCTGCAGCGGCGTAGCCTACGCAGACAGGTTCGGATCATGGAGTAAGGTACTTGTTCAAGGCACAATTAAAATCACATTAATACAAGCATATGCGAAAATTTGTCTGAGTAATGACAAATTACATTTAAGCTCAGGAACGATATGTAAATTTTCAGACACAACTTGCGTAGACTCTGACGGGGGTTATACATTTTGGGACATTTTACCTCAGGAAGAATGTTTTACTAACACTTACGATATTTTATATAAAGGTCCAGTAACAAAATACTTTAACACACACAATGACGATATAATATACATGGTAAACACTAGCGACACGACCTTTGCTTTAACAGCTAAAGATAAAATACTGAAATGCTACAGAGAATTCATAAGAACAGAACACCCAAAACTCTTTATCGCGGAAGAAAACAATAACTTCAACAAATACAAATTCGATAAAGATACTGTTACTAGCAAAAGCAAGGTCAACATAAATTTATTCACATATGTAAATTCTAAATTTATATATGTCGAAAAGCATTTGGGCAGACAACTGAACGACCTTTATAGAAAAATCATTACAGATAGGTGTGAAGTAGAGAGGAAAACAATACAAAACTCCCTATCCCTTGCAACCCTCTCCCCTGACGAATTCGCATACAACATCATGAAGAAACCTGGATACATCGCCAGGATCGCAGGAGAAGCAGTTCATGTCATAAAATGCACCCCTACTGTAGTGAAGGCACAGCACCTTAACGAATGCTACAGCGAATTACCAGTAATTTCAGACAATGAAACCTGGTTTCTTACTCCAAAAACGCATATCCTCAAAAGAAGAGGTACTCCAATGAACTGCAACTCCATCATACCTACATACTACAAAGTAAATAACAAATGGATAAAACTAACACCGAAACCAATGGAAACAATATCACCACAAACACTCAAACCAAACACAAACATAAATTGGAAATTTGAATCCATAGAGTCATTAGCAACTAGCGGCATATACTCACAACAAGAATTAGATCAACTACAACAACAAATAATGTTCCCCATGGAAAAAGCATCTCTGCTAAATATTATAGCTAAAGAGATATCAGGAGAAGGAACAACAGGGAATATTTTTACAGAAAATACACTTGCAAAATTGGCAGAAAGCACATGGAATCACATGTTCAACAAGCTAGTCATGTGCGGATCAATCTCATCAGTAATCATCATGATATTAATAATACTGCAAATAACAAAATTGACAATTGACACCATCATCAGAGGATATACGCTGCACATGGTTTATGGCTGGTCTATGAACCTACTATGAGCCTTCTTTAGCTCAATAACCACCTGTTAGTGATACTAGGACGACAAAACCACAACAATATGACAAAAATTAATAAACAAAATGCAGAAATTGAACTAGACACAATACACACAAACCTGAACGACACAGACGTCAAGATACAAATCTACCCTGATACCCACTGTCCTATTCCTCAACAAAATTTACCTCTCGAATCAACAATAATCAAATACAAACATGACCTATTTTCAACAAAAATCTAATTGTCGTGTCGTTCAGTACCCCAAATGCTTTACGTCATGGCCACATTTTAAGCGGGGAGGGAAGCGAGATATTCGCTTTAGGATATTAGGCTGAGATGACAAAGGAATTGAAATAAAAAACAATGATTTGTTCTTTTTATCTAAAAACAGGAAAAAATATATATTTATTTTTACAAAATTACAAGCATATTTGCAAATATAATCACACTCAGATACAATTGCAATTATACCGGTGGTCCACACTTGGACCTACAATCACATTATAAAAATCACTAAACACTTCTACGCATACCCTACGGAAACCATTGCAATAAACTAACAAACCATAAAGAAATAAGTCACGAAGACCCCAAGTATCTTCGTCTGGCCCATACTCCCCCAGGAAGAAGGCCGTGCTCGTCACTCGGTCGCAATGCCGTAGAGTCCGCACCAATTGCCATCTCTGAAACTAACAAAGAAAACAGGAAACAAATTAATCCATATATATAAAAATACCAATATACATTGCAAAATACTTACATTTATCCTCACATACTGCCGGGTTCCGGGTAAAAAAAAAAAAGCATGGCAACAAGAATTACAATCAATCTTTAATACTTACACAGACCATGAAATAACGTTTCCCGAACATCGTAAACTGAAAAACTTGAACTGTACAAAGTCGAGCAACTGCACTCCTTATATACTAAATAAAATGTACATACCACAAAATCTCTGTATAAACCGCAAACTAGTAGCTTTGAATTTCAGAAGTATTTTTATGCAAAACATTGCAATCATATTGCAATGTCTTAGGCCCTGGGGTGTTACGTCTTACGACGCATCCTTTTTGTAACAACTGCACACTCGTGAAATTCAAAGCTTCTAAAACTATTCGCACGTCAGCAGAAAGCTGACGAAACGCGAGGTAAATGATACTCCGAAATAAAGTTGTTACACCTTACGACACATCCTCTTTTGTAACAAATGCATATTCAGGAAATTCAAAACTGCTAAAATATTCACACGTCAGCAGAAAGCTGACAAAACCCGAAACAAATAGCACTCCGAAATAAAGCCACCGAGCACAAGAATGTATATTCAGCAAAAAACAAAATGTCACAATTCGATACTGACCTGAAAATTAACATATAAAAAGCAATGAACATCATTACGAGGGGAGTTGATCAGTAGTCCGTCAGTCTGTCAATAAGTACCTGTAAGACTCAACTCCGTACACACCGGTCCGACAATTGGTGATCATTTTAATTAATAAACTCGCGACTGTTACAAAGTAATATTCGTGCAAGTATCATTCTACAACCTATCCTATTCAATTCAACAAGCAGTTAGAGCCTGCTACATTTTATCAACAATTAAAGGCTACGGTTATCAAGGTAGTACACTTATCAGACATACATTTCCACATATATTTATAAGTGAGACATATCCGACCACTAGTCAACATATTGGAACGTCTCATTCATTAGCTACTCGTAGTTGATGCACGAGACGTAACACTCGAATTATAATATAAAAATAGTTAATAGTTAGTACGTTATATCTTTTTCATTAATCATAGAATTTCTTTCCATTTATAATACGTACTACATAAACATATATTTATTGAAAAAAAGATATAATTATTAAAAAAAACTGAAAATCAATTTTTTTCTTCCCATTTTATCTCTATAACATAAAGCGATGAAATATTAATTCAGTGTTACGTTTCATACCCAATTTTTCATACTTATTAACATACGTGTTTAATAAGAAATAATTAAAATTATTTTTTTAATAAATACGTAATTGTTTTTCTTGTAACATAAATATGCACAAGTTACAAAATTTTAATTTACATTGAAATATATAGACAATAGAACATTTATAACTTTTAAAATTGTCTAATACATTACTTTTTGCTAAATGTCCTTTGGAAATTTTTAATTATTTTATTAATATTCGTATGTTTAGTAATTGCTCAAGAATGAAGCATATTACATACGGGAGAAATAAAATTGATTTCATTGTTGAAAACGAAGACACAAACTTTCATTATATCTTTCGTTGATGATACAGATATTCTACCTTCAATATCTTGTACAATATGCATCGAATTACAATAACTCAATTCTTCGGTTTTAATACGTTTATAAAATACTTTTTCTGTTTGATCATATGTTATAACAAACACTTTAATCTGTAGGTAATCGCCATTATTTAGCTAAGGATAAGAATTTTCCGAAAGAACATTTTTTATGACACCGGCAGTATACAAACAAGCATCCTTGACAATACGAATATAAGCAATCATACTTTCTTCCTTGAAGACGTCTAATTCTCGCAAAATTTAAGTGTCCCCAATTCCAAAATAAGTAATATTACTTATTTTAGAAGAGTTTTGTATTTGAATTTTATTCATATCTTCGCAAAAACTTTTAACAACACCTGAACAATGTCCATAAACATGACTTTCCAAAATACTAACGTGATGCTATACATTTACATACCTCACAATTTGTTCATTAACACCTGATTCATTGCACAATTGATTGCTTGTAAAAGATCATGATTTTTTGACTCGAAAGGATATTGAAAATGTGTCCACCCACGACCCCAATTCATGTTGCTTCTTGGCATATGTGTCAAGAGATGCATATTAGGTGTGCATCGTGGCGCAGCGTCCGTATTAAAAACTGGAGTAACATAGAAATGCTTGCCTTCTTTTAATATGATTTTAACGAGTTTTTTGTAACATTTGCCATCATACGAGGTCTGTCCGGAAAGTATCGGGCCTACCTTTATATTTTCGTGCTAGCCTTATTCTTTATCATATGGTGGGTGGCATTCTTCAAAGTAATCCCCACTTGATTGAATAACGCGGTTCCATTGATGTTTCCACTTTTCAAAACAGTCCTAGAACTCACTTTTAGGGATAGCCTTAAGTACACTCGTCGCATTGTTTTCAACCGTTGTTTTGTCATCGAATCGGTGTCCTTTGAGTGGTTTTTTTAGTTTTGGAAACAGCCAAAAGTCATAAGAGGCTATGTCGGGACTGTATGGAGGTTGTCGAAGCAATGCGATATTGTGTTGGCTCAAAAACTGCTGCACAAGATTGGATGATTGCGCTGGCGCATTATCGTGATGGAGAAAAGTGCGGCCGTTTTCTTCTTACTGCATCACGCAAACGTTTCAAAATTTGAACGTAGTATTTTTTATTGATTGTCTGACCTGTTAGTGCATATTCATGATGTACAACACCTTTACAATCGAAAAAAAAACAATCAACATTGACTTAACATTTCTCCGACTTTGACGTGCTTTTTTTGGTCTTGACGATTCAGAATGCTTGCACTGTGAAGATTGTTGTTTTGTTTCAGGATCATAACAATAAACCCATGATTCATCACCTGTAATAACTTTTCTAAGCACATTATCATCATTATTGACCACTTCTAGATTGTCCAGAGTAATTTCTAAGCGAATGTTCTTCTGCTCTGCTGTGAGCAATTTTGGGATGAATTTCGCACACACGCGTTTCATTCCTAAATTTTCGGTTAAAATTTCTGAAATGATAGTTTTTGGTATCCCAAGGTCTTCTTCTAGTTCTCGCACAGTTACACGATGATCTTGT